>NC_138379.1:12846855-12899943 GCF_054177405.1 Leptonychotes weddellii
GAGAGACAGAGAACATGAGAGGGAGGAGGGTCAGAGGGAGAAGCAGACTCCCTGCCGAGCTGGGAGCCTGATGCGGGACTCGATCCCGGGACTCCAGGATCACGACCTGAGCCGAAGGCAGTCGCTTAACCGACTGAGCCATCCAGGTGCCCCAAGATTTTATTTTTAAGTAATCTCTACACCCCATGTGGGGCTGGAACTCACATCTCAGAGATTAAGAGTTGTACGCTCTTCTGACTGAGCCAGCTAGGTGTCCCACATTTTACATTTTAATAACTGTGAAATCATCCTAAAAGTTTGCACCAATTACAGTCTTACCAACAGTGAGTTTGAATGTCTGTTTCTCAAAAAATGTTGGCCAACCAACGGTTGTCAAACTTTTTCATTTTTACCAATTTGATAGATTAAAAAATAATCATTTTATTACTTTTACCCATCCCTTCTCCATCTTTTAGTCTGTTGGTAATTACATATCTTTGAAATCCCAGATTAAAAGTCCATCCCTTTCACAGATCGTCCCTTACAAATTTCTTCCTTTGCTAAGCATCTACAGTTTTTCTTTTACCTAGGTCTCATGCTGCTTTGAATTTTAGTGATTAGACTATATGTTTTATTCTTCTGACCACTGTAGTTTGCAAATTTCTTGGAAAGACCTGATCTTATTTAGAGAAACAGAATTTAGAGCTAAACAAGACTTTTCTTTTTTTTAAGATTTTATTTTTAAGTAATCTCTACACCCAAGGTGGGGCTGGAAGAGATCAAGAGTTGCAAACTCCATTGACTGGGTCAGCCGGACCCCACACCCCACCTCCTCTTTTTTAAAAGATTTTATTTTCAGAGCTAAACAAGACTTTTAGAAATCATATTAACCAAGCCTGTCGTTTCTATAAATAACAGGAGTATTAAGCATTTGCAGAATGCTTACTGTTCAAAGGCCTTTCCTAGACATTAAATTAGTTATACTAAATCCTCACGTTAAGCTTATAAGAGAAACATGGTTATCCTTGGTTTGAGGAAACTAAGCTACAAATGATTTACTGAGGAAAGTGGTTTACTTAGAGCGGGTCCAAGACCAGAATCCAGCATCCTGGCTCCATTCACTGCTCCTTCTACGATATCCCAGCTGCTTCTCCTCTCCCTCACGCACTTAGCTGCACAATCAATATTTGGTGAATGAAATGACTTTTTAAAAAAATTGCCAGGTGTTGACAGTAGCTTGAATAGCCAAAATTAAATAAAGGAAACATGCTGGTGGCCGGGGATGCACAGCTCTCTACACATCTTTCGCCCTTCTTTGGGGGGCGGGGGGGGCGGCAAGCGCTGTCGGTAGCTTTTGCTACAGCGACCCTGTCCCCACCCGATCAGGCCGCGCCGGGTCCGAAGGAAGCACGGCTGCGCGCGGCCCCTTTAAAGCTGCGGGCGGCGCGTGCCCACAGGCCTTTCAAATGGGCCAATAAACGGGCGATGGGCGGTCCGTCGAGAGCCAATAAACAACGAGGACACTGCGGGGTGTGCGGCGGCCCAAGCGGTTTCAAACGGCTTAGAGCAGGCCCCTCGGTTCTGACCCGGCGGAGGTGAGTGGCCGGTGGGTCCGACCCACCCACCTAGGCCCTCGGGTCCAGGCGTCGCGCGCGCAGGGTTGCCTTGAACTCCGGGCGGGGGGCCTCCGCGACGCGCCCCTCCTTCGCCGCACGAACCCGGCGGTCTGAGGCGGCGAAGCGGGGCGGAGGCCGGGGGACGCGCGGCTGGGAGGGCGGGGGGCGTGGGCGCTCGTGTGCGGCCGAGGCCGCGATCCGGCTGACTCGAGCGCGCCGCGGCGGGGCGCGGGCTGCAGCGTCGGGGGAATGCTGGCGGCGCAGGGTCGCGCCTGGCGGCTGTGGGTGTTCCGGGGCTGGGGCGGGGGCCCTGCGAGCGGGCCCTGCTACGGTGCCCCTCGCGTAATTGTCAAATGAATGAATGAGTGAATAAGAACCTAGGAGGGCTGTTGTGGTTGTGAAGGGCCCGGTCATCTCGGAGCGTGACAAGGACTGCGGTACCGGGGCCTGCCCGCGCACCTGTGTCCCTGCCGGCTTGCTGCGGTTTTAACAATTCCGATCATAACCGCTCCGCCCTCACGCCAGTCTTTCTCTATCAAAAGGTGTCAGTAGAGTTCAGGTATCTTTCCAGCCCTGAAGGTTTGGCAGACCTTTGCAGTAGCCACCAGTGCAGGTTAGCTTGAGCAGGCCTGCTTCTTTAAGGTTCGGTAAGCTAGATTTTTTACTTTTTAGCCCTTACCACTCTTGGGCTGTTGAGATAGCTACCCTGCAATCGTGGTAACTGTCAGGCAGGATTTAAATGCATCCTGTTTTGCTTCTGGGGTAGAAAATGGTGAAAGCGATGTTGCCAGAGTGGCTACTGTGTGTTAGAAAATATATTCGTGTTGATGAATCCTAACAATGAGTTTTTCATTCAGCATCAATAGAGGGTAAAGTGGTTTTTGCAGAACTTGCCCCAAATTTATGCTTGGCTCTAATTCTCAAGGGGAACTAAGGCATCAAATCTTGGCCCAGAAATGCTGCCTGTCTTATTTTATGCATAATTATAGTAATTGAAAACTCATTTTTAGAGAGGTGAACTCCTTCTTTCTCCATTTTCATCACCCTGAAAAGTCCTTCTTTGACCTAAAGAGCCAATATATTAAGCTAACAAATTTTTGAAGCTTTTTAAGAAGTCTAAAAGATTTGGACTTTTCCGAAGTGACTGGATAAACTCTAATGTTGTTTTAATAAAATTTAATGATACAGAGGTGAAATCAATTTATTTTGCCAGCATAAATTAAACTTAGTTGGTCAACCGTGAGAAAAAGATCTTACACAAGTTTTCTAAGTCTGCTCACTGGAGCACTGGCAAGTAGGGTTTCCCATAACAATATACCTTATACTTTATTACTTTCAACGTTTTGATCATCAGCTTTGAATTATGAACAGTAGTATAGCCTACAACTGACAGCTCAATTTTAGCAGCAGAGCTTTTTCTTTTATTTATTTTTTAATTAACAATTTTTTTAAAGATTTTATTACTTACTAGAGAGAGAGCATGAGTGGGGGGAGGGACAGTGGGAGAGGGAGAAACAGGCTCCCTGCTGAGCAGGGAGTCTGATGCGGGACTCCATCCCAAGACCCTGAGATGATGACTGAGTCAAAGGCAGATGGTTAACCGACGGAGCCACCCAGGCGCCCTGTAGCAGAGCTTTTTAATTGCAATAAATTTGAATACCTTAATATTATGAACACTGTTCTAGATTTTGAGGAGGCAATTAGAAATAATAAAAACATCTTTAACAAGGCCTTAGGATATTGTTTAAAATCTTGATGTGGAATGAAAACTTTTTACTTTTATTTTGAAGTAAAACCAGGCTCTCTTAGGCTTCTTGACTCAATGGAGTCTCATTCATTCATTCAACACAGACTGAGGTTGATGCCTACTGTGTGTTAATCACTGTTCTAGATTCTGGGAATATACCAGTGAACCAGAAAAAGACAAAGCTCCTGACCTAAGGGAGTTTGACAGTTTTATCTCTCAAACAATTTGCTACACTCAAACAGTTTGCTTTCTATAATCCCTCTGGCCCAGCTCTGGTCCTTGAAAAAAATAATACTCAAATACTTTATTAGCAGTAGCTAACATTTATTGAATAGTCACGGGGTGCCACATTTTATCTTTTTTAATCCTCACAGCTTTTTACAGATGAGAAACTGAGTCTTCGAAAGGTTATGCAACTTATTCAAGATCATACAACTAATAGAATCTGAATTTGAACCCAAGTTAGTCTGTCTTCAGGGCCTTTGCTTTTAACCTGTGGTTGTACTATATGAAGTAATGAGGTCTGTTAAGGAGAATTCAGGAGCACTTTCTCGGTAGAATACTTCCCCTCCCTTTTTTCTTAATACTTCTAGCAGAGCCATGAGAAAATATGATAGGCATGGTAGTTTTTAGAGGGAAGATGGGGCGGTTCAAAATACATTATTTACTGGACAGCTGTGACTTTGGGGGAGATACTGGGGGAGCATAAAAGTGAGATCTTGATCTAATTACCATTGAAGGATTCCTGGTGAGCAATGTTGGGAGTGGTTTGAGATTCCTAAATGACTTTTGTATTTTTACCTCTGAAGTTCACTTATCTCATTCCTATCAGGGCGGTTGCCTTGTTTACATGAGATATCTCAAGCATGTTAAACTTACTCTTTTTGGCCTTTACATTTGTTGTTCTCTTTGTATACCAGCTCTGCTTAGGTCTCAACTCAAATGTCATCTTAAAGAGACATTTTTTATGCTTCCAATTAGAGTAGCCTTCTTGGCCACTTTTGCCTCACTTTCCTTTTTTATTCACTTCATAGCATTTATCACTATCCAATAGGTCATTTATTGTTTGGTTGTGTATTGTCTGATTTTCTCACAGAAAAAGAACGCAGAGCACAGATTTTTTTTTCCTTCTTCTACCTTTGAGGTTACTTCAATGCTCAAACAATGCTTGGAACAAAAAAGGTAGTCAAAAAATATTTGTTGAACAAAATTGGCCAAAACTGTCATAGTCTTTATGTGATAAAGTGATAAAAACAGTAAGTATATAACTAAAGCTGGCTGTGTTACTGTGTTTTTGGATGTGAGCCTTATCTCAACAGACTAATTTGGAAAGTCTTAAACGAAGAAAACTGGAAAAATGGTAGTTTTATGTTTGTGTCACCTGGGAGGGAAGGTAGATTTGGCTTCCCCACTCCTGCCTTTGTTGTTGTTATTATTTATTTTTTAAGATTTTATTTTATTAAGTAGGCTCCATGCCCAGTGTGGGGATCGAACTCACAGCCCTGAAATCAAGATTACATGCTCTACCGACTAAGCCAGCCAGGCGCCCCCCTCATCATTATTTATTTATTTATTTATTTGAGGGAAAGAGAGAGAGGGCATATGTGCACGCTCACATGCGAGTGGTGGGGGACAGAGAAAGAATCCTAAGCAGGCTCCACACTCAGTGCGGAGCTTGCTGGGGCCTGTCATGGGGCTCCATCTCATGACCCTGAGATCATGAGCTGAGCCGAAATCAAGAGTTGGATGCTTAACCAACTGAGCCACCCAGGTGCCCCTCTTTTTTGTTTTGTTTTGTTTTTTTAATTTAAAAAACTTTCTATGGAAGTTTTTAGGGGTATTGGTTAAGTATATTTTAGGGTGTCCCACTCCTGGAATTTATCTGATGTTTTTCTCATGATTAGACTGGGGTTATGGTTTTTGGGGATGATGATGACAGAGAGAAAGTGCCATTTTCATCATATCATGTAAAGGATACATACTATCAACATGATTTATGACTGTTGATACTGACTTTGATCACCTGGCTGAGGTAATGTTTGTCAGGTTACTCCTCTATAAAGTTAATTTTTTTCCCCCATTCCATACTGTCCTCTTTGGAAAAAAGTAACTATGTTGCCTACATTTAAGGAATGAAGTTATGCTCCCTGTTCTTTGGGGTGGAGTATCTGCATAACTTATTTGGAATTCTTCTGCATGGGAAATTTGTCTTTCTTTCCTCATTTGTTAATTTAGTCAAGTATTATATTAGTATGGAATGAAGGATATCTATTTTATACTTTGAGTTATATTCCAATACTACTTTTTTTTATTGCTCAGATTGTTCCAGCTTTGTCCATTGGGAGCTCTTTCATTTGGCTCCTGTGCCCCCTTTAACATACTGACATCAGTGTGTATGTGTGTGTGTGTGTGTTTAATAATTATTTTTTAACACTCCCTTACTTTCTGGCACTACAAGATGATCCAGGCTCATCTCGTATATCTCTTGTCACAGTGCTAAAAATCAGCTATTTTTCCAGGGAGCTCTGCTTCCTTTTATTGGAGAATGATATAAGAAACCAAGATTTGGGCATTAAGTATTCTCATTGCTGCTTTCTTTCTTTCTTTCTTTTTTTTTTTTTTAAGATTTTATTTATTTATTTGAGAGAGAGAGCACAAGCTGGGTAAAGAGCAGAGGGAGAAGCAGACTCTCTGCTGAGCGGGAAGCCCGATGTAGGACTCGATCCTGGGCCTCCAGGATCGTGACCTGAGCCGAAGGCAGATGCTTAACTGACTGAGCCACCCAGGCGCCCTCATTGCTGCTTTCTTTTAAGCCCTCTCAACTAATGGAGCAGAGTTAGTTTTATACTAACTCTTGTATATAGACCTGTCTGTAAATATTTCTGTGTGTAATCATCTGTAACTATATTTATTAAGTTAAACATGAGTTCTTACTGGTATCTCCAATTCTAGTTCATTACCACATAGACCATTCTAGCCTTCTCCCCTTGCTGATCTGTGAATTTCCATGTCAGCAGTAGAAACCTGGCTTCCACTATCCATTTACTTAATTGTTCAATTCCAGTAAACATATATAGCAGCATCAGAGTTGTTAACCCATACTCTCATGGGAAACCACTTTATCAACAGAGTACAGTGCTTATGTACAGTTCCTTGTGCAGTTATTTTGTGTAATGTCCCTTCTTTTGAGTTTATCTAATATTTTTCTCATTATTAGACAAGAGTTACATGTTTTTGGAAAGAATGCCACAGAATACCGTCATTTCATATCAGGGGATATGTGACATCGACATGATATCACTGATGATGTTGATCTTTTTTTTTTTTTAAAGATTTTATTTATTTATTTGAGAAAGAGAGAGAATGAGAGAGAGCACATGAGAGGGGGGAAGGTCAGAGGGAGAAGCAGACTCCCTGCCGAGCAGGGAGCCCAATGCGGGACTCCACCCAGGGACTCCATCCAGGGACTCCAGGATCATGACCTGAGCCGAAGGCAGTCGCTCAACCAACTGAGCCACCCAGGCGCCCCCTGATGATGTTGATCTTGATCACTTGGTTAAGGTAGTGTTTGCCATGTTAATATGTGAGGTTACTATTTTTCCTTTTCTATATTGATTCTTTAGAAGTGAATCACTCTGTCTAGCCCACCCTCAAAGTGGTGGAGGGCTTAAGTACCACTTAAGAGTATCTACATTTATTATTTAGAATTTGGGAAGGAAGATTTGTCTCTTCTCCCCCATTCATTTCTTTATTCAACCATTTATCTATCAGTATATCTATTTTGTACTTTTAGTTATAATCTGATTCTGTGTTACTTATTTTTTTGCTCAGTTGTTCCAGCCTTGACCATTGGGAGATCTTTCATGTTGGCTTCTGTGTCCCTTTGACATGTCTCCGTCCTTTTTTTCTTTTTCAGCATTTCCTTACTTTCTAGTACTATAAGATGCCCCAGACACATCTTATATTTTCCCTGGCCCAACCCTAGAATCAGCCAGTTCTCCAAGGAGCCTTGATTCCTTTTACTGGACAGTGATTTATAGAAACCAAGATCTGGGTGCTCCGTGTGCTCATTGCTGGGAGTGTCATTATTTCTAGGCCCTCTCAGTGGACAGAGCTAAGTAATATATGTATGTATGCTAACTCATGTATATGCATATACATACAATTGTTTCTGTATCTTTCTGTCTGTATATTAAAGTAAATATGAATACATACAGTTCTTTCCAACTTTCAGAGGAAGCTTAGGTCCCAAACAGATGTCTTCTTTGTAACTTGCTTTTTACTGAGATCTAACTTTTTCCCCCAATTAACACTTTTTAAGTGCCACAGAAAACATTGCTTTTCATGACCTGGTAACAGCAGTGGTTGACCTGGGATGTGATCTTTGTTTAGATGCATTCAAAGCATAAATTCTGACTCAGCTGGAATGGTCATATATTTTTGGCATAGATACGGTGTCAGAGAAGCCATGGTGACCTCATGTCTCTTGACCTTGTCTCTTCAAACATGATTTTTGTTATTTTATTAAGAGATAAGAGACCTTCTTTGATCTCTTAATTATATTTTTTAGAGATTTGTTATTAAATGATTTTTAGATCCTTTCTATAAAGATGAGAAAAAAATTGAGTAGTTTCAAGAATTTCTTGAAATGAAATTCATTTGTTTAATGTAGATGTGTTTTTGCTTTTGTTTTTTCTTTTCATTTTTCAATCATAAGACTTGAAGTAGCATACTTCATCTGAAAGTCAGCTACCAGGAAGTAAACCAAAAAAGGCTTTTCAGCAGCCTAAGTAGGTATCACAAATTTTATTGGCTTCCCTCAAGTAGATCCTATTCTCTCTTAGGCACAGTTTCAGCTTGCTTGGTTCTTTAAATCAAGAGCTAAAACTTAAAAAGGCAGCACTGTTACAAGCTAACTAAAAGTGTTAGCTTGATCAAAAGGGTTGAGAAGAAAAGCTAAAATGTTAAAACATTAAAATTCAAAAAAGCTATAGAACCATTTAGATTTGGTGCAAGTGTCCCTCATAACTCTGTGGCAGTAGGGGATTATCCTGAAAAGTTTAAATGATTATTAGTATACTTTATTTAAGAAGACTGGGAGGCTTAGGTATTTTCTTAGATTTATATGAAAAAAAAGTTACATAAAATTGTTGTTCCAAGGATTTGACTTCTATTTGGCTACTTTGGCTGTCTAGAACATCTTATTCCCTAATCTTTTTTTTTTTTTTTTTAATTTACAGTGTTGTTTTTTGTTTTTGTTTTTTTAAGATATTTATTTATTTGACACAGAGAGACACAGCGAGAGAGGGAACACAAGCAGGGGGAGTGGGAGAGGGAGAAGCAGGCTCTCCGCTGAGCAGGGAGCCCGATGCAGGACTCGATCCCAGGACCCTGGGATCATGACCTGAGCCGAAGTCAGACGCTTAACCGACTGAGCCACCCAGGCGCCCCACAGTGGTTTTTTTTTTAAATAATCATTTTATGTCCTTATCCACTTGTAGTATGAAGTCCCTCATTTGTAGATTTCAAGAATCTTTTTCAGTACTGTTATTTCACATTTTTCTTTCGGTCTTTTTTTATGTACATTCTTTAAAAAAAAAGTCTCACGAGGGGCGCCTGGGTGGCACAGTCAGTTAAGCATCCAACACTTGGTTTTGGCTCAGGTCGTGATCTCAGGGTCCTGAGATTGAGCCCCACATGGGGCTCTGTACTCAGTGGGGAGACTGCTTGGGATTCTCTCTCCCTCTCCCTCTGCCTCTCCCCTCCCACTCGCGCGTGCTCTCTCTCTCTCTCTCAAATAAATAAATGATTCTTAAAAAAAAAAAACGTCTCATGAGGGGCACCTGACGGGCTCAGTTGGTAGAGCATGTGACTCTTGATCTTGGGGTTGTGAGCTTGAGCCCCATGTTGGGTATGGAGATTACTTAAAAATAAAATCTTAAAAAAAAAAAAAAGTCTCATGAAAGGCTCCTAGTCTAGAACTAGTATGAGTGCTTCATTTGGGAGGAGAGACCAAATCTCATATCAGAAATCTCCGTGCAGTAAATAAAACTGTTTTTTTACGCTTCTGAGGACTACTTATTTTGAGCAATGTTTAATATGGGAGATCCCTCCAGACAAAATATGGACAGTCCCTTTGAGTATTATAAAATGGCATTTACTTTTTTTTTTTTTTAAAGATTTTATTTATTTATTTGACAGAGAGAGACACAGCGAGAGAGAGAACACAAGCAGGGGGAGTGGGAGAGGGAGAAGCAGGCTTCCCGCAGAGCAGGGAGCCCGATGCAGGGCTTGATCCAAGGACCCTGGGATCGTTACCTGAGCCGAAGGCAGACGCTTAACGACTGAGCCACCCAGGCGCCCCAAATGGCATTTACTTTTTAATTAATAGCAAATCTGCTTCCTATAGGATAAAAAGGAATAGATTATCTGTACACCCAAAGAAGCAGTTTGTTTTAAACCAGAGGAGACTTGCCTTTCTTGGTCCTAAGAGTGCTAACTTAGGTAACTTAGGCCTTTCTTGGACCAGAGGACTGAAATACGGGTTAAAGTCTGAACTGAATCTAGAATCCCTGAATGACTGGGATGATGCTTATAACAACATAATAATGGTAACTACCATGCTTGAGTATTTGGTAGTTGCCAGGCAGTCTGCAGTACTCCTTCCTTACATAAAGTCACTGGGTTTGTATAATATGGCCCTTTTTAGTCCCTGTTTGGCTACTTGAGTTACAATTCTGTTCTTTACTTTTGCTTAGCTCTTTTGGACTTTCACACACAAGCCTTAACATTCTCTATTATTCCCACTCATTATGCCTTTGCCTGGCTAATCCCTATTAATTTCCTTTAATTCTCAGCCTTAATCACAGGCATACCTCAGAGATACTGCAGGTTCAGTTACAGACCACTGAATAAAACGAATAGCACAGTAAAGTGAGTCAATTAAATTTTTTTTGGTTTCCCAGTGCATATAAAAATTATGTTTACACTACACTGTAGTCTGTTAAGTATGCAATAACATTATGTCTAAAAAAAAATGTGTATACCTTCATTAAAATATATTTTGGGGGACACCTGGGTGGGCTCAGTCAGTTGAGCATCTGCCTTCGGCTCAGGTCCTGGGATCAAGCCCTGCGTCGGGCTCCCTGCTCAGAGGGGAGCCGGCTTGTCCCTCTCCCTCTGCTGCTCCTCCTGCTTGTGCTCTCTCTCTATTAAATAAATAAATAAAAATCTTTAAAAAAAATAATAAATAGGGGCTCCTGGGTGGCTCAGTCGTTGGGCATCTGCCTTTGGCTCAGGTCATGATCCCGGGGTCCTGGGATTGAGCCCCGCATCGGGCTCCCTGCTCAGTGGGAAGCCTGCTTCTCCCTCTCCCACTCCCCCTGCTTGTGTTCCCTCTCTCGCTGTCTCTCTCTCTCTGTCAAATAAATAAATAAAATCTTTAAAAAATAATAAATAAAGTAAAATATATTGTGAGGCGCCTGGGTGGCTCAGTCAGTTAAGCGTCTGACTCTTGATTTTGGCTCAGGTCATGATCTCAGGGGTCGTGAGATTGAGTGCCACGTCAGGCTCTGTGCTGGGCATGGAGCCTGCTTAAGATCCCCATCCCTCTTGCTTGTGCATGCTCGCTCTCTCTCAAAAAAAAAAAAAATGAGATATAGATATACACACATCATGTATATATAAATGCTAACCATCACCTGAGCTTTCAGCAGTTTGTAATCTTTTTGCTGGTAGAAGGTCTTGCCTTGATGTTGATGGCTGCTGGTGGTTGCTGAAGGTGGGAGTGGCTGTAGCAATTTGTTAAAATAAGACACCAGTGATGGGTATTAAAGAGGGCAGGTACTGCATGGAGCACTGGGTGTTACACGCAAACAATGAATCATGGAACACTACATCAAAAACTAATGATGTAATGTACGGTGATTAACATAATAAAAAAAAATAAGACACCAGTGAAGTTTGCTGCATCAGTGGACTCTTCCTTTCACAAACAATTTCTCTGTAGTATGTGATGCTGTCTGATAGCATTTACCCATAGTAGAACTTCTTTCAAAATTGGAGTCATCCTCTCAAATCCTGCTGCTGCTTTTTTTTTTAAAAAAAGATTTTGTCAGAACACAGAAGGGGTGAGGGGCAGACAGAGGGAGAAGCAGGTTCCATGCTGAGCAAGGACCCTGGGATCATGACCTGAGCCGAAGGCAGATGCTTAACCGACTGAGCCACCCAGGCGTTCCCCTGCTGCTGCCTTATCAACTAAGTTTATGTGACATTTCAAATCCTGTGTTGTCATTTCAATAGTCTTCACAGCATCTTCACCAGGAGTAGATTCTATCTCAAGAAACCACTTTCTTTGCATATCCAGAAGCAGCAGTTCCTCATCCATTAAAGTTTTATCATGAGATTGCAACAATTCAGTCACATCTTCAGGCTCCACTTCAGATTCTAGTTCTCTTGCTGTTTCCACCACATCTGCAATTACTTCCTCCACTGAAGTCTAGAACCCCTCAAAGTCCTCCACGAGAGTTGGAATCACCTTCTTCCATACTCCTGTTAATGTTGATATTTTGGCCTCTTCCCATAAATCATGAATGTTCTTAATGGCATTTAGAATGGTGAATCCTTTCCAGATGGTTTTCAGTTTACTTTGCCCAGGACCATCAGAGGAATCTCTGTGGCAATTACAGTCTTATGGAATGTATTTTATAAATAATAAGGTTTAAAAGTCAGAGTCACTCCTTGATCCGTGGGCTGCAGAATGAATGTTGTGTTCGCAGGCGTGAAAACAACATTAATCTTCCACATCTCCATCAGAGCTCAACTTGGGTGACTAGGTGCATTGTCAATGGGCAGTAATATTTTGAAGATTTTATTTATTTATTTGACAGAGAGAGCACAAGTAGGCAGAGGGAAAGAGAGAAGCAGGCTCCCTGCTGAACAGAGAGCCTGATGCAGAGCTCGATCCCAGCACCCTGGGATCGAAGGCAGATGCTTAACTGACTGAGCAACCCAGGCGCCCCTGAGCAGTAATATTTTGAAATGAATGTTTTGGTTTTTTTTTTTTCTGAGCAGTATGTCTCAACAGTGGGCTTAAAATATTCAGTAAACTGTGTTTTAAACAGATACGCTGTCATCCAGGCTTTGTTTGGTTTATAAAGCACAGGCAGAGTAGATTTAGCATAATTCTTAAGGGCCCTAGTATTTTCAGAATGGTAAATATACATTGGCTTTAACTTAAAGTCACCTGCTACATTAGCCCCTAACAGGAGAGTCAGCCTGTCCTTTGAAGCCAGGCATTGATTTCTCTCTAGCTATGAAAGCCATATAGAAGGCTTCATTCTCACTGGAAATCTGTTGTTTAGTGAGGCTACCTTCATTGATATCTTAGCTAGATCTTTTGGATAACTTGCTGCAGCTTCTTCATCAGCACTTGCTGCTTCACTTTGCACTTTGATGTTACAGAGATTACTGTCCTTAAGCCTCATGAACCAGCCTCTGCTGGCTTCAGACTTTTCTGCAGGTTTACCTCTCTTCTGTCTTCATAGCATTAACTGAAGAGACTCAGGGCCTTGCTCTCAATTAGGCTTTGGCTTAAGAGAATGTTGTAGCTGGCTTGATCTTGTATCCAGACACTTAAAACTTTCTTCGTATCAGCAGTAAGGCTGTACCATTTCTGCATTCACTAGCATACCACTTTTAATTTTTTTTCAAGAATTTTTCCTTTGCATTCACAGCTTGGCTAATTGGTGTAAGAGGTCTAGCTTTTGGGTTATCTTGGCTTTGGACATGCCTTTCCCCACTAAGCTTAATCATTTCTAGCTTTTGATTTAAAATGAGGAACGTGGGACACCTGGCTGGCTCAGTCAGTAGAGCATGCAGCTCTTGATCTCAGGGTTGTGAGTTTGAGCCCCACATTGGGCATACTTAAAAAATAAATAAGTAAAATATTAAAGTGAGAAACATGCAAACCTTTTTTTCACTTAACATTTAGAGGTCATTGTAGGGTTGTTAATTGGCCTAATTTCAATATTGTTGTGTCTCAGAGAGCAGGGAGGCCTCAGGAGAGAGGGAGAATAGGGAGGCTTGAAAGGCTAGTGAGTGGAGCAGTCAGAACCCAACAGCCTTTATCCATTAAGTTTGCTGTCTTTTATGGGTATGGTTCATGGTGCCCCAAAACAATTATAAAAGTAACATCAAAGATCACCAATCAAAAAAAAAAAAAGATTACTGATCACAGATACAGATCACCATAACAAATAAAATAATAATGAAAAATGTCCATGTCCAAAATGTGACACAAAGTGAGTAAATGCTATTGGGAAAATGGTGCCCATTGACTTTTTGATGCAGGGTTGTCACAAACCTTCAATTTGTAAAAACCACAATATCTGGAAAGTGCAATAAAGTGAGGTATGCCAGTATCAGTTTCTCGGGGAGACCTTCCCTGACCCCTGAGTCTAGATTAGGTGCCTCATAGTAGCTGGCCCCTGATCCCTGGGCTACTATATTGTACAACCTATACTTAGCACGTAGCTGAGTGCCTAACAGAGTAACCTCACGTGATCCAACAAGCAAATGTACTTGTGGGGCAGGGGGATAACATGGATGTTGGGATTCTTAACATGTATAAGGCAAAATCTCATTTAAATTTTACAACATTTCGTTGAATTACCTTAGGCAAGTTGCTTAATCTCCATGCCTCAGTTTCGTTGTCTGTGAAATGGAGGTGATAATATCAACTTCAGAGTTATAAGAATTTAAATGAGTCCGTACATGTGAAGTGCTTAGAATAGTGCCTGGCACATAGGGAATGCTCCAGAAGTGTGTATTAAATAAAGAACCACGTGATGATCGTACTGTTAGGACAGATGATGAAACTGAGGCTCAGCTAGAGTGTGACAAAGCAAGTTTTAGAACTCAGATCTATCTCCAGAGCCCACGATGACAGGTTTAGATTGAATTTAATCTTGACTGGAGCTCTCTACAATCAGACTTATTGCAAACAACTGTTCTACTGCCATGGCTTTGCCAAAGTCAAAGATTCTAAAATTAAAATTACCCTCTTTCAATGATTTTATAATAAAAAATGGATAACTAAGAAAACAGTGGCAAAACTTTTAAAATTTCAAAATCTGTTGCTGAGTGATTTCTCACTTTGAAAAGGGGCTTATTTCAGAATTCCATTAAATATATCCTATTTTTCTGACATGTTTGAAATACACATTCAACATACAAAATTTTATTTATAAATAACTCAAGGAACACATTTATTATGTATTTAAGACTTCTATGGTTTGATGAAATGGTGCTATTTTAGAAGTTATGTTAGAGTTCGAAGCACTCTGCTAGATGCTGGGGTAATAAATAAGATTCAGTTTCTTCTTTCAAAGGAGATATGATGCCCAAAAAATGTTAAGGGTGAGAAGTGAGGCTTAGCTTATGGAATGAGTATAGACAGAACTAGCTTCAAGATTCCAAGCTGGAATTTTAAAGTTTTAGAGCTTTTAAAAACATTGAAGCTTGTTTTGTTTTTTGTTTTTTGTTTTTTTTTAAGAAAGGAAGGCCAAGAGGGTTCCTGGGTGGCTCAGTTGGTTAAGTGTCCAATTCTTGGTTTTGGCTTCAGGTCATGATCCGGGGCCGTGGGATCGAGCCCCATACTCAGTCCCTCTCCCTACCGCTCTGCTCTGACCCACCGCCCCTTAAATAAATAAATAAATAAAATCTTAAAAAAAAAAATGGCTAGGTATTAAAGTGAAAAAGTAAAAGTTCTTTAGCCAGCCCCTTAGACACACTTCTTAGAAGTAGCCATTGTTAACAGTTTTCTTTGGATCCTTCCAGAAAATTTGTATGTGATTTCAAACGTGTACAAAGTTGTATTCGTTCTCTATGGCTTCTGTAACAAATTACCACAAATTTGGTGGCTTTAAACAACAGAAATTTGCTCTCTCACGGTTCTGGAAGCCAGAAGTCCAACACAATTTAGGTCAGTCTTATGGGGGCTAAAACCCAGGCAGGGCCATGTTCCTCCCAGACACTCTCTCAGGAAGAATCCCTTCCTTGCCTCTTCTGGTGGCTGTTGGCATTCCTTAGTTTGTGTCAGATCACTTCAGCCTCTTCTAATTTTGCTCTTTTCTGCCTTTATGTGTCCTTCTCTGTGTGTGTTAAATTTCCCTCTCTTTCCCTGTTAGAAGGATATATGTGATTGCATTTAGGGCCCGTTAACATAATCCAGGATAATCTCCCCATTTCAAGATCCTTTATTTAATCACATCTACAAAGACCCTTTTTCCAAATAAAGTGACATTTACAGGCTCTAGGGATTAAAATCTAGTGTCTTTGGGGGTAGTTATCAGCCTACTACCAATGTGTACGTCCCCCATATGGTTTTACTAAACACAAAAGTTAGATTTCATGTACTGTCTTCCAGTTTTCTTTTTAAAACTTAGTATTTCTTCCACATTAATATTTAAATATTTAGTCTTCATCATCTTTTTTTAAATAGTTACAGAGCAGTTTACTGAATGGATGAATGTCTCACTTTTTAAAAGTTGTAAAAATACACAACACACAAAACTTACTATTTTTTTTAAAGATTTTGTTTATTTATTTATTTGACAGAGAGAGACACAATGAGAGAGGGAACACAAGCAGGGGCAGTGGGAGAGGGAGAAGCAGGCTCTCCGCTGAGCAGGGAGCCATTGCGGGGCTCGATCCTAGGACCTTGGGATCATGACCTGAGCTGAAGGCAGACGCTTAATGACTGAGCCATCCAGGTGTCCCCAATTAAGTACATTTTAAATTAAGTACATTCACGTTGTTGTGAAACATCTCCAGAACTTTTTTTCATCTTGAAAATCTGAGTCTGTACATTCTCTTTCCCCCTTCTCGCAGCCTCTGATAACCATCATTCTACTTTTTTCTGTGAATTTTACTAGTTTAGATACCTCATATAAGTGGAATCATACAGTATTTGTCTTTTTGTGACTGGTTTATTTCATTTAGTGTAATGTTCTCAGAGTTCATCCATATTGTAGCATGTAACAGGATTTCCTTCCTTTTTAATGTTTGTATTCCATTGTATGTATATACTACATTTTGTTTATCCATTCATTCTTTTTTTTTTTTTTATTTGAGAGAGAGAGAATGAGAAACAGCATGAGAGGGAGGAGGGTCAGAGGGAGAAGCAGACTCCCTGCCGAGCAGGGAGCCCGATGCGGGACTCGATCCCGGGACTCCAGGATCATGACCTGAGCTGAAGGCAGTCGCTTAACCAACTGAGCCACCCAGGCGCCCCGCATTCATTCTTCAGTAGACATTTGTGTTGCTTCTACTTCTTGGGTATTGTGAATATTGCTGCTTTGAATATGGGTGTATAAATCTTTTTGAGACCCCACTTTTAATTTTTTTGGATATGTGTATGTATGTATGTACATATGCATAGACATACTCAGAAGTGGGATTGCTGGATCACATAGTAATGTGGTATTCTATTTTTAATTTTTTTTTTAAAGATTTTATTTATTTATTTCACAGAGCAAGAGAGCACAAGAATGGGGAGCAGCAGAGGGAGTGGGAGAAGCAGGTACCCTGCTGAGCAGGGAGCCCGATATGGAGCTCCATCCCAGGACCCTGGGATCATGACCTGAGCCAAAGGCAGATGCTTAACCAACTGAGCCACCCAGGCATCCCATTTTTAATTTTTTGACCAGAGTATCGTTTTCCATAGCAGTTGAACCATTTTACAGTCCTACCAATGGTGTGCAAGGGTTCCTATTTCTCTACATTCTTGCCAATATTTATTTTAGTTTTTTTTATATAGTAATCATCTTAATGGGTGTGAGTTGATAATCTCATGGTAGTTTTGATTTGTGTTTTTCTTTTTCTTTTTTTTTTTAAAGAGAGCATGCAGGCTTGCTGGGGGGGGGTGGGGGGAGGGGCAGAGGGAGAGGAAGAGAGAATCTTAAGCAGGCTCCACACTGGGTGTGGGGCTTGATCTCATGATTCTGAGATCATGGCTTGAGCAGAAGTCAAGAGTTGGTCGCTTACCCGACTTAGCCATCCAGGCAACCCTCTTTTTATTTTATTATTATTATTATTTTTATTTTTTTGGAGAGCATGCAGGAGTGGAGGAGGGGGGAGGGGCAAAGGGAGAGGAAGAGAGAGAAATCCCAGGCAGGCTCCATGCCCAGTGCGGAGCTGCAAGTGGGGTTTGAGCTCACAATCCTGAGATCATGACCTGAGCCAAAATCAAGAGTTGGATGCTTACCTGACTGAGCCACTCAGGCACCCCTCAATTTGTAGTTTTCTGATGATTAGTGATGTTGAGCATTTGTATATCAGACTTGGAGAACTGTCTATTCAGGTCTTTTGCCCATTTTTTTTCGGTGGATTATTTGGGTTGTTGTACAAGTTTTTTTATATCTTCTGGATATTAACCCCTTATCAGATACATGATTTGCAGGTATTTTTTTCCATTCTGTAGGTTGCCTTTTTTTTTTTTTTTTTACACTGGGCGTGGAGCCCAATGCTGGTCTTGAACTCATGACCCTGAGATCAAGAGTTGGTTGCTTAATTGACTGAGCCACCCAGGCACCCCTGTTGGTTTTTTACCCTGTTGTGTCGGCACTCGATCGCAGGACCCTGGGATCATGACCTGAGCCCAAGGCAGACACTCAACCTACTGAGCCACCCAGGCACCCTGGCTAAAACTTTCAATACAATCTTGAATAGGAATGTCTAGAACAGCCATCCTTGCCTTGTTTCTGATCTTAGAGGAAAAGCTTTCAGTCATTCACCATTGAGTATGATGTTAGCTATGGGCTTCTCATAATGGCCTTTATTATGTTGAGGTAGTTTTCTGATATTCCTAGTTTGAGTGTTTTTATCACTGAGGATGTTAAATCTTGGCAAATGCTTTTTATTGTATCAGTTGAGATGAGGATGTGGTTTTTGTTCTTTTGTAATGAGTTATGGTATACTATATTGGTTGATTTTGGTATGTTAAACCATTCTTGCATTCCAGGAATAAATTCCACTTGGACATGGTGTATAATCTTTTTAATGTGCTGTTGGATTCAGTTTGGTAGTATTTTGAAGATTTTTGCATCAGTATTTATCAGCGATATTGGTCTGTAGTTTTCTTACAGTGGCTTTGGCTTTCATATCAGGGTAATTCTGGCCTAATAGAATGAGTTTGGAAGTGTTTCTTCAATTTTTTGGAAGAGTTTCAGGAGAATTGGTGTTAATTCTTCTTTAAATGTTTGGTAGAATTCTCCAGTGAAGCTGTCTGTCCTGGACTTTTAATGTATCACTTTTAAATCCCCTTTAAGTGATAGTTGATAGTAGAATGTTCAGCTGGGTATGGTGCCCTGAGTAGAACCATGGGAATGCCTGCTCTGAATGTGACATTGACTTCTTGGTGCTACAGATTGTGCTTAGATGTGACTAGATGACTCAGAAGCTCTCCTTCCCCATTCTTTGCATATGGAGAAGTAAATACAGTTCATATTTCAGACTTACTGAATCAGTGTTTACCTTTACCACATTACTTTCTTTGCCAGGCATAAAGAGACATATGATTGTGTTTTTTGAGCGGTTTGTGTGAATTCCTTCTTTTTGTCCTGGGGAGATAATCTATTCTACCAGAGTGAGAGTACCTGGAAAAGCTCTCTCCTCTCTTAAAAAAAACCCACCCTTTCTCCTTAAAAAAAATTAAAAGAGAGTGCCTGGAAAAGGAAAATGATGGTAGAACCTATATGCATGCAAACTGGTTTCAGATTATCACTACAGCTGATACCATTCCTTTGTAGTAATTTAACCAAGGGCTGAAGAGAATGAGGTTATGAGATTTTGCCACTGAAGTAGAAGAATTTTCCAAACATTTAACATTAGCTGCAGATGTTGTAGTACTGGAGAACTTGGAATTGCAAGCGTGCTGTTTATCATGTATAAATAGTGGTTGTGGAGCACGGTCTCGTAAAATTTCAGAGGTGGGAGAGCTGTTGATAGAAACTCCTTGTTTTATTCATGACAACACTAAAGCCACCAAATATTCAATGACTTCCCTAAGGTTTCACAACTAGTTAATGGTAGAACAGGGATTTGGAGATAAAAATTTTCTTCTTTCCAGCCTGGTGCTCCTCTCAGATTGGGGAAAAAAAAAAAGTGCCTTCCTACACTTCTGCCTGAACACTTGTAGTGTGTAACTTTTTGAATTATAAAATCCTACTAGCAAGAGGCAGAGCTTTTTTTTCTTTTATTTTTTTTTCTTTTTATTTTTTTTAAAGATTTTATTTATTTATTTGAGAGAGAGAGAGCATGAGAGGGGGGAGGGTCGGGAGGGTCAGAGGGAGAAGCAGACTCCCTGCCGAGCAGGGAGCCCGATGCGGGACTCGATCCCGGGACTCCAGGATCATGACCTGAGCCGAAGGCAGTCGCTTAACCAACTGAGCCACCCAGGCGCCCCTTTCTTTTATTTTTAAACTCATGGAATACTTAATATATTTTAAATATGTTATAAATTTAATATCCTCGTACTTTTTTTCATTTTTATTTTTTAGAGGTGGGGGAGGGGCAGAGGGAGAGGGGGAGAGAGAATCTTAAGCAGGCTCCATGCCCAGCACAGAGCCCAACACAGGGCTCAATCTCACGACCTTGAGATCATGACCTGAGACCAAGAGTCAGATACTTAACCACCTGAGCCACCCAGGTGCCCCTTGTACTTTTCTTTTAAATTTAACCACAAACAGGGCCCCTGGGTGGCTCAGTTGGTTAAGCGACTGCCTTCGGCTCAGGTCATGATCCTGGAGTCCTGGGATCGAGTCCCACATCGGGCTCCCTGCTCAGCAGGGAGTCTGCTTCTCCCTCTGACCCTCTTACCTCTCGTACTATCTCTCATTCTCTCTCACTCAAATAAATAAAAAAAATAATAAAATAAAAAAAAAATAAAAAAAAATTTAACCACAAACATATATATTCCTAAACAGTATATTGTTTGGGTTTATGTAATTATATTGTATATTCTTTAGTACTAGCTATTTTTTTCTCAGCATGGTTTGCGAAATTCATCTGTGTTTTTGCTAATAGTTGTCTCCATTTGTTTTCACTGCTCTATAGTATCTTTTCTGTGAATATAAGACAGCTTGTTTATCCATTCTCCTGTCAATGGATATTTTAATTGAAATATAATTTACATACCATAAAATTTATCCTTTTAACGGGTACATACAATTCAGTGGCTTTTTAGCATATTCACATAGTTGTGCAGCCATCACCACTGTCTAATTCCAGAACATTTTCATCACCCCAGAAAGAGACTTCATACCCATTAGCAGTCATTCCTCATTCCCCCTTTCTCTTTCTACCCACCCCAGCCCGTGGCAACCACTATTCTACTTTCTGTCCCTGTGGATTTGCCTGACCTGCGCATTTCATACGGCCAGACTCATCCACCATATGGCCTTTTGTGCCTGGCTTCTTTCACTCAGAGGCATGATGTGTTCGAGGTTAACCCATGTTGTAGGATATATGGCTATTTCAGTCCTTTTTATGACTGAGTGATATTCCATTGTATGGATATATCACATTTTGTTTACCCTTTTATCAATTGGTGGATTTCTGGGTTGTTTCCCCTTTGGGGCTCTTATGACTAATGCTGCTATTAACATTTATGTACCAGTTTTTGTGTGGACATAATGCTCAATTCTCGGGAATGCGTTGTTAATACAAATATTTTCCAAAATGGATGTACCAGTTTCTTCATGCTCACCAACAGTGTATAAAAATTCCAGACCCCCTTTTTAAACCATTTTTTTGTAATAGTGGACAAAGTATTTATGTAAGTTTTAAAATATTTTCTTGAAACTTCTTGCTTCCTAATCAAGAGAATTATACATTTGATAAAGATGTTTAATATGATTTGTTATGTAGAGAGATTGTTGATGCTATGGATAAACTCATGGTGGATAAACTCCACCATGAATGTTGGAAAACCAGTTCCGCTGACAGATATATAATATATGCTTTGGTTTGTTCAGTTTACCCGGAGTATTTTGTTTAGCCTTGTAGCTTGTTGATCCAGATAAAATGACCAGATTTGACTACTCTTGGATGGGATTAGAAAGAGTAATTTTCATTGATACTTCTTCTTGAAAGTGTTATAAAGTAGCATTTAAGATTCATACCAAATGATCAATGACTGGTTTATAAATGGAAGAGTACGTTACAAACCATTAACACTAAATTGCGGAAAGAAGTGGCTTTAATTCATAGGTGTAAAAATACAGAGCCATACTAGAAATTAGTACCAAGTAATAAGCCAGTTACACTTGAACTCTCAGACATTGCTGGTGGAGGAGGAATGCAAAATGGTTCATATAGCCACTTTGGAAAACAGTTTGGCAGTTACTTATAAAATTAAACATACACTTAACCATACCACCCAGCATTCCCACTCCTGGGTATTTGCCTAACAGAATTGAAAACTTAAGTTCATACAAAAATCTATAGCAGTGTTTTTCATAATTGTTAAAAGCTAGAAACAACCCACATGTCCTATAACTGGTAACATGGAAGAACAAAATGTGTTAGATGATACAATGAAATATTACTCAGCAATAAAGAGGAACAAATTACTGATCTGTGCAACAACATGGATGATTTCAATTGTATTATAAGTGAAAAAAGTCTACACACTGTATGTTTTTTTTTTTTTAATATGACATTGTGCAAAACACAAAATTGTAGACACAGCATGCTGATCAGTGGTTGGGGGGAGGAGTGGGGGATGTTGACTACAAAGGAACACCAGGGAAAATTTTGGGCTGATGGAGATGTTCTCAATTATGGTGATGGATTCTCTGTGTCTGCCAAAATCATAGAACTATGTAGTAAAAAGAGTGAATTTTACTATATGTAAGTTATACCTTAATAAACCTTACTCAGAGCTCTCAGCTTAGGGAATCTCCCCTCTTCTATATATAATATTTACTAAATTATTTCCTAAACAGTTTCCACATTGCCATGTTAAGTAGAAGACTACTAATTGGTAATTTGTTGAATTATGAAGGTTTTACATGTCCAGTTTAGTCTCTTTATGGTATAGTAAAGAAAAAAGCAATAGCCTAAATAAGATGGGCTATGTTTAGACTGTTATTGGGTAAAATATTTAAGAACTATTCAGGAATATTTACCTGTGCATTTGGGACAAAAGATACAAATCCCTATAATAACAGTCTTGAGCTCTGATGTCTGAGACCTAGCTGTACAATCAGTGGATTTTTTTTTCCTCTAAATTTTTAATTCACTAACAAGCACAGCACTGGGTATTATCCATTTGTGTGTGTGCATGCACATATATATTCACTGTGCTATGCTTATTGACAGTTATCTAGACTCCTATGTCAAAGAAAGTGTTGATCCTAATTTTTGTGATAAATATTTATTATTAAGTATTCATTTTGTATCATACTGGGAGAAAAGGATGATTAGAGTACATTCTAGCCGTTGCCCTTGAGGTGCTCACAATCTAATGGGGAGGCTGATCTGCATTATCCTCAATAGTGTGATATGCTTCATGGGGATAAAATGAAAGGTCTTAATTACCTAATTCAGAAGTATCATTCATAGTTAAATGCACTTTAAAATGAGATTTTCTTGGCAGTTCAAAATCACACTATTTCTAATCTGAATCCATTTCTCCCTGGCAGCCTGATCCTAGAATTCTCTAAGATCTTATGAGACTTTGTAACCTTGGTCTGTTGCCTAGTCAACAGAGCAGTCTTCATGCCTGTCCTTTGGAATCTTTATTTCCACTTGAACCCATGTTTGAGATGGTGGGTGTTAGGGCACTTATAAATGGTCTTTTGCTTCACTAAATTGATTCCCATACTTGTCTGGTGGTAGTTTAAGGCTTTAATAAGATGTGTTTATTCATCTAGATTAGATGGAAGAATATAGGCTTGGTAAACACGTAAATCTCTTTCCTGATGGTATGAGACACAAAATGCAGTCAAACCTTGTAAACTGAGATTGAGGAAAAATTCCTCCTATGAAAAGAAAAGTAAAACTCATTGACAACCTATGGAGAGCTCAGAGACCATTACTTAACTCCCTGAGATAGTAATGTTTCTACTACAGTTTTCTCAAGAACTCTTCATATTAAATTGGATGGCTGCACATCACAACTGTATTTGCATTCAGGATTTCTTTATCTACATAGACATGTGAATTCTTGGTCAGTTTTTGAATTCTTGTGCCAGTTCTTGGCACATTTTGCTCACGAGAATGAGAATGTTTTCCATTTCACTTCCTATTACCTTCCTACCCATCTTCTATCATTGTCTGGGATTTCTCTTGTAGAGAAGGAAGGCTGTGAAAAGGGTGAGGTAAAGCAATGCAGGCTGCCAGAATTCCTTTCTGGGCCTTTCAGTTACCATTTGAAGAACAGTAACTGCTCAAATTTATGGAATAAGCAGCTTACATAATGAGGGCTATCTATTTACCCTGATGCTTGGGCTATTGCCTGCAGCAATTTTTTTTTTCATCCCTGGAGGAGGGATTAGGATTGTGGTAGTAGGAACTGGTCATCTCCTTTGTTTCTGGAACATTGCCTGTGTTGCTACCAAAGAAGAGGCCCACCCAGCCGGGGTGGAGCCTTCCTAGTTGGTCCTTCATTTGCCTCCTGCCTTGGAAACCCTGTGGGCTGGAAGCAGCACCCTGAGTCCTCAGACCTCTGGGCGAAGGTGCGGCCCCTTTAAGTCTTCAGTGTGTGCCGGGAGGGGGCCGAGGTGGGGCGGGCACTCTGACAGCGAGCTCTGGGCCCCGCCCCCGGAGGAGGCGTTTCCCAGCGGCCCTTCGCACCAATGCCGCCGCGGCCCGCCGGGTATTCCTGCTGATTCCGCTCGGACCGTAGGGCCCCCAGACCTCTCCCTGCTCAGGGAGCGTAAGTGTCAAACTGCGGGCGAGGGTCAAGCATCCGATTGTGCCCATGCCGGAAGTCCTGGTGGACTGTGCAGGAGACTTTCCTGGCCTATCAGAGGCTTAGGCTGCGAAAGAGCGTAAACAATGCCGGCTGCAGTGAGCTAAAGCCTGGGGCATCTGCTCTACTTCTGGGTGGTGACAGCAGCCCTAGGGTGCTTGTTTGGATATGCAGTGGTTGAGCGGTGTCCACGACCCAGCTTTGCCCCAGCCTGGTTCCTACTTGGGGTGAGGAGAGGATTGCTTTTACCCGAGTATATATAACCCCACTGAGCTGGATGGGTGGAGCTGGATCTCATGTCCTGGGCCTTGGGTCCTTCGCCTGGGATTTGGAGACCTGGGTAGTTTAGGGATGAGTAAGCATTAGATTTTCAGCTACCATGGTACTGTTGAGCAGTAACTGTGGAAGTTGACCTAATTCACAGCCGGGTTTAGCTTTCCATCTCCCCAGAGGCCTGTGTTGGTGTGGGTCGCCCTTTTGGAGACATTAACAGTGATCGTTACTAGGGAGAGTCTAGTTAATCTTCTGTCCTGCTGATATGAATAGCAGGGTGTGTAAGAGACAGCTCAGACACCCCTCTTTACTCTTCTCCTTCAGAAGGAATTTGTGAGAGGCCACCATCCCAGGACTAGGACAGCAAGCACACCTAAGTTTGCCGAGATAACCTGCTAGAGAAGCAGTTCAGATTTCTGGCTTCCTGATAATGCAGAATACTCCAGCAAGAGGTTAATACTTGTCCTTGTTGATGGGAATTACCTGGAGGCAGTGAGGTTTTTTAAATTAGAGGGAAGGGCTTGTCATTTTGTTACTGGTTACTTAGAGATGAGCTTTTGTCTGGCTTGGCCAAGTAATAAAAATTTTAAATTTTCTGTGACAGTTACATAATTGTTATGCTGCTTTAGTCCATTTGTCCTTCCGATACAAGGTTTGAGTAAAACTTTCTGGGCCTGTATATGTGTTGTTTTATCCCTGTATTATAATAATTTTTTTTTTGAGTGAATCTATTATCATACTTTATTGGTCAAAGGGGTTGCTTTTTGAATGGGCAGAAATTTTCCTCAAACTTACCTCACGCTTATTCTGTGCTTTTGCAGTAGCATTTCCTTAGCCAGAAGTGAGAGTCCAGGAATGGTAATCAGATCCAGGTCTCTTGTATTGTGATAGTGAAGAGCTTTTGTAGGTCAAGAGCTTGGGAATTAGCCATAAAATAGTTCACTGCCACAGCTTCTTCCCAAGTAGAAAGCCAAACAGTCTGTTTAGTAGCTGTATAATTATTCTTATAGACTGTCAAGTTATAGGAACTTCAAATAAAAGGACACTACACTTGGACCTATGAGTGGTGCAGCAGAATTGGTGGACTGAGAGAAAGGAGATACAGATTGTAGGCCCAGCTCTAACATTTCTTATGACTTAGTCTCTTGGTGCCTTACTTTTAGCTGGTTGATGAATGAGAAAATGCATAGATTGCTTGGGTCTATATGTTATAATAATACATAACGCATATTTAATAGGTACTTTGTTATTTAATTGAATACTAAACTGAAAAATCAGTTTGAAATTTATTCTAAGTTCTACCTTTATTTGTGACCTTGGAAACATTTCTTAACCTCTGGTCTAAAAATAAACAATTACATCTAAACCTTTTTCAGCAGTAGTGTGGACTGTATGGTATTTTGAGCTCTTTGGAAGATGTTTTAGATACAGCAGTGGTATAAGATTATAATATTTCTGTAGAACAGAGTTATTTTAGCTGGCTTCCTTGCCTTATCCTCTTGTTTCAGGCCAGGGGGAAGCCTCTTGAGAGGTCTGAATAATTTGAAAGTATGAACATTTGTAGTATGGACTAGATTGAATGAACCATAGTAAGCATCATATATAGTTCAAATTAATTTTATTAATGCTTCTCTTTGTTGGCAACTTTATTCACTCTTGAAGCATCAAACCTTGCTATGTAATGACAACTTGACTTCCCATGTCTGTGTTTATAAAATCCAGAATCCCCTGTTTAATCCTGGTGCCACATTTCTAACCACTTGAAGATCCTATTTCTCAAGTCTAAAACCAAACTCATCATATTCTTCACCTCTTCTCTACTCCCCAAAAAATAATCCAGAACTACTTCTGATATTTTTATGTCATTAGCACTACTGTCCTAGTCACCTAGACTGGAGTCTCCTACTAGGCTCTTCCTACTCCCACATCCATACTTGCTGAGGCTTACTAATTCTAGTTCTTTAATGTAACTCCCTTCAGTCCCCCCTGCCCATCCTTTCCATTCCTAAGACCCCTATGGCTCCTATTTACCTTTGTCCTAGAGTACTGCAATAATTGCCTATCAAGATTCTATTTTTCTCTCCCTTTCAATCCATTCTACATAGATTTTTCTTTCTGAAGTAGATAGGATCGTGTCCTTTCCCTGCTTCCGTCATCAGCATCTTCTGCTGTTTAGCTTAATATTCAAGATTCTACATGATCTGACCCTAGTCTACCTCTCATCTTAGACTATAATAAATGGAGCCATTCACTGTTCTCTGAACATGCTCTGTACTTTCCTGTCTCCAAGACTTGGCCTCTTCTTTTCTCAGCCTAGAATATTTCCTTTTCTACTTTGGTTTGTTTGTCTGTTTTTTTAAAATCCCACCTGTCATTCAGCACTGAGTTCAGATGCCATCCTTTCTGTGAGATTTTCACTGACCATCCCTCACTCACTGGTGGTTAATCCTATTTTGAATTCCCATAACCCTGATTTATCCCTTGCTTAAAGCACTTTCCACACATAATGTATTTTGTATTATGATTATTTGTTTAGACTTCTTACTTGTACTCCTGTGAGCCTAGGTACATCATTGTTTGCCCATAGGGAAATTCAGTGAATGTGAATGCTTAAGGTAAAATTGGAATAGAGTAATTCCTTATTATTAGACCTTGTTATTAGAAAGGACTCTAACCTGTGCAGCCAACCCATGCACATGTAAAATGATCAGTAGCTTGAACAAATCATTCTTATTTTTCTTACCGCCTAAGGACTTTTGTTCGTAAACTTTTTTTTTTTTCTTTTTTTAAGCAGTTGGGTTTTTTTAAAGATTTTATTTATTTGAGAGAGAGAGCAAGCACAATCGGGGGGGGGTGGGGGGAGGGAGAAGCAGGCTCCCCGCTGAGCAGGGAGCCTGAAGTGGGGCTTGATCCCAGGACCTTGGGATCATGACCTGAGCCCAAGGTAGCTGCCTAACCAACTGAGCCACCCAGGCCCCCCTAAAAAGCAGTTTATATTTAATGAAATATAATTTATCTACCACTCACCATTTAAAGTGTACAATTCAGTGGCTTTTCTAGATTGTGCAGTCATCACCATAGTCAATTTTAAAACATTTTCATTACTCCAGAAAGAAATCCCATACTACACTCCTTAGGCTTCACCCTTTTAATTTCCCCCAAACACTTCAGTCCTAGGCAAACACTGATCTACTTTCTGTCTCTATAGACTTGCCCATTCTGGATATTTCCTATAAATGGAATCATATGATATGTGGTTCTTTGTGACTGGTTTCTTTTAGTATAATGTTTTCAAGGTTCATCCATGTTATAGCATTTATTAGTACTTCATTTCTTTGGTGTGTGTCATTTTTAAGCGTGCAGGTCACTGGTATTAAATACGTTCATTATGTTATGGAACCATCACCACCATCCATATTCATAATTTTTTTCATTTTGGAAAACTGAAGCTTTATACCCCATTCCCCAATCCATCCATTCACTGACAACAACCATTCTCCTTTATGTCTCTGATTTTGACTACCTCATTTAAGTGGAATCATACAATATTTTTCTCTTTGTGGCTGGCTTATTTCACGTTAGCCTGATGGCCTCAGGGTTCATCCAGGTTCTAGCATATGTCAGAATTTCTTTTTAAGGCTAAATAATATTCCATTTTATGTGTATTCCACATTTTAGCTATTGTGAATAAAGTTGCTATGAAATGAACATGGGTATACAAATATGTCTCTGAGACCCTGCTTTCAATTCTTTTGGGCATATACCCAGAAATGGAATTGCTGGGTCATATGGTAATTCTATTTTTAATTTTTTGAGAAACTGCCATACTGTTTTCCACAGCAGCTGTACCATTTTACATTTTTTTTTTTTAAGATTTTATTTATTTATACGAGAGAATGAGTGAGTGAGAGATAGCACAAGCAGGGGGAAGAACAGAGGGAGAAGGAGAAGCAGACTCCCTGTTGAGCAGGGAGCCCGATGTGGGGCTCATCCTGAAACTCTGGGATCATGACCTGAGCTGAAGGCAGTCGCTTGATCATCTGAGCCATCCAGGTGCCCCCCCTTTTACATTCTTTTTTTTTTTTTTTAAAGATTTTATTTATTTCACAGAGAGAGACACAGCGAGAGAGGGAACACAAGCAGGGGGAGTGGGAGAGGGAGAAGCAGGCTTCCTGCTGAGCAGGGAGCCCGATGTGGGGCTCGATCCCAGGACCCTGGGATCATGACCTGAGCCGAAGGCAGACACTTAACGACTGAGCCACCCAGGCGCCCCCCCCCCTTTTACATTCTTAACAACAGTGTACAAGGGTCTCAATTTCCCCACATCCTTGTCAACACTTGTTTTGTTTTGATAGTAGCCATCCTAATAGGTGTGAGGTAGTATCTTAACAGTTTTGATATGCATTTCCATAATGATTAATAATGTTGAGCATCTTCTCATGTGCTTATTGGCCATTTGTAGATTTTCTTTGGAGAAGTGTCTAGTCTAAAGTCCTTTGCCCATTTTTTAATTGGGTTGTTGTTTTTGAGTTTTAGGAGTTGGGGTTTTTTAGAGCAGGCTCAGTCCCACGACCCCGAGATCATGACCTGAGCCAAAATCAAGAGTCAGGCACTTAACCAACTGAGCCACCCAGGCGCCCCTTAGGAGTTCTTTATAGTACTTCATTTCTTTTTATTATTGAATAATATTTCATTGGTATGGACTTAACCATATTTTTTTTATCTGTTCATCAATGGATGGACATTTGGGTGGTTCCCATTCTTTGGCTCTTGCGAATTTAGTTTGGTTTCAGTTTGCTATGTATATTGAAAGCAGTACTACATTCCTCTAAAGAAAACATTCGACCTTTAACTTATGTGACTTTTAATGAAATTGTTACATTGTATTCTATATGTATTCCATTTTATATAGATTCTGAGGTTCCTCTTCATTACTTCCTGTATATATTCTGAATGTTCCCAAGGCCTTTACTTTCCATTGTGATAATGGCTAGTGAGCATTTGGAGATAGACGCAAAGTTCAGCTTTCAAATAAGTGCTGACTTTAATGACCCCTTCTCCACATGTTCTAGAATTATAGTCTACCATACTTTTGTTTTTTATTAATCTCAAGGAAAGATTTTCTTTATCAGTTGGTAGAGCCATCTCAATAGAATGGGGGCTTTGGGGCGGGGGCGGAGGGAGGGGGTTCCACTGCATGAATAATTCCAAATTACAATTACAATTAAAACTGAAGTCATTCCCCTCTTATCCAAAGGCAGGTTAACAGTGTTTTAAGGCCCAGTTGGGTAGTTAGACTTGATTATTAGGCAGCTGCTGATTAGGGATGATTCCCCCTTAAATTTTAAATTTAAATATCTACATTATGTAAGTCCTTTTGGAGGCAAGTAAACTTGTTTTTCATATTATGCCCATTTACTCTTTATATTTTTTTTTTTTTTTAAGATTGTATTTATTTGACAGAGAGAGTACAAGCACAGGGAGAGGGAGGAGCAGGCTCCCCGCTGAGCAGGGAGCCTGATGAGGGGCTGGATCCCAGGATCCTGAAATCATGATCTGAGCCAAAGGCAGACGCTTAACACCTACTCTGTATTTTCTTTCTTTTTTTTTCTTTATATTCTAACCGAATTAAGTAATCACCAAAATAAATCTTTATTTATTTATTTATTTATTTTAAGATTTTATTTATTTATTTGACAGAGAGCGAGAGAGGGAACACAAGCAGGGGACTCAATCCCAGGACCCTGAGATCATGACCCAAGCTCAAGCCAGGTGCTTAACCGACTGAGCCACCCAGGTGCCCCTATTTTATTTTCTTTCAGACATTCAGTTTATGACTTGTATTATCATTTTCAAACAACTGTTATGAGTAAAATGTTGACTAAATTCAGTTTGGGGTATTTGTGTTTGCTCTTTTAATCGTGTAGAATTACAAAATAAAGTCAATTGTATTTTGGAAATAATTATTTTCAAATTAGGAATGCCAACTACTGATAATATATAAATTGCTAACATTTGTTGAGTCCTTGCTAGACGCCAAGTACCTAGTCTTAAGAGTTTTAGATGGACTAACTCCTTTAATACCCACAATAGCCCTATGAGGAAGGCTTATCCCCTACTGATGTCCCCACTTTACACACAAGCATGCTGAGGCAATACATTTGCTTAAGTAATTTACACAAGGTCTCCTCTTAAGTGGTGGTTTTGAAGATACAGAATTTTTTTTTTTAATTTAGATTTCCAGATAGAAATAGAAGGTGATAAAATTTTCTCAAGTTTGATAAAACCGTTAGTGCTTTTTGGATTATTGTGTTTTTTTTCCCCTTCCCCAGCAGACATTTATTGATCATTTTATATGTGCCAGGCAGTGTGCATGATGGTGGTTTGAGGGGCAGGCACATCTACCTGTCCTGTAAATGCTGGGTGTCATCTGAACTCTCTCCTGGACCCTCTTCTTACTGTGTACTCTTCCTTGGTGCTATCGTCCTTCCCCTTGGTTTTAATTACATTTATCTACTGGTAACTTCTAAATTTTTATCTCCAGGCCAGATCTCTCTCTCTTGAGCTCCAGGCTTAAATCTCCAAATGCTGTACTTGTCTACACTTGTGTGTATCTCAAACAGCTTGTCCAAAACTTCATCTTCCTCCCTCTCTTATACCCCTTCTACATTCATTCTGTAAGAACATTCTTTAACACTCCTTATATCTCTAAAATCCACCCGTTTTCCTTTATCTGCTTTGCTACTATCCTTAGGTCCAGGCCACCATCATCTTTGTTTTAGACCACTGTATTCTCACTGATTTCCTTCTATTGTTACTGCCTTCTAAACCATTATTTACATTGCTTTTTTACAGGTACAACATACAGTTTTCAAAAAATGCAAGTTTGATGGCATATGTAATGTTTCCTGTTGACAGTCCTTCAAAGTTTCATTTTACACTTGGAGTAAAGTCCAAATTCCTTAACATTGCCCACAAGGCCTTCTAAGGTTTGATCTGAACTACTTTCCAGCCTGACTTTACACCCCCTTACTTTCTGTGTTGCATTTTATACTTTATCCTTGCTGAACTTTTTTCAGTTCCTCAAACTACTATAATAAAAGAAGTTAGAATAGGTGCTATGGCAGTTTCTAAACTCTTAGCTCCATTTCTGTACTTGTCTCCGATACATTTGTGAACGAGCACAAGTCTTTGGACCACATTTTGAGTAGCTTTGAACTACAGTACACACATGGATGAATTTTACAAATGAAATATTGAATGAAAAAAGGAAGTTATGGAAGACAACACACAGATAATACTTTTCTAAAGCTCACAAATAAGCCCAGTTAATTTTGTTGTTTAGGGATGTGTGACTGTGACTGTGGCATAAAACTAAACGAACTTCAGGAAAGTGCTTCTGTGGGAAGAAGGATGGGGTAGGAAAAAAATGCACAGATGCAGTAATGTTAATGGTAGTGTTCTAATTTTTGGACTGGGTGCTAAGTCATCGGATCAATTTTATTATAATGCTTCATAACATATATTGTGTATATTTTCTTGTATATGTAAAAAAACTAAATTCTAAAGTTAATATTGAAATTAAAACAATTATGGTAGAATATTAGTGGATAAGTTCTTTTTTTTTTTCTTAGTGTATCAATCCTAGAAGAAGACAAACACAGAGCAAGAGTCCCCAGTGCCACATTTGTAAACAAACACTGTATTCATTATTTCAGTGGCTGGGGAAGTTTTGGTAAGAAGCAAGCCTTTCCTTTGACTAGAAAGAAGCAAAGCCATAAACACCATTTTTTAAAAACTCAGACAATAAAGTAGTAGAAGCCATTTCAGAAAGTATAACATAATGGCATCTAAATTTTATATGAGGCAATTAGGTTGGATAACCTTTTTCTTCGTGTTTCTAAAAGCAACCAACAAGAAAAAAAGAAAAAGTATTGCAGTGAACTTAAAGAATACTGACAGTCAAATACTGACAGTTCACATTCTCTTGGTTGGGAAATGTTTGGAAAGCTTTCATTGAGTGTCTTAAAAAAACCAAAAAAACCTCAGGAGATACTGCCTTTGAAGCTCCAACTTGTGACAAGAAAGTAACTTTGGAGGTTTTCAACCCAGGCTGCACATTAGAATCACCTGAGAACTTTAAAAAAAAAAAGGGGGCGCCTGGGTGGCTCAGCCGGTTAAGCGGCTGCCTTCGGCTCAGGTCATGATCCTGGGGTCCTGGGATCGAGCCCCACGTTGGGCTCCCTGCTCAGCGGGGAGCCTGCTTCTCCCTCTCCTTCTGCCTGTCTCTCTGCCTACTTGTTCTCTCTCTCTCTGTCAGATAAATAAATAAAATCTTAAAAAAAAAAAAGAAAAAAAAATTTCTATTGAGGTGAAATTCACATAACATAAAATTAACTCTTTTAAAGTGAACAATTCAGTTTGCCTTTTGTATAGTCACAATGTTGTGCCAGCAGCACCTTTGTCTAGTTTTCAGAACATTTCCATCACACCACAGTAAAACTCCTTACCCATTAAGCTGTTAGTTCCTATTTCCCACACTCCCCAACTCCTGGCAACCCCCAGTCTGCATTCTGTCTCTAAGGATTGATCTATTCTGGACATTTCATATAAATGGACTCCTACAATATGGGACCTTTTGTGTTTGGCTTCTTTCACTTAGCCTCATGTTTATGAAGTTCATCTGTGTGGTAGCCTGTGTCAGTACTTCATTCCCTTTTGTGGTTGAAGGCCATTGTAATTACATATCAGAATTTGTTTATTCATCCATTGATGACAATTTGGGATATTTATTGCCTCAGGTGAATAGTGGCGCTATGAATATGCATGTACATGTACTTGTTGGAATACCTGTTTTCAATTCTTTGAGTATATACCCAGAAGTAGAATTGCAGAGCCATATGATAATTCGATGTTTAACTTTTTAAGGAACCACCAAATTCGTTTACATGGTTGCTGTACTATTTTCCTTTCACTTGGGGAACTCCGAAAATCCACAGATCTAATAATTTTTATTGTATTTTACAAACATATTAGTGTATAGTTACTTGAAAAATTTTTTTAAAAGATTTTTATTTATTTATTTGACAGAGAGAGCACAGCAGGGGGAGCGGCAGGCAGAGGGAGAGGGAGAAGCAGGCCCCCCCGCAGAGCAGGGAGCCGAACACGGGGCTCGATCCCAGAACCCTGGGATCATGACCTGAGCCGAAGGCAGACACCACCCAGGCAGCCCATTGCTTGAAATATTTAAAAAGATGGATCGTTCACTAAAGAGTTTGAGAAACACTGCATAGTTCATTCATTTAAATTGCCATATAATATTTCACTCAATGAATATACCACTATTCATTCATTTTCTGATGAACTAGTGAAGTGTTTTCAGCTTCTGGCCTTAATGAACAACATTGCTGTGAATATCTAGTGTAAGATCTTCTGGAAAGAAGTTGGCATCAATTCCTAGGGTGTATACCTAAGAATGAAGTAGAATATGTACATCTTCAACTTGGGTAATGCTTTATACTTTATAAACTGTTGTACTATTTAATAATATTAAAATACTATTATTGATAGTACTATTATTACTGTATACTGTACTACTTTATAAACTGCTGTACTATTTTATCTCCCACCATTGCTGCAGAATCTCTATTAAGATTTGATTCGTTCTCTAAAACACACTGCTATTGTTCTCAGGGTTCTGGGGGTTTTGGAGAGAAGACTTAATGAAAATTCCACTTGCTCTAATAAACTTAAGTCTTCAGGTATACAACTTTCACTGGGATATTCCATACATTTCAATGGGAGGGAACAGGCTGTAAAAAAAGAGGCATTGACTGAATCATAGTATGATTCCAGTTTTGCGTTTCAGGCAAGTTACATAAATTTTATAAGCCTAGGGTGTAAAGTGGAGAGAATATCTTTCTTTGATGTAGTTGTTGTTAGTACAAAGTGAATCAGCATGTTTAAAAAGTACTCCACACAGCACCCAATTCATAGTAGACACCATTAAGGTACATATTCATTAAACAAATATTTATTGAAGGTGTATTTTATGTCAGACTGAGACTGGGGATGGAGAGATGAGCAGGATCCCTTGTATATTATATATAATACTGAAAAATTGGAAACAATCTAAATGTCCAGTGTTAAGATTGTTTAATTTTGGTATATTTATAAAATGGAGTGCTATGTAGCCTTTAAACATCATGTTCTCAAACATGGGAAAATGTGGCTATATGAGAAAAAGATTATAAGAGGATTATCCCTGTCTCTTTCATATAGTTTATACATTGCATGTTCATTGAAAAAACTCTAGGGGCACCTGGGTGGCACAGTTGGTTAAGCCTTGGACTCTTGGTTTGGGCTCAGATCTTGATCTCAGGGTCATAAGATCCAGCTCTGCACGGGGCTCTGTGCAGAGCACAGAGTCTACTAAAGTTTCTCTTTCCCTCTCTCCCTGCCCCCCAAGTAAATAAATAAATCTTAAAAAGAAAAGAAAAAATTCTGGAAGGATTCAAGTGGATATACACGTCAGTGCTTATCGTGGTTAATAATTGGTGGTAAAATTGTTTTTTAATACTTCCTTCATATTTTGTCTACCAGATTTTCTGCAGTTGACATACATTACTTTTATAATCAGAAAAAAGGTGTTATCTAAATGAATAGCATAAAGTTGGTAAAGGAATGTTGAGTATAAACCTAACTAAAAATGATATAAAGTTTATAAAGGAATGGTTCATTCAAGGGTTTAATTTTTTTACTAGTTTATGTAGTGATACTTTCTAGAGTCATATTTACCAGAATTAGATAGAGAGCTGGGTAACACTGAGATTTTTCCATATTGATTATTTTCTTTTTTTTTTTTTTTTTAAAGATTTTATTTATTTATTTGACAGAGAGAGAGACAGCGAGAGCAGGAACACAAGCAGGGGGAGTGGGAGAGTGAGAAGCAGGCTTCCTGCCAAGCAGGGAGCCCGATGTGGGACTCGATCCCAGGACCCTGGGATCATGACCTGAGCCGAAGGCAGACGCTTAACGACTGAGCCACCCAGGCGCCCCATATTGATTATTTTCTAAAGGAATTTTAGGTTAACCTTTATATGTATGACTTTCTTTGAAACTCTTTTCTTGCCCTTTTAAAGGCCAGGTAGCTCAGCTCTTCAGTTTTATCCTGGCTTTGTTATGTACCTAGGAAGTTCCCATTTGGGAAAATATGTAAGCGTCTTTTTTTTTTTTTTTTTTATTTAAGTAATCTCTACACCCACCGTGGGGCTTGAACTCAACCCTGAGATCAAGAGTTTCATGCTCTTCTGACTGAGCCAGCCAAATGCACCATTTTTAAAATTTTTAGTTTTAATTTTTTTTTTTTTTCAAAGATTTTGTTTATTTGACAGAGAGAGCACAAGTGGGCAGAGTGGCAGGCAGAGGGGGATGGAGAAGCAGGCTCTCTGCTGAGCAGGGAGCCGGACCTGGGGCTCGATCCCAGGACCCCAGGATCATGACCTGAGCCGAAGGCAGCCACTAAACCGACCGAGCCACCTAGGCACCCCTGATGTGGCATTTTTTTTAAACAAATATCTGTCCCCTCTAGATTCATTTAGACTTTTTTTAAATTTTGATTGTTTGTTTACTTAAGTAAGCTCTTCACCCAACATGGGGCTTGAACTCACAACCCTGAGATCAATAGTCACATACTCTACTGGCTAAGCCAGCCAGGGTGCCCCTCATTTAGATTTTTTTGGTTAACTTCTTTTCTTCCACTTTTTAAATGTTCGATTAAAAGAATTAAATGGGCATTTGACCAAAGAATGAGCTTTTTTACTCTTATTGGGGCATACATGATAAAATAATAATCTCAGTAAATTCATTTTGTCTTACAAGACTGCTTGATTGCTAGACTTAACTAGTTACCAATTTGTTTGACCAGGAATTACTCTTAATTCTGAGGAGAAACTGGAAGCACAATGGGAGATGACAGTGAGTGGATGAAATTGCCGGTTGATCAGAAATGTGAACACAAGGTAAGACTTTCCTGGAACTCAGATTTCAGTGTCATTGGCTTATTTTGTCAGCACTTTACACTCTATGGTACAGTGTAGAGCTGCCTGATGATTACACAATACAACTGAGAAACAACATGCTTTGGAGATTAGACAATAGTATGATTTCTCATTTTTTAAAAAAGATTTTATTTATTTGAAAGAGAGAGAGCGTGTGTGCTCAAGTGAGTGATGGGAGGTGCAGAGGGAGAGAGAGGGGAGAATCTCAAGCAGATTCCTTGCTGATCGCAGAGCCTGACGTGGGGCTTGATCTCACAACCCCAAGATCATGACCTGAGCTGAAATCAGGAGTCACATGGCCGCTTAACTGCCTGAGCCAGCTGGGTGCCCCTGATACCTCATTTTTGAATCATTACATCTTTGATTATAAGTTGCATCTTTAATTGTAAGTTACATATTACAAAAAAGGAAATGCTAATACTTGGATACAAAGTGAGATATGTTTATAGTGTTAGGAATTCTAGATGGCCTTGGAAGAATATCGCAAATATTAAACACTTACAAGAAAAAGTTTATAAGCTAATCTTCTTTGAAAACTCTTAAACTTTTTTGTTCTAATTATGGGGTCCTTTATTCAAATTACCTGGTATAGGGTAGTCATCTCCCCATCCCCAATTAACAGTAGATAATAATATCATTAAATTGTGTTTTGTTTCAAAATACTTTTCTTTTAGCTCTGGAAAGCAAGGTTAAGTGGGTATGAAGAGGCCCTGAAGATCTTCCAGAAAATAAAGGATGAAAAGAGCCCAGAATGGTCCAAATTTTTAGGACTGATCAAAAAATTTGTGACTGATTCCAATGCAGTGGTTCAGTTGAAAGGATTAGAAGCTGCACTTGTTTATGTTGAAAATGCCCATGTAGCAGGAAAGTAAGTTGTTTCCTTCCAACTATTCTGGTAAAACCCTTGTCTGGTGCTGCATCGATTAATTTGTGTATATTTATGGATCGCTGTCCTTAGTTATTAGCACTTTTAGAAGATATTAATTTTCTTACTTTCATAGCTCCTTGGTACTTGTTTTTCATTTGGTTCTTATCTACTCTCAGAAATCTAAATGGTACATGAGATCTCTAAAGAGGAGCAAATTAGAAACGAAATCTTGAAAACCGTGCCTTAAGGTTTGATGAGCAAGTGAGTTTCCTTTTGAGCCTTTTGTGTGGGAATTAACTTTAAACCAGAGGGAAAACCTCTAGTAACTTTTAGAAGAAACTTGAGGGTGTTAGCAAAGGAATTATCAGAATTCCAGTGGAAAGCATTTGGGTATTACAAAAATCTCTTTCTACAAGGCTTCCCAGTAAGGTGATCTGAGAAACACATCTTTCTCTCTGTGGTGATTAGGCATTTTTATCTCTTAGGAGAGATGTTGCTAACTAAACAACCTCTGTGACTCCTGGCCAGTTTGACTTGAGCTGCAGATGATCCAGGTTTCTAATCACCCACTCTCCCATACCTCAGAAACCTGGTTTTCTAATGCTGGTCTTGATGTCATTGAAAGGAGCCCTCCATAAAAAAAAGGGGGGGGAACCCTCAACTTAATTGCACAAGAAAATACATACTTGACTTACTTCAAAGATTATACCAATAAAGATAATCATTAACCTGACAGTTTTGTTACCAGCATCACTGAGTTTCCCTTGTCATTAGTGAGAACATTGCTTTATTTTATTTTATTTTATTTTTTTAAAGATTTTATTTATTTATTTGACAGACACAGCGAGAGGGGGAACACAAGCAGGGGGAGTGGCAGAGGGAGAAGCAGGCTTCCCGCCGAGCAGGGAGCCCAATGCGGGGCTCGATCCCAGGACCTCGGGATCACGACTTGAGCCAAAGGCAGACGCCTAACGACTGAGCCACCTAGGCCCCTGAGAACATTGCTTTTTTTTTTAAATTGCATTTTTCTTCTGATACCATAAACTTTTTTGACAAATACATGTAGTCCCAACCCACTCAATTCCTCTGATTTCCAATGGTACAGGTTTTATTTAATTTAGAAGAGACTCCAAGTAGTACAGTTACTGTAAAATCTTGCCAGGGAATCAGGAGCAGCCTTTTGTTATTAAAGGTACATACCCATTCCCTCCGTGAAGAAATTCTCTTATTCCAAGAAATGTTTAAAATGACCTTTTAAAAATTTTTCAAAAAAGCAAGAACTCTGTAATCCTATTTTTTTAAATATATCTGTATGTATATCTATGTATCTGTCCATGCATATAGAGAGATAAATCTGGAAGGATGGATACGAAATAGTTGAAAGTAGTTTTCTCTGGGTAATGGGATGTCAAGGGATTTTTGCTTTCTTATTTGAATTTTCTACATTTATAAAGAGAAAATATGGTTCTGTGTCATTGCCTGGTGTGACATGTCTTATACTTTTATTTGCATAAGTTTGTCTTTCATGTCTTTCTTGAACATAAAAAATTAGAGACTCATTTACTTTATTTCTGAGCATTTTAAAAAGTATTTGTCGTGTTTCCCCCTCCCCCCCATGACCTTTTCCAGCTCTTTCTACTAAAGTGTGTTTTGTGTGTGGTGGTGGTTGTTTGTACTCTATATTACAGAACCACAGGTGAAGTTGTATCGGGTGTCGTAAGTAAAGTGTTCAACCAACCCAAAGCCAAAGCCAAGGAGCTAGGCATTGAGATTTGTCTAATGTACATAGAGATTGAGAAAGGAGAGGCTGTGCAAGAAGAGCTCCTAAAAGGCCTGGACAACAAGAACCCCAAGATTGTAGTGGCCTGCATAGAGACACTGAGGAAAGCCTTAAGGTAAGACTTGTTGCTTTAGTTTTGTGAACTAGAATATCTCAGTTGAATTTGAGTTCCTGGCTTAAACAGAAATGAAAACTGCTGGACTGGACTTGGCGTGCCACACTAACCAGGAAAATTGACCTGGGAAAGCTAGTCATTCCTCAAGTGTGGCGCTTTCTATTCAGTGATTTTAGCCTTCAACTGGTGTTACATAGTTATTTTTTCTAAATCCCCTTCTAATGAAGATGAGCAGGGGAGATTTCTGACCTGTTTTCAAATTAGGAATTGGCTTTTTCGTGGAAAAGCACTCCTCAGGATATTTAAGCAGTCCTCTTGTTATCCTCAAGCATATTTATGTACTTTGAAATGTTGGCTAAAGACTGTTTATTTACTGAAGCAGACCTTTGTTTAGATGCCTTTTTAGTAAAGTAGAAGTAAATACTATATGCCTTTAAACAGAAGCACAGCAATAGCAAATAGAAAATAACTTTTACTCTTATGAAGTAAGTTATTTTCAGTGCTAGAATTTCTTGTTGTTTGGCAGTGAAGTTTTTCATGAATGAGATCTTTTTCAGGAACAAGTGGCTGTAATTTGGTATGGAAATCTGAATTAGACGAACCCCTAGTTTGTTCTGATTTGGCAGTCCTTCTAATCTGATATCCTGTCCCCATTACTATCCACATGAGAAACTTTACAAAGCAGCTCTAGTGAAATCCTAAATGTGTGGCCTATGGCAGTGACAATCATCCCAACTCAGCTCGCTTGCAATTTTGTGTATGACCTACTTCTTAGAGAAAATGCTTCCTTTGGTGTTTATCTTACATGGAAATATCAAAATTCCTAAATTTTGTTAAATGATCCTCAATTTATAAGTCTTAAACTTTTACATTGTCTTTCGCTTGGTTCATAAAGTTCTTTTATAAAATTTATAAAATTTGACTTTCACTTAGATTCTTGTGTAATAAATTTTTCCTCATTTCAAGCCTAGTATAGTATAGTAGGTGTGTTCTTATGAGTAGTAGTTTTTATGAGTAGTGTGCTCAATCTATCATCTTAGAAATTTATTGAATTAACTTGGTTATCAAGACTATGCTTGTCTCGGGGTGCCTGGCTGGCTCAGTTGGTGGAGCATACGACTCTTGATCTTGGGGTTGGGGCTACTTAAAAATAAAATCTAAAAAAAATTTAAAGACTGTGCTTATCTCCGTAGATATGTTCGGTCCTTAGTAATGGATCTCTCTCTCTTCTTTTTTTTTTTTAAAAGATTTTATTTATCTGACAGACAGCTAGAAAGGGAACCCAAGCAGGGGAGGTAGGAGAGGGAGAAGCAGGCTGAGCAGGGAGCCCAATGTGGGGCTCGATCCCGGACTCCAGGATCATGACCTGAGCCGAAGGCAGACGCTAAACAACTGAGCCACCCAGGCACCCCAGTAATGGATCTCTTAATAAAAACATGTGTTATGCTATAATCAGCCTTTAAAGATTTTATTTATTTGAGAGAGAGAGCATGAGCAGGGGGAGGGGTAAAGGGAGAAGGAGAAGACGACTTCCCGCTGAGCAGGGAGCCCAACTCGGGGCTCAATCCCAGGACCCTGAGATCATGAGCCAAAGGCAGAGGCAGATGCTTAACTGACTGAGCCACCCAGGCACCCCCATATGTGGTTTTCTATAGTAATATGTTTAGTATCAATATGAGGTTTTGTTTTGTTAATCTGTTTTCCATGTGGACCTATTCTGTAGGTTTTTCTTACATCTTTCGGTAGGCCCGGATAGTGAAACAAAAAAATCAGATGAAACAAATCTGGTAATGTAAAGGAAGACTCCTGAGATCCCAGATGTTAGGTTCTTCAGGCACAGTGCTGAGTGCCCTGTTTCATAACCCTAAGTTCTTATTTTTCCTATAGTCTTAAAGGTCAACTGAGCCAAGTTAAAATGTTCTTTTCTATTAAAATAAAGAGTATTTTAAAGGAAATCTTGGAGATCATCTTATTTTCATGTTATGATATCTATATTTAAAATATTTACATACCACGTATCTTTTTAAATATCATTTCTGAAGGAGAGTATTTTCTGTCTCCTCTAACCTTTTGGCATATGTCAGTAGCTATTACTAAAAATTTTTGTTGCATTTGTGTACAGGAGATAAATTTATACACATTAGATAAATAAATAATAGATAAATGAGTTGACCCTTGAACAACACCGGGGTTATGGGAGCCAGCCCCCATGCAGTCAAAAATCTGTGTATAAATTTTGACTTCCCCAAAACCGAACTACCAGTAGCCTGCTGTTGACTGGAAGCCTTAGAGATAACAAACAGTCGATTAACATATTTTGTATATTATCTCTATTATATACTGTATCCTTATATATAGCAAAGTAAGCTAGAGAGAAGAAAATGTTATTAAAATCAAAGGAAGAGAAAAGACATTTATAGTACTGTGCTATAAAACATCCATGTTTGAGTGGACCCACACAATTTGAACCTGTGATGTTCAAGGGTCAACTGTATATGAGTTCTACTACAAAAATGTCAGTGTTGTTTCATAACTGAATCCCTCTTGCTCCTGAATTTGTTATGCAGAAATGTTAGCAGTGACTCAGAAAGCTAAATTTGGCCAGTTAGGAAACTTAAAAATATAAAATGTGGCAAATATATAAGGTTAAATGTGCTACCTTTTTGAAAGAAGTCAGAATGCAACTGTTTTCCCCATGAAAAACTGAAGCAAAGAGAGATTTAGGTTGCCTGGAGTTGTAGGTGATAAGCTTTGACGTCAGGAATGAAACATGCTGCCAGGATTAGTGATCTGTCAAGTTGAGTGAACTACCTTAATTGTAAGAACTATTAAAAACTTACTGCAAGTAGGGGCGCCTGGGTGGCTCAGTCATTAAGCATCTGCCTTTGGCTCAGGTCATGATCCCAGGGTCCTGGGATCAAGCCCCGCATCGGGCTCCCTGCTCCACAGGAAGCCTGCGTCTCCCTCTGCCCGTCCCCCTGCTTGTGTTCCCTCTCTCACTGTGTCTCTCTCTGTCAAATAAATAAATAAAATCTTTAAAAAAAAAAAACAACTTACTGCAAGTAGATTTCACTCATCTAAATATGTATAAACTGATTTATGTTTTTAAGCTTTTATATGTATATACATATATATTTAAGATGTTACACAAGTTTGGTCCTTTATAGATTTGAATTATCCCTAATCTGGTTACCTGCAAGGTTAGTTTTAAGATTTTTATATTCTGGACCCTAGACATTAAATAACACTCTTAGGGCGCCTGGGTGGCTCAGTTGGTTAAGCGACTGCCTTCGGCTCAGGTCATGATCCTGGAGTCCCGGGATCGAGTCCCGCATCGGGCTCCCTGCTTGGCAGGGAGTCTGCTTCTCCCTCTGACCCTCCCCCCTCTCATGTGCTCTCTCTCTCAAATAAATAAATAAAATCTTTAAAAAAAAAAAAATAACACTCCTAGAAGAGTGGTATCTAAACATAGATGTTAGGAACTCCTTTTTTTTTTCCTGCCTTAAAAAATCTCAACTATTAGTATATAATAAGTACAGAACTGCATTTGAGTGAATGAAAACTAACACTACCCAAATATATTGCATGTTGACAAGTTTGTTTTTTCCCCAATGTTTTACTTCTAGTGAATTTGGTTCCAAAATCATCTTGCTTAAGCCAATTATCAAAGTGTTGCCAAAACTCTTTGAGTCTCGAGAAAAAGCTGTTCGAGATGAAGCAAAACTAATTGCTGTGGAGATTTACAGATGGATTCGGGATGCTCTGAGACCCCCATTACAAAATATAAACTCTGTCCAGGTGAGGCACAAAGTTTTTTGGTTGTCTTTGCATAAGACTAATATGAAGGTATTTCTTTCCTGTTGTTGATATTCTGTCCTTACAAATAATTATTTTTGTTCTTAATTTTGAAATAATTTGATTTTTTTTTCTTCTGAGCATAGCTGTCTCTGATTTTATTTTGTCCTCTCAAGTTAAATACCATACACTCAGTGATTCCAGTATGTCAGTGTTGAGTCTATAGTAATTTAAAAGATCCCTTTATAATGCTGTTGGGTGGCAGGACTTAGTATCTGTTTGGACAACATGCATTTTATCTGTTTTTTATTACAGTTGGTTTTAGAGACTTTATCTGATACAAATATATCTGAATTCATGAACTAATGAGTGTCCTAAAAAGTGAATTTTATTCTTTTTTGTAAGTGCTTAGACATACATCTTCAGTAGTAAATATGTCAGTTTGATTTATGTTACCAAATGTATAATTTTTTTTTTAATTTAAATTCAGTTAATTAACATATAATGTATTATTTGTTTCAGGGGTACAGGTCTGTGATTCATCAGTCTTATATAATACCCAGTGCTCATTACAACACATACCCTCCTCAATGTCCATCACCCGTTATCCCACCCCCCGACCCTTCTCCCCTCCAGCAACCCTCAGAAACCTCCCCTCCAGAAACCCTGTTTCCTAAGATTAAAAATCTCTTATGGTTTGTCTGCCTCTCTTGTTTCTTCTTTTTCATTTTTTCCAGTGTATACACTTTAAATGTATCTTTTCTTTTTGCCCTGTTAGAACCACATAAATAAGAAATTGGTTTCTGATGTTAGTAAACATAAATGTTAAGTATGTTCTCTAAGGATGAGGATGTAGGTATGTTTTTAAAAATATTTTATGATATTTGTAGTTGAAAGAACTAGAAGAAGAATGGGTCAAATTGCCAACAGGTACTCCTAAACCAAGTCGATTTCTGCGTTCCCAGCAAGAACTAGAAGCTAAATTGGAACAGCAACAGTCAGCTGGTGGCGATGCTGAGGGAGGTAAGCCAGTTTTAAACATTGGTTTCTATGAAAATTAGCAAGAACAGGCCCTACCTCAAGAACCTATGTTTACAGGGGCACCTGGGTGGCTCAGTCATTAAGCATCTGCCTTTGGCTCAGGTCATGATCCCGGGGTCCTGGGATCAAGCCCCCACATCAGGCTCCCTGCTCAGCAGGAAGCCTGCTTCTCCCTCTCCCACTCCCCCTGCTTGTGTTCCCTCTCTTGCTCTTTCTCTCTCAAATAAATAAATAAATAAAATCTTAAAAAAAAAACAAAACCTATGTTTACTAAGCACATTTTGTAGGACTGCCATTTAATACAATATCAGTTGTTTATAGCATTAATAACTAATTCCTTCTATATCAAGATTTCATCAGGGTGTGAAAGGAGTGATAACTATTTGATAAGTAAAAACCTTCCATCCATTTTTAAGGTTTGTTTTGTTTTTCTCCTGGAAGGTGGTGACGATGGTGATGAGGTGCCACAGATAGATGCTTATGAGCTTTTGGAAGCGGTAGAAATTCTTTCCAAACTTCCCAAAGACTTTTATGACAAAATTGTAAGTAATGGTGACCTTCTTTCATTTATTTCATTTTAAATAATTCCTTGATTATAATTAGATGTTCTGCTGAGCCCTTTTCCTGGTATACCCCTTTGCACCCCGTATCTTCCCTAGTAGAGTGAATCAGTTGCTTCTTTGTTCTCATACTGCTGTGTATGTATACCTACAATAGCAGTTTCTTTTAACACATCTTACCAAAACCCAGAACATTATTCCTGACTTCTTTTTCCTCATTGTCTCTCTGGTTTTACCTTTAAATAACTGTCAGATTCATCTTTTCTCCATCCCACTGCCACTGCTTTACCCCAGGGTTCCTTGACGTTGGCACTATTGACATTTTTTCCAGGTAATTCTTGGTTTTGGGGGACTCTCCTGTGCACCGTAGGATGTTTAGCAGCATCTCTAGCATTTACCCACCAGATATCAGTAATACCATTCCTCAAGTCTGATAACCAAAAATGTCTCCAGACTGTGCTAAGTGTACCCCAAGAGACACAGTTATCCCCAACGAAGAAACAGTCTTATCCCAACCACCACCATCATCTCTTGTCCCACATGCCATGGTAGTCTTCTTGTAAGACTCCCTGTCTCTGTTCTTGTCTCCTTCCCATCACATTTCCCAATATAATCAAAGCTGTGGTTTTTGAAAATAAAAATCTTCCCATATCACTGCCTCACTGAAATCCTTCCAGTGGCTTCCATGAGTTTAATGTGATGTCTGAAATCATCCTATAGCCATCGAGGCCACCTAAGGCACCTTTGAGGCCCCTGCTTACCTTGCAGCCTTACCTTCTGTAATTGCTCTCACTCCATGCCCCTGTCATCCTGAACTTCTTGTATCATACATGCCACACTCGCCGCCCCAACAAGCTCTGGACCTTAATATATGCTGTTCTTTCTGCCTATAACATTCTCCCAATTCACCCCATAATACTTCTTCATCCTCTACATCTCACCTTAAGGATCACTTTTTAGGGGAGATCCTACCTGTCAGCCTAAAGTAGATTAAGTCCTCTTGCTGTAATTCCAAAGCAGCCTGTACTTCTCTTCTCATAGTGGCCATGACCTAGTAGTTATTTATTGCAGATCTTCCTAGCTTTGCCAGCAAGCTGCTTCAGTCCTCCATTGACTTCGGATTAACAAATACTTGATAAATTAAATCGCACTGTGATCTTCCCCAGGGTGGCGAGTTTGTCGTCTTCGTGGTATCCCCAGTTCTTTCAAATAGTGGGTGTGCAAAATTTTTGAATGATTGCTTGATCTCTAGTGAAGTATTTTCTACTTTATGGCCATAAAACAGAACAATTGTACCACCAATGTCTAAAACTGATCTCTAAGATTAGAGCAGTTTTGGTGGTTGGTTATGTGATTGTCTTTTTCTGGTCTTTTTAATATTGTCAATATGGGAATTCCTTTCGCCTGTAGTTGTACCACTATGAGATATCCTAGAAACACTTTCTAGCAATGTTTCCTGTTTAATACTTGCTTACTAACATTTGCCTAGAAAATGAGAAGGAAGTCTATGGCATCCCGTTCTTTTACTTATAGAACTTTAGGGTTATGAAATGTTGTGAAAACACTTATGTATGGACAAAATTTTATATATATGAGCAAAACATTCTGATGGGCTGCACAGTTTTGCAGCTTTGTTTTTTAACCAGCTTTAGAAAAAAGTTTCTAAACAAAAAATAATGACATATCTTTGAATTAGGAATGCGAGAAATACTTTTATTTTTTTATTTTGCCTCCTAATTTCTGCCTACAAGTGACTCATTCCGTGCCTTGCAGGAGGCAAAAAAATGGCAAGAGAGGAAAGAAGCTCTGGAGGCTGTAGAAGTACTAGTGAAAAACCCCAAACTGGAAGCAGGCGATTATGCAGATTTAGTCAAAGCATTAAAGAAGGTAAGTGAGAAGAGTGTCAACACTGGTAAGCGGACAATAGGCCAGGCCTTTGAGTTTCTCGCCATACCCTTGTAAAGGATTGTTTAAAACGATTGTCCTAGGTTAGTTTGGAGGGATTGGTTTTCAGTCTTTGTTGATTATCATTTTGCTTTATGCTGTCTGGTAACATACACAAACCTCAAGAAAAAGAGGGGCTTGGTGATGTAGAACCAGATATTCTAGTTTTATTTATTTATTTATTTTTAAAGATTTTATTTATTTATTCATGAGAGAGAGGCAGAGGGAGAAGCAGGCTCCCAAGGAGCAGAGAGCCCGATGCGGGACTCAATCCCAGGACCCTGGGATCATGACCTGAGCCGAAGGCAGACCTTAACCATCTGAGCCACCCAGGCGCCCCAGATATTCTAGTCCTGTAGTTCTATAGGATGAACTATTTAAATTGGCTCTATTTAATGGGACAGGTGTTAAATATGAAGAGTATTTTCCCATTAGATAGAAAATTATGCCACCTTGTATATCTGCGTGTAAAGTGAAGGATGTGTGGTCATCATAAAGCAGGCAAGTGCTGAATAAGAAAGAAGTGCTTTTAGGGGCACCTGGGTGGCTCAGTCGTTGGGCATCTGCCTTCGGCTCAGGTCATGATCCCAGCATCCTGGGATCGAGCCCCGCATCGGGCTCCCTGCTCAGCGGGAAGCCTGCTTCTCCCTCTCCCACTCCCCCTGCTTGTGTTCCCTCTCTCGCTGTGTCTCTCTCTGTCAAATAAATAAAATAAAATCTTTAAAAAAAAAAAAAAAAGAAATGCTTTTAGAAAATACTCCTTTGGTGTTGCTGCTGGTTGATGAATTTGTATGTAGTGGCTTTTCATAAAATCTGAAAGTATAGATCAAATACTGTGAATAGAATTAAAGAGTTTAAGAACAAACTCTAAAGACGTGTTCTTGAATAGAGAAAACTTTAATTTGCTTCTTCAGCCTGAAATTACAGAGGATTAGAATGGTGGTGGGGGGGTTAATCTTTAGTTATATGCACATATAGGTACAGTAATTCTCATTATTCATAGTGGGTATCTTCTCTAAAGCCATTACAACACTGAATTAGCGAATACTTGACCGAATTGCTCCTAAGGAAACACAGGGGTGGGGTCCTGCAACTCTTTGGTCTCAACATTTTCATCAATCAGTCGATATATAACTTGTTTTATTCTATTTGAAGAGGTCTCATTTAATATATATTATTGATGCATTAACACTGAACTCCTGGCCAACAGCACTGTAACTCATGCCTGAACAAAGCTTATCTAACACATAATTTCTGTGTCAGGCCTTTTTGCACTTAGGAACACTAGACAGCACTTCAGCACTATACTTGGGGGCCATTTTAAACAGTGAAAGCACCAACAAAAATCACAAAAATGAAAAGAAAAAAGAAAGAAAAAGAAATGCAGCACTAAACAGATCATGAAAAAGATACTTGTTCACAGTACGAGAGCTGAAAGAAGAAGGCAGAGTGTTGCTTTGTTCATTCTCAGCTGGGAATGTGCACACCAGGCAACTCAGAGTTTTCACAGCTCTGTGCTTGTCTATGAATGACTAGGAGAGTGCTGTGAGTATTGATTCGGGGGTTATAAATAAATGTTAACAAGTAGGTGAATTCGCAAATATGAAATCCGTGAGTAACGAGGATGGGCTATGTTTTCTCATAGTCAGCTTCCCATGCTTTCCTCCAAGTGAGATTTGGAGGCAGAGGTATGATTTTTCCCAATCTTGTTTAGTCCTCAGTCTTCCAATCTTGAAGAGCGCCAAACCCAGGCAAGATTAATTAGAAGGGAATTGCCCAGAGGGAAAAGATTTCACCAGCCTGGAGCATGGGAGGAAAGAGAAAGGGGAGAAAGGCACTAAGAGAGGGAAATGAGATTCTAGTGGCATTGAGAACTTCAGATTCTCTCTAAATTCCAGCATATCATTTTTATCTGTAATCTTATTACTTGTCCCTGAATTCTCAGTGCCTCAGATAAAAACTTTTATTTTTTCTTATCTAATGATACACTATTAATTGATGTTCTCCACATGCATTTTCTTAGGATATTAGCTGTTCAAATAAATACTGTTCTGTGATTTCCATTGGCATTTGAATATAATATACTCTCTCGCTGTATTCTTTACAGAGAGGATCATGGATTTTATATTTGGGTAGACATAGACAATAGATTTGTGTGAGAAACTTCTCCCTCTTCATATGGTGGAGTGGGGGGCGATTAAAGGCTTACAAACAAGTAAAAATTTTGATTTTGTGGCTAAAATATTTAAAACAATGAAAAGTTAATTTCGGTTGTATAAATAAACCAGGAACAAGGCATTTTAAAATTTTTTATGTGATTTTACTTGCATGTAAACACAAACTTCATCTCCATATTATGTTGACTTAACAGAGACCTGTCAAAAATGGGGAAATGAGGAAATGGAAAAGAATGAGACTGAATAGGCTACAGACCGATCCCTCATCCCTCCATAAATGGTCTCTTCTCTCTGTTGTCTATATCAAGTAATCCCAGTTTTTTTGCCTTTAATACAAGTAATGCAGAACTACTCATTTTGAAATTCCTTTCAGTATTCCTGAAATTATTTCTTGAGGTGTCTTCTTTCAAGTTGTCACATGACTTAACATATTTTGTGGGCTTTCCTGTTTTCACAGGTTATAGTTCTTTCATTTATAAGATACTTTTTCCCCTACCCCTTACCTTACTTCCCCCCCGCAATAGCTTCTTTGACTTGGCTAATTACCTATGGATGCTGGTAGATGCATATATTTTTTTAATCTTTAGATTAAGGTTTGGGTCTTCAAGGTATTTTATTATATACGCTTGCTAGCTTTTTATGTGGTATTAACCTTTTTTTTTTTCACTTGGTCTTTCTACATTTCCCCCCTTACTGCTTATATTCATCATAGTTTTCTAAACATGGTGGATTTCATTGACTTCTGACTATGTCAACAGAGTGTTTTTGTTTTGGTTACTATTAACTAGTCGCTTACATTACTAGTTAAAAATAAATACTAATTGATAATTACAGCTGACCCTTGAACAACACAGGTTTGAACTGCATGGGTCAATTTACACGTGGATTTTTTTCAATAAATACAGAACAGTACTGTAAATGTACTTTCCTTGTGATTTTCTTTTTTTTCTTGTGATTTTTTTTTTTTTTTAAGATTTTATTTATTTATTTGACAGAGACAACAGCGAGAGAGGGAACACAAGCAGGGGGAGTTGGAGAGGGAGAAACAGGCCCCCCCCACCAAGCAGGGAGCCCATGTGGGGCTCGATCCCAGGACCCTGGGATCATGACCTGAGCCGAAGGCAGACGCTTAACGACTGAGCCACCTAGGCGCCCCTTTCTTGTGATTTTCTTAATAACATTTTCTTTTCTCCAGCTTACTTTATCATAAGACTATAGAATATAATACATATACAAAATACGTGTTCATCAACTGTTTATGTTATTGGAAAGGCTTCTGTAGTTGTAAATAAGTTTTGGGGGAGTCAAAAGCTGTATGTGGATTTTTGACTACACGGAGGGGAGGGGGGTCAGTGCCCCTAACCCTCACATTGTTCAAGGATCAACTGTGCTTAAAATTATTTTGTAGGCCTAGATTTATGGGAGAAGTGACAGCACTTTTAATTATAGAATATTTCCCATTATTTAGGTTAAATTAACTTTGTGAGCTAAAGCTTCCTTTCCCTAGTCTAGAACAGAGTCATGGAGATTTTCAAATCTGGAATGGAGTCATATGCTATTTTTCTTAAAAATAAACACTTCTCCACCTTCCCCACTCCCATTTCCCAATTTAGAACAACCTGTTTAATCAAACTACGATGTTTGACAATGAGTGTTGAAGGCAGATAGGCCTAGTCCATCACTCACCTATAAGTTCATTCAATCCTTTACCATTTTGAACTATAATAGGTTCACAAGATCCTCTTCAGGACTTTCCATCAGGACCATTAGTGTCTAGGGTTCAGCTCCCACTGGTTATTGCTCTAATGGTGGATAGAGAGAGCTGTTCTTCATTGAACTAAGATTTCTTAGAATGGGGTCTGGCATGTTTTTGATGACCATCCCTAGAATATACATTTATATGCTAAATATGAAGTCTGCCATCTAAATAATTCCTGTAAGTTCTTTTGGTTAAAAAAAGAGCATCCAAACATTTATAAATGCCAGTAGTGAGTTTAATACAGAACTGAATGGAAGTTTTTTCTCTATGGATTTATAGTAAAGGATTTAACAAAATGTTTATTAGGACCTGATCTCATCTTCTCATAAGAAAAATGGATTTGCCGTAACATGAATTTACAGTGTGAATATGCTTTAGTAAAGAAAGCAAAAGCTTTGGAGTCAAAACAGAGCTGGGTTTAAATCACATCACATCACATTTGCTAGCTCTGACCTTTAGCAAGGAATCTATATTTAATTTCTGAAATCTGCAAAATTTGATAATATTCCCTAGTTTATAGGGTTTGGGTTGAAAAATTAAATGAAATAAGGATTATAAAGCACCTATAAAATTATGACATTAATTTGTTTTTAATAAATGTTAATCTTGCCTCTTAATCGTTACTCCTTAGCACTTAGGGAGTGCATGAAAGTCCATCTAGAACTTCCTTGCATGCTCTACATTAGGGGTTGTTTAATTCAGGGAATCTGGAAGGAAGCATTCTACTTATGGAATATAAGATCTTAGGGACTAAATAAATCCGAGGTGGAATGGAAGCATTACTTCTACCTGGGAAAAGAGTAAAGCGTGAAAGGAGGGTGGTAGTATAAATAATGCTGGAAACTCTGCTAAAAGACTCTAAATGCACACTTGACGATCATTAGGTATGTAAAATGGCAGCCGCAAGGCCAGAAGCTCCCTGAGAGGAATGGTTGCAGTGGTATTTGCGACTTAGCATCCCCATGGACTTCTTGAAAGTACCTATACCAGTTTCTGCTGGTGTTCCTTGGGTATAAACGTTGGAGCTGTTGCCCTGTGGTGTCTTTCCTCTGAGATACATTGTCTTTTGGCTTTTCCTGCCCCAGAGCAAAGTCAGCAGGCCTGCAGCTTCTCTGCCATTATCAGAGTCCCCTCCTGCAGAGTTGTGCAGTGCTGACAACCCAGACTACCACTGATGGAGAGTTAGCTATTTGAAGTTGTGGTTCTGTGTATATGTTACTGGCAGAACTTTAAGACAGGAGACTAAACAGAATGAAAGGACACCCTCAAATTTGATATTGTCAAGGAAGAATTTTTCCTCTTTTGTAGGAAACAGAATTGGCTATCCATTAGCATAACAGCTTGCAGAGTTCTTTTAAGAATACATTTTCAGTTCCCTTCTACAGAGTTGTGACTATTTTGTTTTCCTTTCTTCCCCCCTTTTTGTAGGTTGTTGGAAAGGACACCAATGTCATGTTGGTGGCTTTGGCAGCAAAATGTCTTACTGGCCTGGCTGTTGGGCTAAGGAAGAAATTTGGACAATATGCAGGACATGTGAGTAACACTCCTTTTTAGATACAAATCAACAACGTTAACACGAGTGGCAGACTTGCTTGCTTTATAATATTGAGCATAACCCCTCACAACATTTCAGTAAAGATGTTGGTTATAACTAAATTCATTAGCTTTATATAGAAAATAGGGTACATGGCCTAAATACTTAGTTGAGTTGATTTGCTTATTACTTACTTATTAATATTTTGCTTTGTTCTTGTAAGATTATATGCAGTATAACAGGATGAAATGAAACTTGTGATAACCACTCGAGAGAGTGGTTATGAAAGTAGGAAAGGCAGTATAAGACCAGAAGTGAGATGAATATGTAAAACGTATTTTTAGTGTTTTCTTTCTTTCTTTTTTTTTTTTTAGATTTTATTTATTTGACAGAGAGAGACACAGCAAGAGAGGGAACACAAGTAGGGGGAGTGGGAGAGGGAGAAGCAGGCTTCACGCCGAGCAGGGAGCCCGATGTGGGGCTCGATCCCAGGACCCTGGGATCATGACCTGAGCCGAAGGTAGACGCTTAACGACTGAGCCACCCAGGTGCCCCTTTAGTGTTTTCATATTCAAAATATAATTAATTTACTTATGTACTTGAAACGTTTTATATAGATTAGCCTCTTGGTGTAACAGTTTAATTTATTCTAAGAAATGTGACTGGAGGGCGCCTGGGTGGCTCAGTTGGTTAAGCAACTGCCTTCGGCTCAGGTCATGATCCTGGAGTCCCTGGATCGAGTCCCGCATCGGGCTCCCTGCTCGGCAGGGAGTCTGCTTCTCCCTCTGACCCTCCTCCCTCTCATGCTCTCTGTCTCTCATTCTCTCTGTCTCAAATAAATAAATAAAATCTTTAAAAAAAAAA
>NC_138379.1:12900443-13075562 GCF_054177405.1 Leptonychotes weddellii
CGCCTGGGTGGCTCAGTTGGTTAAGCAACTGCCTTCGGCTCAGGTCATGATCCTGGAGTCCCTGGATCGAGTCCCGCATCGGGCTCCCTGCTCGGCAGGGAGTCTGCTTCTCCCTCTGACCCTCCTCCCTCTCATGCTCTCTGTCTCTCATTCTCTCTGTCTCAAATAAATAAATAAAATCTTTAAAAAAAAAAAAAAAAGAAATGTGACTGGAGCACTCAAGTTTGGTAACAGTTTTAATAAATTGAGTTGTTTTCTTTAACTGTGGCATTTGTCAGTTGGCCTCGGAATCTGGTCTGAATTACTTAGAATGGCGCAGCATCCTGGAAATTGACCATACTAAACTTTAGAGTTGAACTTCCTAGCCACTTGATCATTTGATTACCTAGAATGACTTTAAAGCTAGTTTGTAGTCATGTGTCAGTTTTATGTTGTGAAGTTAATGTCTAAGCTCAGTTACAGTATTTGGAGCTTGCTTACTCATAGCATTAAAAATAATTTCAGAGAACTTAACTGAAAAAAAATACGCTACCAAATAAAAATAAGTCATGACTAACTTGTTACCAGGGAAATAAAAATATGGGTCCATAAAACTCTTAGATATGTAAATTATGAATTGGATAAAACTATAAATAATATTTTACAGCAATAATATTTATTATGCAATACTTGTATGTATATATGCAATCAGTGTGTTAATTAGCTTTTGGTCAGTTTTCTGTTACTTATTAGCATACTTTTTTAAAAAAAGAATATACTTTTGTCTTAATAACTTTTAACCTAGAAAACAATTTTTAGGGTACATTTTAATTTACTAAATCCTAGTCAGATGATTACCTGGCCCAGTTCGAGTTCTGATTCTGGCTTTGTGACATTTTGTTATGCAGCTTAAAGTTACAAAGCTTATAGTTTGGAGTATCACCCCACCCCCCTTAAAACTATCATGTACAGTATTTGATGTCAAGCATGTTAATGGTTCAGGTTTATTTCCTTTAGCTATTTATAAGCTATCTTTTTCATAAAATACATATAAAAGTGAACTTTAGCTTTATAGCCATTAAAACATCTTGATTTTCAAGTTTATAACTAACTCCTAGTATTAAAAAGTCTTTTATATTTCTCCACGGAAACTATATTCCTTCTGGTCTCTATCACTTCTGTGAAATCTTAAAAAACGTTTTTTGGATGCCTTTGAGCTTTGCTGTATTTTTTGGACCTTAAAAGACAACTTTAATTTGCCTGCTAGCACAGTGCCTGGCACTCAATAGGTAACTTAAGTATTCAATAAATATTTTATGAATTACAGATGGTTTATAAGATAAAAATTATAAAATTCCAACTTTATTGATCTAAACTTAGTACTTGAATAAGAGGATATCCTTCTGATCAAAATTGCTATGATTTTTAGTACTGTTTCTTTTTCTTAGTGTAATAAAGGGGTGGGAGACATCCCAGTCTGGTGAAATATATCAGAATCTTAGGTGGGAAGGAAAATTATATGTTATACCTGTTCCCCTATCCTAAATCCACCTAGTTGAGAATCTTTTTGTCTAATAAGAGATGTTACTGATAGAAATGGTTATATGGTTGCATTAAGATGTAGATGCAGAAAAAGGGTTGAGAAGCACTGCTACCAAGGTGCAGAATGGGAACCCTTCATTGTTCTGGCATAAGATCCTTGTGCCCTTCAAGAAAGGAAATGACTTTTTATCCAACTTAGATGTTCACTTTGTTTCTGTAGCACCAAACATTGTTTAAGAACGGCTTTATTGAGATATAACTTACATGTAAACTATAAAATTCACCCTCTTAAAATGTATAATTAAGTGGTTTTAATATATTCACAAGGTTGTGGAACTATCATGACCATCTAATGCCAGAACATTTTCATCACCCCCCAGAAAACCCCTCTACCCATTAGCAACCACTCCCTGCTGGCAGCCACTAATCTACTTCTGTCTGTGTGGATTTGACATTTCGTGGAATCATTTAAATGGATCCTATATTATGTGGCCCTTTATGGACTGGCTTTTTTGATCTGGCATATTTTCAAGGTTCATTTGTGTGGCATGTCAGGACCTCGTTCATTTTTGTTGCCAGCAAACAAAAAGCTCTTCGCTTTTACAGGTTGTGCCAACCATTTTGGAAAAATTCAAAGAGAAGAAGCCTCAAGTGGTACAAGCCCTGCAGGAGGCAATTGATGCAATCTTCCTCACTGTAAGTGGACAACATGAGTTTGCATTTGTGTCTACAGTAAATTTTGTCAGTGTAATATTTTGATTATTCTTAGAGTTGAAAAAAGCTCACTGACCATGTTTTCTTTTCTAAAGACCACACTGCAAAACATCAGTGAGGATGTATTAGCAGTCATGGATAATAAAAATCCAACCATCAAGCAGCAGACATCTCTTTTCATTGCAAGAAGCTTCCGCCACTGCACTGCTTCTACCCTGCCAAAGAGCTTGCTAAAGCCCTTTTGTGCTGCGCTACTTAAGGTATAGACTTCTCTTTGGAATTGGGGGAACTTTTTATACTTAGGGAAGATTTTTTTTTTTCCCCCATATTAATTATGAACTGTGACTACTTGACTTTCAGATTTCAGTAGATTATGGTCTTTTGAGGAGCAGACCCTCTGTAGCTGTGGAAACTGAATCCAAATTCTTGTACTCTGTGCTCCTATTCTCAAAGAAAAGTACAAGTTAGCTTTATGATTCCACTAACTGCTAAACATTTTGTTTCTTATTTGGCCCATATACTGGTGTTCTCTTGGATCTGGCCAAGCACACAGGCATACAGTTTGGAGTCTTTGAAGATTATTTGCATATGAGGCATTTTAAATAGAGGGTAGGAGGAAAAGGAAGCACTTATTTGCTGAATGGATTACCAGAGGTTTCCTTACCCAAAAACAATACGTGAAAGAGTAACTGTTAGTTGGCAAAAGGAAAGCTACACTTAGCTTCAGCAAACTGTAAAAAGCAAGTTCTTTATCCAATAATCACCAGTCTGAATTAAAATAAGTAATACCTAAAATATCTTGTATTAAGATCATTTTGCTTCTTCTGGACCACAGCATATCAATGATTCTGCTCCTGAAGTCAGAGATGCTGCATTTGAAGCATTGGGTACTGCTTTGAAAGTGGTGGGTGAGAAAGCAGTAAATCCATTCTTAGCTGATGTGGACAAACTCAAGCTTGATAAGGTAGGTTAGTGATAGATTATAATGAAATTGGACAACAGTCCTCTCTCTGTATATTATGATTTTGTTTCCATTTTGTCTGTTTCATGAAGACAAAAATGCTGATCAGCTTGTGAAAGTTATTTCATTTGCCACTGGTAGTTCAGGCCTGGAGTGTGAAAACATAGCTTCTGAGGATTTAAATTTCATTTGAAGCTACAGTGGTGATATGAGTAGAAATAGCTTTCAAATTATAAAAAAAAAAAAAAAAATAAAGCTGAGTGATCAGTCTATAGAGGAGGTAAAAAGAAGGTTTTTTTTTTTTTTAATCTTTTTTTTTTTTTAAAGATTTTATTTATTTATTTGAGACAGAGAGAATGAGATAGAGCATGAGAGGGAGGAGGGTCAGAGGGAGAAGCAGACTCCCTGCCGAGCAGGGAGCCCGATGCGGGACTCGATCCTGGCACTCCAGGATCATGACCTGAGCCGAAGGCAGTCGCTTAACCGACTGAGCCACCCAGGCGCCCAAGAAGGTTTTAAGATAAATTTGTTTCTAATATCTGGAAAATTACCTTTCTAAATATGAATGTTTTCTATCAAAAATGTGGTTGTATGTTTATTATAATTTTAATTTGTGTAGAAATAAAATATAAGAAAGTGGATAATTTATTTTCGCTGAAAAGGAAACTCTCTGAATTCTCGTATATTTGTGGTTTAGGTGACTTATTAAGTACTAATGTAGTGATTGTATTTCAGAGCTGGGCTTAATTGATGTTCATCTCAATTTCATTCTCTAGATCAAAGAATGTTCAGAAAAAGTAGAGCTGGTACATGGTAAGAAAGCTGGACTAGCCGCTGATAAGAAGGAATCCAAGCCTGTTCCCGGAAGGACTGCCACTTCAGGGGCTGCAGGAGATAAGGACACAAAGGACATTTCAGCACCCAAACCAGGACCCTTAAAAAAAGCACCGGCTACTAAGGTTAATAGATGAGTTGGAAAATATGGTTTAAAAGTTAGAATTTAGTAAGGCAGGATCTGAATCTCAGGTTCGTGGTTGTCCTTCCAATATGATTTCATTTGAGAAATGAACTCATTACCACATTGAAAATATAGCAGAACATCCATCAACAGAGAGTATTCCAATAATACATTTGGTTAAGTAAACTTTAATAGAGCTAAAAATGGTAATGAATGTACAGGAGGACATTTTGAGGGATCTTAAAGTATCATTAAGTAAAAAATGTGGCAGGGCACTTAACAATAATACCACCTTGGTCATTTTGCTGATAATGCTGCTAAATCACGTCACCAAGTCTACTTACCAGGCAAGGTCTTGTACCTTTGTACAAGCGTAGAAGAGGGAAATGCCTAAAGGTGAATATGGCATTCTTTTAGAGAACACTTATCCTGTGGACTCTCTGAAGCATGAAGTTATCTACTGTAGATGCAGAAAGTTTATTCCTTTCCCCATCCTGAGCCCCAGTATGAAGTTAGGGGAGAGAACTGGTATTTAATAAAGCATCACTTTGGGAAGTGTTTTACCTACATAATTTCATTTAATCATCAAACAACTCTTGAAATAAGTGTTTTGTGATTCCCATTTTTCCAGAAAGGGAAAGTGAGGCTCAGCAAGGTTAAATATTCTGCACTTGCTCTTACAACTCACTCTGGTATTTTTATTGTTCACTTGTTTGTTTACTCTGTCACCACACACCATATCGTAAACTTTAAAGGATAAAGATCTTGTCACTGCTCAGTCCTGTATGCACAGACAAGATTCTGGCAGACAGCAGGAACTGGGCACACATTTGGCGAATGGCTAGCTTTGCAGAACTGGCATTTGGACCCAGGTGTCTCGAACTATAGTCTGTGTACTTTCATATTCATATTATGCCATTTCTTCAGCATTCTCACGCGGGGTTGGCAGCCGTTCCCTTCTGTCTCACCAGCTGTTGCCTGTCTGGACAGTGACCTGGGCACAGTACCTTAAGGCCTTTTCTTATCTTGCTGAACCCTGCCATGCTAGACAGCTCTCTCTTAAAAAGAATCCTTTTTTTTTTTTAAAGATTTTATTTATTTGTTTGACAGAGACACAGCGAGAGAGAGAACACAAGCAGGGGGAGTGGGAGAGGGAGAAGCAGGCTTCCCGCTGAGCAGGGAGCCCGATGCGGGGCTCGATCCCAGGACCCTGGGATCATGACCTGAGCCGAAGGCAGACGCTTAACGACTGAGCCACCCAGGTGCCCCTCTTAGAAAGAATCCTTAAAAAAAAAAAAAAAAGTGGGGGAGCAACCTGCTTCATTCTTCTTTTGAAAAGACTTACTACCAATATGCCCTATTAAGCCAATAAACATACATGTCTGTTAAAAAAAAAAAAAAAGAAAAGTAGGAGATTTGTTAATTGAAGTACCTCTCTATACAGAGAGTGCTATTTATTATAGGAAAGGATCCAGAAGAGGTGTTCTGGTTAATCAAAGAGTATAGAATCTTCTATTTTTAGGGCCAGAAAACAGTGAAATCTCTATCAGGTTGTTATTACAAACCACCAAAATCATACTGCTGATATGAACTGGCAAGTATTGGAGGTTTTCATTTGATTAAAACACCAGCATTTTCGTTTTGGCTAACTACACCTTAAATGCTTAGATTATGTTCACGATAACATTGGTTTCCGAGGAGGTCTGGATGATGAAGAGTAATTTGGCCCGCTGTCATTATATCTTTTCTTTTTAGGTTTGGGGCATAGTTTAACAAATTTCCAAAACAGATAGGAGGAATGATGTGAACGGTGATGTGTGTTACCGCATTAACGTTACTGCCATTGGCTGTGTGCCTTGGGATAAACTGATTTTCTTGTGACCTTTCAAAACTGGAGTGAAATACATTTAAATCAAGATATTTAAATAGAGTCTTAGCAGATAGAAGCCAGTGGGTATAATAAAAAGTATGACCAACTAAAGTTTATTCCAGGATTGCAAGGATGGTTCAATATTAATATTTGAAAACTTAACTAAATTTAGAGATGAAAAGAAATCTAATTTCAGACACTGAAAGGGAATATAATAGATTTCAGCATACCTTCATGATAAAAATTCTTAACCACATAGAAATGGATGGATACTTTGACATGACTAAATATATAGAGATAGATTTATAGATAGCAGTAGACCTGGCAAACCACAAGTCAGCATCATGCTTCATAGTGATGAAATACTAGGAGGACTCCTATTAAAGTGAGGAGTAAAACAAAAAATGCCTGCCAGTACCATTATCGTTTAATAACGTTCTACAATTAGAAAAAAGAATAAAGTAAAACCTGTGTTAATACGAGGAAGGATAAGGCAGAGGTACCACTTTTGTAGATCATATGGTGATATACTTGGAAAATAAGAGTAGGCCAGCTAAAGGACTTTTACAACAATAAAAAGATTCTTTCCTGCGGCCATCTTCAACATAGCTAGACTACTTGCTGCCATTGCCATAACAACCGCTCTATTCCTTCAAAATTAAGTGGTTCTACATTGAATTAATAATATATTTTCTTATTATTGGGGTGTCTTGTAGTGAAGTATTGGGTAGCTGCTAGAAGTTAGAAATTGTCCCTAACTAGTGTAGGAAGGATTTAGAGGTATTTAAAGGCATCAAATGTTAATTCTCAAATTAATCTGTAAATGTAATATAATTACAGTCCATTTTCATTTCATTTATCTCTTTAGCTCATTCTGAATTAAAGGTTCTTAATAATGGGGTCTGCAAATTTCCCCATGAATGGTCTTCAGGAGGTCTGTCTGCCCTTGAAAGTGCTAAGTTCTGTGGGTACCAAAAATACCCTGTATTTGGTTGGTTGTGTGGTCTCTCATTTTTAATCAAATTTTCAGGGAGTCTCTGGCCCAAAAAAGTTGAAAAACCACTGTTTTGTAAATTCTAAGTGGTTTAGTTTGTTTGTTTGTTTTAATTGCTTTTAGGCTGGTGGGCCACCTAAGAAGGGGAAACCAGCTGCACCAGGAGGTGCAGGGAGCACTGGAACCAAGAATAGGAAAGGATTGGAGACCAAAGAAATAGTGGAGCCTGAGCTCTCGGTCAGTATTCTGCAAGGTGCCTCAAACTCATAAAAGCATGGAAGGTCAATTCCTAGAACATTTGAGTTCTTTGTTTGCTGAGTTCTACAACATATAGTTAATTGATATTTTTTTAGCTTATTGGAACTGTGCCTTGGATGAACTTCCCCATTATAGTAGTAGAATAGAAGCCTCAGATACTATAGCATACCTGTGGAGTGTTCATGTAGTTTGGCCTGGGGTATTTTTACATTCTTGTCATCTCTTTCCTTAAGCAATTCTTTTTTTATTTTTTTAAGATTGATTGATTGATTGATTAGAAAGAGAGAGAGCGAGAGTGATCATGTTACCAGGAGTGGGGGGAGGGGCAGAAGGAGAGAGACTCTGTGCTGAGTGTGAGCCCGACACAAGACTCAGTCTCCTGACCCTGAGATTCATCAGCCTGAGCTGATGAAACTAAGAGTTGGACACTTTAACTGACTGCGCTACCCAGGCGCTCCCCCTTAAGCAGTTCTTAATTTTAATGTTTTTGTATCTTACAGATAGAAGTATGTGAAGAAAAAGCTTCAGCTGTCCTTCCTGCTACCTGTATACAGCTGCTAGACAGCAGTAACTGGAAGGAAAGGCTGGCCTGTATGGAAGAGTTCCAAAAGGTAGATGCATGGGGATGAGTTGAATGTGAAAGAACATTACTCATAGAAGTGATGAAATTGACAAAGTGCTTGTCCTACCTGCGGTGTCTTATATCCAATAAACACGTTTCAGGGTGTTAACTAAAGCTGAGTGGGGGGGTTTTTGGTTTTTTAGCTCTGTAGTGTTTATCTTTCAATATCTGCTTTCTATGGTTTCTGAAACCTCGTAACTTAATATTTAAGTAAGTTTATTCTGAATTACAAGATTTAGATGAACTTTAATATCACAGTATTTGTTCATTAAACTTACTAGGCAAACAGATCACTCCACTTAAACTGCCCCTCATCCGTTTCTGTTTCCCTCTTTGTCGTCATGATTCTTAGAAGAACAGACATTATTACTTGGTATGAGAAGCTCCTTTCAGAAGTCTGTGTTGGAAAGGAGCATGGTAGTTCCTTTTTACCTTTACTCTGATTCTAATGAGGAGGGTGTGTAGAAACCACAAGAGCACTGGGACTTGAGGCAGGAGACCTGGCTTTCAGTTCTGCATGTGCCATGCATCAGGTTTAGACCCTAGTTTGTGTATCTTTGAAATTTAATACTTAACCACTTCTAACCTATCCTACTTTGGTATATGTTTTTAGGAAAATCAGGTAACTCAAAATATGTATAAGCAGTTTCTGCCACACACCAGGCAAATGAAAACTGTTATGGTTACATTCCGTGGACCAAATTCTTTGTGAAATTCTGAAATGGGTGGGTGGGTGGAAGAGTTTCAGTGGTATTAATATAAAACAACTATACATCAAATATCCAACTTAAGAAACAGCTATCTAAGCTCCCTCTATAACCTTCTTTGTATCCATTCCTCTCTTTCAAGTCACCTGCTTGGCTTTTTTATGTACCCTTTCCTTGGCTAATCATTAACCCCTTAACTCTCAGTCTATTGTTTTACTTTAAGGCTGTTGAACTAATGGATCGAACTGAAATGCCATGCCAGGCATTAGTAAGGATGCTGGCCAAGAAACCTGGATGGAAAGAAACCAATTTTCAGGTAATTTTTAATTGGGGATTTTACTATCTTTCATTGAAATAATTTCCATCATATCATTCTGTAGAGTGAAAGAGGTATAGTATTTGGTAATGACTTTTAGCCTTTTTTTAAAACGCTTAACCAATGTGTCTTCTAACTTTAAATGTAAACAATGGAGTGTGTGCATTTTTATTAAACACATAACTATATCTTTGTGTAATTAGGAGTTTATATATATGGAAATATTATCTCTATATTGTTTGTGTAATTCACATATATGCATTTTTCTCCTCGTAAGTTAGGCCTAGAAGCCCCCTAATCTTCACATATGCAAGAGGGGGATAGACAGGGAGACAAGTTTCTTATTTGTCTGGATAAAAGATAGATGATCTTTAAATTGCCAATGAAAAATCACCACATAGTTTAATGTATTTACTGATCCTAGAGATGAAATTTAACAGTGCTGTTATTAGTCTAAAAAGTAGGTGTAAAGGGAGATACAAGAAAGTGATACAGAAAGGAAAAGGAGAAAAGTTGCCTTCTCCTCTAGATATTCATAGACCTTGTGGAAACAAAAGTTTGAAATATGTCAGGTTTATTTTTGGCATCCTGCTACTCTCTTTTGCTTCTCTTCTGCCACCTCTTGTTCTCTCTTTAGGATCCGTGGCTTCCTCGCACACTGTGTTCCCTTAGCACTGTTCCAGCACCTCAGCCATACCATCCAGCTCTACAAAGCCTTCCTCTGCCAAGAGGTTCTTGCGCTGCCCTCCTCCCCTACACGCCACTTTCAAAACCCCTCTTTGTGCAGTTTCTTAGGCGAAAAAGCATACCTGATTTGAGCTGATACCTGCCTATGTGTTAGATCCATAACAAAGGATAATTTTATATATGTATTTTTCTTTATAACAACTTCATTGAGAGTATAAAACTCACCATTTTGAAGTGTACAATGCAGCAGTTCTTAGTGTATTCACAGAGTTCTGCAGCTCCTACCACTCTATAATTTTAGAATATTATCATCACTCCAGAAAGAAACCCCATACCCGTAAGCAGTCACTCTCTTTCTCCCCAGATTTCTCCCCCTACCCCCCGGTCCCTGGGCAACTGTTACTCTACTTGCTGTCTCTATGGATTACTTCTCCTGGACATTTCATATAATGAAGTGTCTTTTACCTAGAATAATATTTTTACTGTTCACCTATATGGTAGCATGTATTTTTATCGCTAAGTAATATTCCATTGTATGGATATAGAACATTTTATTTACCCATTTATAGGTTGAAGAGAATTGGTGTTCTTTCCACTTCGTGGCTATCTCTGTGAACATTCATGTACAAGTTTTTGTGTGAGCACATTTTTTTTTTTAAAGATTGATTTATTTACTTAGAGAGGGGGAGAGCATGTGCGAGTGGGGGCAGGGGGAGAGGGAGAGAGAGAATCCCAAGCAGACATCCGACTGAGCATGGAGCCCAACACAGGGCTCGAGCTCAAGACCCTGAGATCATTACCTGAGCAGAAATTAAGAATGGGATGCTCAACTGGCTGAGCCAACCAGGTATCCCTGTGTGAGCACATTTTTAATTCTCTTGGATATATACCTAGAAGGAAATTTGCTGGGTCATATGGTAACTATGTTTAACTTTTTGAAGAACTGCCAAACTGTTTCCCAGTGTGGCTTCACCATTTTATATTCGTACCAGTAGTACAAGAGAATTCTAATTTCTGTACATCCTCACCAACTCCTGTCATTTAAATATTCAAATAGGACAGAGAGAAATATTGAAGGGCAAAGGGGTCCCAAGAGCCATACATCTGCCGCCATCACATTAACATCTTTAAATTGTTTTCACATCTTCTTCATTCTTCCACTTAAAAATCTACAAGTTCTTTAAATCCCTCAAGTTCTGTTGTATGTATGTCCATGAGGGTTATAGTTTTTTGTGGGCAACACTAGTGGGAACTCCGAGTGATGCAGTTAGTTTGGTCATTTATTATGTATTTCAGGTTGTGTATTCAGTACTATATGATAACAAGGATAAAAATTATTTTGCTTCTTTGTTTAAAATTGTCATTTTTAAGGGCATCTGGCTAGCTCATGATCAAGAGCATGAGGCTCTTGATCTTGGGGCGGTGAGTTTGAGCCCCATGTTGGATGTAGAGATTACTTAAAAAGTAAATAAATGAATGAATGAATGAATGAATAAAATTGTCATTTTTAGGGGTGCCTGGGTGGCTCAGTTGGTTGAGCGGCTGCCTTCGGCTCAGGTCATGATCCCAGGGTCCTGGGATCGAGCCCCATGTTGGGCTCCCTGCTCAGCGGGGAGCCTGCCTCTCCCTCTCCCTCTACCTGCCACTCTGCCTACTTGTGCTCTCTATCTCTCTGTCAAATAAATAAAATCTTTAATAAATAAATAAAATAGTCATTTTTTTAGTTTGGTCATGTTCTCAGTTGTCCCTGTGTTACATCTGTACTACAAAAATAAGTAAATTAAGGGGCGCCTGGGTGGCTCAGTTGGTTAAGCGACTGCCTTCGGCTCAGGTCATGATCCTGGAGTCCCGGGATTGAGTCCCGCATCGGGCTCCCTGCTCAGCGGGGGGTCTGCTTCTCCCTCTAACTCTCTTCCCTCTTGTGCTCTCTGTCTCATTCTCTCTCTCAAATAAATAAATAAAATCTTTAAAAAAAAAAAAAGTAAATTAATGTTTTTGGCTTACTCATAACTTTATGATACTTATCCTTGTTCAGGTGATGCAGATGAAGCTTCACATAGTTGCTTTGATTGCCCAGAAGGGGAATTTTTCCAAAACTTCAGCTCAGATTGTCTTGGATGGCCTTGTGGACAAGATTGGAGATGTGAAATGTGGGAACAATGCAAAAGAAGCTATGACAGCAATAGCCGAAGCTTGCATGTTGCCGTGGACAGCTGAACAGGTTAGTGATAGAGCTCTCTCTCCCCAACTTTTCCCAGCTTTTCCCAAATTTTAATTTAAGGTTACTAATTAAACTGTAGTTCTTTTCTTTCTAAGTCAAACCATTTTTTATATTCTGCATTTTTATCCTTACCTCTAATAATACACTGTTGCCTGATAATTAGAATTTATCTTGGCCAAGAATAATCTATTAAAAGATGAGAGTGATTTTCTCTTAAGACATTATAATTCAGAGTGATCACTAATGAAAAGTTGTAAAGTCCAGAATGCTTTTTTTTTTTTGAAGATTTTATTTATTTATTTGACACAGAGAGAGATAGTGAGAGCAGGAACACAAGCAGGGGGAGTGGGAGGGGGAGAAGCAGGCCTCCCGCAGAGCAGGGAGCCTGATGCGGGACTCAATCCCAGGACCCTGGGATCATGACCTGAGCTGAAGGCAGATGCATAACGACTGAGCCACCCAGGTGCCCCAGAATGCTTTTAATACTACTGTCACTTACCTCATTTTCTTGTGTAAGTTAAATATTTCATTCCTAAGGCATTTTTTTTTTTTAAGATTTTATTTATTTATTTGACAGAGAGAGACAGCAAGAGAGGGAGCACAAGCAGGGGGAGTGGGAGAGGAGAAGCAGGCTTCCCGCTGAGCAGGGTGCCCGATGCGGGGCTTGATCCCAGGACCCTGGGATCATGACCTGAGCCGAAGGCAGACGCTTAATGACTGAGCCACCCAGGCAGCCCTTTCATTCCTAAGGCATTCTTGCAGTTCTATCAGGGTTGGAAAAACCATGCTTAATCCACTTCTACCTTTATGGCATACTATATTTCTGTGAGAAATATGAGAAAAAACACATGCTTATTTTTGTTTTTTCCCTCTTTTTCACTTTAGGTTATGTCAATGGCTTTCTCACAGAAGAATCCCAAGAATCAATCAGAAACTCTGAATTGGCTATCAAATGCAATCAAAGAATTTGGTTTTTCTGGGTAAGTCAGAAACAAATCAGGTACAAAATAATTAAATATTGTGTCTATCTCTAACTAGTGATTCTTTTTGCTGTAGCTGTCTCTGCTATTTCTGAGACACCAGAGCTGGGTCGGCTAATTTATATAAAAAAAAACTACCTTTATTCCTCAAAAGTCTATATTGGCTCATGGTCCTGCATTTTCATGTCCACTAACATTAGAGCTCTCTAAGTTATTTCTCCTTAAGTATTAATAACAATCCCTCAGAAAAGCCACTTCCAAGGATTTCTAGTCAAATATATTTCAAAATTACTACATATAATCACATTTGTTTAGAGACCTATCATGCATGTTGGTGAATTAAAGTCTCTCAAGGTCATACAACAGAGAAGCTGCCTAACTTTATTTTTTATTATTATTTTTATTCATTCGAGACACAGAGATACAGAGAGAGAGAGAGAGAGAGAACACGAGCAGGGGGAGAAGCAGAGGGAGGGGGGAAGCAGGCTCCCCACTGAGCAGGGAGCCCAGCGCGGGGCTCTATCCCAGGACCCTGGGATCATGACCCAGGCGCCCCAGCCTAACTTTATTAACCCACTGTTTCCCAAACTTGTTTGCATATTGAACACATTTGTTTATTTAACAAAATTTTATAGAGCTTACTTTATGCCAGGCACTTTTTTTTTTTAAGATTTTATTTATTTATTTGAGAGAGAGAGAGAAGAGATAGCAACAGAGATAGTGACAGTAGGAGCATGGAGGAGAGGGAGAAGAAGGACTTGATCCCAGGACCCTGGTCATGACCTGAGCTGAAGGCAGACACTTAACTGACTGAGCCACCCAGGCTCCCTTATGCCAGCCACTTTCTAAATAATAATTCATTTGATTTAATTCTCATAAAAACCATGTGAGGCATTGTTATTCCCATTTTATACGTGTGGAAACTGGGCACACAAAGCTTGAGTAATCTGTCCAAGTCACAGTTCCGAAGTGGCAAAGCCAAGATTTGAATCCAGGCATTCTGGTTCCAAGAGAAAGTACTATAACTGCTATACTATGTTGCCTTTCTCTGTGCCATGCTGTTTTTTACAATATACTTCTTAATGTGTTACAAAATAGTTTTCTAGGGATGCCTGGGTGGCTCAGTCAGTTAAGTGTCTGATTTCGGCTCAGGTCATGATCTTAGGGTCCTGGAGTCGAGCCCCCGCATCAGGCTCCTTGCCCATCAGAGAGTATACTTGTCCCTCTGCCCCTCACCCTGCTTGTACTCTCCCTCTTTCTCTCTCAAATAGATAAAATCTTTAAAAAAAAAAAACAACACCAAAAAAACCCAAAATAGTTTTCTACATTCTACCAAATAAAGAAATACTACTCTATAAGTTATTCAAGTGACATTCAAGCAAAGACACAATTGTTTGGGAGCACCTGGGTGGCTCAGTCAGTTAAGCGTCCAACTCCTGGTCTCAGGTCATAGATCTCAGGGTTGTGAGATCAAGCCCTGTGTTGGACTTCATGCTCATTGGGAAGTCTGCTTGAGAGTTTTCTCTCACCCTCTCCCTCTGCCCCTTTCGCACTCCCGCATACGCTCGTTCGCTCTCTCTGAAATAAAATAAAATCTTAAAAAGAAATGAAATAAAAATAGCAAGGAGTGATTGTTCTTCAGTAGGTAGTAGAGGGGAATGAGTTGTTGGGGGGCAGTGGGAGGAGAAAAGATGGGAGAAAGAACTGAGCCAGGTCACATTGGGCCTCAGAGTTTTGAGTTAGTTGGAAACCATTAGATGGTTTTAAGCAGAAGAGTAATAGGATCATTTGGACTGTAGTCAGAATAAATAGTGAGGATCGAAAAGACTAATTAGTCCTATCAAGAAAATATACTGGCTTGGACATAGTTTGTAGAAATGGAAGTATTAGGACGCAGAATGTATTTGGAATATCGGAACAGGAGTGGCGCCTGGGTGGCTCAGTCGTTAAGCGTCTGCCTTCAGCTCAGGTCATGATCCCAGGGTCCTGGGATCGAGCCCCACATTGGGCTCCCTGCTCCACGGGAAGCCTGCTTCTCCCTCTCCCACTCTCCCTGCTTGTGTTCCCTCTCTCACTGTGTCTCTCTCTGTCAAATAAATAAATAAAATCTTAAAAAAAAAAAAAAAATCGGAACAGGTTACTGAGTATAGGAAAGAGAGGAGTCAAGGATGGCCTGAGCGAATGGAAGAATAATGTGGCTCTTTACTGAGGTAGGAAAGACTGGAAACAACAGCATTTGGGTTTGGGGTGTGGACAGTCAGGAGTTTTGGTCTTGACAGATGTGGGACATCTACTATACATTCAAATGGAAGTGTTACAAAGGCTGTATGGATATACAAATCTGAATTCAGAAGAGGGGTCAACACTGGGGTTTAGGAGTAATGAGCTTGTAGACAATATTTAATGTTCCCTGTCAGTGACTGGAGAGAGAGAATAGGTGAGACTTGGGGACATAGCCAAAGGGAGCCAGTCCTGGAGTCTGGCTTTATAAAACTCTTGAGTATTTTGAGAGTTTCATTTATTTCTTTTTAATTCTAAATGTTACTTCTTTCAGGTTGAATGTGAAAGCTTTTATTAGCAATGTGAAGACAGCTCTTGCTGCAACAAACCCAGTGAGTACATACCACATATGTAGGAACATTGCAGCCATCTTTGTGGTTCTGTTCTCATTTGCAAAGTTCTTTTTGTTCTGTCTGCCAGGCTGTGAGGACTTCGGCCATCACCCTGCTTGGTGTGATGTACCTGTATGTTGGTCCCTCTTTGCGAATGTTCTTTGAGGATGAGAAGCCTGCCCTTCTATCCCAGATAGATGCAGAATTTGAGAAGGTAAAGATTCCAAAAATGATACAGTCCTTTGGTAGACTTGAGAATGCTCATAATAGTTAAGTTTAAGCTTTTAACCCTTTAGAATGAGGAATATATATGTATTTGCTTTTATATGCATAAAGTATCCCTAGGAAGAATTCATAAGAAATTGATGGCTTTGTCTATGAGGAGGGCGACTGGATAGCTGTGGCATGGGAGGGGAGATTTTCCTCTTTTGTCTCTTGTACCTTTGGAATATCAAACATTTTTATTGTATTGCCTATTCAGAAAGTATATCAACATTTAAAATTGTTTTAAATAAAAAAAAACTTGGCCTCCCTTGAATAAACTTTCTAATCAAAATTGCTGGGTTTGGGCAGACTTGCTTTATATTTATTGGGCATCTAAGTCAAAAGATAATTTCATGATTGAAAAGTCGTCAGATTCTAGTAGGTCAAAAAAATACCTAGTAGGTCAAAAAAATACCTTTTGCCATATAGTCTCAAATTTGGGATCTAAGTAGGAATTAAAATATGTACTGTGTAGGGGTCCTTGGGTGGTTCAGTCAGTTAAGCGTCTGACTTTTGATTTTGGCTCAACTCATGATCTCAGGGTTGTGAGATCAAGCTCAGGGTTGTGTCAGGTTCTGTGCTGGGTGTGGGGCCTGCTTAAGATTCTCTCTCTCCCTCTGCCCCTTCCCCCCTTTCTAAAAATAAATACATACATACATACATACAGTGTAGTTTATAAATATTAAGTAGTATGAAGGAATAGGAAAGTTTGACATAGGCGCATTCTCTAACTTGTTTGCTCTCGTACCATTCATCAAGTTCATTAGCCTCACTGATTTGTTTGTGTGTAGATGCAGGGACAGAACCCACCTGCTCCAACCAGAGGGATTTCTAAACACAGCATAAGTGGTACAGATGAAGGAGAAGATGGAGATGAACCAGATGAGGTGGGCACTGATGTTGTGGATCTTTTGCCGAGGACAGAAATCAGGTAGGTTTATTGCAAATGGTTTATTGGATTTATGTAGTGAAAAAAAAATTTTTTTTTTTGGTAGTGAATTCTTAATGGTACCTTCTCTTCCTCGGTACTTCTGTGACATTATTTCTTTAGGAGTCTGGAATTAAGGATTCTGTCTTCTGCTTTTTCAGTGATAAAATCACTTCAGAGTTGGTGTCTAAGATTGGTGACAAGAACTGGAAGATCAGGAAAGAAGGCCTGGATGAAGTGGCAGCTATTATCAATGAAGCAAAATTTATCCAGCCGAATATAGGTGAACTGCCAACTGCTTTGAAAGGCCGACTCAATGATTCAAATAAAATCTTGGTACGTAGAACATGTGCCTGTGTAGAACATGCGCCTGTGTAGAACATGTGCCTGTTCTTTTTCTCTCCCTCCCCTCTTCCCTACAGGAAGTTCCTTTTCAGTAATCTTCACCTGCAAAAAAAATGAGTGGCCACTTCATTTGCTTTGAACTAGAATTCCTTTAATTTCTTAAGTGTGCCTCAAGATAGGTTGGTAGGTGGCAGGTTTATTTATCAAATTTTCATGGATGTCAGATTTGCTTTTTATAGAACTCTAATATTAAATATCCTTATATAAAACTCTGTTATATGCATAAACACGTTTAATTTCTAATTTTTAAATGTGGGTTTTTATGTCAGGATTTTCTTAAACTAGGCTTTACCTTACTTTAAAACAATAAAGCACTATCCATTCTGGTCTAAAATTCTAATACTCCAGTGTTATGAACTAATGATAAAAGGATAGGCCACTGCCTATAAATTATTCATAAGCTAATTAGAATAGCATCATAACAAACTGACTACCCTGTCTTTCAAGTAGGCCCAAAACTTCTAGTGCACTGACTACTTAGCAGCAAACTTGAAAAACTTGGGACACTGTTGCTCCTGGTTTCATCATCAAGTGTTGGCTCTTTCCCACTCAGGTGCAGCAGACGTTGAATATCCTCCAGCAACTGGCAGTAGCCATGGGCCCAAATATCAAGCAACATGTGAAGAACTTAGGCATCCCTATCATCACAGTCCTTGGAGACAGCAAGGTAAACTTGACTCCTGACCACAACTCCCTTCTGGAATAGGCCAGCCACATTCTTGGGCTAAGACCAATTCTCAGTGTGTGTAAGAGTACACATAAACAGTCTATAAACAGTCTATATACTATTTTCCTCCTATAAACATTAGGAGGAAAATAGTAAACACCTGTACCTCCCAAGCAGTATGAAGGTGAACAGTTATGTCACTCGCCTTGCGACCCTTAGATAAGTTATTTCTTTTCTTCGAGGTTCAGTTTCTTTATCTATGAAATTTCATTCTTACAGAACTAAATAAGAATCTGTACATAAGGTACCTGTTACTGTCTCATACAGTATGCACTCAAAAACTGTTGGCTATTACGATTATGACATCATCGTTATAAGTACTGTTATGAAGAGTGAATACGTTCATGAATTTTGGGGTCATGTATTTATTTTCTTCCTTGTTCTCCTGAACTGCTGGAGCAGGATCTTCTAGTACTTCAATTTCACAGTCCTAGAATTAATCTCCTCGAAAGTTGCAAGCCTCTTATATTTAGCCCTAGATTGAATATTTGCATGTGTCTTTTTTTTTGTGCAATTCATTTTATATGAGGAATTGGGGTATTTTAATGTTTTTCATGTCAATAAGTCCTCATTCTGTGAATGCAAGTTAATATGAAAACATAAGTGTTCAGGCAAATTGTTGGTAATTTCAGTCTAACTATTAGGAGTTCTCTACCCTGTGGAGTTACATTCTTTATAGATAACCATGGACATAACAGCCCCCAGAGCTTCAGAAAATAAAACCTCTGAGTTTATTCCCCTTACATGATACTTTATGCCCAGGTCACTGTTTTTGCCTAATTTAACTGAGTACAGGACCTTACAGTTGGAGTTTTATGTTTCTTCTTTACTTTGGATTTTCAGTACAACCATAGAACTAGATTCTGTGTCAGAAAAGTTGATTCTAAGTATGTTCATGTGGACCTTAGAGAAACCTCCGTTGTTCGTGTTCCCAAAGTAACAAACTGTTTCACTCCCTACCTCCAAACCATAACGGATGTTATCTTTACTAATTCTCTTCTCTGTTTAGAACAATGTTCGGGCAGCTGCCCTAGCAACTGTGAATGCTTGGGCAGAACAGACAGGCATGAAGGAATGGCTGGAGGGAGAAGATCTTTCTGAAGAGCTCAAAAAGGAAAATCCTTTTTTGAGGCAAGAGGTAAGTATTACAAATATAATGTGCTTTACTCATGACAGATTTTACCTTCTTAGAGGTCCGGACCTACCTAATAAATATGCTTGTATGAATAGAATGAGTTTCATTATGAAACAGTTAATAAAATGAAACCAAATTCCTGAAGCTTTTATACTCATGTGCCTCTTTTTCTCTCCCCCCTGCCCGCTTTGATATCCGTAGATAAAACACTAAACCTCAACCTAAACCTTCCATCCTATACAAAGATTAACTCAAAATGGATTGTGGACTTAAATGTAGAACATAAAAGTATAGAACTTTTATTTTACTTATTTTTTCAAAATGGTGTTTGAACTTATGACCCTGAGATCAAGACCTGAGTTGGTCACTTAACCAACTGAGTCACCCAGGCATCCCAAAACTATACAACTTTTAAAGATAATATCGGTGAAGAGCGCCTGGGTGGCTCAGTTGGTTAAGCGACTGCCTTCGGCTCAGGTCATGATCCTGGAGTCCCGGGATCAAGTCCTGCCTCGGGCTCCCTGCTCAGCGGGGAGTCTGCTTCTCCCTCTCCCTCTCCCCCCTCTTGTGCTCTCTCTCTCTCTCAAATAAATAAATAAAATCTTTAAAAAAAAAAAAGATAATATCGGTGAAAAACATCAGGATATAGAAATTCTTCAGGCAAAGAATTCTTAGACTTGACTCCAAAACCACAATCCCATCAATGGAAAAAATTAATAAATTAGACCTCATAAAAATTAAGAATTTTATTCTGCAAAAGACCATGTGAAGATAATGAGAGGTAGCTACACCACAGGAGAAAATATTTGCTAACTCAGCATCCAACAACCATCATCTAAAACACGGAAAGAATTCTCAAAGCAGTTTAAAAAAAAAATAGTCTAATTAGAAGATGGGCAAAAGATGGGGCTCCTCCTTGCTGACTCAGTTGGTGGAGCATATGATTCTTGATCTCAGGGTCATGAGTTTGAGATCCATGTCGGACATAGAGCCTACTTAAAAAAAAAAAAGAAAAGAAAATGGGCAAAAGACATGAACAGATGTTTCATTGAAGAGAAGATGCAGGTGGTAAATAAATCCGTAAAAGTTATTCAATATTATTAGCCATAGGGAAGTGCAAATTAGAACTACAGTGACACGGGGCGCCTGGGTGGCTCAGTTGGTTAAGCGACTGCCTTCGGCTCAGGTCACGATCCTGGAGTCCCGGGATCGAGTCCCGCATCGGGCTCCCTGCTCAGCGGGGAGTCTGCTTCTCCCTCTGACCCTCCTCCCTCTCATGCTTTCTGTCTTTCATTCTCTCTCTCTCAAATAAATAAATAAAATCTTAAAAAAAAAAAAAAAAAGAACTACAGTGACACATCACTCTACAACTATCAGAATTACTGAAATAAAAAATAGTTTTAACACAAATGCTGGCAAGGATTTGGAGAAATTTTAACACTGCTGGAGGAAATGGAAAATGGTACAGCCACTCTAGGAAAAGGTTTGGCAGTTTCTTATAAAACTAAACATGTAGAGGGCACCTGGGTGGCTCAGTCAGTAAGTGTCCAACTCTTGATTTTGGCTCAGGTCATGATCTCAGGGTCATGAGATTGAGCTCTGTGTCGGGCTCAGTGGGGAGTCTACTTGGGATTCTCTCTTTCTCCCTCTCCCTCTGCTTCACTCCCCACTCATGTGTACATGCCCTCTCTCTCTTTCTAAAATAAATAAATCTTTTTTTAAAAATCCCAAAACTGAACAGTTACTATATGACCCAGCAGTTGTGATCTTGTGCATTTATTCCATAAAGATGAGAATTTATGTCTACATAAAAATCTATACACGGATGTTCATAGCAGCTTCATTCATGATAATCAAAAACTGGGGGACAGCCCAGATATCCTTCGACAGGTGCAAGGTTAAACCAACTGTTGTACGTCCATATGGTAATACTATTTAGCAATAAAAGAATCACTGGTACGGGCAACAATTGAGGGAAATCACCAAGGAATTACGTTGAGTGGCAAAACCCAGTTCCAAACAGTTACATACCATATGATTCCATTTGTGGGATATGTTTGAAATGACAAAATTTTAGAAATGGAGAACAGATTAGTAATTATCAGGGATTGGAATGGGAGAAGGGAGATGCCTGCGGTTACAAGGAGGTAACCTGAGGGATCCTTGCAATGGAACTGTTTAAAATCTTGACTGTGGTGTCAGATGTAGTAACATATATGTGATCAAACCATAGAACTAAATATACACACAGACACAAATGAGAACAGCAAAGCTGGGCAGTCTGAACAGGATCAGTGGATTGGATCAATTGTCAGTATCCTGGTTGTGAAACTACAGTATAATTTTATAAAGTGCTACTGTTAGAGGAAACTGAGTGCATGGGATCTCTGTATTATTTCCTATAACTCCATGTGGCTACAATGATCTCAAAACTTCAATTAAAAAATAAATACAGTTATGAATTATTTGGGAGGAATAGAGAAAAACTGTCGATATAGGGCTGAAAACAGAAGTCCTGGTAGACCTTGTCCTCTCCTGATCAAATAAATGTTCTGCATCTTCTCTAGCTGAGTAATTCTTAGAATTTTTTTTAAAAGATAAATGAAAGATTTTCATCTGTAAAATGAATTAAGAACTATTAAAGCTTGGGAGGGAGTGCCTGGGTGGCTCAGTCGTTGGGCATCGGCCTTCGGCTCAGGTCATGATTCCAGGGTCCTGGGATCAAGCCCCGCATCAGGCTGTCTGCTCTGCGGGAAGCCTGCTTCTCCCTCTCCCACTCCCCCTGCTTGTGTTCCCTCTCTCGCTGTGTCTGTCTCTGTCAAATAAATAAATAAAATCTTAAAAAAAAAAAAACTATTAAAGCTTGGGGCGCCTGGGTGCCTCAGTCAGTTAGGCGTCTGCCTTTGGCTCTGGTCATGATCTCAGGGTCCTGGGATCGAGCCCCGCATGGGGCTCCCTGCTCTGCAGGGAGCCCACATCTCCCTCTCACTCTGCCTGCCGCTCCTCCTGCTTGTGCTCTCCTGCTCTGTCAAATAAATAAAATCTTTAAGAAAAAACAACAACAACAACTATTAAAGCTTTATAGTTTAATGCCCAAGTGTGGTCTAAAGAACCATGTCCTGGGGCACCTGGGTGGCTCAGTCGTTAAGCCTTTGGCTCAGGTCATGGTCCCAGGGTCCTGGGATCGAGCCCCGCGTCAGGCTCCCTGCTCCACGGGAAGCCTGCTTCTCCCACTCCCCCTGCTTGTCCTCCCTCTTTCACTGTGTCTCTCTCTGTCAAATAAATAAATAAAATCTTAAAAAAACAAACAAAAACCGTGTCCTTATCTTAAAGAAAATTGCCATCTTTGCATATATCATTTAAATATAGCATTGTTCGGGCGCCTGGGTGGCTCAGTTGGTTAGGCGACTGCCTTCGGCTCAGGTCATGATCCTGGAGTCCTGGGATCGAGTCCCGCATCGGGCTCCCTGCTCAGCAGGGAGTCTTCTTCTCCCTCTGACCCTCCTCCCTCTCATGCTCTCTCTATCTCATTCTCTCTCTCAAATAAATAAATAAAATCTTAAAAAATAAATAAATAAATAAATAAATAAAGCATTGTTCTTGAACAATGAAAATTACTGATTTTATATTGGAAACTTGAGTGTAAGAACTAATTCAGTGTTCGGTACTGATGCAGTCATTAAGCCTAAGATTATAAGTAATAAGTTTCCCCTTGAAGTGTGTAACCGGTCTTTATTTCTTTTGGCAGCTTCTGGGCTGGCTGGCTGAGAAACTACCGACTCTTCGTTCCACCCCCGCAGACCTTATCCTTTGTGTTCCTCATCTTTACTCGTGCCTGGAAGATCGCAATGGAGATGTGCGGAAGAAGGCCCAAGATGCCTTGCCTTTCTTCATGATGCATCTGGGATATGAGAAAATGGCCAAGGCTACCGGGAAACTAAAGGTACTATTTCTTGTGGTTGCTGCTCTTAAAAGCCATTAGAAAAATATTGAACATGATGAGTACATATAGGCAAGAGATCATATTACCTCCTAGGAGTTTCACTTGAAACCCCAGTGAGAGCAAAAATATGTTGAACTCCCAAGAACCTGACTCTGCAGGGACAAAAGTTGTGACCTTCTAGAATGGTAGCTAATTTAGTATGACTTCATAATGTGTGTTACTTCTCTTGCACTGTGTGCTGCCTCCCTTACTTCATAGGTATTTCAAAACTGGGAGCTCAGTGATGTGTTTGACAGCAGCTCTGTTAGTAAGCATACTATGAGTGTATCATGTATGTGGCCTCTCACTTCTGTTATGTTGTCTCCCTAGCCAACTTCTAAAGATCAGGTATTGGCCATGCTAGAAAAAGCCAAAGCTAATATGCCAGCCAAGCCTGCTGCATCTGCTAAAGCAACTTCCAAACCAATGGGAGGGTCAGCTCCAGCCAAATTCCAGCCAGCTTCAGGTAACTCTATTTTGAGAGGGTTAAGGGGGAAGGAAGTAGCCCAGGGGAACTCTAAAAAGAAATCCAGCCTTCATTTCTTACCGTATTTCCAAACAGCTTAGATCCTAGGCCCTCCTGCCTTCCCTCCCTCTCTTCCTCCCTCCTCACCCTTCTACCACAAACATTTGTCAAGTTTTATGCTAGGAATTGTGCTGAAGGTATGAAGATGCTTAATTTGGTTTACAATTCCAAAAAGGGGTTTCGGAATAGCACATTGAAATACTCCAGAAAGTGAGCGTTCCATCCTGTTTTTAAGGTTTCCATACATTTTCTGCTATTGGATATAATAGAAGGGGAACTGGGACCATCTAGTCTAATCCCCTTTATTAAGAGATGAGGAAACCCTAAAGATTAAGTGACTGGCACAAGGACAGCCAGTCAGTGCCTAAACCAGCATAGAATTCCTCTTCCTCATTCCCAAATGAGTTCTCCTACTGCAGTGCCCGTTTGCCGATTCATTCTCTTACTAATCTTTTAGAGGAAATTCTTGATTTCATCACACTAATGTTATAATTCCATCATGTATAAGTAAAACTCTAATCTGTAACCACTTCTTCTCTAGACTTAACTACTTAAATAAAATATTATTCTTTTTAATGGGGTAGAAACTATTCATGCTATAGAGTTAGAAATTGTACATGTGCAAAACTGTTGGTATCTACATATATATTCAATTACAACGTTTGTTGGAATCTTGCTATATGGTAAATACTGAGTACCAAAGATGACAGACCCTACCCTTAAGGAAGTATCAATCTAAAAGGTTTTTTTAACTGTTATGTAGAAAATAGTTTTAAAACTTCAGCTTAACTGTTGGCAAAGTAGATATAGATTGAGTTAATTTCTTAGGGTTATGCTTAAAAAAGGAAATTTAGGCAGAAAAAAAGATTAGGAAAAAATCTAATTGGAAATACTTTCTAAATTGACACATTTAAAGCTGTAGGCTTTCTTATCATTATGTATTTAACCTGCTCAGAATAAAGTGATATTAGTTAGAGTTTATATTTATAGTAGATGCCTTTTCTTCTCAAAGCACCTGTTGAAGATTCTGTTTCCAGCACTGTAGAAACCAAGCCTGATCCGAAAAAGGCCAAAGCTCTAGGAGTTTCCTCTAAAGCAAAGGTATGTTAGCTCTGCATACTTAGATGTAGAATTGCTTTTAAGTGTGTTTTATACGCTGAGTCATTCTATTAGGAAAGATATTATGTATGAAAGAACATTACTACTTTTTTTTTTTTTTTAGGACTTTATTTGAGAGAGAGAGAGCGCATGAATGAGAGCACAAGTAGAGGGAGAAGGAGAAGCAGACTCCCCACTAAGTAGGGAGCCTGATGCGGGGCTTGATCCCAGGACCCTGGAATTATGACCTGAGCCAAGGATGCTTAATTGACTGAGCCATTCAGTCGCCCCTACTGTTTTTTTGTTTTTTTTTTAAGATTTATGTATTTATTTGAGAGAGAGCAAGCCCAAGCCAGGGGAGGGGCAGAGGGAGAGAATCCTCAAGCAGATTCCCTGCTGAGTGCAGAGCCCGACGAAGGGCTCCATCTCATGACCTGTGAGAGCCTGCCCTGAGTCAAAACCGAAAGTTGGACATTCAGCTGACTGAGCCACCCAAGTGCCCCCGCTACATTTATTATTACATGCTTATATAGAATGGGCACTCTGGCCATTTGTTTGAATATTATTTGTTTCCTTCCCTTTGCCTGGTCCTTTAACTCAGTGAGTTAATTTAAATAGATAATTATCTTCTAAATTGTCCAGTTGAAGCTGTTCTTTTCCTATCCTCCCTACTGTCCTCATACCAAATTTAACAAGTGCTTATTTTAGTATTTTGATCACAAGTGCTTTGAAGTATTTTTGACACTATTCTTAATGCTGTCCTTTTTTCCCCCAGTCTTTTGCAGTTTGCAAAGCAGTTTCACATAAATGATCTCATATTTGTTTTAACTGAATGACTTCAGTGTTTGAACTAGAAATTCTGACCTACTAGAAATAATGGGCTCTTGCTACATTTATATTAATAATTAATAATGGTTACGGTTTTGAAATTCAAGTTTTACTTTAAATACATATTCTCAGTTTTCACTATTTTCTTTCCATCTGATACAAAGATTTAGAATCTTGGATTATTCTTCAAAACCACTTTAATAATTTAAAATGTTTCTAGCAGGGTGCCTGGGTGGCTCAGTCGTTAAGCGTCTGCCTTCGGCTCAGGTCATGGTCCCAGGGTCCTGGGATCGAGCCCCGTATCGGGCTCCCTGCTCTGCGGGAAGCCTGCTTCTCCCTCTCCCACTCCCCCTGCTTGTGTTCCCTCTCTCACTGTGTCTCTCTCTGTCAAATAAATAAAATCTTTAAAAAATAAAAAAATAAAAAAGTTTCTAGCAAGTTTCTCTAGAAACAGGTTCAGAGAATCTCTAGTTATAATGATGTGATAGAGAAAGATTTTATATGCAGAGAAACAAAAGCTTTCTTGACTAAGACATGTGTAAATGCCATTCAAAATGTCATTAATATGGAAATATGTAAGTGGTGTTGAAGATTTCAGGAAAGAAAGGAGCTGTCCAGGGGTGCCTGGGTGGCTCAGTCGGCTAAGCAGCTGCCTTTCAGCTCAGGTCATGATCCCAGGGTCCTGGGATCGAGCCCCATGTCAGGCTCTCTGCTTAGCAGGGAGCCTTCTTTTCCCTCTCCCTCTGCCTGCCGCTCCCCCCCTGCTTGTGCTCTCTCTCTCTCTCTCTCTCTTCCTCTCTCTCTATCAAATAAATAAAATCTATTTTAAAAAAAACCAAAGAACGGAGCTGTCCAATAAACAAAGAGTCTGTGACCCAGACCAATAATACATAATAGTTTTCCAACTATATTACATGCCAGTACAAGGTAACCCACTTGAGTTATGTATTTGAGAATGTTACTTGAGAATGTATTATTAAAAACATTTCTGGGGGCTCCTGGGTGGTTCAGTAGGTTGGGCATCCGACTCTTGATTTTGGCTCAGGTTGTGAGATCAAGCCCTGGTCGGGCTCTGTGCTCAGGGCGTGGAGCTGCTTAAAAGATTCTCTGCCCCCCCCCACCCCCCACCGGCTCACACTCCCTCTTAAAAAAAAAAAAAAATTTTAGTGGGGCGCCTGGGGGGCTTAGTCGGTTAAGCATCTGACCCTTGATCTCAGCTCAGGTCTTAATCTCAGGGTCATGAGCTCAAGCCCTGTGTTGGGCTCCATGTTGGGCATAGAGTCTACTTAAAAAAAAAAAAAGAAACAAACAAACATATGTTTCTGGAAATGTACAGAAAGTTAGTATGTGCAAGTTTCTGTGGCTCATCTGTTTCTTTCATGGGGAATATAACGTTGAGAGTGTCTGTTTTATAGAGAGCCCGCTTACCGGGCAGTAACATCATATTCCCAAGGACGAGTAGCCTAGCTAACCAGTGTTCCCTGAACCTTGGCTGTAGAGTGCACAAGGAAAGAAAGTGCCCAGCAAAACCAGCTTAAAGGAGGATGAAGACAAATCTGGTCCTATTTTCATTGTTGTTCCAAATGGAAAAGAGCAAAGAATGAAAGATGAAAAAGGATTAAAGGTAAGGAAGGGACAAGAACCTTCAGGAGTTTTTTGCTTTGTTTTGTTTTGTAATCAAGAACCATTTTACTGTCTGGAATTCATTTCATTGTGAAATACCTAATAATGAACTGGGTCTTTTGCTAATAAATTATAGCTTGTTTCTCTTAGGTTTATGGGAGCATTAGTTACTACAAAAGGAACTATAGAATGGAGCTATTGCCTATTCTTCCTCCAAATGGAAAGAAACAGAAATTGTTTTAATTTTTATAATAAAAAAATGGAAAATATTAATTGATTTTTATCAACTATACATCTGTAGTAGGGTACTTGTTTAATCCTTCTTGTACCTGATACCTCGAAAGACAGATCTGGTGACTATCTGTCTAATTCATTTCTCTTTTTATGTTATTTTGGTATTTTTAGGCAGTTAGATTTTTTTGTCAGAATACATGTTTAAAAAAAAATTCAAGCAGTATGAAAAGTACAGAGTGTAGTATAAGAAGCATGTCTCCCCCTAGTCCCCCTCCACAGGGAAGATACTATGGCCAGTATTTTTGTGCATTACTCCAGAATTATGAATATTTTGTACTATATAGTTATATATGTATAAATGTATAGCGCTTTTTACACACGGGAACATGCAGTACTCTTTGTTCTGTATTTTGCTTTTTTCTTTTAATGTTTGAAATATCTTAAAGGTCATTACATAACTGTGTGCATATATCCATTCATTCTCTTTATTGGTACATCATGTGTATGTACCTTTCTTTATCCCCAACCCACAATATAAACATTTAGGTTTCTTCTAGTCTCCCACTATTATAAACTATTCTGCCGTGAGCATTTTGAATGTAGGTACTTGTACACATATGTGAATATATCTTTATTAAACTCCTACTAGAATGTATGTACGTATTTAACTTTGATAGATATTACAAATTTTCCCTTTATTAAAATTGTACCAGTAGTATCCACCATGTTCTACAATAAGAGAGCATTGATTTTTCTAGTGAGAATTGCTGAATTGAAGATGTTAAGAGTTAACCTTCCAGAAGTATGACTGCTTGATAATATATTTTGCATTCATATTTAATTACAAATTAATCCTGTCGAATTTTAAAATCCTATTATATTGATTTCTGCAGCTGCTTTAAATAGAATTCTCTACCTCATTTCAGTTGAACATCTTATCATCCCTTTCCCTGTTTTTTTTTTTTCAGGTGCTGAAGTGGAATTTTACTACTCCACGGGATGAATACATTGAGCAACTAAAGACTCAGATGTCTAGCTGTGTGGCTAAGTGGCTACAAGATGAGATGTTTCACTCAGACTTTCAGCATCATAACAAAGCCCTTGCTGTCATGGTTGATGTAGGTTTACAGTAGATAAATACACGTGTATCTCAGATCCATGAAAATACTGAGCCTTGTGAAATAACCAGAAGTTAACGTGACTTGAGAAGGAACTAGAATACACCATGTTCTTTGGCTTTAGAGTTATAGTATTACTTGATAGAATAAGTGACTGTCATAATTGTAGGTCTTAAATAGAATCTTAAAAATCTGTTTTCTTCTTGGACTCTAGTAAAATCTATAATGTACTTACCTAATAGAACTCAAATTTTTATACAGTCTTATTTGTCTTCTGTTTTAAGCACTTGGAGAGTGAAAAAGAGGGTGTTATTGGTTGCCTGGATCTTATCTTAAAATGGCTTACCCTGCGGTTTTTTGACACCAATACAAGTGTCCTGATGAAAGCCCTAGAATATTTAAAATTGCTCTTCACCCTGCTAAGTGAGGAGGAGTATCATCTTACTGAGAATGAAGCATCTTCCTTCATCCCCTATCTCATCCTCAAGGTAATGCATTGTTCTCATTCTGGAAGACTGCCCAGGTTCCCAGCTGACCTCAGTTCCCATCCTTTATTCCCTCTCCCTTTTCCATTTATTCTGTGATGATACCTTTCACCACTCATTCCCGTGCCCCTGTTCTTCCAAGATGTGTGACGCATGGAAGGACCCTTTGCTACTCAGGAACTGCCTCAGTCGTTATTTTCCTTGTCGACTAGGTTGGAGAACCAAAGGATGTCATTCGTAAAGATGTCCGTGCCATCCTGAACCGGATGTGCCTTGTCTACCCAGCCAGCAAGATGTTCCCCTTCATCATGGAAGGAACCAAATCCAAGAACTCTAAGCAAAGAGCAGGTGAAGCAACAATTTAAATTGAGGCGTGAGTCTGTGCAGCAGTGACCTCGAAAAGAAATAGTTTGTAGATGAACCGAGGACATTTCAGTGTCTGTGTGGTTGATTCCAACCTTCCGATTTGGACTGTGGGAGTGATGAGTTGCACACTGGTGGAGCCACAGTATCAGGTGATACAGGCACTGCTCAGTACCACCCTGCTGACAAAATCAAGTGCACAGGGGCCATCTGACTCACAGGCATCCCTTTCTTCCAGGAGCACTCGCTGTAATAGTATTATTATATGATTGTGTGTGTGTGTGTGGTTTAAGATTTTATTTATTTGACAGAGCACAAGCAGAGGGAGAGAGAGGGAGAAGCAGGCTCCCCGCTGAGCAAGGAGCCCGATGTGGGACTCGATCCCAGGACCCTGGGATCATGACCCAGGCTGAAGGCAGCCGCTTAACCGACTGAGCCACCCAGGTGTCCCTGATTGTGTGTTTTATCAGAAGGCAGTAAACAAGGAAAAATTCTAGGCAGAGCCAGAATAAGATTTTAGTTCTTCATGTAGGCCAAGGAAAATGTATCTAGTAACGATAGGTCTCGGGGCACCTGGGTGGCTCAGTTGTTAAGCGTCTGCCTTCGGCTCAGGTCATAATCCCAGGGTCCTGGGATCGAGCCCTGCATCGGGCTCCCTGCTCCGTGGGAAACCTGCTTCTCCCTCTCCCCCTGCTTGTGTTCCCTCTCTCGCTCTATCTTTCTCTGTCAAATAAATAAATAAAATCTTAAAAAAAAAAGGTCTCTAAGCCGGAATATGTGTTGGGTCTCATTAATCTAACCTTTCTTCCCCATCAGAGTGCCTGGAAGAACTGGGGTGTCTGGTCGAGTCCTACGGCATGAATGTTTGCCAGCCAACCCCAGGGAAAGCCTTAAAGGAGATAGCGATTCACATAGGAGACAGGGACAACGCCGTGCGCAACGCTGCCCTCAATACTATCGTCACCGTGTACAACGTACACGGGGATCAAGTGTTCAAGCTCATCGGAACTGTGAGTGACTTCTCGCTGAACATTGTCAGCATGTTGTGAATTGTTAGGAGTCTGCTTTCATACCATCGCAACTCTAAGTTTTTACCACTTTTTATTATAAACTCAACCCACCTGTGTGTCCTTGAGTCCAGATAAACCCTTGGGGATGTCTGATCGTTGTAGGACATTTATGCTATGTCTTACTGGAAACCAGATTTTCTTTTCTGCACCTTCTCCTCATACAGTTTGCTTTAGAAACAAGAGCTGTTTTTGAATCCTATCCTGAACTAGTCTGGGATTTATTTTCTGCCTAGAAATCTGCTCTGTAATTTTTAGCGCATTTAGTTTTTAGTGAACAAGTACTCACGTGTATAATGTAGATCTGGTACCTGTCAGAGGAGAGGAGCCACAAGCCACACTCTGCAGACCCATCAGGTGCTGCTTCTGATTGCTGACTTTGAGCCGGGGCCACTCATGGTTGTACCTCAGTCCACTCCAGTGACCTCCGAGTATTACGTATATTTACACAGTTTTTTATACATTTTTACCTGGATTAATCTGTTTACATCCTCACTACAGGTCAGTGAAGGAGATAAAGCAGATGGGAATTTTACAGATGATCAGCAGGGAAGCTTCTAGCCTTTCATTCACATAGTTAGTGCTGACACAGCAAGTATGAGGAAGCGTCATTTAATCTTGGACCTTTTCATTTGTAGTTCCTAATAGCCTTTCCTTTTGTATCCTTGCCTTCTTTCGTAGATTCTCTTATTGTAACAGGTTTTAACAATAGTTGATTTTAAATGTAGCTAGTGTTTTGAAAATAAACTTACCCCAACATAGTAGGTTCTGCTTGCTTCAATATGTGAATGGATATTGACTCTTGAGTCTTCCAGTTAAATTTTTTAAATTCTCCTCATATCCTGGTAGAGGGGCATACTAATAATAAATTCAATTTGGCCTCTTTTTACAGCTCTCTGAAAAGGATATGAGCATGCTCGAGGAGAGGATTAAGCGGTCAGCAAAGAGACCTTCGGCTGCCCCAGTAAAACAGGTGGAGGAGAAACCTCCGCGCACTCAGAGCGTAAACTCCAATGCCAACATGCTGCGCAAGGGACCAGCCGAGGACATGTCCTCCAAACTCAAGTATGTAGATGGAGACAGTTGTCTAAGAACATCTCGGTGGCCTTTGCCTCATGTGCTTAATGCTTATCCTGTAACATAATCTTGAGTTCCTGTAGCCATTACCATGCATGCCAGAGTGTCTGGGGAAATGTCTTGTAACCAAATGTTTAATTCTTCAGTCTTCATTGTCTTTGTCTTTGTCTCAAAACCACTTCTAAATAGTCTTGTGCCTTCTTTCACTGCTTTTCCGTGGACAGAATTATGTATCGCACTTATAGGATGTAAGTACTGCCTGCTAATTTCTCATTAGCAGGGCTCTTATATCTTTCTAACTTCTGACTTGGATTCATCCCCTCTGGAGGGCGATTGGTTTAGAGTTTAGGTTAGAGGGTGTCCATCAGTATCCCATGAATCAAGCCTCCCCAGAAGTCCACTGGCTAGCAGAAGTGGCAACTCAGTGTCATGGCGAAATTATTGGTTCACCTTTGTCCTTGTGTTATACCTGGCCATGCTCAGGTTCCTATTCTTCAGATAAAGCTAATAGGTACAATGCATGCAAACCAGAATTGGCATAGGGACTCAAAATCCTGCCTTCTGAGCAAGACAGCTCTCTTTTGGGCTATGTCCATTATCTAATGTTAACCAACTTGAATTTGGAAACCTTAAATACAGATTGCTTGGATGTAACACTGGCTCTGACCTGTCAAGAGTGAATATTCCTAAAAAGAGATGACTGTCCCTCAAAGTCTAAAGTATACCGAGCACTGCATGGAAGAATGCTTATGATTAGAAAAACTTAAAATACTGGTTAATTTGGCAGAAAAGAACCAGCCAGCCTAGATTTTTCTTAAATTTTTGCCCAAGTAGAGAGCTTTGAGTCAGTATATTTTATTAATTATTTTCTGCCCCATCTGGAATAGCAGTACAAGGTTTGTTGGCTTTAGTGAACTAGAGAGAATACTTATAATTTGGAAGGTACTGTAAATACAAGGTAAAATGATCTGCTTCGTGAGCCAGAGTTGTTGCCCATTGAAGGCACTTGCTTAGACTCAAGGACTTAAATCATTCAGGGGGGCTGAAACCAGAAGTTGAATATCTGTCTTGAAGCATTGGGGCAACTGGCAGTGTGACTCTTGCTCTTTGGTTCAGAAGTCTCTTTAGTTCAGGAGCCTCCTTTTGCTTTCCTTAGCCAAGCCCGAAGCATGAGTGGGCATCCAGAGGCAGCCCAGATGGTGCGCCGAGAATTCCAGCTGGATCTAGATGAGATTGAGAATGACAGTGGTACGGTCCGATGTGAAATGCCAGAGCTGGTTCAGCACAAACTGGATGACATTTTTGAACCGGTCCTTATTCCCGAACCCAAGTAAGTTAATCTTTCATTTAAGTGTCAGCAGTGCATGATCATGAGAGTGCATACGTGGAAAGAGCTTTCTGTGTAGTCACAATTTTTTAGAACTGATTACTGTATGGCTGGTGACAGTTCTTTTACTCAGACCTGGAGCTAGTGGAGAACTGCGTAATTCCAACTCACTGGGATGTCTTGTAACAAAGATTGAATTTTTTCCCTTTGCTCTGCTCTCTAGAATCCGGGCTGTTTCTCCACACTTCGATGACATGCACAGTAATACAGCATCCACAATCAATTTCATTATCTCCCAAGTAGCCAGTGGTGACATCAACACGAGCATCCAAGCTCTGACACAGGTAATGGGGGTATGACAGTAATTCCATTGGCAGCAGAGGCTGGACGAGTGGTGGCTGCATACAGGTCACAGAGTTAAAGGAGGTAGGCAGCGTTCAGCACTGCCCTGATGAAAAAGTGCACAGGGACCACTTAGTGTCATCACTTGCTTCCCAGGAGGTGGCTCTCATAGATCCTTGCTCTTTATGCTTGCATTCATTCACCAGAGGCTGGAGCTACAGCGCTGAGTAAGTAGGGACCAAATCTCATGGAACTTACTTACTAGTGGACAGAGAAAATAAGTAAACAAGAAAATATCAGATAAGAGCAACTACTGTGTAAATAGAACTCAAATGGGGTGATCAGAGAGAGGAGCTGAATAGTTACTTCAATTGGTGGTCAGGGATGCAAGCAGAGGGAACAGCTAGTACAAAGGTTATCGGGTAGGAATGAGCTTGGATATTCAAGGAAACGATTCAAGGCCCATGTGCCCAGAGCAGAGTGGGCAAGGGGGAGAATGGTACAGAATGAGATTTGAAAGGTGGACAGAGATCACATCATGTAGACCTTTAAAGCCCCAGGGTGTAGGTTGTTTGGATTTTAAGTGTGATGGGAAACCATTAGAGAATTTTGAGCAAAGAAGCTACATGTTTTTTACAAATCATTCTCTTCTGCTTCCGTTTCCTAACAATCTAGTCCTAAAGCCAGTAAGTTGGTAGAGCAAGGTAGGCATCCACCTTGTGGCAAGGTGGTGAGGGTGGGGAACCATCGTGGCCCAGTTGCGAGGGTCTCAGAGCCCAAGTGTTGTGAGGATGGTGTCATATAGGAGCGGTGATGCAGAGTCAGGAGTCAGAGCCCAAGCAGGGTGAAGAGGATGTCATGCTGGCGGCCACTCTGGCATGATAGTAGGATCCCAGGCAAGGTGAAGAGGATATCCATGTGTGTTGCAGGGGGCGGGGCAGCATGCAGGTGGCTCAGAATGGGGAGTCAGAGCTGAAGCAGTAGACATCTGCATGGGGAAGGACTAGGGGCAGAGATGGGAGATCGGTTACATACAGAGGGATTATTCAAAGAAATACAAGGAAAATAGAAGCCACGTTTTTTTTTTTTCTTTTCTTTTTTAAGATTTTATTAGAGAAAGCATGAGCAAGGGCAGAGGCAGAGGGAGAAGCAGACTCCCCACTGAGCAGGGAGTCCAACTCGGGGCTCGATCCCAGGCCCCCCAGGATCATGACCTGAGCCAAAGGCAGACGCCTAACCGGCTGAGCCACCCAGGCACTCCTGAAGCCATGTTTCTTACTGTCCGAAAAGAGCACTACAAATATGAAAGGAAAACAAAATAGAATAAACTCAGGCATTGGACCAGAATTAGATTAGATGTGTCAGTATGAACTCATGATTTTCAATACAGCGATGTAGAAATAAATATCAATGTAAATGTATGTATATGTGTGGTATAAATGTATGTTACAGGTATACATGTATATATATATAATACACATATATTCCCTAATGCTTTTCATTGAAAGGACCTGAGAACAGCAATACCCCAACAGCAAGAAGCACCCCCAAAACTTGGCTTCTAAATACCATTTTCCACTAAAAGGGAATGAGGGCTCCTTGGAGAAGGGGTAGATTCTAGGGCTGAATTAGAAAAAGTACAAGATAATCCTGGAATATCGTATTGTACCTGACAGTAAGGATAGGCTCAAAGAATGATAGGGCCCGGTGGCCAACTGTTTGAACAGGGGACAGTTTGAGCATCAAAATCAATAATGATAGTAATGACGTATAACCCAATGAACTGAATAAAATTCAGGAAATAGATTCAATAAAATTTAACAAAATAGGAAACCCCAAGTCCATGTCCATGTAAATTAAAAATTTAAAGAAAAATGAGATAGTTTCATAGTACCTCCCCACAAAATACAAAGGACTAATATACAAAGTGTAACTAAGAAATACAAAATACTTTTGAGTAATTTGACAGTACAGAAGCTTAGCAGACACCAACTTGAAGTGCTCAAAGTGAACATCAGTATTAGGACAAGATAAAATCATGTGCCACCTTGTAGGATCCAGTGAGAATTCAGCATCACTTTGCTGACATTCCTAATGTCATCTGATCATGAAGAAACCTCAAAAAAATGCAGAACTAAGGGATATTTTACAACCGTCAAGGTCAAGAAAGTGAAGGAAAGACTGAGCATTGGTCTAGACTGAAGGGAGATTAAGAGACATGACTAACTAAATGCAGTGCATGATTCTAGACTGGCCTTTAGCTATGAAGAACGAGATCAGGGCAATTGGAGTAAATGGAATGGGGCCTGAGGATTAGACTGTAATAACGTCAATACTAATTTCCTGATTTTGTGTTGCCTCCTGAGTATGAAGGAGAATGTCCTTGTGACAAAGAAATACACAGTAAAGTGTGAGATGGGCATGGAGCATCACATTGACAACTTACTCTCAGCTGATTCGGGATTTTATAAGTTCTTTTACAATACTTCCGACATTTCTATAATGTTTGAACTTTATTTTTACTGGAAAATGTCTCTCTGGCCACTCTCTCAAGACCAGATCTGTTAGGAAGCTATGACTGAAATTCATATGAAAGATATTATCACGTGCACTAGGATTATCACAGTGGGGAAGAAAAGTGGATGGTTCCAGGGTATCTTTCATAGGTAGTGTCCACAAGACTTGGAGACAGATGGGTTGTGAAAAGTAAGCTAAGAAAAGAATCAAGAGTAACTCCATGATTTTTGGCTTGAGCACCTGGGTGGTTGGATAGTGGTGCTGAGAATGGGGAAGCTGGAGGAAGAACAGTCTTGAGAAGTTGGAAATTAAGAGCTCTGTCTTTGCTGTGTTGAGTTTGAGCAGCCAGTTACACATCTCCACGAAGACAGATGGCTGGAAATAGGAGAATTGGGAATCTTAGTACAAGATTTTTGCTACTGTTTGACAAATAGTCTCCTGTTAACAGTTTTAACCTTGGAGGGACTCTAGAAAATAGTGACTTGAATACATGCATTCCTGCTGCCTTTCTCTATCAACTTCAATCCAAACCCATCTGCATTTTCTGAGCAGAGGAGCTGCTGGGTCAGGTAGGTGGTATCTGAAGTATATACAAGTGTCAAGCTCCATCTAGTACAAGTAATAAGCCTTTTCCACATATAGGCCTTCAGGAAAACCTGAAGTTCAGTAGTGCAGAACCCGGGGAAGACGATCAAAACACCAAAAATCCTGGAAAGAGATCTCTTTCATCCAGGGAGACCAGCAGATCCCCTAAAGAAAGGACAATGGTGGTTTATATGAGTGTTAATAGTAAGGACCTGGTGTTCTCCTTGGCCCCCAGGGAACTATAGGTTGCTGAACAAAAAGGCTGAATTCACTGTCAGTCTGGGAAGTCTCTAGCTTTTGTACCTTCAGAGACAGAAGAGCAGAAGTGCCTGCCCTTGGTGCCATGTGACTAGCTGGCATACCACAAACTTAGAAGGGCAGGAACTGCTGTGTTTCCCATTCTCAGATTGCCACAATTGAGGATTTCCAAAAGGCAGACCCAAGAATGAGTCCTGACTAGGTAAAGAATAATAATGAACCACACCATAAGAGACCCAGTAACTGGGAAGAAGAATGAAACAGAATAACCAGAATGGGAATCTCCTAGCACAATGAAACTGCTGGCGGGGACAAGATGACCACAGGGGAGGGGAGCAGGGTGTGGAAAGAGTACTTAAAGAGGATTTATTATTACATATAAAGATTCTCTCTAGCAAAACAAAAAACAAAAAAATACATGGTTTTAGAATTTTAGGGGCGCCTGGGTGGCTCAGTCTTTCTGCCTTCGGCTCAGGTCATGATCCCAGGGTGCTGGGATCGAGTCCCACATCGGGCTCCCTGCTCGGCGGGAAGCCTGCTTCTCCCTCTCCCACTCCCCCTGCTTGTGTTCCTGCTCTCGCTATCTCTCTCTGTCAAATTAATAAATAAAATCTTTAAAAAAAAAAAAAAGAATTTTAAAATTTAGTAGATGGTCTGAAGGGGGAGGATGATCAGAAACCAAATTGGTCTAAGTGACAGGGGTGACAAGACCATTCAGTGGGGAAAGGACAGTCATCAACAAATGAAGCCGGGAAAATGGATATCCACATGCAGAAGAATGAAGTTAGACTCTTATGCTGTATACAATAATTAACTCAAAACGGATCAAAGACATAAGTGTCATAGCCAAAGCTATAAACTCTTAAAACGGGGGAGAGGGGTGTCTCCTTGCGGCAGTGGCAGCTCGAGAGCGGGGTATGGGTCATGGCAGGACAGGTATTTAAAAAGTTTCTTCCCCTCTTGGCCCGAGTTTTAGTTGAAAGGAGTACAGCCGAAACTGCTACCAAAGGAGGCATTTTGCTTCCAGAAAAATCTCAGGGAAAACCATTACAAGCAACAGGAGTCTGTTGGATCAGGCTCTAAAGGAAAGAGTAGAGAGATTCAACCAGTTGGCATGAAAGTTGGAGATAAAAGTTCTTCTACAATATGGAGACACCAAAGTAGTTCTAATGACAAGGATTCTTTTTTTTTTTTTTTTTTTACATTTATTTATTTGAGAGAGAAAGAGAGCAAACGAGGAGGGGTAGAGGGAGGGAGAGAATCTCAAACAGACTCCCAGCTGAGTGTGGAGCCCTACACAGAGCTCAATTCCATGATCCTGAGAACATGACCTGAGCCAAAATCAAGAGTCGGAAGCTTAATTGACTGAGCCATCCAGGCACCCCAAGGATTATTTCTTATTTAGAGAATGTGACATCATGTAGACTGAAATAAGCCATTATTGAAATGGCATTGCGTGAAGCTGCTCATTCCAGTGAAGTTGTGAAATCTTTCATCAGGTGAATAATTTCCATGTCTCATTTTTATAATAACCTAAAAAAAAAAGAAAAAAAAATACCATAGAGGAAAATCTTCATGATACTGGATTTGGCAGTGAATTCTTGCATATGACACCAAAAGCAATGTCAACAAAAGAAAAAATAATTAAATTGAACTTCATCAAAATTTAAAAGTTTTTTTGTTTTTTGTTTTTAAAGATTTTATTTATTTATTTTAGAGACAGAGCACAAGAGGGGGGAGCGGGAGAGGGAGAAGTAGACTCCCTGCTGAGCAGGGAGCCCGATGCGGGACTCGATCCTGGGACTCCAGGATCATGACCTGAGCCGAAGGCAGTTGCTTAACCAACTGAGCCACCCAGGCGCCCCCAAAATTTAAAAGTTTTATGCATTAAAGGTAACTATCAAAAGAGTAAAAAGAGGGGCACCTGGGTGGCTCAGTCGTTAAGCGCCTGTGTTCTGCTCAGGTCATGATCCCAGGGTCCTGGGATTGAGCCCCACATCGGGCTCCCAGCTCGGCGGGAAGCCTGCTTCTCCCTCTCCCACTCCCCCTGCTTGTGTTCCTTCTCTCGCTGTCTCTCTCTGTCAAATAAATAAAATCTTAAAAAAAAAAAAAAGTAAAAAGCCCACAGAATGAGAGAAAGGATTTGCAAATTATATACGATAAGGGATTAATATCCAGAACACAGAAAGAACTCCTACAACTCAACCACAAAAAAAAAAATGGGCCAAGGACTTAAACTGACGTTTCTCCAGTAAGCACATGAAAAGTTGTTTGCCATTTTTAGTCATCAGGGAAATGCAGATCAAAACCACTTCACACTTGTTTGGATTTTTTTCTGAAAATGGGAAATAGTAACTGTTGGCAAGGATGTGGAGAAATGGGAACTTGTGTGCCTTGCTGGTGAGGACATAAAATGGTGCAACCACTATGGAAAACAGTCTGGCGGTTCCTCACAAAGTGAAACATAGACGTACAATAAGATCCAGCAATTCTCCTCCCAGAAAGCAGGGACCCAAACAGACAGTTGTGCACTGGTGTTCATTGCGTTATTCCCAGCAGACAAAAGGTTTGGAAAACAAGAGTCCATCAGCAGATGAACAAACAAAATATGGTGTGTACGTACAATGGAATATTATTCAGCCATAAGATGAATTCTTTTTTTTTTAAAGATTTTATTTGAGAGAGAGCATGAGAGGGGGGAGGGGCCGAGGGAGAAGCAAACTCCCCGCTGAGCAGGGAGCCTGATGTGGGACTCAATCCTGGGACTCCAGGATCATGACCTGAGCCGAAGGCAGTCACTTAACCAACTGAGCCACCCAGGCACCCAAGATGAGTTAAATTCCTTTTTTTTTTTTTTTTTAAGATTTTATTTATTTATTTGACAGAGAGATACACAGCGAGAGAGGGAACACAAGCAGGGGCAGTGGGAGAGGGAGAAGCAGGCTTCCCGCGAAGCAGGGAGCCCAATGCGGGGCTCGATTCCAGGACGCTGGGATCATGACCTGAGCCGAAGACAGACGCTTAACGACTGAGCCACCCAGGTGCCCCTAAGATGAATTAAATTCTGATGTATGCTATAACATGGATGAACCTTGGAAACATTATGCTCCATACAATAAGTCAGGCACGAAGGGACAAATACTGCATGATTCCACATATATGAGGTCTCTAGAATAGGCAGATCCATGGAGAGAGAAAGTAGAATAGAGGTTACCAGGGCAAGGGGGGGGGCAGGGGAATGGGGAGTTATTATTTAATGGGTATGGAATCTGTTTAGGATGATAACAAAGTTCTAGAACTAGATAGTAGTGATGGTTACATAACACTGTGAAGGTACTTAATGCCATTGCATTACATACATCAAAATGGTTAAATTGGTAAGTTTTATATATATTTTTACTATTATAAGAAAATTAAGATAAAAATAAAACCCTCAGTAACAAAAATGTTCATATAGCTAGGAATAAATCAAGCATTTTACAAAGAAAATTGAATGATATTAGAGAATTTCCAAATAAATGAAGTATACTGTGTTCACAAGGTTCAGGGTTATCAATTGCCAATTCTCCTCAAATTAACCTATACAGTCAAAGCCATTCTAATAAAAATCTCAACAGTTTTTCTATAGTCATGAAGCAAATTCTAAAATTTATATGGGAGATCAACGGGCTTGCAAATCGCAAAGTCAGTTTTTTTTAAGACTTTAAAAATGAGAACACAGTGGAGAGGGCTTATGTCACCGGGCATCAGCCATGACTACAGAGCCCCTGTAATGAATAGTGTAGTTAGTATTGGCCCGGACAAGCAGATAGACCATTGAGATGGAACAAAGAGCCCAGAAATAGACTCACATCTATAGGAAACTTAACACAGAAAAGACCTTAAAAATCACTTGGTAAGGGGCGCCTTTGTGGCTCAGTTGTTAAGCGTCTGCCTTCAGCTCAGGTCATGATCCCAGGGTCCTGGGATCGAGCCCCGCATCGGGCTCCCTGCTCTGCGGGAAGCCTGCTTCTCCCTCTCCCACTCCCACTGATTGTGTTCCCTCTCTCGCTCTCTCTGTCAAATAAATAAAATAAAAAAAAAAACAATCACTTGGTAAAAGCTAGATTAATCAGTAAGGGGTGCTAGGACTAATTATTTTCCATGGGAACAACAGATTGCTATTTCCTACACCAAAGTATATTTCAGATGCATCAAAGACCTAGATGTGAATAGGAGAACATTTTTTACTTCACATTCTGTAAGGATTTCTTTTTAAACTAGACACAAAACATAAAAAATAGAAATCTTTTACTACATTAAAATTTCTAAAAACTTCTGTTTATCACAAGATACTCTGTTTATAACAAAATGAAAAGACAAGCAGGGCACCTGGCTGGCTGGCGGTGGAGCATGTGACTCTTAGTCTAAGGGTGGTGAGTTCAGGCCCCACGTTGGCTATGAAGTCTACTTAAAAAAAAATGAGAAGACAAGTTACAGATTAAGACAATTGGGACAGGTGTAGTAGATGAAATACAAGGACATGGGAATTAAATAATTCTTACCAGTTTAGAGGTCAGAATAGTGGTTTAAAAAAAAGGGAAAACCCAGAAAGAACAGTAACCCCTGGTGGAAGGCAAGGTACCAGCTTGGAGGGGCAGGAAAAGAGGTTTTGGTGTGCTCCTGATGTCTTATAGCTTGTTCTCAGTGGCAGATGTACAGATGCATAGGCATAGAATTTCATTAAGTTGTATTCTTAGGATTTGTATATTGTATCATATTAAAGTTAAACCTTAATAAAAAAAGATATTAGTGGGGCACCTGGGTGATTCAGTTTAAGTGTCTGACTCTGGATTTTGGCTCAGGTCATGATCTTGGGGTCCTGGGATTGAGCCCCATGTCAGATTCCCTGCTCAGCAGGGAGTCTGCTGTCCCTCTCCCTCTGCCCCTCCTCCCACCGGAGGGGGCTCTCTCTTTCTGAGATAAATAAATCTTTAAAAAAAAAAAAAAGGATAGGGCGCCTGGGTGGCTCAGTCATTAAGCGTCTGCCTTCGGCTCAGGTCATGATCCCAGGGTCCTGGGATCGAGTCCCACATCGGGCTCCCTGCTCTGAGGGAGGCCTGCTTCTCCCTCTCCCACTCCCCCTGCTTGTGTTCCTGCTCTCGCTATGTCTCTCTCTGTCAAGTAAATAAATAAAATCTTTAAAAAAAAAAAAAAAAGAAGGATAAGGGCGCCTGGGTGGCCCAGGGTCCTGGGATCGAGACCCGCATCGGTCTCCCTGCTCAGTGGGAAGCCTGCTTCTCCCTCTCCCACTCCCCCTGCTTGTGTTCCCTCTCTAGCTGTCTCTCTCTGTCAAATAAATAAATAAAATCTTTAAAAAAATATATTAGTAAACAGTAAGCCAGATTTAATATATATGTAGAGAGAATTTTACAGTCTCTGAAAATACGTGTTTTTCGTATCTTAACAAATGCTATAGTAAAAGATACACTGACCAGATTCTTTCCTGGTAACCCAACACATTTTTTAATAATGTCACACAAGATAATGGCTACTTGGAAAAGTATGAAACACCCTCCTGACCCTTTGATCAAAAGAAAGGAAAAACAAAACTTTAACAATTTTATGTATGTATGTATGTATGTATGTATGTATTGAGAGAGAGAGTCGGGGTGGGAGGGCAGAGGGAGAGAATCCCAAGCAGACTCCCTGCTGAGCGTAGAGCCCAAAGCGGGGCTTATTCTCACAACCCTGAGATCATGGCCTGAGCCAACATCAAGAGTCGGAGGCTAGACTGAACCACCCAGGCGCCCCACCCCAAAACTTTTTTTTTTTTTTTAAGATTTTTATTTTTACTTATTTGTCAGAGAGAGAGACAGAACACAAGCAGGGGGAGAGGCAGGCAGAGGGAGAAGCAGGCTCCCCGCCGAGCAAGGAGCCCGATGTGGGACTCGATCCCAGGACCCTGGGATCATGACCTAAGCCAAAGGCAGCGGCCTAACTGACTGAGCCACCCAGGCGCCCCCCCAAAACTCTTAATAGTGAATAGGAAAGCATTTCTCTTTCAAACTCTACTGAAACTACTGAACTCAGAAAAATATATTGCCTGAAATGCATTTATTACTGAAGAAAAGCTAAAATAAAGGAACTTAGTACTTACCAGAAATTAGAAAAAAAATAAATTTAAAAGTAGGAGATAAACTACAGTTCATGAGATGGATTTTTAAAATAATAAATCTCAATTTGTTTCCTGTGAAACAAAAATTCCTTACTAGCCTGATTAGAGAACAAAAATATAAGTGTCAGGAATGAGGAAGGAACCACCCATAGATAAGGAAGAGACTGAAAAATATTAAGACCTATAACCCTGTGGAAATTGAAACAATTGATCTCCCCCTAAATTTTTTTAAATATTACCAGGGGGTTTGGGGAGACCATAAAATATTAGGAAACCCAGAACAGAACAAGACATTTGATTATATAAAATTTTAAGATTTTAGTCTAGAAGATTTTAATCTAGAGCCTGGGTGGCTCAGTCAGTTGAGTATCTGCTTTCTGCTCAGGTCATGATCCCAGCATCCTGAGATCAAGCCCCACATTGGGCTCCCTGCTCGGCGGGGAGCCTGCTTCTCCCTCTCCCTCTGCCTACCACTCCCCCTGCTTGTGCTCTCTCCCTCTCTCTCTATTTATTTATTTAATAAATAAAATCTTAAAAAAAGAACACAAGATTTTAATCTAGAGAAATTTACCATATATTGTCAATAAACAAGTGGTATATTGTGGAATATATTTGCAACCCATATGACTAATAAAGGATTAATAGCTACATTTCGGAAACAGAACTTTTATCAACTCTTGAGAAAAGGAGAACCCAACAGAAAAATGACCAAATGATGTGAATAGGCAAATCACAGAAGATTCCAAACAGCCAAGCCAGTAAACATGTGAAAAGAGGTCCAGGCTCTCTGCCACAAAATGCAAATTGACGTAAAAACAAGATAGCACTTTTTGCCATCAGAGTGACAAAAAGTAAAAAGTAATAACACACAGCTGATAGAGATTCTGGAAAAACAGTAGTCATACATTAAATGTAGAAATGTGAATTAAATGTTAATGCCTTGGGGCGCCTGGGTGGCTCAGTTGGTTGAGCGACTGCCTTCGGCTCAGGTCATGATCCTGGAGTCCCTGGATCGAGTCCCGCATTGGGCTCCCTGCTCAGCGAGGAACCTGCTTCTCCCTCTGACCCTCCCCCCTCTCATGTGCTCTCTCTCTCGTTCTCTCTGTCTCAAATAAAAAAAAAAAAAAAATGTTAATGCCTTTTGGGATGCCTGGGTGGCTCAGTTGGTTAGGCGTTTGCCTAATCAGGTCATGATCCCAGGGTCCTGGGATTGAGCCCCGCATCGGGCTCCCTGCTCCGCGGGAAGCCTACTTCTCCCTCTGCCTGCCGCTCCCCCTCTTTGTGCGCGTGCTCGCTCGCTTGCTCTCTCGCCAACAAATAAAATCTTTTAAAAAAAAATGTTAGTGCCTTTTTAAAGAAAACAATACAGTAATATCTATTATGCCATTTAAAATGTATTCTTCAGGCTAAAAAGTTAGAAATAAAAACACAAGTACGTTAAGATACTGTATATACAGAGATGTTTATTGTAACATTATTTATAGTAAAATAACCAAACTGGAAACACACTGAAAGTTTATCACTAAGGGAATGATTGAGTAAATTTTGCTACACACAGTTAAGCAGCCTTTAAAAATAGAGCTATTCTTTTTTTTTTTTTTTCAGATTTTATTTATTTATTTGACAGAGACACAGTGAGAGAGGAAACACAAGCAGGGGGAGTGGGAGAGGGAGAAGCAGGCCTCCCGCCGAGCAGGGAGCCCAACATGGGGCTCGATCCCAGGACCTGGAATCATGACCCCAGCCGAAGGCAGACGCCTAATGTCTGAGCCACCAGGCACCCCTATTCTTTTTTTTTTTTAATAGAGCTATTCTTGTGGCCTTTGGGGATTTTCATAATTTTCTGTTGAACTAGAAAAGCCAGATGCAGAGATGTGGATGTACTATAATCCTCTGGTAGAATAAACAACGCCCTAAACCTTGACCCCATTTATGTGTGCATGTATGGGTGTATATGATTCTGTGAACCTGAAAGATGTTGACCAGGCATTAATGTTAATTATCTTAGGAAAAAGAGTAAGCTTCCCCCTAAAAAAAGAGTATTTTTTATGGTGTCTGTGTTGAAGCAGCATTGTTAAACACCCCCAGTTATATAAAATTGTGTGTCCATACGGGGTATAACATGCATAAATCTAAATGAAAGTAGGACCACTGGCTTCCAGAACACCATGGGGCACTGTTCACACTGCAGTCTGTAAATGGTGCTCCCTGGAATTGTGCAGTAGGACAGCCCTGCATGAGGATGGTCGATGAAGAAGATTGGCATGCTTGTCTGGGTGTTATTTATGTAATCATAAAAATAAAGGTCTTTTTACAGTAGTGAATGGGAAATACATGTTTTCCCATAGTTGTACATTTTACCATTAGTGACAGCCAGTAGACCAAAAAGAACACCAGATCAGGATGTGAGAAGCCTGAGTTTTGAGTTTGGACTGAGTAGTCTGATCTTTCTGAGCCTCACTTGACTTATCTGGTAAATGGAAATCTTAACTTACTACTTCTCAGAGCTGTTGGATGATCAAATGAGATATAATGGGTATTAAAACACTTTAATAGATGAGACATTTAGGGCGCCTGGGTGGCTCAGTTGGTTAAGTGACTGCCTTCGGCTCAGGTCATGATCCCGGAGTCCCAGGATCGAGTCCCGCATCGGGCTCCCTGCTCGGCAGGGAGTCTGCTTCTCCCTCTGACCTTCCTCCCTCTCATGCCCTCTGTCTCTCATTCTCTCTCTCTCAAATAAATAAATAAAAAATCTTAAAATTAAAAAAAAAAAAATAGATGAGACATTTAAACATAGGGATTCCCTGATCTTCTGGGTAGTGAACCTTTCAGAATAGGATCTGTGACTAATTCACCTAACAGTGTCTTGCTCAGTAAACATGTGCTGAATGTTTGAATACTAGTTATTTATATGTAAAGTGACTGGATTTTTTTCAAGGTAAGATATTATAAGTGCTTTGCAGATATTACAGAGATATCCTTTGTAGCATTTTCCTGCTACTTAAAGTATGATGCTTGGAGACTATATCTTGGGGTTTTTGTTACCAGATCGATGAGGTCCTGAGACAGGAAGACAAAGCTGAAGCTATGTCTGGCCACATTGATCAGTTTCTGATAGCCACGTTCATGCAACTAAGACTCATCTACAACACACATATGGCAGATGAGAAATTGGAGAAAGATGAGATCATCAAGCTGTATAGCTGTATCATTGGCAACATGATTTCGGTAAGGCTGTTTCTGTAGAACGTGAGCTTCCCTTCAGTGTCTCATCCTACCTGGGTTCTAGAGCCTGAGTCAGTGTAGTTCCAGTGAGTCCTGCGTCACTTACTGGGTTTTACTTGCAAGCTGTGGACTACTTTCATCGGATGTTGGGTGACACTCCAGTTTGCCTTATTGTTAGGATACAAACTAGAATGCTTACATACTACCTAGAATTCTGCGTCCTACCCGTGTCTTCATCAGGCATGATAGGCCCTGGGTGCGTTGTCACAGATAACTGCTCACCCTAAAAGTACTTCGGTAACAGGAAGGAAGGAAGCACTCCAGTTAATTTTGGCGGTTCATTTGGCTATTTCCAGAGGTATGAGGGAGTCTGGTGATTTTTTTTTCCCCCTAATACTCTGAATTTTTTTTAATACAGTAAAATTGTTTGCTAGAATGTGCCACCCACATTTATCTTCCTTGCTGTATACTCTGGGTTTCTTACCTCTCTAACACAAGGATGATTGGATAGCTGTTTCAGATTGAGAGCCTCGCCCGGGAGGCCTCCACCGGAGTGCTGAAAGACCTGATGCATGGCCTCATCACCTTAATGCTAGACTCTCGAATTGAAGATCTAGAGGAAGGACAGCAGGTGATCCGCTCTGTGAACCTCTTGGTGGTGAAGGTGCTGGAGAAGTCAGACCAGACCAACATCCTGAGGTAAAACTATAATCTCACTCCAGAGCCTGGAATAGCCTCTCTTTCGTCTGCCCGTGGAAACCAAAGTCACTAGACCAATTATAACTTTAGGTTTGCCTAGTTATGTTGATTTATTACTCTTCTCTTCCTCATGAACCAAGTGTTCCAACCTGAGACAGCATTAAAACTAGTAACGACTCGGGCGCCTGGGTGGCTCAGTTGGTTAAGCGACTGCCTTCGGCTCAGGTCATGATCCCGGAGTCCCGGGATCGAGTCCCGCATCGGGCTCCCTGCTCGGCAGGGAGTCTGCTTCTCCCTCTGACTCTCCTCCCTCTCATGCTCTCTGTCTCTCATTCTCTCTCTCTCAAATAAATAAATAAAATCTTAAAAAAAAAAAACAAAAAAAAAACTAGTAACGACTCAGTAAGCCAGCCAGCATTGTGAGTTTTCTAGAATAGGACTATGTAGTGTTTGTTGGTTACCTCCCCCTTTCATGTACATTTCAGGCACATTTCTCTCTCAGCTACCAGTGACAATGAAAGTAGAGTGAGGAGCTTTACCATTTATCAGGTGGTAACTGAGGAAGCTTAAAGGATTGACGTTTATTTTCTTCACAGCTGAATGTCAGGTAATCAGAGACAGTCCTGATCCATGAGTTCTCAGTTTATTAGATGGATACAGTTTACACTTGGCCTTTTAATTACTAACTTTAATTGGAATGCATGTTTGAAACTTTTTTTTTTTTTAAGATTTTTTTTATTTGACAGAGAGATAGCAAGAGGGAACACAAGCAGGGGGGAGTGAGGGTGGGAGAAGCAGGCTTCCCGCCGAGCAGGGAGCCAGATGCGGGACTCGATCCCAGGACCCCGGGATCACGACCTGAGCCGAAGGCAGACGCTTAACGACTGAGCCACCCAGGCGCCCCATGTTTGAAACTTATTAATGTTATCATGTTGGGATTTTTTTTTTCTAGTGCCCTACTTGTTTTGCTCCAAGACAGCCTGCTAGCAACAGCCAGTTCTCCCAAATTCTCAGAGCTTGTTATGAAGGTAAAGTGGAAATAATTTGATTTCTTTTCTTTCAAAGATGCAGTACCTGGTTAAAGTGTGGGGAAAGGGGAGTTGAAAGTAGGACATAGACTTAAATTGACCAGGCCACACCTGAAAAATATACTTGGTCTCCAGTTTACACCCCAAGCTCAGGCCTCAACAGTTCTTGGCCTCAAACAGTGAAAAGGGAAAGACCAATTGTCCTAGAAACAAAAGGCAATTAGTTTGATGAGACAAATTTTATACCTTTTGGGGAAATAGGTTTGTATAGCCCTGTAATATTTCGGTCTTTTTGATGGAAGACTCCAAATGAACATTTCTGCCCCATTATAATCCTGTTATTACACTGTAATAGTTTGTCTCCTTGCGTTAGATTTGGTTAAGCTGTATGAACTATTCTCTTCTCGATCCCACACCCAGTTCTCCACATCTTCTCGCTATTTAAGACCCATCTCCAGGGAGTTGGGAAGAAGGTGTGGGGATGATGACGTGGATGGCTTGTCACACACTAACCAGTGACGTGCTTGAAGTGAGTGAAATTGTTCATGTTTTAACAGCTGAACTCAAAAGACATGGTGATGTTCCACACTTAACCTCCCTGACCATCTTTCAGAAGTGACCCCAGAGCCTAGAGCAGGTGAAAGGTGGCAGGAATTATCTTCATTCTTCAGCCACTCCTTCTACCTTGTATTTCTTTTTCCAATAGTGTCTCTGGAGAATGGTTCGACTCCTGCCTGATACCATCAACAGCATTAATCTGGACAGAATTCTTCTGGACATACACATTTTCATGAAGGTCTTCCCCAAAGAGAAACTGAAGCAATGCAAAAGTGAATTTCCCATAAGGACCCTAAAGACGCTGCTACACACTTTATGCAAATTAAAAGGACCCAAGGTAAGTGAGAACAGCAGCTGGTCCCTGAAGGAGCTTGAGGAGAGTATCATGGATGTGGCATTGCCGCCATCTGAATGTGCATGTCTCCCTCAGATCCTAGACCACCTAACAATGATTGACAACAAGAACGAGTCTGAGCTGGAGGCCCACCTCTGCCGGATGATGAAGCACAGCATGGACCAGACAGGGAGCAAGTCTGAGAAGGAAACAGAAAAGGGAGCATCTCGAATAGTAAGTGTCCTGACTGGAAAGACTGAAGGTGGTGATCTTGTCAAAGGCGTGAGCGCTGGAGCCTACCTTTCTGAGGGTCGAAGGTGAAGGCTTGGGGATTGGGTCACTCTCCTGCTATAGTTCTATGCTGTGAGCATTTCCATCTTGAAGTTTTCTTATATGAACTAGTTAGAACTGTGTGGTTTCCACACAACCAAAGGTTGTTGGATAAATCCACTGTGAGCTCTACTTAATTAGGAAGGAATGGGCCAGGTCCTTCCTCATCAAGTTTAGTTGAAAACCTGTGACTGGAGGTATTCGGTGACCCAGAAAGTTGGGGTTTTCTGCTGCAGACACTGGTGCTTCTGTTATTCACAGGAACATACCAGTAAAGTCTGGGTTTTGAGACCTCTTCAGTTCTTATCCAATCATGGGTTCCTAATTAATAAGTCTAGCCAGTCCTTTGTGTCTTTCAATTGCAGGATGAAAAATCATCAAAGGCCAAAGTGAATGATTTCTTGGCTGAGATTTTTAAGAAGATCGGGTCTAAGGAGAACACTAAAGAGGTGAGAGGGGCAGGGGCAAGCCAAATGGGCATCTGCTTGATGGAGAAGGGCCACTGACTAATGTCCGCCCCCTCTTCCTTTTCCTTGGTAACCAGGGCCTAGCAGAGTTATACGAATATAAGAAGAAATACTCAGATGCTGACATTGAACCATTTCTGAAAAATTCCTCCCAGTTCTTCCAGAGCTATGTTGAGAGAGGCCTTCGGGTGATTGAGATGGAGAGGGAGGGCAAAGGCCGTATTCCCACATCCACAGGTATGGCTTCCTCCAGGGGCTGCAGGGATGAGCTCAAAATAGCTCCCCGCTCAGGAACTGGAGGTTTTGATTGGCTTAAATTTGTACCTATGCTCCTCAGTCCCTGATGGTCACCAGTGATGTTCACATTGCTGCAGACAGTGGCCAACTGTCACCTGACTTGACCCATCGCCAATGTTTGATAGGGGCAGGTGTTCCCTGCCCTTGAAACCGTTTCTTCCCTGTGCTTCCAGGTGTCCGTGCTCTCTTGGTCTCCTCCAACCTGGCCTTCCTGGCCTCTTCCTTCTTGGCCTCTCTGATTCTTCCTTTCTCTGGACTCTTAATCGTGGCGTTCTCCAGGCTTCAGTCCATAACCATCTTTTCCTTCTCTCATTCCCTTAATTGAATCATGTATTCTCATCACTTGAGATCCCATTTACATGCCAGAGAGGCCCAGGGTTGTTTGGGTCCAGCTCAAACCTTCCTGATCCCAACACCTACATCCTGCCTGATGTATGTCTCCAGTAGACATCGTCAACTCAGTGTGTCACATATTCCTCCAAAACCTGCTCCGTTAGCTTTCTTCTCCATCTCAGATGATGGCAACTTTGTCTTTCTAGTTTGCTTTAGACCTTTTTTGCCTTTGAGTCATGTCTTCCCCTCTGTCCGGAAATCCTTTTGTTCTGCCTGCAAACCATGACAGAATCCTCACCCACTTCTCAGGACCTTCACAGCCACTGCCCTGGTGTGAGTATCCTCACCTCTCACCTGGTGTATGGCCCTGTTCTCCCAGCTGATCCCCTGCTTCCAGTGTTGCCTCCCCATCATAATTCCCACACTTAGCATCAAAACAGCACTTCTCAAACATTTTCCAAAGGTTCTCCCTTTCTCAGCAAAAGCAAATGGCCTTACAGAGGTCTACAGGGTCCTACATTGTAAGGCCCGCTGACAGCTCTAAGAGCCACCCATCTCCTGCTACTCACGCCGACTCCTGTTCCACTCCAGCCCCCACCAGCCTCCTTGCTGTTTTGGAACGCACCAGACATGCACCTGCTGGGGGCCTTTGCACCAGCTATTTCTTACATGTAGATTGCTCTTGGCCAAGATAGCCTTGTAACTAGCGCTCTCTCTTCCTTCAGATCTTTGTTCAGACGCCACTGTCTCAGACCTTTCTTAAAATTTGCAGCCTACCCCCCACCCTTTGATCAAGTACATGGTATGTCCATATGTAGCATGCTGTCCGTATGTAGACATTCTGCTTGTCACACTTCAAGGAAAAGACTCTTAAGGTCTTGGAGAGGCATAATTTCAGGTGTTAAAAACAAAAACAATTTAAGAACACAATTGAAGCCTCAGCCCAGCAAGATACATGGTGAGAGGGAACATGATTAAAACCATGTTCCTTTGTGGTTTTCAGATTATAGAGGCAAACAAATTCGAGATTTTAAGAGTAGGAGTTTCAGGGAACTCACAAAGAAGTAAATGTGGGACAGACGTGCGCCCTCAACTCTGCACAGTGAACAGGGGTCTTTCTTTTGGTTTAAGGCTCCTGACCGCTGTTTTCTGTAACTGACACCTCCAGGGTCTTCTCTTTGGTTCCAGCTCCCGTAAACAGTAATTGGCAGACACTGGCGTTTTCACTGGGCCAGGGGGGTAACGTTTCAGCCTGACATTAGGATAGATGAGCTGTCGTTGCTGTCACTCGGCAGGACCTGTTGAGTTCCTCCCCTGTGCCAGGCAGATAGACAGAAACCTCTGCTAGAATTTAAAATCCACAAGGGCAGACACAGACACGGAATGACTCACCTACCAAGTACTACACCGTATGGCAGGTCAGAGGTGCTAAGCGGACATATCATGGTTTGCTTGATCGAGGTGGGGTCCGCTTTCTCACTTCCCAAGTCCTTTCTGGTGACGTCCACAGCACATGTGCAGCCCGAGCGTGTAACCCCGCTGATTACGGAGCAGTTGTGTGCAGGGAGTGCTCAGACAGCAGCCCTCTCCACTGGCCCTCACGTCCTTCCTCAGTCACTGGCCCCCGGACAGCCCGTTCTCCGATTGTTTACATTAAGGATTCCTTTTTTCCTATACAGTAACCTTTGGTGCTACTTTTCGGTTTACCGTAAGGGAGTTTTTCTTCCCAAGACCACATCTTTTTTGGCTTATATAATGTGTTTTCTTTGATACCAAATTGGGTATTTTAAATGCCTACATGTTGTGATTGTTCCTTCTCAGAACGTTAAGAACTGTGATAGATTTTTCTGGTTTTTCCCTCTCCCGCCAGAATATTGTTCTCTATGCTGGGGGTGACAGATGTGCCGTTCCTGTCCCTCTTCTGGGGTGTTTATTGGACACCTGCGTTTCTGCCTCTTCCCCATGCATACACTGTCGCCTTGAGCTCCTTGCTCTCTTCCCGGTGTGAATAAGCACTTCCCCATGTATCACCTGGTCCAGACCTAGTCTAATTGTTGACAGCATTTCAAGTCCAGGCATTCTTCAGCTGGACACCGTAGCCTCGGGAGCAGTCTAGGCTTTTGGATGGCCCAGGCCAGCGGCCGGGTGACAGGCTGCCACCCCCTGCGGATCCCAGGATGTGGGCGGGCAGCCCAGCTTACGCTCTGCTCTATTGTTTCTTGAAGTTCTTGCTCAGCTTATCGTGTATAATTCAGAGCACCCTTTATCACCAACTCCAGATGGGACTCTGGTGGATTTTTTAGTCTTTACAGTGGTGATATCCAAGCCCCAAATCGTTCCCTGTGGCGACAAGATGAGCCCGGGCGGTCTGGAAGTGGGACGTGTGTGCATTGGAGTGTCCTCTCCCCATCTCCTCTCCAGGCATCTCCCCGCAGATGGAGGTCACATGTATGCCCGCCCCCCCAAGCACGGTGTCCTCCATAGGGAACACCAACGGAGAAGAGGTGGGACCGTCTGTCTACCTGGAAAGGCTCAAGATCCTCCGCCAGCGGTGTGGTCTGGACAACACAAAGGTAGCGCTCCTTCCCTCCCGTGTGGGGCAGGGCCAGGCCGGCCCGCTCTCCCCGAGCTGCGGCCTGACCTGCTCTGCCGCTGTGTCTCCTTCTGTCCGCAGCAAGACGAGCGGCCCCCGCTGACCTCCCTGCTCTCCAAGCCAGCAGCCCCCCCGGTTGCCTCTTCCACCGACATGCTGCACAGCAAACTCTCTCAGCTCCGGGAGTCCCGGGAGCAGCACCAGCACTCGGACCTGGATTCTAACCACACTCACTCTGCCGGAACCGTGACCACGTCCTCGTCCTCCACAGCGAACATTGACGACTTGAAAAAGAGACTGGAGAGGATAAAGAGCAGTCGCAAGTGAAGCCGCCCCCGGCCCGCGCCCCGCAGCTCTAGGTCACTAAACTCGGCGTCCCCCTCGCGGCAGGGGCTCGGCGGGCCCGGTGCTCGGACCGGCGGGGCGCGGGCCTCTGTCCGTACTGCTTCTCCGCCGGCGCCCTGCCTCTAGCCGACTGTCCGTGTCGTAGTTTAGTGCACAGACTTGTCAACAGCTGCCCTCCTCTCGGCTCCGACTAGTCTCCACAGCCTTTGTCTTTTATTTTTAACTGCTCATTTGTAAAGTCGTCCCGATCTTTCCTAGCTTTTCACTATTAGAAACTCTTTAATAGTTCTCCTTTGAGTTTGTGAGCTCCTCTCCCCGTAGCCCTGAAGGGTCACTGTATTCTGTATGAATGCATGGCATGATACAACTAATTTAAGAGTCTTTTATAAATAAAGTTTGCATTAACTAGAACGGTCTCCCAAGATGCTCCATACCTGGGCAGCTCTCTGTCACGTGTCCTTGGGACCGGCTAGCCACCCAGCCAGCGGAAGCGGAAGAGGTACCCCCTGAGGAGCACGGCCTTGTCGGGGCGCACAGACTCGTGCTTCTGCTCCCCTGGAACAGGAGCAGCTCCTGGGGGGGGGGCGGGGAACGGAGCAGTCCCTGTCTTCCCCATCTTGAGGTCCTGGTCACGACTTCCCTCCCATCAGCACTGCGGTGCCAGGGAGCCCTCGGGCTTCCTGCCACGTTGCAGTGAGCTGGGGCCCAGGACGGGCCAGGCTGCAGTGCTCTCCGCACGGGGACTGGACTCGGGGGCCTCTGACCGAAGGAGCTTCCCGCCTGCTTTTCGGTTCCCCTCTGAGTCTAGACCCATAGCTGCTTCCCGTTCAGGCTAAGTGAGGACTGGAAAGTGAACAGAGGAGTCGCCTCCAGAATAAATTCGCCAGGGTCTCCCTCCACGGTCAGAAAAACCCGTTAGTACCGAGAGGCTCTGGATTCAGATGGGTGATTTTCTGGGCAGCCAGGAGGGTCAAGGAATTCTTCTAGACGATCTTTTACCCAGCCGGCGCTCAAGAAATGAAAGGTTGACAGAAAGTGAATCCTCTGTTCTAGTCGAGCTTTTCAGATGGGCCCTGCGCTGCCTGAAATCACACTTCCCTCTCGCCCCTGCAGCGGGGCCGGGGGAGTGGGCATTCCCTGGAAAGGAGACGGAGAGTTCGGTCGCTGCTGGGCTGGGACGAAGCATTTGGAAAACAGAGTGGCTCTGCTCGGGTCTTACAGCTCTGTTGGAGGGAAGCAGTCTTGAGAATGTGAACCCTGGTTTCAAAAGCACAATTGGGATATTCTAATTCTTAATCCCTTCCCCACTCTGGTGAGAGCTCTGGGCTGCCAAGGTCCTGCAAACTCACGGAACTCCCAGGTTTTTTTTTTTTGTTTTTTTTTTGTTTTTTTAAGATTTTTTTTTATTTATTTGCGAGAGAGAGAATGAGAGACAGAGAGCATGAGAGGGAGGAGGGTCAGAGGGAGAAGCAGACTCCCTGCTGAGCAGGGAGCCTGATGTGGGACTCGATCCCGGGACTCCGGGATCATGACCTGAGCCGAAGGCAGTTGCTTAACCAACTGAGCCACCCAGGCGCCCCTGGAACTCCCAGTTTTTACCCTACTTCCTGGTCAACCAGAACCAAACAACGAGGGCCAAGAACTCAGTCCCAGTTCTCTGTCCCTTGATGTACTGAAAAATGGGGAGGGAAGTGGGTAAAAGTGCCTACCTTCGGTCCCTTCCCACTTCACACCATGAAGTTTAAAGATCTTCGTCGAAGATTCGCGGCCAAGCGTGGTAAGCGGGGTGGCGGCCATGCTCTTTCCCTGCCTCACCCCCGGACTCAGGCATGAGACTTGGCCACGGTCCTGCCGAGAATCATCCAGCAATCCGCAGGCCGCGCCAGTTGGGGTCAGCGTGGCGCCGGTCGCGGGCTGCGGTGCCCAGCTCCCGAGTCACAAATGCCCCGGAGGCAGGGGCAGCTGGGAAGATGGTGGCGCCCCGCGGAAGGGAATGTGTCAGAGCACTCCAGCCTGGACCGCTGACCTCTGCCAGCAGCGATCTTAAAGAACGGGCGGCCACAGGGCAGCTCTAGGTCCCATTTCTTAGAGAAGCCAGTTGCTCGAGCCTGTAACTCGTATGGGACTAGAAAGTCCGGGAAGCAGGCACCGCACCCACGTGCTCCTGGTAGGGGCCGGAGGGGAGTGGCAGAGGGACCTCGCGCCAGGCAGCAGGGGAATGAAAGCGGCGGTGACTCGGGGACCGCGTACCGGCTCCTGGGCTTCCTGCTAAGTACACGCTGCGCATGACCTCATCTCATCCTCACGGCCGGATTAGGTAAGGAATGGCCTCATACCTTCTACGTAAGCAAACCGGCTCGTGGAGGTCAGTCGTGGTTCTCCCTTGTAAGGGTGTCGCCAGACTAGGAAGCCAGGCAGTCTGACGCTGGGGCCCATGCTCCTAACCACCCTATCCCACAATACTCCCAGATGAAGGCACTTAAAATACTGAGCCTTTGGGGGGCATTAAATCTGATGTCACTTTAATGGTATGTGGAAGGATATAGGGACTTAACTAGGAAAGTCAGAGGTAAAGATGTACCTACTTACCCCTCCTTGCTCTGGTCTGTTCCCTCTGCCTCATCTCTGGTCCCGGAACGAGCACCTTTGCGCCCCAACAGCAGAGCGACTGAAAGCCCAGGCTTCAGTATCTTCTGTTTCAAGTCCAACCTTAACCCTTCTCAGCTGTGTGACCTTGGACAAGATACTCCTAGTCCATCTCCTGACCTACCTCTCAGGAGCATTACACGAGGGAACCCATGAAGCCCCAAGTGTGGAGCATTTTCAGTGCTCAGCCCCTCAGGCCGCCACCTCCCCGTCACCTGCCCCCCGTTCTAGGAGTGGTGGGCTCGCTAAGTCCTGTTCCTCCAGTCGCACTGGCTCTGAGCTGCCCACGAACACAACGGGAGCATGGAGGCTTGTTGACCGGCACTTTTATTGAGAACTATATAGTTTTCGGAACAAACCACAAAAATAATTCTGCTGGATTGGTTTCTGTGATTTTGCAGTGAGGAGCCTAGAATGTGAGCAGCCCGCTAACTTCCAGACTGATCAATGACCTTCTGTATCCACTTCTTCAGGCGGAACACGTGTGTGTAGAAGCCATATTTTCCATCCCTGTCACAGCCTTCACCCCATGACACGATGCCCATTTGATACCAGCGGTTGTTAAAGGGGCTCTGAGGAAGAAACATGGGGTTTCCAAGAGGGTGAGTCCAAGGCATGGCAGCGGCACCCTGTCAGGCAACTATTTCTGAAAACAGTCCCTCCTAACTCCCCCCCAGCCCCCGGAAGGCCTACCCACCCTCCTAGCCTTTAGCCCCACGCTTACCTTCATGACAAAGGGCCCCCCACTGTCGCCTTCACAGGCATCCCCTCGTTTCCCTTCACTGGGCTTGAAGCCTGCGGAGAGAACAGCAGTGCTTAGACGCACAGCTCACGCTCCCACCACTCCCCTTGAAGAGACCTAGGTGGCGAGTGTCCACTTGACCCTTTGGGGTCCTCCTTCACTCCCCATTTTCTTACCCCCCCATGCAATCCTTCAGCATGGCCTCTCAGCTCCATCTTCAACATGCATCCCAGCCTAGCCACTTGTCACCGCTTCCACCCCTCATCACATTACATGTAGCTCTCCCCTGAACTACTGTCCCCAAATTCTACTTCCCCCCACCTACAATCCATTCACTACCCAACAGGCAGAAGGACTTAAAAATACGTTAGACCCACAGGTGGCCTGAGGATAATGGCAGTTGCCTTTACCCAGAATCTCCCCACATGCCCTCCATAAACAATAAGGAACATGAAGAACAACAAAAGCTACACACACACAGTCACCATCAGCACTGGAATACAGAGACCACCCAAACTTCAAATCAATATATTTAATTGTGCATCTAATATTAACACTTATGTGGCGATGAGACCGTACATATCCACTAGAAAAAAGAAGTGGGTGCAGTTGAATTGGAATCTTGTAAATGACCCCAAATCTACAAAATGAATGAAACTAAATAGATCCATACCAAGATACTATAGGAAAACAAAAAAACAAGACTAAGAAACAGCTAACAGAAATTCTCCCCCAAAACACAACCATGAAACAGAAGAAAACTATAACTGAATTAAATTTCCTCAAGCCAATTTGTACAATGTAACAAAACGCCTTGAATCAGAAATCCAAAAATTAAAAATAAATGGACAAAACAATAGGAAGAAATGCAAAGCAGAAAGGGATTGAAATGGAATTCAGACCAAAGAAGAAATCTGAACCTCTCAAAAAGAAAAATAAAACCATGGAACAAAACTAATATTTATGACATAATCCAAGAAAACTTAACAGAAATAAAATAAGATTGAAGGTATGTTGAAAGGAGCCACACGAGGTAGCTGACAAAACTGACCTGAAACACTCCACTCTGAGACAGAGCCCAATAAAACTTCAAAGATGAAGGAAAAAGCCCTCAAGACTTCCAAGCACAAGAGACCAAATACCTTACAAGTTCCAAAGAATTACACCAGCATCTGATTTTTCGAAAACAACAAAGTAAGTAACAACAAAGCCATATTTTTTTTTAATTGAAGGAAATGTAAGCCATGGATTTTATATGCAGTCAAGCAGAGCTTAAGGTGTCAAGACAACAGAAAAACAATTGTAAACACATAAAAACAGGAAATTCTACACCCATAACAGTTGTTGAAGCATCTACTAAACGGCAAGCTTCATCCAACCAAGAGATGAAAGCTTCAGCAAAAGGACTGATTAACTGTTCTGACAAGTAGAAAAAAATGCATCTAAAAATATCAAAGAAGATCTTGAAAGAGGAAAGTAAACTCCCTGACTGCTGTATAGACAATAGGTCGGAGTTAACAATTAAAAGGTCATAAATATAAAAGGAACTAAGGGCATTTCAGAAAGGTAGAAGCCCAAAGATAATCATTAGACCAAAAATGCAAACCTTCCTAAACATATAAATTTAAAAACACAAAGAAAAGATCGCATAGGGAAAAAACAGAGCAAATGAAACATAATACATGTAATAATTACAAAATAATATGAATATTAATTCAATCATATCAATACATATGAATGGGCTTAACTCACCTATTAAAAAAGAAAAAGATTTTTAGTTTGCCTCACAAAAAGCAAGACCCAACTATGCTAGATATAAGAGACAAAGTGATTCATAGAGGCTAAAAGTAATGGGATGGACAAAGGTATATCAGGTTAATGAGAACAAAAAACGGGCTCCTGGGTGGCTCAGTCGTTGGGCGTCTGCCTTCGACTCAGGTCATGATCCCAGGGTCCTGGGATCGAGCCCCACATCGGCTCCCTGTTCCGCGGGAAGCCTGCTTCTCCCTCTCCCACTCCCCCTGCTTGTGTTCCCTCTCTCACTGTGTCTCTCTCTGTCAAATAAATAAAATCTTAAAAAAAAAAAAAGAGGGCGCCTGGGTGGCTCAGTCGTTAAGCCTCTGCCTTCGGCTCAGGTCATGATCCCAGGGTCCTGGGATTGAGTCCCACATTGGGCTCCCTGTTCGGCGGGAAGCCTGCTTCTTCCTCTCCCACTCCCCCTGCTTGTGTTCCTGCTCTCGCTCTCTCTCTCTCTGTCAAATAAATAAATAAAAAATCTTAAAAAAAAAAAAAAACGAAAACAAAAAACAGAACAGAGATGGTGATCCTGAAATTGAAAATAATTTGAAGAAGTATACTTTTAATGTTAAAAGCCACAATTCACAATGAATAAATAACAGTTATGAATATCGGGCGCCTGGGTGGCTCAGTTGGTTAAGCGACTGCCTTCGGCTCAGGTCATGATCCTGGAGTCCTGGGATCGAGTCCCGCATCGGGCTCCCTGCTCAGCGGGGAGTCTGCTTCTCCCTCTGACCCTCTTCCCTCTCATGCTCTCTCTCATTCTCTCTCAAATAAATAAATAAAATCTTTAAAAAAAAAAAGCATTTTGAAAAAACAAAAGTTATGAATATCTGCACTAAACAGCACAGCAACCACATTTATAAAGCAATTCAAGGAGACAGAAATACATTAGCAGAATTTAACACAAACTCTGTATAAGACAGATCAAGTGAACTGAAAAAAAAAAAATAAGGATATAAATGACCTAAACTGGGTGACACCTGGCTGGCTCAGTCGGTGGAGCATGCGACTAGATCTTGGGATTGTGAGTTCGAGCCCCACGCTAGATGTAGAGATTACTTAAAAATAAAATCTTTAAAAACAGATAAATAAGGGGCGCCTGGGTGGCTCAGTCGTTAAGCGTCTGCCTTCGGCTCATAATCCCGGGGTCCTGGGATCGAGCCCCGCATCGGGCTCCCTGCTCACCGGGAGGCCTGCTTCTCCCTCTCCCACTCCCCCTGCTTGTGTTCCCTTCTCTTGCTGTGTCTCTCTCTGTCAAATAAGTAAATAAAATCTTTAAAAAAGGGGGGGGGATAAAATATATGTGTGTGTAAGCTCATTTGTGCAAAAGGAAATACAGGAAGAAAAAAAAAAAAAACCCACAAACTACTGAGACTGGTTGACTATAGAGCCTAGATGGAAATGGAGTCAGCTCATTTGTGCAAAAGGAAATACAGGAAGAAAAAACCCACAAACTACTGAGACTGGTTGACTGTAGAGCCCAGATGGAAATGGAGTAGAAAGGATGGGGGGTAGCAAAAGGATAGAAAGGAAAAGAGAGTGTCACTTCTCCAAGTATACCTGTTTTAAAGGGTCTGAGTTTTAGACCCATGTTAATACTCCAAAAATAAATAAAAACAACGAAGATGGGAGGGGGGACCCCAAATTGAATACAATCAGAAACAACTTAGCCTAACTCTATTTTAAATAAATAACACAGCAAAGGGGGGGCGGGGGAGAACTAACCCAAGTTCCTTTTGAACACAGCATTTCAACTAGGTACAGACGTGCTAAAGACAGAAACTCTGTGAAGAAATGCTAAACACCAGTGAGGAGGATTGTTTCTCACAGTGAGATGGATGGGTGATTCTGAAACAATGTATTCTAGTAACGATCCAATAAGTTACTATATGATGAATAACAGGAGTCCAGTTTCTCATTGTCAATAGAGTTACAAATATGGAAAAGGAGAAGCTAAAATTAATCCTGCTGGATTGCAGTGGGAGGTTTCAGATAGAGAAACTGATAAATGACAGAAAGAAAAATCGATCTAGATGTCACCGTATGCATCGTACACATATTTTCTAGATCTGTCTGCTGAGAGGACGCAGAAGCAGTAACACCCCAATAGCAATGTGCACACATAGCACCCAGATCGTGGCTTCTAAACACCATTCTCCACTAGCAGGGAAGTGCAGACCATCTTGCTGTGCCAGTGTAAGAAGGTACTCAGGGAATGACAGGGACATCAAAAGTCACAGAAGCCAGGCTGAGGGTACTCCCACTGGCCAAACCTGGATAATTTGAAAATCAAAATAAATGATGATAGTAGCAGATTATAACTCTTAGAATAAAGACCCGTGAGTCCACACTGATAGAATGAAAGAAAGGAGAGGTCTTCCTTCCAATGAAACCACAATAAACATAGAAGGAATGACAGAATTAGAAAATCACCATTTGGCAGCTCCCAGAGCTGGGAGGACAGTTTGATGGGAAACAGGATGCAGAGGGTCAAAGCTGCTCCCCACAAGATACTTACAAACAAAACCTCACAGCAAGAAACCCACCAGATGCAGACACCACCTTAACCAAGAGGTCAGAGTTAATCTCCCCAGTTATGGTGAGACATATGGACAAATGGACATCATGGGCCTTCCCTTAGAAGGACACAACCTCACTTGGCCTGAATGTGATCACAAGGAAACCAAAACCTTAGACAAATCAAACTGAGGGCCAAGCGACAGGCTCACTGGGCTGCACTTAGGAAACCTGTCAAAGTCATGGAAGACAAAGAAGGAGGACTGACGACTACAGGCAATGTGTGATCCTGGACTGGATCCAGATGAGAACACTTTTTTCCCCTTTGCTACAGAAGACATTAATAAGTAGGACAACTGGAAAACACTGGAATAGGTCTATAGATTAGATAACGGTATAGTATCATTAACTTCTTGATTTTAACAACTGCTCACTTGCTATGTAAGAACATTCTTGTCTGGATAGACTCATGTACGTGGGTAACAAGGCATATGTACAATTCACTCTCAAACAGCGTGTGTCTATTATGTGTGTATGTCAATAAACACAAAGTGCAGGGACAGAATCTGGATGACAATATACAGGAATTTTTATATTATTTTTGCAACTTTTCTGTGAGTCCGAAATTATACTAAGAAAAAACTTCTTTAAGTAAGCTCTACGCCCAACATGGGACTTGAACTCACGACCCTAAGATCAAGAGTCCCATGTTCCACCAACTGAGCCAGCCAGGAGCCCCATACTAAAAATTTTTAATTTAGACCATCTATTTACCCCCCCAAACCCTCCAAAATTCCGTCTCAATAAAAACCAAAGTCCCTCAAGACCCTAAAAGAACTGCCTATCCTCTGCCTAGCCCACCTCCCTCCCCTCATCTGCTGCCCTGCCTGTGTTTACTGCACTCCAGCCACACTGCTGTTCCTCAGACACCCTAAGCAGGCACCCACCCCAGGGCCTTTACATCTGCTCTCCCTCACCCTGGAGTGCACTTGTCCTAGACTAGCTCACTTCTTCACTTCTAGTCTCTTCTCAGAGAGACCTTCTCTAACCTTGTCCAACCATTCTTTTTAGACTGCCTTGTCCCCATCTCTCTCTCTCCCCCTTACTTTGCTTCATTTTTTTTTCTGCTAGATTCTACATCTGTTTATGGACACTCCCTCCTAGGAAGGAAGTTCTGTGAGGACACAGGCATTGGGTGGGTCCTTGGGGTAAATACTGATCACAAAAGGCATTCAATAAATATTTGCTGAATGACTGAAGGAAGGAACAAGGCTTTCCCCCCACCCATGGCCTCATGCTGCTATCTGGACTCACACGGATCGACAACGTAACCAGTGACTACCACCATGCCTAGCACCTTACTATATACATACTATCTCATTTAGCCCTCACCCAACCTCATGGGACAGAGACTTGCAACTCCATTTTAGAGAGGAAGAAACTGAGCCTCCATGAGGTTATGCAACTTTGCCCAAAGCCATTTGGCTTATAAGTGACCAGATTCAGGACTTGAACGGGTCTGCACCCTTCACATGTCTCAATCCTCCTGCCCTCCCACCACCCCAGCCGGGGCCCAGACATGCCCCAGGCACTTGCCAGCACAAAACATGTTGTCGGTGATGCGGATCCGAGTGGAGGCCTTGCACACCGGCCGCTCCACAATGGGCAGGTTCACCACCTGCAGGACACTGGGCTGCACCTCGGCAACGTTGGACATCCACATCTCCTTCAAGTTGCCCCAGCCAGTCACCCGCCCTTTGTATCCGGCGCGGAGCAGTCTTTGGGGGTGAAGGAAGAAGGACTTCGTGAGCACCAACACCTCCAGAAGTCCCACCAACACCTGGCCCCAACACTGTCCCTTGGAGACCAGAATCTCAAACACTGGCGCAGATAGAATTTCTGGGTTTACTCCAAGCCTCCCCAACCCACCCCACCCAGGCCTGGAAAGGGGAGTGTCTATCGGACCCAGAACCCAGAACCCAGCCCAGGGCCACCACTCGCCCCCTCCTCGCACCCCTCCTCCCCCAGCACCCACCTGATTGCGGTTTCCTTGTCAGGCAGGCACACAGGGTGGATGTAGTTGCTGAAGGTGATGGGCTTCTTGAGCCTCATCAAGGCTATGTCGCGGTCCAAGTTCTCCCTCCAGTTGTACCTGGGGTGGATGTAGATCTTTTCCAGCATGGAGATCTTCTCAATGCTTCGCTCATACCTGTGCAAACAGGGAGACGGGGGAAGCTGTAAGCCACCTGGTGAAGGGCAGCCAGTTCCTGCCTGCCCTCAGGGTCCAGGAATTGGGGTGACCCTTGGGCCACCCTTGAGGGGAGAGGGCTGCCTCCTGCCCTGACAGCGTCTGCAGGCTTAAAGCTGTTCTGGGCTTCCGAGTCAGAGAGCCCCGGCAGGTGGGGGAGGAGCGCAGGCCGGAGCCCTGGTCCAAACAGCCTCCCTTCAGAGCTCACACCTGGGTGGCTTGCTGGTGCCTGCAGAGGAGCTAGGGGTGGGCCAGGATTTCACCCCCTGCAAAGTCTCAGTTTCTCTTTCCCCGGCTCCAAGCCTCAGTCCAGACATGGCCAAATGGCCTTTCCAGCAGAGACTGCTGGGTTTTCTACTGTGGGACATGTACAGACATATCCCCCCAGAGCCACCAGAGCCCTCCCAGTCACTCTGGAGGACTCTGACCCCTGCCAGACATCCCCTGGTCCGTACCTGGTGCGGGAGTGCTTGCCAATGCGCACCAGAAGGTCATTCTCGGTGAAGTTCTTGTCCCAAGGTGGGTACAGAAGACAGTGGGCAGCCGTGAGGACCCAGCGGTCACTGATGAGGCTGGCCCCACAGAGCAGCTCCTGGGGACTCTTCCGGAATAGCATCACCTGCCTGGGAGAGGGAGTGGGAAGGGTGAGGAGCTGGGGGGCTGGCTGCCCCTGCACCTCCCCTAAAGTAGAAAGTCCCAGGTTTAAGCATAGGACAGAGGTGCCTGCTGGGCCCAGACCCCAGCTTGACCTGGCTGCCCTGGCCGACGGGGGCCTCCACATGACACCGAGGGGCTGCCTCCTGCTTTCTGCACCCCTCCCCAGCTTCTGCAGGTCCAGAATTTGCACAGCCTGGCATAGCTCCTGGGTCAGACCCCTTAAGCTCTCTGGGCCTCAGCTTCGCCTTCTGCATGTGAGAAGCAACACCCCTAATCTCAGAGAGGTGCCGCTATCACCATCTGGGAAGCCCAGGCCTGTGAGGGAAGGGCGGCCCCAGAAGGAGACCCCGGGGGGCCACCCCCACGACGCACCAGGGCGCGAGGCCAATCTCCGCGTCCGAACCCTCCACGATGCGCCCGTCGATGTAGGAATCCAGAAGCTCGTGTTCCGTTTTGTCCTTCACCAACCTCTTCTCGAACAGAGGCCGCAGCCCACAGTCTGCACAGCAAGCCGGGTGTGAGGGGCCGAGCTGTACCCCGCGCCCCGCGCCGCCCCCGCCGCCCCTGCCGCCTGACCTGCCTCCCCGGCGCCAAAGGTCTTCTCGTTGAAGAAGGGTTGGAACTTCTCGTCGCCGGTGCGTCCCTCGATGGGCGCGTCCGGGTCCTCGACCAGTCCGTCGCCCACCTCCTCCACCGGCTCCTCTGCAGGGAGCAGGCACGGCTGGGGCCGGGCCGAGCCAGCCCGCGCGCAGCGCCCCCCCGGCCCCCAAGCACCCCGGGCGGCCCTGGAGGCCCCTGGGTGAGAGCGCAGCGCAGGCGACCTCGGAAACTCGGCGTCGGGCCTGAGCCGGGTGAGCTGCGCGTGGGGCCAGGCCCGCCCGGCCGCCGGGAGACCCGGCTGCAGCGGACCGCGCCCCCCAGCGGCGGGGCAGCCCCGCCCCCGGGGAGGTGCTGCTCGGCCCCGCCCCCGGGCCCCGCCCCCAGCCTCAGGCCCCCGCCCCGCCTCACCGCAGTAGTCCAGGTCGCAGTACTCGAAGCCACCGGGCTCCTCCGACACGTAACACCACGCGCCCTCCTCGTCCCCGTCCGGGTTGCGGCAGAAGTTCTCCACCAGCGGCACGGCAGGGTTGAAGTCCTGGTCCTTGCTCAGGGCCTTGGCCTGACTGCTGGCCCAGCCCAGGCAGGGGGACCCAAGTGCGGTCACCGCCTGGCGACCCTGATAGTACCGGCCACGCTCAGGGAGGCATTGCTCCGATGGAGGTGACAGATTCACCGTGGAGTCTCTGGAGCGTGGGGTCAGCTGCACAGTGACGCCCTCCCGGCCTGGTGGGTGGGGAGGCAGGGGAGCAGAGTGGGTGGGGTGGGACCACCAGCGGCCAGGGGGTCAGGGTTTGACTCCCTGCCTTGCCACCTTCTTCCTATGTGACCTCAGGTAACTTGACCTCTCTGAACCTCACTTTGCTTGCCTATAAAAGGGGTGACTGATACCATTCTTGCAGGGTTGAGAGATTTAAACAAAATACATGCTGTGTCTGGTGCATCATGAGGCAGAGATAGCAACTCGGTTTCACCTCCGGGGCTATCTGTAACCTACTGGTAGTGACTGCCTGGAGTTTTTACAGAAGGAGTCTATTTTTATAGGGGCACAGCAGGAGAAGTAGCTGGGATGACTGAGATGGCTACATGCGCAGAAAGTCAATCTCAGCAGGCCTGCCCAGTGTTGGGGGTGGGCAGGCTTGGTATATGGTAGCTGCTTTTGTTATCATGACTGGTCCCTTGCTGTAAGACCAGTCGCAGGACCAAGTATTGGGTCCAACAGGGATGCGGCGGACAAAGAACACCAACCCATATTTGGTAGATTGATTGCTGGTACTAATTCTTTAGTACCCCCGCCTCGATCCACCTCCTCTGCCCCGTGGTTGTATAGGCAAAGGTGGACTTCTCCACCTGCTGGCTTTGGCCGTGAGCATGTGGCTCGCCCTGGCCAGTGGCACGTGGGCAGAACGGATGCACCAGTTCCGAGCCCAGGCCTTGAGACACATTGTGTGTGTCTGAATAGGTTTTTTGGCTCTGCCAAAGGGAGATGGTGCCTTTCAGCCTCAGCCCCAGGATGAGTAATGTGGAGCAGACCAGGACCCAACGACACAGGGAGCCAAGCTCAGCTGGAGCTGGAGCCGACGCCGGAAGCGGAACGGGCAGCCAAGCCCCGCCTACAGCAGTGGCCACCGCAGACACAGGCAAGCGCAGCTAACAGCAGCTCAGCCGCCCAAGCCAACCCTCAGACACAAGAAAGAAATGCTTATTGGTGAATCCCCTGAGCTTTTGTGGCTGTTTGTGACTTTGTGGGGTTTGCAGCATTATTGTGGCTAGAGCTCACTGACACACCACGCGAAAGAATAATGACAGCATCACGCCAGGCCGGGCCATATGAGGTTTGCTCTGTGGCGCTCAGAAAGGGGCACGTGGACTGAAATAGTTGGGGAGGGCTTCCTGGAGGGAAGAGGGCCTCGAGCAGGAAGGAAAGCATATTTGGAGGGAGCCACAGCCTGGGTCACAAGGAAGCAAAGCCTGGGAAGGCAGGGTTCTTCCAGCTATCTCTGGTCTCCTGCCTTCACTGACCCACGGGCCCAAATATGTTGTGAATGACTAACCCATGCTTGAAGGTAGCCAGGATCAGGCCCTATGGAGAGCCCTGCGCCTTGGCCATGGGCTGCCCAGCCCTCCCCCGCTCACCGCAGACAGGGATGCTGCACTCCTCCCTCCGCACGGTGGGGTCTGTAGTATAGCACCAGGGCCCAGTGGTGCTGCCGTCCGGGTTACGGCAGAAATTCTCCTGCAGGTCGGCCCCAGGGTGGGTGGTAGAGTTGATTCTGGAATAGGAAATTGCTCAGCAGAGGCCGTACCCCCCGTCCAGTGTCTGCCAGCCCCATATTCTCAGCCCACTGGCCCACAGCCCGTCACTCACTCAGGCTTGTGTGGGTAGCGACTCCTCCAGAGCTGGCACTCGATGCCTGACCGGGTGAAGTTCACGTTCCCGCGGTAGTTCATGCCCAGACCTTCAGCGCAGCTACCTGCAGAGACCCCAGCCCCGGTCTCTTACCCTGAGGCCCTGTCCCCTCTCTCTCACTTAGCAAAGCCCTGTCTGTCCACCTCCTCCAAGCTACTTCTGCTCCATGACCCTTAACCTACATTTCCTCAGCTACCTCCTCTGTACCCAGCAGTTCACCAATCTGTCTCACAGCACTCACCAAGTGTGTCACATGAGTGCCCACCACCCATGTGACAACCGTGTGTCAGACACTGTGCCAGGCACTAAGGACATAGCGAAGAATAAGACATAGTCAAGGTAGGTCCCTGCCCTCATGGAGCTTATAGTCGGTGGCTCCTCGTGGCCAGTAGGATGACAAAGCGAACACGGTCCTTCTAATCTGGCCCTAGTCTACCCGCCTGTTATCAGAGATCCTTGTGTCAGGGCCTTTGCACAAGCTGTTTCCTCTGCCTGGGTGTGCTCATCAGTGCATCCCACAAATCCAGGTGGAACTCTGCTTCTTCTGGGGGGTTGTCCCTGATCCTGCCAGCAAACTAAATGCTCCTTCTCCTGGCACTGTCTTGGCACCTAGAACAGAGCTTTTCCAGCGATTACACTGATATTTTGTATTTTTGTTTCCCTATGAGACTGGGAGCTCCTTCATTCTCTTAGAATCCCCAGCACATGACACAGTGCCTGGTACAGAGCAGGGGTTTAGTAAAATTCCTGTTGAATAAGTTATTTAACAATAAAAGTATGGGAAAAAAAACAAACAGAAGTATGTTAAAAAGTGGTTAAAGAGTTACTGTTAAGAGCTGCGGTCTATTGTTATCTTAAAGGTGTATTCAGAAGACTGGGGAGGAGGGTGGAGGCTCATTGCAGGCTCCGCAAGGTGATGGCATTTGAACTAGTCCTTGTAGGACAGGGAAGTTTGCAGGAAATGGTATAGTTGTTCCCGGGGAAGATGACAATGAAAGCAAAGGCCAGGAGGCAGACACATGTTGTCATGTTCGGGGAAGTGCTTGCTGTCAGAGTAGCTGGGGGTCTGGGTCCATGTTTTGGTGCAATGGGAGATAAGGCCAGAAGGGAAGGTTAAGGCCAGAACCTGCCAAGTTTGCCAGGCTAAGAAGCCTGTGCTTTATTCTGGAGGCACTGGGGAGCCACCCAAGGTTCTGAAGAATGAATGTGACCTCATCAGGGCTCTGCCCTGGGAACATGGGGAAGACTGACTGGCGGGGGCTCGCATGAGAATGAGGCCTTAAATATGAATTCCTCATCCATTCATGCATTTGTTCCTCCAACATGAATCCTCTTCCTCACTGCCGGGCACAGAGTCAGGTGCAAAGGCATCCTTGACCGCAGGAACAGAACGGCAAGGTCAGATGCTGGGCCACAACTCCTAACCCACCCCACTCTGCTCTTCTCCCAGGCTGTCTGCTCACACCCTGCCCCCCATCCCCACATCGGCTCCTCACCTTCCAGACATTCAATGAGCCTTTCTCGAGGTTTCCTCACCGACTCACAAGCTGGAAAAGACCCAGAAACACTTTTGGGATTGGGGTAGGGATAGGAGGGGCTCAAGTAGAGGGTGGGGGGGACAAAGTGCAGAGACAAAGAGATGGACAGAGAGATCGAAGGAAGGAAGGAAGGAAGGAAGGAAGGAAGGAAGGAAGGAAGGAAAGAAGGGAGGGAGGGAGGAAGGGAGGAAGGGAGAAAGGAGGGAAAGAGGCATGGGTGGAGGGATGGATGGATGGATGGACCAGAAGATTCTCCAGAGTAGAACATTCTCTCATTGGGGTCCCCAGGACTCCATTCCAGGAGCAAACCCTTCCCAGTGCTCACCTGTGTACTTGGTCCAGAATACATCCTGAAAAATAAGAGCCAGCGTGAGGGTGTGGCATATCCTGTTTCATTTCATTTTGTTTTTCAGTAGACTTTATATTTTCCCCTCATGCTTTCCTCTTTCCCTTACCCTGGTCATGCAGGTGGCAGGCTCTGGGGAGGTTTGTGGTAGGTTCTTACTTTTGTTTCCAGAAGCCCAAACCCACTGAGGAGAGGAGTATTTGAGGAGAGGGGAGCCCCCTGCCAACCAAGACCAAAAGGGTTCCCATAGGTGGGCTAGATTGAAGAACGGGGGACATGGGGCCCAGGGAAAGCCCTGAGGAAGGGAAAGGCTGCACAGAGCTCTTGGAACCCTCAGGCCTCGCCAGAGTCCCACACCCCACAGTAGCAGCAGGGCTGAAGCCATGAGGGCCGGGGCCTCCAGAGACCCCAGTGCAGACAGACATCAGAAGATGGAGGAGCCCCCGATGACCTGGAGCCTCACTAGGCTGCCAGACCTTGACATAGCCCAGGTGTCTGGGCCTCCAAGAAGGGCTGAGGTCACTCATCTCGGCAGCCCAGTGAAATGAGGCTGAAGAGCTGGGACATCCCTTGCTGGGCCCACCTGGAGGGACCTGGCCCACCCCTCCCCAACCCTCGACCCGGTGCATAGCCCAGCCCTCACCGTGGCAGTGGAAGACTCCAGGGCCTCAAAGGCCTCCTCGTAGCTGCACTGCTCCTCCACGCACTCTCGCTCCAGGTTCCCCTTGCGCAACTCCTCCAGAAAGCCGCTGTTGGCGCGGCGGGCCCGCGGGAGCATCGAGAGTGCTTGCTGAGGGGCCAGGAACACTGTGGTAGGAGGGGCGTGGGACAGTGGCCTCAGTGAGCCAGGCGGTCTTGGCCACCATGGGGGCCGGAAGCAAGCCTTGCCTGCCCTCCCGGCTTCTGAAAGGGGACGTCTGGGACGGTGGCAGGACCCAGAAGGCTGCCGACGGTAGCCCACTAGCTCCCCTCTATGCACTGGATAGCCCGCTCTCCATATGGCAGGAGAGACGCAGTACATCCAGACCTTAGCGCCCGACTCCTTCCCTAAGCTGTATGCTGTAGGCTGAGACCCACCTGGGCGTCGGCCCTGTTGTTCTCGGTCAAGCCAGGAGGCCCCGGCCCATGGGCCCACATCCCAGCCTGTCAGCCTGTCCCGGCCTCCAAGCCCCTCTTACCATGCTGGCTGTGCACAAGGCTACACAGGACAGCTAGGGCCAGGCAGCCAGGTACCCAGAGGCCTCGGATGTGCGCCATAGTGTGTCAGCTCCTGGGACTCTGAGGACTTGTCCTGACCACTCTGGGTTAATGTTGAACTAACATGAAGAAATCAGCCAAGAGGGAGAGGTCAGCAGGTCAGGGCCATGGGACTAGTGTATAGATAGTCCACTCCGCCATCCAGGAAGACAGGTCCTCTTGGGACCAGGGACAGATGGTCTGGGAGGAAGTCACAAAGGAAAGGCCAGTGTAAGTAACCACCATCGTCCAGCCCCTCCCTCCTGAGACGTGGGCCAGCTTGGGCTAGTGGGGTCACAAGATCTTCCTGAGGCTGCTTCCAATCCTAACACATGGTGATGATTACTTTGATCTCTGTGAGCCTCAGTTTCTTCATCTGTACAATGGGAACAGTACTTTGTTGTGAGGACTAAAGGAGATTATGAATGTAATGCCCGTGAAATGTAGTAAGTGCTTAACAATCAGTAGGTATATGGACATAAACCAGTAGGGAGGTTGATGTAATCACAACACACAGATCTGAGAAAGCTGAGACCAGGGTGCGGCCAGATGAGAGCTGCCTCTCAACCACTTTCCCACCCGGGAGCTGGGGAGGTGTATCCACACGTAGTGGCTGCTCAGGAGGAGGAGCCAGGCCCACAGCCTTTGAGCCTCTGGTCTATTTTCTCGCACCTCCTTGGACCTGCTTCTGGCCCCAGAACGGGGACCAGCCCAAATCCTCGGGTCTCCTCGGCAGGGCCCCTCCCTCTCCTCCTCCCTACCTGTCCTGGGGCCAGGCCTGGAGTGGCCGCCGGTCCTACGCTGCCCCTCGCCCAGCCCTGCTCCCATCCCTCCCCCATTTTCTGTTTGCATTCCACAAGGTAAATATTAGTCCTGGGTCTAATTAGGACAGAAGGACAAAGAGCAGGAACACAGGGATCCCGTTTTGCCATCCTTCAGGCCCAGCTGTATGGGTCTAGACCACCATCACGTAGAGTCTGGGAAGATCACAGGGCAGGGAGAGGGTTCGCACAGAACTGGGGCTCAGGACTCCCATGAATCAGCTTAATTCCTGGGTGGCCCAGTTCCTGTGTATATATATTCCAATTTTTCTATATATTTTTTTAACCCAAGGTTTAACTTATATTTAACTTATATTCAGTAATGTTAGAACAAATCCTGTGTTTAAGTCACATTTTTATGCATATGCCCATGTAACCACCACCAGATCAACATTTTTAGCCCCAGACTTCTGCCTGTTGTCCCTAAGATCGCCACTACTCAAACCACCATCACCCTAGACCAGTTTTGCCTATTTTTGAACTTCATCGAAATGGAAACCTACAGCATATACCTGTTTGTGCGAGGCTTCCCAGATTGTGTGTATCATGTGTGTATCAGCGGTCCATTCCTTTAAAAGCTGTGTAGTATCTCATTGCATGACTCTCCGTTGGATGCCTGTTGATGGGCATTTGGATTAGTTTCCTGTTCGGGCTGCATGAGCGGTGTCACTACAGAGTCGTGTGCAAGCGTAGATTTGCTGGGTCGTAGGGCAGGCATACGTTTTGCCCCAGTCACGGACAAATGGTTATCCTGAGTGGTGGTACTACCTTACACCCCCACCAGCAGTGCTTGAGAGTTCTAGTCGTTCAGATCCTCACCAACCCTCTGTATTGTCCATCCATTTCACACTATCCATCCTGATACACGTGCAGGTGTCTCATTGTGGTTTTCATTTGGATTCCCTGTTCACTGAGGGAGTTGAGCCTACTTTTTTTTTTTTTTTTTTTTTGGCTCCCGAGAAGTGGACAAGAGAGGTGTGGCTTCCTCCTTCCTGCTTCAAGACAGGTGATCCTCTTTTTTTCTGAGGAGCAGCTGGGGCCAGTGCTGAATCAACCAGGAGAGGGAGAAAAGGCAAGAGCAGAGGGTGTTGGCCAGGAGGACAAAACACACAACACATGGCACCTCTTCTACTGAGGCTTCAGGGTCCCCTTGTTCCCTCGCTGTCAGAACTCCCCCATCCCTACAGACAAGCATCACAGCATAAAAGAGAGCACCAGGCCTGGTTTCACCATCTATAAGATCAGAATTAGAACAGTATTTGCTCTGCAAGGCTGTTGTTGAAAAACTCATACTGGCCTCTTTGCGGACTTGCTGAGCCAATAGCATGCTCATGCGCAGATATGACCACTAATAGGCGTCTTGGGCCATGTCTTCCTCAAGCTGTTTGCAGACAATATTCCAAAGCAGAAAACTTTGGTTCTCTAGGCCCTGGGAAGATACTTGAAGCTTTCTGCTTAGATTTGGTTCCTGCTTTCCCAGACTTATGCCTTGCATTTTTGTGTTGGGGTGATGAATTCACACATCGTGGTACCAGTGGCAAATCCAATTAGCAGGGAGAACTTTGCTGATGAGAACTTCATTTTGAAGACTATGGGTCCTGACATCTTGTCCATGGCAAATGCTGGACCCCACTGAAATGGCTCCCAGTTTGTCATCTGCGTGGTTAATACGGATAGGTTGGATGGCAAGCATGGGCACTTTGGTGAGGAGAGAGACAGTGTGGATATTGTGAAAGCCACGGTGTTTTGTGTCCAGGAATGACAAGACCAGCAAGACTCTAGGCCATTCTGATAAATCTGGTTTTGCATTTTATCTGATCTACACCATTCCTTTTGTCCCTGCAGAAGCACCCCCAGCTCTCAGAGTTTGTGATCTTCGGGTTCTCACTTGCTGCAATTCTTTGGAGTCCATATATCCCTGTCTCCCTCTGATCTAGTTGGATTCAGAGTTAAGTTTATCATTATGAAGTAAATACTAAGCTACCCCTTCAAAGTATTAATGTTTGTAAAGTATCACAATGCCTGCCACATAAAAAGCACCCAATAAACACCACTATTACATATGAAACAGGAAATACACAATGCTGCCTGTGAAGGGCTCTTCCTAAAACAGTGAAACTGAATTAAATGAGCCTCTAGATTTAATTACTCGTTTATAGGAAATACAGATGATAAAGGAAGACGTTAGCCGCCACCACAAGGAATGACGGACATTTAGCAGAACAAATGGCCCCGGTCTCTCTGGCAAATTCATGACATGGAAATAAATGGGGTGGGTTGGAGAGACTGCTCAGGATAATAGAAACCAAGGAGAGGGACGCTTGGGTGGCAACCCGGGCTTCAGGGTTCACTACAAGCACCCCAGCCTCTAGCAACTGTTCTTCTTGGAACCCTCTGAGCCCAGTGGTGCCATGCAACTGAACACGTCCTTCTTGCTTCTCACCCCAAACACATGCCTGCACACTTAAAGCGGATCACATTTCCTCTAAGCACAAGGCGACAATGAGAGGTTGCATTTCTCCCAACAAGTTGACGTCAAACAAAATCATGGACAAGGCCAATGCTATGTTATCAAATGAAGCTCTGTAATCACTGAAAACAGTAAAATTATGTTCCAAGACAGAATTTCAGAGCTGGAAAGAGGGTCAGGTATCATTAAATCCAGACGTTTTGAAGCCTAGGGCTCTGTGCATATACTAAGAATGGCCTTGTCCTTATGCATATTTTTTTAAACTCTCAAAAATTGCAAATTTAGGGGCATCTGGGTGGCTAAGTTGGTTAAGTGTCTGCCTTCAGCTCAGGTCATGATCTTAGGGTCCTGGGATTGAGACCCGCATTGGGCTCTCTGCTCAGCAGAGAGGCCGCTCCCCCCTCTCCCTCTGTGCTCACTCTCAAATAAATAAATAAAATCTTAAAAAAAAACTACAAATTTACCCTAAGACAAGAATAATTTTTTTCCCTTTTTCGCTGAAATTATGTCTTTTGAGGTGGTTAATTACCTTGTTTCTTCCCCTCAATCTGATCAGCATTTTATTTTTTTAAAGATTTTATTTATTTATTTGAGAGAGAGAGACAGAGAGAGAGCATGAGAGGGGGGAGGGTCGGGAGGGTCAGAGGGAGAAGCAGACTCCCTGCCGAGCAGGGAGCCCGATGCGGGACTCGATCCAGGGACTCCAGGATCATGACCTGAGCCGAAGGCAGTCGCTTAACCAACTGAGCCACCCAGGCGCCCTCTGATCAGCATTTTAAAATGAGTGAATTTCTCCCTCTCCCTGGCAGATAAATAAATAAAATCTTTCAAAAGAATTTTAAAAAAGGAGTGAATTTCTGTTTAATCAAAAGCTTTTAAAATATAGGATCCAGGGGTGCCTGGGTAGCTCAGTCAGTTGAGCGTCTGCCTTCGGCTCAGGTCATGATCCCAGGGTCCTGGGATTGAGCCCCTGCTCAGCGGGGAGTCTGCTTATCCCTCTGCCTCTGTCCCTCCCCATCCCCCCCAACTTGTGCTGTCCCTCTCTCTCTCAAATAAATAAAATCTAAAAAATTTTAAAAAGGATCCATAGAAGAAAAAGTTAGCAAAAGGGCTCAAGGATGGAGCTGAGATTGGGAAGCAATGATCTGGTCCTATTTCCCCATGTCACTGTAAGGAAAGGGAATCTCCCCAGGTGGGGAGCTAACTGATCAAGGTTGTCGAGAGTTGGTGATAGAGCTAGGACCAGGACTCAGATTCCTGCCTCTCAGACCATTGCTCTTCCCCTCACATGACCTTCATCCCCTGGCATTCTGCTAGAGTATAGCCTCACTGTTCTATGAAGCATACCCAGCGCACATGCACCCAATGTATGAAACTATTGTGCATGATGCTGACCTGCCCCAAACAAGCAACACCTATAGGAAACATGCAAGCACCTTAATCTTGTCTTCCAATTTAGGAGGGCTGATTGCAATACCACAGCTACAATTTATTAACTGTTCACCACGTGCCGGGTACATAGTACTGATGAGGTAGGTACCATAATTATCCCCACTTTATGGATGAGGAAACTGAGGCAGAGAGAAGCCAAGTAACTTGCTTGAGTTTATGCAGTCCACAGCTGAACCTGTCTAGAGATAGAGCTCTTTACAGTTCATGATGCTTTTCCTTGTTTACAGGTCCCTAAAAGTGATTCAAATATAATTCTAAGATTTTCTCATACTGTTAAAGTTGCAAATGGGGAAAGAAGATCCTTTTTTTTTTTAAGATTTTATTTATTTGACAGAGAGAGAAGGTACACAAGCAAGGGGAGTGGGAGAGGGAGAAGCAGGCTCCCCGCTGAGCAGGGAAGCCCACGTGGGACTCAATCCCAGGACCCCGGGATCATGAACTGAGCTGAAGGCAGACGCTTAACGACTGAGCCACCCAGGCGCCCAGGATAAAAGATCCTTAATCTCCTACACCTCCTGATGTTCGGTTCAGCAGCTGTAGACTCCGCAGTTAAAGCTGCCTCCAGGTTTAAGGTGTCCGGCAACATTTTCATAGCACCTTCGCCCTAGAGCAAGCAGCGGCATTCAAGTTCAGTAATATATGCACCAAACTGTTAAAAGTGACTTTATCTTGGGGGGAAAAAAAAAGTGAGTTTACCCGGGGGTGGAGGAAAGAAGTAGGGAATAAAGGAACTTTACCATTAGGATGAACAAGAATTATTTTGACATCAGGGGAAGGTACTTCCTCAGTGAAAAAAGTACTCCAGAGATCAATCTTTTCAAGAACAGTCACTGCGTTTTAACTGGAAGAGCACTAAATTAGGGGTCGGAAGACCTGGGCCCTGTCCTCGTTCTGCTACTCTCTGGTCTCGGGCCTTGGCAACGACTGCTCTCGAGGCACCCGTGTCCTCCTCTAACACAGGGAGCTCGCACAGTGCCCCCCTCCCCATGCCTGCTCACATCTTACCACAAGTGCTGGAGAGCAGAGGCTCCCAAACCACGTGCCTTTGGATTTGTTGGCTTGGATCTGACCCCGCTCTGCATCACATAGGGACAGCCTTAATGGAGAGAAAAGTTCTTCATCTGTGTGTGGGATGGAGCAAGGGGGTGCGAGCATCCCAGGTTTGGGCCTAAGGAGGGTTGTGGGGTGTGGACAGGCCTCCCCAGCAACCCAAAGCATGCCCACCTTGCCTACACAGCTCACTACCGAGTGAGGAGTATGTCCTTCGCTGCACAGCTGGGGATCACGTGATGAGAATGTCCCCAGGATTCCTAAAACCACTGGGCACACGCCGCCAGCTGAGCAGCCCTCTGAGCCGGCACGACCCTGCCTGAAGCAGGGGCTGGGAAAGAACAGGACCTAGCACGGCTCACGCAGGCTCCAAGAAGCAGGGCTGGCTCACTCAAAACTATTAGCAGCTATTTTTCAGGCTTTGGATGGTATGACTTTTCTCTCCAGAGCGCCACGACTTCCTGCTGCCCCCCTCCCCGTGGACAATTTCAGAATGCTCTGTCAACAGGTTATTCGACTGGGTAGGTGCTGGGTAAATGTCAGGGGCAAAGCAGGAGACGTTGGGCCGCCCGTGACGTTGTGATCGAGTGCCGGGAAGCCAGAGAACACCCCACGTTTCAGTCCTGGCTCTGCCAGTTACTGGCTGTGTGATCTCGGCCAGCTACCCACCCGCTCCAACCCGGGGTTTCCTCATCTGTGACACAGGGGTCACAACACCTATTCTGCAGGACAGAAGGAACAAGAATCTAAGTTCTTCCTCTCTTTTTTTTTTTTTTTAAATATTTTATTTATTTATTTGAGAGAGACAGAGATAGTGAGAGAGAGCTCGAGCAGGAAGGAGGGGGAGAAGCAGGCTTCCCGCGGAGCAGGGAGCCCGACGCGGGGCTCGATCCCAGGACCCCGGGATCATGACCTGAGCCGAAGGCAGAGGCTTAACCATCTGAGCCACCCAGGCGCCCCTAAGTTCTTCCTCTCTTGACGCCTACTCCTCAAAGCAATCCAATCTGGCTTCCAACTGCCCTCACTCCACTCAGTGCCTTCACAGACTTCAACCGTCTCGACAGCAGCAGACGTTCTTGCCCACTTCTTTGGTGAAACGCTCTTCTATCCGCTTCTGTGACACATACTCGGCGGGGTTTCTATCCTGTTGGATGCAGATTCTGTCCCTTGCAGAGCCGCCGTCCCCTGTGTGACCCCGGAGGGCTGGGCCATGTGGACGGTGGTCCGGCCCCTCCCCTCTGCTCAGCCCCCTCCTTCAATGCCCACCTAGCCACTAGCGTCTGTCGTGACTCTCCCTCTGCAGCAATCTTCTCCCACTCTCTGCCGACTTCTGACCGCTTGCTTGTGATCTCTACTGTTGGCGCTTCAAACTCGGCCCACCCCCAACCAGAATCCTGTCTCGTTCCCACCCCAGTGCCACTTCACGTACGAAGTCAGAAACCAGGAGTCAGCTCTCCCTCCTTCCCGCAGTCCATGAGTTCTGTCACTTCTCTGAGGACATATTTGCCCCAAGTCCTCACCACGGTCTGCAGTCCCCAACCTGCCCTCACCTCCGTCCGTCCTCTGCCGTGGCCACTCTGCTCCTTGCTCTTGCTTGAACCCGCTGGACCTTGCCAGTACTGTTCCCTCTCCCTGGAATCCAGCTCCCAGACATCCACGTGGCTCATCTCCTCCATGGTTCGGGTCTCTGCTCCTGCTCATATTATCAGAGGCCTTCCCTGACCGCCCTCTGTAAAATCACGCTCCCCATTTTAACCTCTCCCCCTGCCTTTTTTTCACTGCATTTACCGTCATCTGACGGGTCTTGTTTATTGTCTCTGCACACCAGGCTGTAACTGGGAGAGCAGAGGCTGTTCCTACGCCATCTCCCTAACTAGCATGCAGGAAGTGCTCACGTGTTGGATGAATGATTCCATCTCTCTGCATTTCTACCGCTACAACCCCACTGCCCACAACCACACCTCGCCAGCCAATCCATCCTTCAAAACGGTCTCTTCAAAACACAAATCTAGTCACGTCATTCCCCTTCTCAATGTTCTGAGAATAAAGCCCCAACTCTTGAAGCAAGGCCGTGTGACCCGGCCCCGCCCCCTCCCCTCGCTCTCTGCCCCAGCCCCATTGGCCTGTTGCTCACAGCTTCCCCCCACCTCCCCGACTCTAATCACATGGCTCCCCACAAGCAGCCCCCGGCCCCTCCCCCTTCGCACCCAGCAGATCAGGCTGAGATGCAGGGCTGCAGCGCCGGGATTAATGGCCTTACTCCAGCATGAGACCGGGAGAGTTTGTCTCGGCTCTACCACCTCCTAGGAGCTGTCGCCTCGAGCAGGACACTTCAAGCTGTTTCCTGATCTGTAAAACCAGAATACTACTACCACCACCAACCTCACAGGGCTGCTATGAAGATTATATAAATAAACATGAAGAACTGGCCCACAACAAGGGCTGAGTGTTTATCATCATGATTCCTTGGGGACACTGTCCCTGATGCCCCAGGCCAAGTTAAACCATCCCATGTAACACGTCCATGTGGCACTAGCTACAGATCCTCTGCAAACTCTTGTCCAATGCTTCCTGCCCTACATCATGAGCTCTGTAAAGGATGTCACCCCGGTCTGGCTCACAGCCACGTCCTAGCACCCAGGGTGGCCCAGACCCACTGCTGATGCAAAACTGTGTTCATTCCTTCCCTCAATAGGGCTGTCTTTGGCCAGGTCTTCAGAAGGCTCCAGATCTATCCCTGGCTGCCTTCATTGAGTCTGGTGTCTGTCAGCACAGAAAGAAAACCAATGTCACAGCCCTCAGATGGTGAGAAAGGCTGCCCAAACCACCTACAGCCCAAGTTAGAGAGAACTGTGAGCCGTGAGCTGAGCTCAGCATCTGGTCTTTTTTTTTTTTTCAGCCTCTGGCCTTTTAACCCTCAAGTCACTCCATTTGGTTCAAGATGGAAGTGCTTGTCCCTCAGGGGGCTCAGTGGGAGTGATGATCCCAGCACTAAGCACCCCAGCAGGGCAGCTCCAGGACTACCTGGGGGGGGGGGCACTTCCGCTACGTTTAAAGGACAAGCACCTTGAGGAGTTCCTGGAGAAGGAAGCAGAACAAGTTCCACTGGAAGTCAGTAAGAAGTTCTTAAACCTAGAACAGGTTTTCCTTACAGTCCTGGGAAACAGTGCGGTGGTCCATAAACAGGAAGGGAAATCCCTGACCTGCTTCTCAGAGTAGACTCCATCAGGCAACCCAAAGAGAAAGACGCAGACACCCAGCAGCTAGAAAACACTAGCTTTATATAGAACTCCCCTGGGGCAGAGGGTGGGTCAGGTGCCCGTCTCTACCTCCACCACTTCTGCCCAGGCACTAAAGGCCATGTCCTTATGGATGAGCACCAGGCTAGAAGTGGGGCCTGGTTCCTCAGGTACCACAAAGCACTTATCCTGGCTCTCAGAAATGGTGACCTCAAAGACGTCCCGGGCTGGGGAGACGTCCTGTTCCCCGCAGGTGTCTAGTTCTGGCTCAGTCTGCAAGAGTACCACGGTGGGCTCAGAAGCAGCAGCAGGCTGGTGACTGAGCTGGTGCCGCTTGAGGCTTTGGGGGAGGGTGTAGCCCATGCCACAGGTGGGACAGCGGTAGGGCTTGTCGGCCAGGTGGGATTTGAGGTGGCGCCTCAGCTTGGTAGCCAGCGTGTAAGCCCGGCCACACTGGGGGCATGAGAAGGGCCTCTCCCCTGAGTGCAGACGCTCATGAGCACGCAGTGTATGTGGGTCTCGAAGGGCCTTCCCGCACACGGGACACAAGTAGGCCTCCCCAGTGTGCGAGATCAGATGGCGCCGCAGCTCAGGCAGCTGCGGAAAGGCGTCAGCACAGTGCGGGCAGCGGTAAGGACGCTCCCCTGTGTGCAGCCGCAAGTGCCCACGCAGGTTGCCCCGCTGGCGGAACGCCCGGCCACAGTGCGGGCACAGGAAGGGCTTTTCGCCCGTGTGGAGCCGCATGTGGTTCCGCAGGGAGCCCTGGTTGGCCAGGGGCCGCCCACACACGGGGCATGGGCACGGGGCAGGGGGAGCTGGCACCTGGTGGGTCTTGCGATGCAACCGCAGGGAGGGCCGGCGGGCAAAGGCCTTGCCACACTGGTCACATGCAAAGGGCCTGGCACCTGAATGTACCACCTGGTGCTCTTTGAGGTCTCGCCGGGTGCCATAGGCCTTGTCGCACTGTGGGCAAGGAAAGGGCCGCACCCCACGGTGGCCCAGCATGTGGGCTTTGAAGCTCTCCTCCGAGCTATAGCTCTTGCCACACTCAGTGCAAAGGAAGGGTTTGTGGCCCGTGTGCACAAACGCGTGCTTCTTCAGGTGGCACAGCTGCAGGAAGGCCTTGCCACACTCCCCACACCGGTACCGCCGCCTCTGTTTCGGGGAGCTTCCTGCTGGGCCGGCAGGGCTCCGCAAGCGTGCAGGGAAGCCTACCGGCCCCTGCTGTTCTCCCGCCTGCTGGGCCCTGGGCTCCGAGGTCTTTTCTCTGGGTGGGCACTGACCACTGGGGCCATGTAACTTCTTGACCAGGTAAGCATGCAGCTGGTTGCCCCTGGCAGAAGGGGAGCAACCGGCCTCACTGCTCTCTGGGCCCTGCTGGGGCGCAGAGCTGCTCGGAGGTTCAGGTGGCACCTGTGTCTGGGGTGGGTCCTCCTCCTCCATGCCGCCATCCTGAGGGGGCAGGCCGAGCGGTTGGCTCTCCTTGGAAAGTTGATCCTGGGCTTGGGGCTTAAGTCCAGGGCTTCCCATGCTCTCTGCCTGGATGCTGGGGGTTGGTGGCTGGTGACCAGGATCTGCAAGGCAAGAGTGGGGTGCTGGGGTCAGGAGAAACTGTAGCAGGTGGTGGCAATGCTGTCACCAGGAAATTATAAGAATATGCGTCTCTTCCTACTCAGCCCCTGAACTTCAGCAGGAGCAAGAACACCAATCTCTTCCTTGGAACATGAACCACATGCTCTGCTTATCTTCATGTCCGGTCTCAGGTGCCTCCTGGGGAAGCACTCTTGGGAACCATGGTTCTCCAAACCTCCGGAGAGTCATGGAGAAGGCTATCCCAGAGGCCCTATTCTCCTTCTGGAGACACACACTTAGGATGAATTAGGCCACCACCTCCTCACCTTATCTTGTCTGAAAATAAAGGAACCTCCACCCCCACCCCAGGTAGAAGAAACATAAGAAATTGGAAACCTTATAAACAGCTTGCTGTCTTCATCAACATGACCTTACTATTCCAGAGAACTTACTCAGGAAGATAAATACCGATACTGTTCGTTCTAAGGAAAAGACCCATCACTCTGCAATAGAAAGCATCAAATGACAAGTTATACCCCCAAGACTCTCTGAGCCTCTTGCCTGAAAATTCTAGCCTGGAGGTCCATGGATACTAAACGATTATGTCATGATCCTTATTCAATCCCGATCAAGCCCCGCCCCCATTCCACACTGGAAGACCCACCTTATACCAGACTTCAAAATTTCAATAAATATTCAGGCTTCACCCTTTCCCCTCAGAAAACCTACTAAGACTGTAATGTTCTCCTTTATCTCTGTGATTCTCAAAGCTTTGCTCTGTCTTATCAACAGGTTGTTCTGGTGATAATTTGGGAAGATAGCATCTGTTTGCCACATACCTGCCCAAGGTTCTGCTGCATCTTGCCCTGGGGAGTCCACCTCCCGTTGGACAGCAGAGTTCACTTCTGTCACCACAGCCATGGCTGCCTCTTCTTCTAGCCCGGGCTGGGTGGGGCTCAGGCCCGCAGAGGGAGGCTGGGGCCACAGTAGCAACTCAGAGCCTGGCAGTACGACCTGGTACACCTGCAGATGGAGCTTCTCGCTGACCCGCACCAGGGCCACGTTCCCCTCACCTTCCAGCCTGCCCCGCTGCACCAAACTGCAAAGCAGAGGAAGAGCTAGCTCAGGAGACCCTCTTCAAGTGGCCCTCCCTAAAGTCCCAGCTTCTGGGCAGTCCGAGTCCTAAAGACCCCATGCCTTTGGAACACTCACTGCAAAAACTCACTGGGTGGGGAATTACAGTGGGCTTCTGGTTCCGTCTCATGCCATGACAGAAAGCCTCAAAAAGGACCATCTTCACTACATACTCTCCTGTAACTTACCTGATCCAGCCTGAACTCTGCTCACAAGCACACACGTCTCCCCATGGGCCTAGTGACACGTCCTGAAATAAACCAATAAGAGTCCTTCTCCCATGTGTTTGGGGGGACCAGGGTGGGGGAAAAAAGGGATGTAACCTCTCCTGAGACAGATCTAATACGAAGCCCCTGGAAGGTTAATGTTCTGGTTCTGCCTCTACAGGACTGTGTTGTCTGATGTTTCATCCAGTAAAGACCAAAAGACTATCCCCCTCACCTCCCTCCCACTGTGTGGAGAATTACTAAATTGAACACATTACTGCCTTCCAGTGAGTACCAAACAAAAAAAGGAGTTAAGAGGTACATCATCTTTTAAGACTTACTATGCAACCAAACCCTTTACCTGCACTATTTCATCTATTGCTCCAAATAGCCCTGGAAGATTACAATAAAACGGCCATGCCTTTACCTTACAAATGAGTTAAACGACACACGTCATTTCATTAGCTAGGTGACAAAGCTGGGATTTGATTCCATGGCTTTTTAATCCTAACCACCTTTGCTCTTGACTTTCATCACTCCTGACACTATACTAATCTAGCTTTCAGCACCTTTCTGCACCTTGATTCCCTAACTACTGCAAGTGAGGGGAAGAGACAATCCTGGAGAGAAGGGGCAAAACTATCACCTATCTCTTGAAACACCCTGCTTCTTCTAACTGAAGAGCTGTCCAGAAGTGGCTGAACCTCTTCCACAATTTCAGTCACGGAGAAGACAAGTCCTATTCTTCAATACCTCCTCCTGCCGCGGTTTCACTCCTTCATCCTTCCGTTCCGATACAGACTCCTCTTCCAGCGGCCCCCAGAGCAGTCCCGGCTGCAGGGCTTCCCCGACACACCAGACCCCTAAGCGCTGCTCCTCGGCGAGTGAAGGGCCAAGGGCCAAGCCCCGGGGGAGGCTCTTTAGAGCCAGGACGGCCCGGGTCGCCCCGGGCGGGAAGTCCTTGAGGCCCTGAGCACAGCCTTGTCCAGAAGGGATCCATCCCAAGTCCGGGCCCAGGCGCGGGTCAGGGGCTGCAGGGAGATGGGGAAGCAGTGAGGGGGCGACCCAATAGGTCGTGCGGGTGGGGATAGGTGCAAGAGGAAACCGCAGATCCGGCTAGGCCTTGGCAGTCTGAGGGATCTAACGGCTCTAAATGGGCCGCTCGGAAGTTTGAGGGGGTTCTAGGACGCGGAAGCCCCCAGAGACTTCTAAGGGCACCGGAGGAGGATCCCGGGTTAGGGAAGAAAAGGGCCTGGGGTAGAGAGTCGACCAGGCAGGGAACGTTAGGTCTATCTAAGGCCAAGGCCGAGGGTCGGAGACACCGCAGGTCACTAACCGAACCGCAGTCTCTCGCCCTCGGAGAGCAGCTCCTCCGCCTCCTCCATCCCTCCAGAAAAGCCTCCCTCCGCCGGAAGTGAGTGTTCTCTTCTCCGCTCCCCCCGGAAACAGTTATCGGCTTCCAAATTTCCTGTCAGGAAAGAATGCTAAGAGCCAGACTCATCGGTGCACAGACCCGGGAGTTGGGGAATACCGACGAGGCAAAACTCCGTCCGAGAACAATAAGAACCATAGGATTCCAGAGGACCACCAGGGATTCCAGCATCAGAGAAAGCGGAACTAATTGTTCCAACCACCTCCTTTTGGGAGGGACGGGTCGGACACTTACGCTGTCCTCCCCCCCCCCCCACCGGCACTTGCGCCGGCACGTGCAGGAAGTGGGCGGGGAATCCTGGAAAGCCATATTTGGACCGGGCAGCGAACCGGAAGTGGGTTGGAGGTGTGGCGGAAGTGGTTGGGGAGAGGAGCGCGGGAGGGGGCGGTTCCCGTTCTACCGTGGAGCCGGATGTTTGCCGAGCTTTGACAGGCGTGGCAGAGGGAGCAGTGCCCGACCACGGTGAGCTGCAGGGCGCGGGGTCTTCCTGGGTGGGGAGGGGGGGAGGTGGGAAGGAAGAGACTAGACAGGTCACCGGAAGGGTCAGGATCCGGAGGGGGATGATCCGAGCGGATCCGAGGGGGGAGCAGGAGTGGGATGGGGCCTAGGAGCCTGACTTTCCCACGGCAGGGATTCAGCCCCACTCCCGGGTCTGCAGTGACGAGACTTCATCTCCTTCGCCGCTTTTCTCCTGCACTTCCCAGGGAAGAGTCCAGGTCAGATCGCAGTCATCGAGCAAGCCCATGAGAAGGGGAAGTCTCTGATCCGATCTGGCGAAGCTCTAAGAACAAGAAATTTGGGGGAAGTATTCCAGCCTGCCACTAACTAGGCCACGCTTTCATTTCTATTTCTTAATCCCTGAAATGGGATAATTACACCTGGTAGGGGTTTTGCAAACTGTGAAGCTCTGGACAAATGCACTTGTAGTTGAAAGCCTTGCTATTGTATCGTGGGATTTGCATTTTCGCAATGCTGGGGCCCCAACTGGGAGGGTGATCCCAGTGCCAGAGAATACTATTTCAAATTGTTATCTCAGCTCTTCGTGAAGATTAGGGGAGAGGCTTTACTTTGCCTTTTTATGAACCCTCTCTGAACCTTCAGAATCACATGAATGACAGTCATTTAGAGAAATGTTGAGGGATTGACCTGCATCAAAAGACCACCTTATAAAGACATAGATTAAAATCTTGACTCTGCTGTATGACCTACCTAAACAATTTGCTTATTTTTTCTGGTCCTCACTTTCCTCAAACAGTAAAATGGGCTTAGTAGTATAAACCTCACTGGTGCTGTTGTGAAGTTAAAAAGTAATTTGTCTACTTTATGGTGCTATATAGGCCCTCAACAAATACTGGTTGCCTTCTCCATTTAGGAGATGACCTCATTCATTCAGTCATTCAACAAATGAGAGCATCTATGTGCTGAATAGGTCAGGGATTCTTTTTTTTTTTTTTTAAAGATTTTATTTATTTATTTGACAGAGAGAGACACAGCGAGAGAGGGAACACAAGCGGGGGAGTGGGAGAGGGAGAAGCAGGCCTCCCGCGGAGCGGAGAGCCCGACGCGGGGCTCGATCCCAGGACCCCGGGATCACGACCTGAGCCGAAGGCAGACGCTTAACGACTGAGCCACCCAGGCGCCCCTAGGTCAGGGATTCTTAAATGGATTCTCAGACGGCCTGTGAACCCCTTAAAATTGCAAAGAAGATTTCATGCATGTGCTGATTTTTCTTAGGGAAAAAACCCACAAATTTCATCAGAATTTCGGAGAAGTCCAGAGGTTAAAACCTCTGTCTAAAATGATTTTCAAAGATTTTTGTATAAGTAGGTGTTTTACCTACGGAGAGGGGAAATACTAATCTCAGGGTAAGGAATATTTTGCACAGATTGGAACAGGGCTTGTAGGTGACTCGAGTCTTGGGCCACCAGGATACTTCATTTCCATCACTTTATATTAGAATTTCCCTGAGCCGGCTTCCCTCACCTTCCCACTGAGCGGGAGCTAAACTTCAGGGCTCACAGAGGGAAGCAGCTGTGGGTTGGAGGCCAGTCTGGCTGGGAGGCAGAAACAACTGTGATTAGTTTTGCTGGAAAAGGCGGTTATGGAATGGGGGAGGGGTCAGTTCTGGAAGGACAGACAAAATTGAGGAGTTACTGGAAAAGAGGTGGAGTTCAAGTTCAGCAACCCCTTTAGAGAGTGTCCGTCTCCTTCCCTCACACATACTTCAGCTTGCAGCTGTCCCTTCTAATCCTGTTTGCTTTAGTGCAAGTATTTTAGAATACTGGAGAGTTATGCTTCTGTACGGGAGGAGCCTGTGCTTCTATAGATAAGGAAATTTAAGTCTAGTTAAGGAAAAGACTTGCCCAGCATCCTTGCAACTCATTGGTTCAAGCAGGACTATAATCTACTTCTCCATATACCTCACCCCATGCCTTGTTCATTGCGTCAGGCACCCACTGTTTGCAGAAAGACTTCTGGCGTAGCTGTGGGCAGGGCTAACGGGCACCAAGTGCGTGGGCAGTGACAGAAGAGAAGGCATGGAGAGAAGGCTCAGGCCTAACAGGGGTTATTGTGAGCTGAACTCTGTGTCTGTTACCCAGTGGAGTCCCCTTTTGGGGAATACAGCCATGCAGCTGAATGGGGGAAAGAGCCTGTGGGTAAAGCAAGAGTGGATTCCTCAAGACTTAGGGTTGCCTGCATTAGAGGCTTGAAGGGGAATGGGTGAGGTGGGGCGGGGGACACAGCAGCACTCGCTGGGAGAAGTGCGTTTCCAAATAAAAGAGGGTCATCTTTCTCTGTGCTCGTGGAAGGGACTTATATTTTGGTAGTATCCAGCAGGAGTGAATAAGGGTAGCGGATAAGAGGCCGGAGGAAAGGAAGAGAAAGGTTTTTTGGTTTTTGGTTTTTGATTTACGGCCGTTCGGCTCTTCGGCTGCTTGGCTTTGGCTCAGGAGCTTGGAATGGCTTTTGCCACTGAAACAGCGTGGTTGCTCCGGTAACAGGGTGGTTGTTGCTAGGCACAGGGGGCCGGCTTACCATCCAGAGTCCTCAGCTGTGAGGTGATGGGTGCTGAAGGTTGTCCTGTTGCCTTTGAGCCCAGAGGTGCTCGGCGTCTGGAACCTAGCTGGCAGCTGTCCCCGCTTCTCCCACCCTGTGCCTGGTCTTGTCCGCACTCTTTATCTGTCCTGCCCATTCTCTGACCATATATGTCATTTTTGGGCTCCAGGAATGTAGTGGCTTAGAGCAGCCTCTTCTCCGGGGCTGGACTGAGTGGATTGAATCCCCTCCCTGACCCACATGGTGAGTCTGGGATGGCAGGGGGTTGGCTCCCCCACGCAGCCACATCCTTTACCAGCCCCAGACCTGGGCAAACCCAGCTTCCGATTCGGCTCCTCTCCCTCTCCGTCTGCTGTAGCTGCGGGTCTGGTTTTCACCTCCTGTCACTCAGCGCTCTGGATGCCGTGGGCTTCCCCCTTTCCCATCTGTGCTCTCCAATCCTTGGGGCAGTCTCTTGACCTTTCCCACCTTGAAACTACATCTGGAGCTCCCTGCGGATTAGAGTGGGCTTGGGAGCCCCCAGGAAGCTGCAGATTGTCTGCTGTGACTGGCAGGCAGATTCCATCCCTTACTTCTTGTTCCTGTCCTGGGGCAAACCCAGCTGGGCACCTTGACCGTGGCCTTTTTTCTGTGACCCTGGGGTCTCTGGCCACCTCCTCTTCCCTGGGCCAAAAGTGAGAGGAGGAGTAGCCAGGGCCACAATTAACCTTTTTCACGAATGGGGTTTGGAACATCTCTGTACACCTTAGATGCTTGCAGCACCTCTCCTCTGTAACTGTTGGGGACTGGGAAGCTTCTTTGCTCCATGACCCCTGAGGAGAGGTGCGTGGACTTTTCTCCCCTCTGCAGCTGGGACTGCATGACTGTACCAGATGGGCGGTGGGCAGCACAGGGCCCGGCACGGCTCGTCCCTAGCCAGCTGGAGGACCTGAGGGCAGGCACCGAGCTGCGCCATCCTCTGCCCCAGCTGCCTTTTCTGGCAACACGCCTAAACTGTGGAGAACCCAGGGTGACATGGAACTCTTGGCAAGGATGCGAAGTGTTGAGGAACAGGAACAGGGGAGGTTGGGGGAGGAACGAGTGAGAGCAGGAGGGTTTGCTGTATCAGTTACAAGGGAAACGAGGGTGTCCCTGACTTGCCACCCCCACCCCAGGTTTCTCTTCAGGTTCTGTGGAGTGAAGCTGTGGGGGACAGGCCTGGTCATGGACCCGCTTTCAGAGTTGCAGGATGACCTGACCTTGGATGACACCAGCCAGGCCCTGAACCAGCTGAAGCTAGCCTCCATTGATGAGAAGAACTGGCCGTCGGACGAAATGCCTGACTTTCCGAAGTCAGGTGGGTGCTTCCGGATCTCAGGCGGCCCTACAGTGCCTTAGAAGGGGAGTCTCCCTTTCTGTTGAAGGGGGGCAAGCAGACCAGCCCCAGGGTGGGGCTGGGGGCACACGTCCTACGGACTGGGGGAGGATCAAAGAACACGAGTCTCAGGGAGAACACTGCCAGCCCCCCAGGTTATCCCCTGACTTTGCGGTGTTCCTCAGATGACTCCAAAAGCAGCTCCCCGGAACCTGTTACTCACCTGAAGTGGGATGACCCTTACTACGACATTGCCCGGCACCAGATTGTGGAGGTGGCAGGTGAGCATTGCACCTTTTGCCTCCTGGTCTGCCCTCCCGGCTTGAGGAAGCCCGCCCCTCGGGCCACAGGGGAAGGGACTGGGGGAGGGGCCGGGACCTGCCCTGTGATCTCACCCCTGACCCTGGGGCTCCTGAGCCACTGTACCGTTTTTTAAAATCACAGACTTGATTGTGATGGCCACTTGGTCTCTCCACCGGCAACCACATGCTGACCTCTGACCCCATTGTCTCTGTTGGCTGATGGTGGATGGGAGGCAGTGTGGCTTAGTGCCTTTGAAGTCAGAGAGCAGTTTGATTTCCAGCTCTGCTCTCTGAACTCCTTTCTTCCTCACAGGGTCGCTGAGAGGATTAGAGTAGCGAGTGTCTGTCAGGGCCTAGCCGGGAGCCAGGACATAGTTGGCCCCGAATAAGTGGCCACTAACCTCCCTTCCCTTTGCCCTGATGTCAGCTTTTCCACCCCATCAGTTACTGGGGACCAGGGAGGTGCCAGTTCCTTTTGGGGGGAACCCTACCTCCAGGGAAATCTGGAATGGCAGAGCCTCCTTCCAGAAGTTAGGGGCCCCATGACCCCCTGGAGCGTCAAGTTTCTGGCAGATGCGCTACCGTGCTGAGCGTGGGTATGGAGCCCCCCCTTGGGTCTTGGCCTCAGTGAGCTCCCACTTTCTTGTTCATAACGCAGGACCCAGAGCAGGGGAGGTAGCAAGGATGTTGGTGACCGATTTCTGCCCTTAGCGTCCTACTACTACCAGAAGAGGAAATCAGAGTGGTAGGATTGTCTTTTCCCTGATAGTTGTCTGTCCTCACTGGTGGAGGACAGGTAACTGTAAGCCAGGATGACAGCATGGCCCTGCTCTGAGGCATTGGGGTGAGCAAAGGAGGCCGGGTAGCGCATGGCCCTGGAGCGCAGCGTGCTGGCTAAGGGGGCTCTGCAGGCATCTGGCTATAGGGAAGCCACAGGGAGCTCTATCTCTTCTGAATGCTGGGCTTAGAGAGGGAGGAGGCAGTTGAAAGATTTGCCCCTTATTTCAGAGGCGTTTCCAGGGCATTTGTCTTCCTGGTGCCTCTCCTGGTCTGAGTCGAAGGCCTTGGCTGTGGCTCTTTCACCCCTACAGAAGCAAGGTTGAGAGTTCTTTCCTGGCCCGGTCCTCACCTGGGCACAGGAGAGTCACCAAAGGTTCCGAACTTTCTTTCCTCACTTCCAGAAATGGACCTGACTGGGGCATGGGGGTGGGTATCTGATGTGATGTAACATAGTCTCTATCCTCCTGACCGGTGTGGCCAAGACACAAGGCAGAGCAGGGGGGGCCCACCCCCACCCCGGCACTGAGTGACCCCTTTCCCCACTGCAAGCAGAGCTGCAACATGTTTCTGTTTCCCCAGGGTATGATGAGCCTGAGGGGGCCCAGCCAGGTAGGTGTGTTCCTGGCTCTCTGCGCTTGGCCTCTGGGCTGTGGATCAAGAGGGGCTCTTGGTGGAGGCCAGGTGGGGCCAGCTTAATTGCAGCCCCACTCCAGGGAGCTGGGAGCTGGTGGTACCTGGGAGCCGGAACTAGCAAAGGGTTTACAGGAGGTTTGACAGGGTGGTGCCGTGTGGGGACACATCCAGAGCCCAAAGGGAAAGGGGCTCCTGGGGACGGAGGGGCCATGGCCCATGGCCTTAGTGCCGGCTCAGGGCCCCGCTGGTGGGGGTGTCCCCATGGCTGTGCCTCTCTGGCTGCTCCGAAGAGCGTGGATTGGCACCACCTGAGCCGGAGTCGTTTGACGAGACCATGGTGATGTCCTTCCTGGGAGGCCGGTTTCCCGGCATTAGAAACTGGAGAAAGAGCCCATGTTGAATGGAGGATGGGCGGGGGGTTGTCCCCAACTCCTGTGCAGCCTCTGTTCTCCGTGCTGGTCGTAGCTGTCATGCTCCACATTCAAACTTGACTCAGTCCGAGTGGGTTCTTTCCAGTGGCATGCTGGCAAACATTTAACAGTTCTCTCTCTGGAAAGGGAGCGGAAAAAAAGGCTAGTATTTATTTGTAGCATTTGTAATTTCTACCACAGCAGATTTCAAGCACCAACACGATGTCAACTGGCTGCAGTATTCCTGACCACTTAACAATTTAACAAATGTGTGAGCCAGCCCCGGCCCAGTGCCCCAGCCCCCACCTCCCATCCCCTGGGCCTGCTCTGCAGGTTGTGGGCGGGTGGTGGCTGGTCTGGTGGTTCCCAGAATGCCTGCTGGAGGACTGCAGTGTTGCTGATTAACACCCAGGCCACCCTGGGAGCGTTCCTGATTGGTATCCGGGGAATGCAGAGGCTCCCTTCCCAGGCAGCTTGCTCTTTTCCTGGTGCTTTCCACAAAGGCCGTGTCTTCTCATCGAGCCCTTGCCCCCAATGCCCTGGAGACACCAGTGCACCCAGCTCCTCTCCCTTTAGTCTCCAGGGCAGAAGTCTGTTCTCTTCTGAGCTCAGGAGGGAAGTTCCCAGCCTTTTCACACTTGCTTCTTGTAGCGGCAGTTACTTTGTCTGCTGGCAGATGCCAAGCCACCCAAGAATTTGAGCAACGGGACTCCACTCCAAGGAGGGGAGGACAGGGGCTAGGCCCTGGGGTCACCCGCATCTTGTTCCTTGCTTGTCTGAGAGTTTTGCCATCCAGCCCCTCACCGATCCAGCTTTTGCCCCAATCCCTGTTCGACGTAATCCAACAGGTATTTTTAAGCCCCGTAGTCAGCATGGAGGATTCAGTGAGGAAAAACACGCATTACTTCCATCAGGGAGCAGACAGTCCAGTGAAGGGGTTCTTAGAACTGGTCCGAGTCGTTTTTGAGAATATGAGCGATGTGGACCTCTTCTAGGGTATATGTGCATGTGTTTGTAGTGTTTTTCATTTATCATCATGGCCTTGGTGGAGCCCTGGTTGAGAATGCAATTTCCCATTATGAGGGCCTCCTTCAGCCCCTCTGATGAGTCTTGCCTCAGCCCTGCAGAAAAGGGTCAGAGCCTTGGCAACCACTTTGGAAAAGTACTGACTCCTGGGTTAGGTCTCTGACCAAGAAGAAGCATCAAGATCATGGTTTACTAAATATGGAGAAGGACACTCAGCAAGGCATGGGGTGGGGAGTGGGCCTTAATCCTCAGAGGTAGGTGGACAGACTCCATGCATTTCATGGGTTGTACTGGTATTTTCATTTGCCTCTGAAGCAATGGGAATTAGGCAAGTGTGGTTTGGTGTCTCTGGAGAGGTGTGAAGGTAAAGATGTAGGGAGGGTTCCTGGGACATGGGGGAGTGGGGACCAGGCCTTGTCCTCATCGAGCTTTGTTTGATGTCCCTGATCCGTCCTGACCCTGGAAGAACATCTCACCTTGGAGGGCAGGAGCTCCCCGGCTTCTTGACAAAGCCAGATGATCAGACCATCAAATAGTGACCAGTTTTGGACGAACACCCCTGAGCGATTACAGCCAAACGAGCATTTTTCCCAAAGCATTACAAACTCCTCTGAACTCCCATGTTCTTTAGAATATCTTTCATGAGAAAGGATATGATTTTTAGAAATGTCCAGAAGTCAATCAGAGCCAAGTGTGGTTAATAATCCTAGTAATACAATCAGAAAGCGCTGCTAGTGGTCAAAAAAGAGAGCTGACCATTAAGTAATCACTCCCGTGTTCTCCTTGGCCTTGGACTTGCCCAGAAGGCAGCGTCAAGACGTTTTCCAAATACACGCTGCCCAGAGGGGGTGCTTCTGGAATAAGCCTGGGCTTTTAAGATGACTGTTCGACAAGGTACCAATTGCTTTGGTGGATGTGACTTCCAGTTTTTTTAGTTAGCCATTTTAAAATGTGCAGTCGGTGCTATTTCAGACATTCACAGTGGGGTGCAGCCGTCTCTGTTTAGTTGCACCATTTCATCCATACCCACGCCAGATCCCATAACCATAAACAGCCAATCCGTAATCTTCCCTCTTCCAGCAACTGACAACCACTAATGTGCTGTCTCTGTGGATTTACCTATTCTAGATAACTCCTATAAACGGAGTCATACAATAGGTAGCCTTTGGGGTCTGGCTCCTTTCACTTAGCACCATGTTCTCAAGGTCCATTCACAATGTAGCATGGACCAGTACTTCATTCCTTTTTATGGCCAACCTGTATCCCACTGCATGGATATACCACATTTTCTTTATCCATTCATGCATTGATGGGCATGTGGGTGTTTCTGCCAGGTGTGACTTTTTACAAAGTCACCTTATTTTTTAGACCCCAGCTCAGTAGCCCCGAAAGCAACCTGTCCCTCTTTCTTCAGCCACACATGCTTGAGTACAGACACCTGCCCAGAGGTGGCTCCACTTCGGCCACTCTGGCCCCTGTTCTACGTGGCACGGGTCTCCAGGCCTGGCACCCTTCAGTTCCTCGCCCCGCTTCTCTCTGTTGATTTTCCACTCACCGCTCCATCTTTCTCCACACCTAGGAGATGACAAGTATGGGCGGAAGATCATTGTGTTTAGTGCCTGCCGAATGCCCCCGAGCCACCAGCTGGACCACAGCAAACTCCTGGGGTGAGTATCCACGGGGAAGCTGGTGGGACCGGTGCCCAGGTCCCCCAAACCCCCCATCGCCTGATGCATTCTCCTTCCTGTCACTTCCAGTCCAGAGGTATCAAGCCGCCTCCCTCCACGCCTCCCCTCTACTCCAGAGGGAGCTATTCTTTACATTTGAGGGATAGCACCGGGCTAAGAGTTGGACCTGGTTTCTAGTCCAGGAAACTGCAACCTTGGCAGGTGTCTTCATCTCTTCAAGCCAGTTTTCCTTCACTGAGGGCATCAAAATGCAGCCCTCCTTCCTCGTAGAGTGGAGATACTGCACGCGAACACGCTTGGAAAAGTAAAATACCGTCCCCCGGTGCGGACTGATGGTTATGAGCAGCACTTCTGCTGTGCTTGCAGTTCGTCATTTACATGAATGATTAGTGTTATTTGGTGCCAGTGGCCTCTGTACCTGTCTGGGTTCTGTTAGCAAATACATGGAATAGCTCTGGTTGGTCTAGAAATCTGATGCCAGTTGGAAAGCTGATTGCAAGCAGGAGTTTGACAGACCTTTTTTTTTTTTTTTTTTAAGATTTTATTTATGGGGCACCTGGGTGGTTCAGTCTGTTAAGTGTCTGCCTTCGGGGGCGCCTGGGTGGCTCAGGCGGTTAAGCGTCTGCCTTCAGCTCAGCTCATGATCCCAAGGTCCTGGGATCGAGCCCCAAGTTGGGCTCCCTGCTCAGCGGGGAGCCTGCTTCTCCCTCTCCCTCTGCTGCTCCCCCTGCTTGTGCTCTCTTTCTGTCAAATAAATAAAATCTTAAAAAAAAAATAAAGATTTTATTTATTTATCTATTTCAGAGAGACAGAGAAAGGGCAGGGGGAGGAGCAGAAGGAGAGGGATAAGCACACTCTGTGCTAAGTGCAGAGCCCAGCATGGGGCTCGATCTCACGACCCTGAGATCATGACCTGAACTGAAACCAAGAGTCGGACGCTTAACCAACTGCGCCACCCAGGCGCCCCTGACAGACCCTGTTCCGATAAGCAGTTGTTATTGAGCCACCAGTGGGCCCCCGGCATGCGCTGGACCTCCATGAAGGTAGAGCCCTAACGGACTTATCCTGAGGCGCCTTAGTGCGTGTCCAGTTAGCCCCTTGCACTTCTTTCCTGATCTCTTTAAAGCACTCCCTGAAACTGAAAGCGTCTGCACTGCTCATACCAGCTCTTTGGGATCCTGAATGGTTGTGTGTGTGTGTGTGTGTGTGTGTGTAGGGGGAGGGGAGGGGTCAGGGACAAGCCAGCGGTGCGGCTGCAGAAGGGAAAGGGCCTGAGTGCAGAGTCCGCAGTCCTGGTGGGAGTCCAGCCCTGTGGGAGTTTTCTCTCAGGCTTTCAGAGCCCTGCTCCTGTCACCCCTCAGATGGGCAGACAGAGCCTTGTTGAGGCCCATCCCATGGCCCAGCCAGGAACAGGCCACGGAGCTCAGCCTGAGGGTAGCTGAGTCACACACCCTACCGTTTGGTTTCACCAGCGACTGAGTTGGCAGGTGACAGACTCCTGGCCAGAGAATAGTCTGAGTGGGAGGAAGTCAGAGGAAGGAGCTGGGAAAGCACCCAGTTTTCAGGAGAGAGCTTGCTGAGTGAATCCGCACCACTCGGGGGGCTTCCTCTGACTTCCGGAAGCCCCCCGACATCCATCCTGTCTGTCCTCCGTCCCTTCCTGGAGGGGTCTCCCTGCCCCCATGCAGCCTGTGGGGCAGCGCTTTCCACGCAGATCAGTCCCATTGTCGCAGCCTTGGCCTTTCCTGCTGTCCAGCCACATCTAGGGGGTTGAAAGAGAAAATGCCTGAAGCTTGGATTCAGAAGACCAGTTCAATTTCACTGTGCCTCTTACTAGCTGTGTGGTTGGGGCAAGTCTCTTCTGAACCCTATAAAAATAAGAATTGTGCCCACCTCACGGGGTTGTCATGGGCATTAGGTAAGATAATATACATGAAATGCAGGGGTGCCTGGGTGGCTCAGATGGTTAAGCATCTGCCTTCGGCTCAGGTCATGATCTCAGGGTCCTGGGATCGAGTCCCGCATCGGGCTCCCTGCTCCTTGGGAGCCTGCTTCTCCCTCTGCCTCTCTCTCTCTCTGTCTCTCATGAATAAATAAATAAAATCTTAAAAAATATATATATATATATACATGAAATGCCCTCGTATACATTTGTAAAGTATTACAGATTTCAAGGATTTAGAAAAATGTAACTATAAAGAAAAAATATGGGCAATGATAAAATCTCCCATGAACCTACCACCCAGAGAAAAAAACTGCTGTTAATATTTTCGTGTATTCACCTTTTTCTATAACTCATACAGAGGTGACTACACAAAGATCTGTATTTTACATAACGTTATCTTCTGAACACTAAACACGCTTCAAAGACATCTTTTAAAAACATGTTACTGGCATACATGTGTACAGAAAAGTAAATTGTCATACTACTTGATGAATTTTCAGGAACTGAATACACCCATCCACACCCACAGGCCTCCCTTTGTTCTTCTAGCTGCTTCTCCAAAGGGTAACCACTCTCCTGACACCTAATTTCACAGATTGCTTCTGTCTGCAGAAACATCCTGTGAGGTATTCTATTTATAGATGGCCTGTAATTTATTTAACCAGTTCCCTGTTTCTGGACAGTTAGCTTGCTGCTCAAAAAAAATGTTTTTTCCATTGTAAAACAGGCTGCATTGAACAGCCTTCGACAAAAATGCTTCTGTTCATTTCTGATTGTTTCTTTAGGATAACTTCCTGGATATGTTTTTACAGGGTCAAAGAGTATGAACATTTTTTAGCTTCTGATAAACATCACTTTATGGCTCTCCAAAACGCCATAACATCCAGCAAAGGGGGGGGGTGTATTATCACTACAACTTTTGCTATTTTATAGTTGCAAAATGCATCTTTTCATGTGACAGCTCTTTGCAAGCTGTGAAGTGTGCAAGGGCTAAATTACCGTATAGCAGTAAGGGCTGGGATCACAGTAATAATCCAGCATTTGACACTTCACATGCCTGCCTGTGTGGTCAGCAGAGTGAACTTGGGAGTTAGTTCATCTCCAGGCTCCAGCACAAGCTGTGTGACTCTGGATAAGCACTTAACCTCTCCGAGCCTCACTGCCCTCCCGTGTAAGGAGGAGATAATCTCAGCCCCAACTGTTCCGAGGAAGGCATGAGATAATGTACGCAGAGTGCTTGTCAGACACTAAAAGCTAAATATTGATGAATGGTGACTGTCATCATCATGATCGACTCTGGGCAGTCCTGCGGGGAGTGTTACTCCCATTTTTCCTGCAGGTATGCCAGAGGGCCCCAGTTCCAGTCCTGGTCTCCTGGTTTCTGGCCAGGACTGCTGTTCTCCTCCTTCTTCCTCCACCCAGCCCAGCCGCGACCCTGAACCTCCTCCACACCGTGCAGCGGGTGATTGTGCAGCCAGATCGGGCAGTACACGGAGGCGGAGGATAGAAGCAGGGGACCCCCGGGCGCCGGGTCATGTCTCCGGGGGCCCCTCCTGAACCGAGTGGGGCTTTGCTCTTGTAGGTACCTGAAGTACACGCTGGACCAGTACGTGGAGAGCGACTACACGCTGCTCTACCTGCACCACGGCCTGACCAGCGACAACAAGCCCTCCCTCAGCTGGCTCCGGGACGCCTACCGCGAGTTTGACCGCAAGTGGGTTGGGGCCCGGGGGCAGGGGGCTGCGGAGCCAGCAGCTCTGCTAGCTTCCAGGCTGTCCTCTGCTTGCTCTGTGCCAGGGGGAGGCAGGCGCCCGCGCCTGGGTGAAAGCAAAGATTCTGAAGTTGGAACACCCTGGGCTTAAATCCCAGTCTCGTACTTCCTCGCTCTGTGACCTTTCCTGGTACTTAACCTCTCTGAGTCTGTTTCCTGATCTGTACAGTGGGACCACCACGGCACTTACCTCTCAGGCTTTCCCTGAGGACACAAATCAGAAAATGTACCCGGAGAACCTAGTTCTGTGCCTCTCCCAGCACACCCGCTGCTGAGTTCCTGTCGTCTCTCTGCAGGTACAAGAAGAATATTAAGGCCCTATACATCGTGCACCCCACCATGTTCATCAAGACCCTGCTCATCCTCTTTAAGCCCATCATTAGGTGAGCGGGGCTGATGGGGGAGGACAGTGGCTTCCCCATGCTTCCTGCTGAACTCTGAACCAGATACTTGAGGAGGCCCAGCACCCTGGAGACAGGCCATTGTGGGGCTCAGCCATTGTCTGATCTTGGGGGGCTGCTGAGGGGATGGTGGAGGCCTGCCGAAATATGCCTACCCGTGCCCTCTATTCTGCCGGCAGCTTCAAATTCGGGCAGAAGATCTTCTATGTGAACTACCTGAGCGAGCTGAGTGAGCACGTGAAGCTGGAGCAACTGGGGATCCCTCGCCAAGTGCTCAAGTGAGGCGGGGGCAGGGGCTGTGTGTGCCCGCTGGGCTAGGTGTACGTGTGTGTCATGCTTGCAGGGGGGTGGGGGGAGAACATGCCAGCCAAGGGGAGACGGAGCCTCGAGAAGCCCCGGGTGAGCAGAGGAAGTGAAGGTAGTGATGAAGAGCCTGCGCACGGGGTCGGAGGGCGCGGGCTCGGATCCTGCTTCTGTCGCTTAAAGGGCTCCTCAGCCCTGACTTGGTCGTGGGCAGAGCAGGGTTGCTAGGAGGGCTGAACGAAGTGACTCTGTGCAGGAGCACAGTGAGGGCCTGACAAACAAGGTGACTACAAAGTCAGGTCGGCGGCCTGACCCTCCCATCTGCCTCCCCAAGGTATGACGACTTCCTCAAATCCACACAGAAGAGCCCTGCCACGGCCCCCAAGCCCATGCCACCACGGCCCCCTCTGCCCAACCAGCAGTTCGGGGTCTCGCTGCAGCAGTGAGTATGGGAGAGGTGGGCAGGCCTGGCATGTGGGGGCCGCAGAGAGCGGCAGACCCCGCTCACTGCCCCTGTTCCCAACAGCCTCCAGGAGAAGAACCCAGAGCAGGCGCCCATTCCGCTTGTGCTCCGGGAGACCGTTGCCTACCTGCAGGCCCATGGTGAGTGCCAAGGCCGCTCACTGGCCACAGGGCCTCCAGGACCTGCCCCTTCCCCTTCAGCCCCGACGCCAGGCCCCTCCTCAGTCTCGTCTCCCAGCTCCCCTCGGGAAGCTGCCAGGCAGGGCTGAGCGGCCCCACATGCACCAGCGCCCACACCGACCCTGCCTGGAGCCCTGAGACAGAGCGGGTCCAGGCGTCTACACCCTGCCCCAGAGCTGAGACTCACCGGCCCCGCTGTTTCCCAGCTCTCACCACTGAGGGGATTTTCCGAAGGTCAGCCAACACCCAAGTCGTCCGGGAAGTACAGCAGAAGTACAACATGGGTGAGTGGTCTGGGGGTGTGCCCAGGCCCGCAGGGCCTGTACAGATCCTGTGGAGGGGCGGGGGAAGGATGGGGCATCAGTGTGACTGTGAGGGGGCTGCTTTGCCATCTGCTCCCCGGTAAACAAGGGCCCCACGTTCCGTTCCTGTCAGAGGTTCTGTGGCATTTGGGCTGATTGCATGGGTCCTGCTCCTGCCTGGCTGTCCCAGGCCCGCTGCCTCAGCGCTCAGGCTTCCGGGTCCCGGGTTTCAGGTTCATTCAGAGACGGGGAATCACCGTAGTGTGTGCTGGGAGGCCCCATCCTACCCGGTCCCCTCGTCACAGAGCAAGAGGGGAAGGCCTGTGCAAGAGGAAGCTCCACGGGAGGACGGGGCTGGTGCAGTGGCTGCGGGCGGTGGGGTCTGCTTGGCCTCCAGGCCTCTAGGCGGGCTGCCGGCCTCCAGGCTAGGCCCAGCTCCTCTCCACCCCCTCCCCCAGGGCTGCCGGTGGACTTCGACCAGTACAATGATTTGCACCTGCCGGCTGTCATCCTCAAGACCTTCCTCCGGGAGCTTCCTGAGCCCTTGCTCACCTTTGACCTCTACCCCCACGTTGTGGGCTTCCTCAGTGAGTGCCCCTGTCTTCCCTCCCCGGCTCTGTGGTTTTTTCTGCTGGGTTGGAGCCAGGGCTGGACTCAGAGCAGGCAGGTTTGGCCTGTCCTCCAAGGACAGTCTGGGTGGGGTCTCCCCTCTGGCCTCGTGCCGGCCCAGCGCCGGGCCGCTGTGACCTGGGCCCTGGTTCCTTGCAGACATTGACGAGAGCCAGAGAGTGGAAGCGACGCTGCAGGTGCTCCGGACACTGCCTGAGGAGAGCTACCAGGTGCTTCGTTTCCTCATTGCCTTCCTGGTGCAGGTGAGCCCGGGGCCTCAGCCTCTGCTGTTCACCTGGAGGAGGGCGGGGGGAGGGGCCGCCACCCCGCCGCTCCCGGGTATAGGAAGCAGGGTCTGTGGCTTCCTGCTGTAGCCCCCTGATTCCCTCCACAGATTTCTGCCCACAGTGACCAGAACAAGATGACCAACACTAACCTGGCTGTTGTCTTCGGCCCTAACCTTCTGTGGGCCAAGGATGCTGCCATCACCCTCAAGGCCATTAATCCCATCAACACGTTCACCAAGTTCCTCCTGGATCACCAAGGGGAGTTGTTCCCCAGCCCTGACTCCAGGGGGCTCTGAGCCCTGCCCTGCCGCCCCTTCTTGGAGAGCCCCAACTGGGACTCTTCCTCCCGGCTTCAGCCTTATCGGAGCTTGGGGCTCCTGCCCAGCAAGGGGCCGTGAGGCCCTGCGGGCTGGAAGCTGGGGCCAGCCAGCCGGGCAGCTCTTGCTCCCCTTCTGTCCAGCCCGCCTCGCCAGCCCTGGAGGCCTCGCTGTAACCACGAGACGTTTTTCTTCGCCTTATACTTCTCACTGCCTCCTTGGATCCCTGGCTCCTTGCCAGGCTCTGCAGAGCTGGCCTTGGCTCTTCCAGCAGGGAAAAAGACTGGCCCCAGCAGCTGCTTCCCCACTTTCTCCTGCCTCTCTTTTCCTGGCAACTGCAGATGCCTCTGTCATGCCAGCTGGGCTGGTAGCTGGGGCTGGTCCCCTTCCTGGCTGCTGGGGAGTAAGCAGCTGAGCTGGGCTGGCTTGGGCCCGCCCTACCAACGCACCTCCCTGCCTCGGTGAAGGCCTGTGCGCAAAGCATCTGCTCCTGTCCTCCCCTCTGAAGGTTCAGCCTTGGGTGTTGACACAGCTAAGGACTGGCAAGGCCAGAGGCTGCTTCCTACTTCTGCCTCCTTCTCTTGCACACATCCTGGGTCAGCCCTTCTCAAGTGATACTGCCCCCAGGATGTTCCTGCCCCCTGGTTCTGCCAGGACTGGCAGCTTGGATGATAGGGCTGAGTCCCAGCATCCATCTGAAACAGACACTCCCATTCCTACCCAGAAGCCCCGTGTCTGGTCGGGCCAGTGACAAGCAGTCTCAGACCCCCATGCCTTGCCTCCCCTCCCTTCCCACTCCCGCAGATCCTCAGCCTAAGCTCTTGTGGGCGGGTCTGTGGTGGGGTCACATGGGTCCCTGCTCCGGCCAGAAGCGACTCAGTGCCTCAGGATCTGTGGCTTCTTCCTCCAGCTAGTGACTCCTGGAGGGGCTGAGCGGAGACCTTGCTAATTAAGTCAACCCCTGCCGGGGGAGTTCTAGCAACGTCCCCCAGGGCCCTGTCGTCTTTAAGAAATCCTGGACCCCGATCATTGGTACTTCTCATTCCAACTGTGTTCCTTAGAATTACACGCCTTCTTGGTGAACCGCGGGGACCCCACTTCCTGCAGTTGTCCCCTGGCAGCAGAGGGAAGTATCTGCACAGTGGCCCTGCCCCCCTAGCCTTGGCCAGAGCTTGTACTGTGGGGGCCCTCATTGACCAGCCCAGCCCCATCTGCGCGGTGGGTGCGGCCTGGGTCCTGACCTCACTGGGCTCTCTCCCGAGGATGCTAGCATGTTAGGACTCCCGGGGGCCTGGAGTGGCTGCTGGTTCCTTGTCAGTCCCTGCGTCTCTGGCCCGAGCCGGGCTTCTGCTTTCTGCCCTCCTTTGTGTATCAGGTGTTACGCACAGCCCCATTTACTGGGGAGCCTCATAGAACTCTTAGGTCTTTCTCCTGTCCCCTGTCCCACTGGTCTGTCCCCAGGGGGAGAGGGAGAGTACTGTGAATCAAGTGTTCACATTCACACTTAATGACTTCCTGGGCACCAATCATGTATTTCACCTTTACACTTTTTGTATTTCAATAAAAAAGGAGATGGAAAACTGCACTCCCCCCCCCCCCCCGGGGTGTCCGGAAGCACACCTGGAGGCTCAGAATAGGCTGGGAAGTGTGTGGTTGTGGAAGATGAGCAGGTGGGGCCTCAGGAAGTCCCCCTCCCCAGTCCATCTGACCTCGTCCTTCTTTGTCTCGTTCCCTTGGGAGTGGGTGTGAAGCCGGCTTTCTGACGTCCTCCAGGCTTGGACGTGTGAACAGTGACCCCATGTTGTACGTGTGCAGCATCCCAATGGGCCGCCAAGGGCGGTACCCCATGACCACAGCCTCTTCTGGCCCTGAACAGAAGGGACTGTGGCGAGAGCAACATGGGCTTGAGTCCTGGTGCCATCACCCTCCACCAGCTCCGCTTGATAACAGCCGTATCATCAGCCCACCTGGGACGGTCTTTTCATTTCTGAGGCTCTGAAGTGACACACACAGGACGTAACAGAGCAAGTGCCCAGTGGTGACCAGAATGACCACTGTTGCAGAGGAATGAGGAGATGGTCCCAACCTCATGTAGCACCTACGATTGGAAGCCTCGTGTGACTGTTAGCTTCTTTCTCCCCACCCTCCCCTCAGCGCCTTGGCCATTTCCACCTGCCACCCGGTCCCACCGAGGCTAGAAGAGAACCAGTTTTCGTCTCTTGACTAGATTTTGCTGCGCTTTAAAGATTAAGATGGCAAAATTTAAGTTACGTGTATTTTACCACAATTTAAAGATAATGGTTTGTCACTGGGCGGGCAGGCCAGAATTTCTCTTGGCACAGCGGTCAACGTCAAGTTGCACCTGTCTGCGGCCTGCCTGTTGATGAGTCAGGTGATGGTGGCCGGTTCTCTTTCCCCTCCTTGCTTGCTCCGGCCGGCGGAGCGGGTCCAGAGCTGCAGGATTGAGCAGTGGTGTGAAGCTGGTGGTGACAAACACAGGCCCTGAGCTGCAGGGAGCCAGCCCTCACCCCGCTGGCCCCAGCAGCAGGCCCCAGCAGCCTCTCACCGGCTCTGCTCTAAACCGGGTGACTGCTTACAACAGAGGAGCAGTATCCCAGGGCAACTCTGAGAGGGGAGCAGATCAGGAGAGCTGTTTACTCGGGTTGGACTCCTGGCAGGACCTCTGCGGAGTGACTCAAAAGCCAGTTTACCCCTGCCTTGGCAACAGCAGGTCTCGGGGGGCCAAGTGTCGGGAGACGCTTTAAAGGGGCAGGACACCATCATGAGACACGGGGCAAGTGAACACTGTTTTGGGGGGGGGGATCCCAACTGAAGGTGAAGACAAGGGACAGTCTCTTCACCACTTCTGACTCAGGGGCTGGGTGACTGTCCCAGCTGCCTGCACGGTCAGTTATCACGGCCAGTGTCAGGTGCAGTTAAACAACAAGCTAGGGCTCCCAGGGCCCACAACAGCAGCAGTGAGCAGCCTCCTTTTCAGCCTTAGCTTTGGACTCAATTTAGAACTTTCTCACCGTTTTCTGCCCTGGCTTCAGCCTGAAGTGGGGGCAGGGAGGCAACCCACACTACAGTTGCCCCCGTCTGTCAGGCAGTTAGTCCCTTGCCTCTAGAACCATCTCTGCCTCTGGGACACTGGCTCCGCCTCCCACTCCCGTGGCCCAGTTAGGCACGAGTTAGGAGGCAGGAGCTAGCTTTACCAGGGCTGACAGGCCTGCCACAGAAGCCCCCGGGGGCCAGGCAGAAATAATCCCCGCGGGCTCTTCTGCTCGTCGTCGTGACTCCTCAGGGAGCACCCCGGCGCCCGGCTCGAGCTGTCTGGCAGATGGGGCAGCTAAACACACTCGATGCGCCTTTGACTTCCTGATACCTCACTCAGCCCCTTCCCCTCTGGTTTGCTCAGCCACATCGCCTCCCCCTAGGTTAGCAGACAGATACCAGCAGCCGAGGGAGGCCCCCTTTCCCTGCTCCTGCTGGAAGCATGGCAGAGGCCTGGCAGCCGTTTCTCCCTCGAGCCAAAGGCTCCTGCCTCCAGGCCGAGTCGGGGGTTGGGGGGGGCGATGCTGCACAAGCAGCTGATGACGATGCTGGCCTTCATCTAAGGGGGCTTCAGCTTTGCGTGTCGGCTTCACACACGGTATCTCACTGACCAGTCGCATACAAGCCCCCGAAATGGGAATGGTAGAGCCAAGAAAACGAGGCGCTAAGTTTCCTGATCAACCCAAGGTGGCACCGCGGCCAAAGGTGGCCGAGCCCCAAGACGCAAACCAGCCTGCCTGACTCCGAAGCCATCCTGCACTTCGCATCCACTGCTCTTCCTCCCACGGAGGGGCCGCCGGTTAGCGGGGCCCACACACAAGCGGGAGAGCACGGGTTAGCACTTGAGACAACTGGCAGGACAGGACGCTGTCAAGTACAGAAAAAATTTATTGGAAATCTCTCGAATACGTTTTAAAGTATAGCTCAGTATTTCCAAACAAGGTGGGCTGGAGGAGGCGGAGGGACTCTGCCACCTGGAGACGGGTGATGGGCCCCAGCCCCGTCCCGGGGGCTTCTGCAGGAGTCAGTCCAGGGGTCACCCCTGTCAGTGTTTGGGGCCGAGGGCTGAGGGCCAGCCTTGACAGTTGCTCTGCTCCTCCCATTCTCAGCTCAGGGCTCAGCCTCCCTGGCCTCTCACTGACAGGGTCCTAAAGGAAAGCCTGCTGCCCGCAAAGGCCAACAATCAGGAGTCAAAGAGGACAATGGCTAACAGGCCTTCCCATGCTCGGCCTCAGGACAGTGGCTGAGATGCTGTGGCAGGACGTGGGGGGCGGGGGTGATCAACAGCTTACCAGGGCTTCACCCCTCTGAGCACTGGGGCCTGCAGGGTAGATCTGGATTGGTTTAGCAGGCCATGGGTGCACTCTGGCCCCAAAAGAGGAGGGCCAGCCGGACACCACTGCTGGGAACATTTCTTTGTGGCAGCAGAATGCATGCAACAGGAGCAGGACTCAGCCTACCTGAGACAGCCTCAGAGCGCACTCCAGCCCTCAGAGTTGAGCCTTATCAGTGGGAACGATGTCACATGCATTTACTAACAAGCAACTGAGGACCACCTGCTCCAAGGCAGAACAGCTGCCGCCAATAACAGCCCAGGTGGGCCAGGAGGAATGGGGCGGGCCTTGTTTCCCTTGGCCAGGACTACCGGGTAGGCTGGGGGAGGGAGAGATGATAGGTGGATGAGGCTAAGTGCTTGACTGACTCAAGGAACAATACCTAAACGGTTAAGTCAATCATATGCCTAGCTTTGGTTTCTCAACAAGGAACCAATCCAGCTAGTAAACCTCAGGACGGGGTGCAGACCCTGGGATTAAAGAAAGGTGGTAGCCAGGCCCAGGTAGAAAGAGGAAAAGGCCCATAACCTAGCCCTGAGAAACAGAAACAAGTCCCCCCAGAAGGAGGGGCCCCTCTGGCCTTCCCCGGGGCCACAGTGGGGCACATACATTGCACTCTATGTCACTGTACAACTCTGAAGAGTTGTACACACAGAGTTGTACACATCTAGCACCCAAGACTTCCTGGGCTGCGAGAATGGAGTCAGTTGCTCTGCAGAAGCTGGGAGAGATTCAAGGCTCTCACCAGGAATATGTAGGAGTCTAAGGTAAAGCCTGTCGTCAGTTCAAGTGCAGTGATTCTGGGAGGTTCCGTTGCCCTCAGCCAGCCCTATTCTTGGATCCCACCTTATGTATATGGGAAGGAAGATCCTCAGAGCAGCAACCCAGAATCTGAGGAACCTCCTGAGGAGGAGGCCCTACTCCAGGAAGAGGCCCTCCACCTTCCCCAAGTGAAAACATCTAACCTCAAACATATTTTCTCTATAAAATATCTGATTTCTCTGAAAAGTAATAAATATTTACCGTGTTTTATAACCAAGGAGCAGCAATAGGGGGAGGAAGGAGAGAAAAAGAACCTTTGCTGTGACTCCCAATGAGAGAATCCTGGAGACCCAGGATTCTGCTTCCATGGAGCTGAGGAGCTGAGCACAGCCAGCCACCAGGGCTGCTCAGAGCCTCGGCTGAGAGATGGGCTGGCACAACCCTCAAGGGTGGGAATGGCTGACTCTGGAGTTCTCGCCACCTTGGGCAAGAGGCCTGTCATATTGCCAAAAGTATGGGCACAGGGGCGCAGACAGGGAAGGAGAGAGAAGAAGACATCAAACCAAATGGGACCAAAAAAGAGCCTAAAGGAGCCCTTCCTTCTTCCTCCCAGCACTGTCTCCTTCCTCTTTCTGCCTCCATGCCAGGCTCTGGGCCAGGAGCTGGAATGTCAAGTGCTGGATGGTAAGTCAGCAAGGGGCCAGCTGCACGGAGGACCCAGGGCAGGGGGCCGGCAGGAGGAACGGGATGACAGCCATTGTGAAGCAGTCGCTGATGGGCGGTGGAAGCAGATGGCCCTGCCGAGGGCCCTTTTGTTATAAAGTGTCTTCCAATCTCCAAGGCCAGGGGGTGAGTCTCTCAAATGCTATCACCGGGCTTGACTGCTGCCATGGAGTCTCCAGGAGGTGTCAGAACAGGGACTTCCGGGTCCCCATGGGGGAAACCAGCCTCTCCTCCACCTGGAGCAAGATGAGGGATGGAAGCAGCTGATGAGTGGGAGGCTCTGTCTCCTGGGACCACAGAAAGGGGATGCTGCTGGTACCCGTGGACACCAACTTTTACTGCAGGGTTTCTACAAAGGCATCAAATTCTCGGACATTCTTCTCGTGCACAGCCAGCTTCTCTGGTAGTGAGTCCTGTATCAGGAGGGGAGAGAAGAGCTGCTTATTCAGGTAGGGTCCTGAAGAGGCAGCTAGTGCAGGCCCCCCGCCCCGGCTGGAGAAGGGAGCACAGCCCAGAGCTCAGCGTCACAGTGCAGGCCGGGAGAGCAGGAGATGCTGGGCCGGGGGGCAGGCACCGCACAGTGGGCTTGTGTCCAGCAGGGTTTGTGGGGGCTCGGGGGCTCAGCAGAACAGCCCAGGGAATCAAGTGGGCCACACACTTACCGAGCTAGAAAAGGAGCATGCCAACAACAGGATGACACAGAGAAGTTACCTTTGGCACAGATCAGACTGACACAGGAATGAAACAGTAGGCCTAGTATGCTACAGATCAAGAAAAGTTTAGGAGAGTTCTTCATGACCTGTGCTGGGCAGAATCCCTTGGGGGCACAGGAACAAAGGCGTCCCAACCACGCTCCCAAGAGAGTCTGACTCAGCAGGTCTGTGGGGAGGCCTAGGAATCAGCATCTTTATACCTGCTGAGGAAGGGGCGTGTTAGAGAGTTAAGAGAAAACAATAAACAAGAGGAGAAAACAGAATCTGAGAAATTAAGTTTAACTGCCCTCAAGAATCAACTATTAATAAAAATTTGACCCTAATCAGGTGCTCTGTTTCCACTGCTGAATGTGCATCTGAAGAGATTTCCTGACTGGCACCAGGTGCTCAGGAGAGTTGGGCCTGCCCCCCCCCCCAAGAACTGGCAGATGGCCCAGACATGCTGGGGGCACCAGGGCAGCGGCGGGAGGCGGGGGTAACTGGCTACTCCTGGCTGCAGAATCACTCAGGGAGCCTTTGCGGTCCGGTTTCTTCCAGGCCTGTTTCCAATGAGAAGCCAGAGGGCCAGTGGCTAAAAGCCTAAAATCAGAAGCCAGACTCTCTAGGATCAAAGCTGTGCGTTGCCGGCTCAGTGCAACCAGGGGCAAGTTATCTGTTTACAAACTGGGATAGTAAGAAAAGCTACCTCTTAGGATTGTTGAAGATTCATGTAAAGCACTTAGAAAAATGCTTGGCACCTAGTAAGCCTCAATAAATGTTAATAATAATGATATTGTTATAGTAGTGTTATTACTGAGCATGCTTTTCTGTTTCGAGCAAAGCAAGGGCAGATATTCCAAGATTCCTACTCCTACTAGAGCCATTCCTCTAATGTTGATATAGAAGGTGACATTTCCACCCCACCCTGACATCCTGTGGTGTTAGAGTAAGCAGCTAGTTAGGTTTTAACGGGATGTCTGGAGGCCAGGAAAGGGGGAAGTGAGGGACAGCTATCGGGAAAGTCAGAGGCCTGTCCTGGCTGGCCGCACTCAAAGACAAAGAAGGCCAGTGACCCTGACCAAGTGAGGGAGAAAAGGCGTGAAAACCTACTCCCAAAGAAATCCTCCTTCCAAATAATAAATATGCCCCCCCTAGTTAACAACTGTCAATAAAAGAGACCCAAACGATGGGGTGCACAGCTCTCCCGAGCTCGCCCGCTCTCTCACCTCAAGTGTGCTCTCACTAAACTCTTCACCTGCACCACTCAACCACTGTGTCTGGTCTGTCTGAATTCTTTTCTTACGACAAGACTTAAGAGCGTCCGGGGACATCCTGGCAACAGGCTGCGTGGAGGTGTAGGGCACCCGGAGTTTATAGCCGTGCAGCATGCTCCTCTGCCCTTTGGACACAGGAAATACGCTAAGCAGAGATGCAGAGATTACAGTCAGTATCAGGACATCTGGCAAACTCAACAACTGCTGGCTGAATCAGGAATGAGCTCTCCGAGGAAAGAGCAAGAACACCAATGCTCAGGACCTCACGTTTCTTCTGCCCTGTACTGCTGGCGTTCTGCCTGACAAGCAGAACAGCTGAACGCAGGAGCGACTGGAGCAGCTTGGCTTCGTGGCAGCCGCAAGCCGAAGACCCGAGACAGTGAACAGCAGGGATGGGAAGTAATGGTGAGCATGGACAGAAGAGGAGGAAGTCGATGCAAGCAACTTCAAGACAGTGACTGCCAGGCACAATGCAACCTCAAGTGTGATCAACAGAAAATAAGGATCTAAAGTGTCTCTTTCCTGTTATAAAGAGGATGGGAGGTGTGGGAGGTGGGGCAGTAAGACGAAGAAATTTCCAGGCCTTTGGAGCAAGAATGACCATTAAAAGAGGATAGGAGGTTGCAGGCTGAGGTCTGGCAGGGGAAGGGGTTTCCATACCAAGTCCTCAGCCATGGACTGCGCTCCGATATCTATGGAGAGGCTGCTCAGCTGAGGGGGATTCTGAAATTCACGATAGAAGGTCCCCAGGTCCATCGGAAGAATGTCGTCTTTAGAAAAAGCCGGTTTCTACAAAAACAAGACAGACTCAGTTTAGCTTGCCTTAGATCACAGAGGAAAATCAGGGGAAAGAAGCTATGAACAACCCTCTTTCCTTCCAGTAATTATCCGAGAAAGGGTTCCTCCAGGTTCATCTTAGGGGGTGGAATTGCTATACCTTTCTCCTCTGGGCAGCTGAGCTCTAGCCCTGGTGCTAACCAGGTGCTAAGGTTTATGTTCCCTTCCCTCAAACTCCTTTCCTTAGCAAAGGGCCATCCATTCAGGCAGGAATAGGGCCTACATGGATACCACTGGCAAATCCTCATTTAGAGTTGAATTTCAACCAAAGACACGGCACAAAATGCCTTCTTGTTCATGGGCCTCCAAATGTATCCCCAAGCAGGGCATGGGGGCAGGTTCCCCCCATGAACTGCACAGCCAGGTGCCCACCCATCCCATCCCCTATCTGTACCAGTCCATCTGATCCCTGCGAAGGAAGTCCTGTTCAAGTACCCTGGACAGTTCTTGGTTTATTTCCCCTATGGCAGCAAAGGTCCAAGAAGGTGATGGCAACTTACGAAGTCGATCATGACAAAGTCATCGTGGGTATTGCCACTGCTGCCCCCACTGGAGCCATTCGAGTGCAGGCTGCCCTGGAGAGGAGATTCGGTCTGTGGGGAGTCTGGAGGATTCACCTGTTTCAGAACAAGGTGGAGGTAGGGGCTGGTTCCATGCACTGGGTGCAAGCTGCTGTTAATAATCAAAGGATCTGTAAGGGACCCAACCTGGCTGAAAATCTGTAAGCCAGGAGCATGGTTAATAGTCTGTGGAGGAACAGTGACTTGCCCAGGAAGACGACACACGCAGCACCATCTGTTAACTTAAGTCAAAGGGGGACTCACCATGGGATCGGCATCCTCCAGCTCCAAATTCTTGGGAGCAAACATGGCAAAGGGTATGTCCAAACTGGTTAGGGTCACCTGAAGAGACACGGAAATTTCAGTGCCCACCCCTGCCCCAGCTTTTACAGGCTTCCTCAGAGTCCACCAGCTGCCTGTGGGTCCAGCAGATTTGCACACCCAGGCTGACCACACTGTCCTCAGGTTCCCATCCTGCTGGCGAACCCCAAATCTCCCCGCCTCCCATCACACACCCATAACATAAACAGGGTTAGGGCCCCCCAGGATCCCGGGAGTCAGCTTCGGAAGCCTGACCCACAGTGATTGGGTAACAACTGTTCTGCACTGGTAGAGCTGAAGAGGAACTTCTTATTTTGAGTAAGGCTGAGGCCCTGACACCTGAGTGCAAGGTGTCTGTACCAAATGGTGCCTAGTCTCCCTCTCCTAGGGGAGTATGCTTATATGATCACAGAACAAGAGCTGTGAACTTCTTTTGGAGAGCCGTCACAGGTTACTAACCCTCTTCCCAAAAAATTCACACACACACACACACAATTTTGCATGCACTTTCAGGGGTCTCACAGACCCTAAGTGAAGAGCCCTGCCCCTAAGGCCTCACTCTAAAGGCTCAGACATTCTCACAGGTGGCAGTGCCAGAAAAATCACCTGGTTGACGGGCTTGTTGACAAAAGCCCCCACTTTGCGGACAAAGATGGTCTCCAAGACATCGTGGGGGGATGCCCGGCCCTCACTGCTGTTTGATACCGTTTCAGTATCCTCGCTGAAGAAGAAAGACAGTGTTGGTACTCATTCTCAAACCACGGCAGAGCCTACTTGGTTGCCCATAAACCCACCGTTGGTGGGGCTGCACTCCAGAGCAGGAGTGGCCCCCCACCAGCCGACCCACGTGGTTAATGGTAATACGGGGCTGACTGCAGCCACCGTCACTCTCCCTTTGAGTTGACAGCAGAGGACTGCACTTCCAGGAGCCACTAAAAATGAGGCATATGTGAATGAAACTCAAGTGTTACAACTGTGTAAGGCTTACATTAAATTTAATCCGAAACACCTCTGGTAAGCATCAGTTACCAAGCATACAGCAATCATGCATACAGGCAAGCAGAGGTCCTAACCGTGATTTTAACAGTAATCCATGACATAGGCAGACTCAAGCTTTAAGCTGTTCTCTGCCTTCTTGTTTTGTTATCTAAAATTACCATAAGAAGGAATCATTTACAGGGTTTATATAGTTGTGTGTTAAATTTAAGCCTTACCTCACAAGGGGCAGTGTCATTATCCTAAGTTGAGAGTCCCAAATTTGGCTCTTCAGATAGGCAGAGCTTTCTCTGCCCATGACACATCGCCTGGGCTGAGGTCCTCTGTGCTCCACACCACGTTTCCTCTCCTCACCCCTAATCAACCCTCTGTTCAGCAAGGTCTTTCAATGGCACATTTCATTTGGCTGCCCACTCCTTCCCTCTCCAGCTCTCCAGACTGATGTGGAGTCCTGGATGATGGGGGATGGGGGATGCAGGTGGGGGTTCACCCTGTGGCCACCAGGCTAGTAGTCACAGCCCCAGCAGCAGCAGGGGTTAGGAAAGGTCCTCTGGCCAAAAGCAGAGGTTCAAGGTAGGGAGGAGGACTGTGCCGTCCAAGAGGACGCCAGCCAGCAGGAAAGACCAGCACTGAGGAAAGGCCTGAGCTCTGATGACCTGCATTTAAGCACCCCTTACCCCAAGGAGAAGAGATAGGGTCCTCTATCTCTAGCTACTCCCAGACATGCTTCAGGAGTCAAGGCTCAGAAAACTAGAGTATAAAATGACTAACGGGATATTCCTTTGATTATCTGACAGGGAGAGGGATAAAAGGATGGAAGTTTGGGAAACCAGGAATGAAAGTAATTATTTTTCCTGGTGGATGGCACAAAAAGGTCTTCCCAAATAATTTCCCTCCAACTGCTCCACCGTGGGAATGAAAAAAAAAAAAATCTATTATCCAAAAGTTCATTTAGGATGTAGTGGGGCAATCAACGTCATTATCTCTGGGGCCTTGCAGTCAAGGGAGGGCACGGCAGGTCAGGACAGCCTCATCTTCCCACGGGAGAACTCCAAGTGTAAGGGAAAGAGGAGCTCGGCCTGAGCCGGGCCATTGTGTGGGCTAAGTGCTCTTTGGCAAATTACTTAACCCTCTGAGATCCTCTCATCTTTGAAAAGGCGGTAACAGTGGTGATTTGTGCAGGGTAGGATAATGAGAACTTTCATGTTCTACCTCATCAATGTCTTCATAATTTGAAATTTACAGAATGTATCACTTCTGTAATCAGAAAATACAAAGATTTTTAAAAATTTTTACCGAAGAAAAACAGCTGTTTCTAAAAAATCTCCATGAGGTGCTAACATAGCAGAGGAAAAACAACAACAATAATCCTAACTACCACCACAGATCCACTGTGGCCCCAAACTTCAGGGTTACAGCAAACCACCTGCTCTGGTCCTCAGGAAACACTGAGGACTCATTCCAGGGAATAAAGTTGGGGGTAAGAGAAAAAAAAAAAACCCACATCTGAAGGTCCCCTTCACTGGAAGAGGGTGATAAGAAGTAGGTCCCGGCTGTTGGCTGTTAAGAGCAAGCTCGGGGCAGCTTCCTTACATACCAGCTGCAATGTAAGATTCTTATCGAGAACTTTAAGAATTCCACATCTGGGGCCTCAGGGCCAACCCTGAGGCAATGCTGAAAGCAACTCTTTACTGACACCAGATAGGCACAGGTGTCAGGGAGGATGGGCCCCTGGCTGCCTGAGCAGCCAGGCCGTGAACTCACCTGCTGGAAGGTGTGGCAGCACAGTGCGCCCCGTCAGACGGAGTATAGGTTGCCAGTCTCTCCTGGTCAGCCTGGGCACCGTGGGCAGGCTGGTTGGGAGCAAGCGGTACCCCACCTTCCTTCCCAGGAACCATGAGCTTTGGGGGAAAATGGAAGAATATAGTGAACAACGGCAGTGTCAGGCAGGAGAGGAAACTTGGCCTGGTGTGATGGTAGTGCCTCCGAGCTTTTCCACCACCAATGCTGCCACCAAATGGGCGGGAAACCTTGGATCTGTCTTCTCTGGGACTCAGCTAATGGGAGACGTGACGTATGTGGTAAGAGCTACAGAGGGAGAGGAAAGAGAGGGAGAAAACACTTGGAAGCTCTTCTTTCCTTTCTGAACTCTAGGAGGCCCTTCCTCCTGGAGTCACCTCAGCCCTCTGAAGTTACCTAAGAGCCCTGTTTCAGAGCACTTAGCATAATACTGGTGCGTGAAGAGGCCCCTCCACTGCCTCAAGGCAGGGGAGGCAGCACAGGAACCCCCGGGGTCCTCCCCATCTTTAAAGATACCTGGTGAGGGTGTGTGGCGTTTAGGCCAGCAGCAAACACTACTGGGTAAGCCAGGTCAGCTGATCCAACGCCCAGGGCAGCAGGCTGATAGGAAAGGCGAGAGCTTGAGAGCTAAGCGAGAGAAAAACAAAGAGGGGCAGAAGAAAGGAGGAGGAAAAAACAGGCAATCCTAGAGTATGACTAGTGATCAAGATTGTGGAGAGGTAAGGAATGGATCCCAGCCCACATCCTCATGCGGGGCGGGGCGGGGGGGGCGGTGCGGGGCGCGGCTGACGTAAGGGTTAAAGACAGAGCAGGCCATTACTCTGTGGCTAAGAAAGCACAGACTTGTTTGCAGTGGGACTGACATTCCCAGCTCTGCAGCCTTCCAAAGGCCTCAAATGAGTTCCCTGCTCCCCCTTTTCCCAGGGGCTCAGCTAACTGTTGAGGTTTCCAGCCCAATGGACTGGCGAAGCACAAGCCCGAGCAGAACTTGCAGCCAAAGTCATTGGTTTTTCCCAGGTCATTCTATTTTCTCCTTTGTCCTTGAGGTCCCTTTGAAACAGAAGGCGTCTTCCCTAATCACACCCTCCATCACCCCTGGGTATGGGAGAGTTTCTATTTATACTGAAAAAGAAAGAATACCACTCTTGGATTGTTTATTTGGAAATAAGATATAAATAACTCCGTGTATTTTTTACATCAATGGTAGGAGGAGGGGCAAACGAAACATCCTATTTTGGGCTGCTGTGCTATGGCTGCATCCTGTTAAAAATCAATTACCAAACCTCAAATAACCCCCAGAACACTTGGGGACATTTAAATAGCTATTCCCTGTACTTTATGTATAATTTTTAAATAAAAAGATGCCGTCTGATTATATCCCCTTCTTCCCAGTATGGACTCACTTGATGGGAAAAGGCCAGTCCTGCCATGGGGACCCTCAGAGTGTCCGTCACCACAGGAGTAGGGGTCTGAAAATGTGCCTTTGTGACAGTAAACACACACTGTGCACAGATACACACGAGACAGGAGAAACAAGAGAAGAAAACAGAAAAGGGACTTAAGAAAGAAGTGAAAACAACTCTGGAAGGGGAGCCAGCCATAGGGGCTGAACTGCACGCTGGAAGTCAGGGGTGCGGCAGGGAGAGAGCAACATGGCTGCCTCCCGAGAAGGACAACTTGGAAGCATCTGAGGAAGACACATTTATCCCAGGGGGCATACATGCTTGTCGCCCTGATGAGCAGGTGGAAAACAAAGCTGAGTCAAGCTGGTATGACTTGGCAAAACAGGGAAACCCGAACCAAGCATTAGTGTGTCCTTAGTCAAAAGAGGCGGAAGGATGTTAGAGAATGGCCTCCAGCAGCAAGGCCTTGAGAGCAGGTGCAAGGCATGCTGAGGATGAAGACGCTGAGGTTACAATGCTAGACTGGAGACCTTTTCCTGGGGACCCAGAATCTGCAAGGATAGGTTTAAACAACTGACATTTGTTGATGAGAACTTTAAAATGCTCAGGTCCAGGGCAATGGGGTGGCTCGGTCAGTTAAGTGTCTGACTTTGGCTCAGGTCAAGATCTCAGGGTCCTGGGATCGAGCCCCGCGTTGGGTTCTGTGTCCAGTAGGGACCTCTGCCCCTCCCCCTGCTCATGCTCTCTCAACGAAATAAATAAAATCTTAAAAAAAAAAAAACAAACGCGGGCGCCTGGGTGGCTCAGTTGGTTAAGCGACTGCCTTCGGCTCAGGTCATGATCCTGGAGTCCCGGGATCGAGTCCCGCATCGGGCTCCCTGCTCAGCAGGGAGTCTGCTTCTCCCTCTGACCCTCCTCCCTCTCATGCTCTCTGTATCTCATTCTCTCTGTCTCAAATAAATAAATAAAATCTTAAAACAAAACAAAACAACAAACAAACGCTCAGGCCCCCAGCTGCAGACTTGACTACGCCATCTGCGGCAGGAGGAATGGGTGTGTATAGGTGTAGGCATGCGTGTGTGAGCACAGGTGGACGCAGGACAGTGTAGCCCCGCATGGTGAAGGAGAACTTGATGCAGCAAAAGCTGGGGCACTTTAAAAACTCTTAGATTTCAAAGCTAATTATGATTATTTTGGGTCTTGCTGTTCTATCTTTAAGTCTTACCAATGAGCTAGTTAATGCTTAGAACGGGAGGTCGGACCTGAAATCACAGTAGCAGGTTCAGGGTCACAGCTATTTCCTGACTCGACTTTGTGCCCACATGACACAATGGTCTGTATTTTTTTTGGAAAACAAACACCACATTAACATGCATTTACTGGACCTTTGCAAAAAGCTCAAATAGAAGTTGTTGAACAATTATGCAATTCCCTGGGTTAAGCCAAGGAAGAAACTAGTTCAATATTTACAGGAAGGATGAGACTTGCTGGCAAATCATTTTCTCTTTCTGTTCTACCACTAAGGTTGAAAATGAATACTTTTGCACCAAACTGTACCAGCCTCAACTAGAGGTACTCAGAGGGTAGTGACACGGCCCACCCACAGGATGCTCAGTGTTGGTAAGATATTGGCACAATCTACTTTCAAACTGTGACAAGACACAGCAGGCAACTGTGATACCATGAGAAAGATAGGCTCCCCTTACACAAGTCAACAAACTCCGTGCAAACAGGAGATGCAGGAACTACTTAATTTCCCCTTACTTTTGGGGTCAGGTCAAATTTCCACTGTACTCGAGAAAGAGACAAACTGATTTGTAAGGCCCAGCCTCACCATCCTCGTATCTCCCAAATCACAACTTCATTTACTGTTTACGAATTTATCACTTATAAAACAAAATAGGGGCACCTTGCTCAGTTGGTTAAGCGTCTGCCTTCGGCTCAGGTCATGATCCCAGGGTCCTGGGATCGAGTCCTGCATCGGGCTCTCTGCTCAGTGGGGAGTCTACTTCTCTCCCTCCCTCTAAGCACCGCACCCTCCTCGTGCTCTCACTCTCTCTCTCAAATGAATAAATTAAAAATTTTTTTAAAAATTAAAAAATAAAACTTCAAAGAACATCAAACTTGACATATTCATATTTTGATCATCTAAAAACTAATCTACTTGTACTAATGTGCTCTGGTGGCCTTTCCCTCTTTTTGGGTCAGGATTGTTCTATGTCAGTAAGAGAGCCAGAAGCTGCCCCCTCCCAGAGCAAACACTCATGGGGAGAGGGGAGTAACAGTAACATGCAAACTGTCTAGGCAACTTTACAAGAACCTCCTTAACTCTAAATGGGGACAAAAGAAATAACAGAGACCCATGGATTTTGTAATTTCTTTCACACCATTCAGCTAGCTTTTTTTTTTTTAAGCTAACTTTTGTGCCCAACTTCTGTTTTGGAAACAGATGAGAACCATAATTTTAATCCAGTATCTCCTAACAACTCAGAATGAAGTAAATTTAAATATTTTCTTAATTAAAAAACACAGAAAATAAAAATCTATGGGTAGTGAATTAATTTGTTGGGCTCCCAAAACAAGATGGTGAAAGGGGATAATCTGGGACTAGTTTAGAGAACACAGAACTGAGTTAGGTCTAGAAGAGACTGCCTAATGTGCAAGTCAGAGAGGAGGGGAGTGACAGAGGGGATGAGCAAGCAGAGCCGGGAGCTGCAGGCCATGAGGTGGGAGATGAATGACTTGCGGTGGAAGGGAAGAAACGTGCCCTGAAATCAGTCATCTGGCAACAAACGACTCCTTCGCCGAAGCAGACTTGGTACCGTGGACATTACACAATAAGGCCACACAAGGTGGGTGCGCTTGGGAAGCTGGGAACCTTGTATGGAGCCTGTGTTTCACTGAAACTAGGTTTGACACTGGAGATGGACTCAAGTGGAAAAGTTAATGGTTAAAAATGTTCAGATAAAGAATGCAGATAGCCAGATATCTGTGTCAACTATGAGGAGAAACTGCACGGCTGGTTTCTTATTGGCATTCTATGCCCAATAATTATTGGTTCCTTTTGTGCTCCTTCCATGATTAGGAACCATATTTACCACTTCAAAAGTGAAGTAGCTACCAAATTAACAAGAGTAGGGTAGAATACCTCTCTGGTATCACAATGCATTTGGAATTCTGTGACTCATTTTCTAGGGAATTTTTAAGATGTCTCTAGGAATGTAAAGGTTACATGTAATCTTGTGGGTTAAGAATGGTTACAGGCTAGAGGGGCGCCTGGGTGGCTCAGTCGGTTAAGCATCCGACTCTTGGTTCGGCTCAGGTCATGATCTCAGGGTTGTGAGATCAAGCCCTGTGTTGGGCTTCACGCTCAAAGCAGAGTCTGCTTCAGATTCTGTCTCCCTCTCCCTCCCCGCTCTGCCCCTGCTTGCATGCACATGAGCGTGCTCTCTCTCTCAAATAAATAATACAAGCTTAAAAAAAAAAAAAAAAAAGGCATGGTTACAGACTAGAAACATTGCAATATTACCTGCTGGATAAGAAGGCTCCCCCTCACCCCTCAAAATAACCCTCTGGAAACAATCACCAGGACCACCAAAAGAGACTGTATCTAAATTCTGGTACCAGTTCATGCCCATATATATACCAAATAACTATAGACCCCCCCAGAACCTGTTTCCCCCTACCTGAGACGGAGGGGAGGTGGAAAAAGAGGTGGTACACACTTCTTGAGAATCTTCCACAGAAGGATATGTTACTCCAGTGTCCTCACCAGCAGTTCTATGATGCGGGGAAAATAAATCATCAATTTTATAGTGACGGCAGCTGATTTGAGAAGGACACAGAGGGAGGTTAGATAAGGATGCAAGTTGTGACAAGAGCTGTTTCAGGCAGAGCTCAGTATGGCAAAAGAGGCGTGGTGAGTCCTCGATAATGTCAAACATACCCCAGAGAACAACATCTAGAGGTTGACCAAGGCTTTTATTTTTAACCCAAACATCCTACCTGACATATGATTTGAGAATATTTTCTTAAGCCTGGCCAGTGTTGGGACTAAAGAACTGTCAGCAAAAGAGATGCAGTGAAACAAAAATCCAGACTCCAAAGATGACCCCATCCAACTTCAAAAGTCCTTCCCATAAAGGCAGTATCCTTCCTGATACACATCTGTTCCGACCTCTACAGAATTCTGTTTTCTGGGATCTGAGTCTGCTTCAGATTCTCTCTCCCTCTCCCTCCCCACTCTGCCCCTGCTTGCATGCGCATGAGCCTGAAGATTCTAATCTCTAACTAAACTGTGCCAATGGTCACCAGAAAACCATTTAATTTGTGAAGGGCATTCTGTTTATTACTGCCACTCTTGTAGTTTCTAAGTAAAATCAAATTGAAAGTCAAATCACTACCGTCAAGATCCAAAATGTCCAAGAATTTTCTCAGTCTGTATATTCCAAGGCTTGGTGTACCTTACAGGCAGCAGCAGGAAGGGAAGCTAACCACTCCATTTCTCTCCCTGTGGGGTCTCCATCACTGCGCCCTGCCCACTGGTGAGTGCTGAGAAAGGTGCTCTATGTACAAGATGAATGCCTCTCCCTAGCTGCAGTTTGGGAAAGCCCCTACACATTCCTCACCTGTAATTACAGGGGTGCATGGGTGAGGAGCTGGGATAGGGACGGTCCACAAAGTGATCAATGATAATCCCCATGATAGGTGGAGTCCTCTCAAACTGCCTGTAATGCAATAAGCAGATGACAATATTTGTTAGAATGCCTTGTCAGCCCCCCTGAAGTCTTCAGAGGACCCCTCACCTTATATCTATTGGCAGGTACCACTAGAGTCTTAACTATTGCATCCCTAAATATAAACCACAACCCTACATTGATGGCTCTGAGACACTCAGATTCTTCCATCTGGAAACGGGGCTCTCTCTCTGAGTTTATTTTCCAGAAGGGGACTGATTTCAGCAATGGCAAAGCTGAACTATAAGCTTAGCCACGGAGTTTGAGGGAAAAACAAACTTTAATATCTTGAATTCATCTTTGGAAGAGCTCTTTTGGATTCCAAGGTTCTTTCCTCACCTGGTAGACATAAATGCCAAGTTAATTCTGTAAGCACAAGAAAGAGTGATGGTGCCCACAGGGGTGCCTACTGTCCCAACACGAACTGTCTGGAAACCTAGAAGAAGAAATATACAATTAGTTTTTCCCTAGAGAACACTGACACTGTCTCTAGTCTGGCTTTCCCTGAATCATGCAGCCTATCATACAATCTCTGGCTTTATCTATTTCACACCATGAGTGCAGCAGCCTCAATTTCATATAGGTTTATGTGTGTGTGTGTACATATATTTTTTCTTTTGATTTATTTTATATGACCTAATATTGGAAGGGAAATCAGAATTCTATTTCCAGATAAACCTACCTTCAAAGAGGCAAAACAAACTGTTAGTCCTAAAGTCTGAGCAAGTCCTAACCAACCCGGCCCAAACGTGTCACATGCCCAGTGAGACAGGAAAGGGGCCCTGGGGCTTTATCACACGAAGCCCTCGGTTTATGTAGGCACAGAAGTGACTGCACTTCTACTCATGCTGCCCCCCAGAACTAAGTATAGGAAAGAGCCGGGGCCTTGCAGGCGATATTTCCAACAAAGCTTTCCTGGTTTTCTTGGTTTCATGCCCAATTTTCAAAATTGCTTATGCTCATCAGAAACATTTAACATGCTCATTATAGAAAATTAGGAAAACAGACAATATGGTATAAAGAATAAGAAAAAATACTGAGTTACTAGAACTCTGGGGAAAATTATTCAGTCATTCCCTGGAAGCTCTTTGGACCACCCACCGGTCTTTTCCTTACTTGTATCACACCTATTAGAATCACAAGCTACATATTATGACAGGCAGCATCCAAGCCCATCTCTGAAGTCAGGAAGGCTCTTAACACTACAAATGCTTTTCAACCTTGATACATACCTTCTCCTAAGCCATTCAGCTGAACTTCCCCAAAATATATCCTTAGGAAAGAAAGAAAAAGAAATAAATGATTCTTTATTCTAAGGGCCTCTAAAGCCAAAACAAACAAAACAAACCCTTCCTTTCTCATCTGCATGACCATTTCTCCTAATGGAGCAATAATGTCACTACTTCAAGTAAGCTGCAGGCATAGGGATGTATATGGGAAGAATTGGCTAAGAAATAAGGAAAATAATAATTAAGTGGAGCCTGTAATTTTAGTTTCTTCTTCCTGCTCCTGCAATGTATTTTTAAAGTATACCTCCTGGGGAATAAAGAATCTAGAAATAAGATTCACAAAAAGATCTCACACCACTATTAGAAAGTACTAGATTTTTTTTTTTGAGGTATGTTCACCAAATAAGATTATATTAGTTTCAGATGTACAACAAGACTCCATATTTGTTTATATTACAAATTGATCATCACAGTATGTCAGGTTAACATCCATCACCTACATACAAATGTTTTTTTCTTGGGATTAGAACATTTAAGATCTCCTTTCTTAAGGGGAACCCTCTTACACTGTTGTTGGGAATGCAAACTTGTGCAGCCACTCCGGAGAACACTATGGAGGTTCCTCAAAAAGTTAAAAATAGAACTACTGTACAACCCAGCAATTGTTCTACTAGGTATTTTATCCAAAGGATACAAAAATACTGATTCAAAGGGGCACATGCACCCCAATGCTTACAGCACCACTTATCAACAATAGCCAAATTATAGAAAGAGCCCACATGTCCATCAGCTGATAAATGGATAAAGAAAATGTGACATATGTATTTATTTCCGTTATATATTCCTTATATATAGATTCCATATAAATAATTTCCATTATATATTCCATATATACATATACTCAGCCATCAAAAACAACGAAATCTTGCCATTTGCAATGATGTGAATGGAACTAGAGTATAATATGCTAAGTGAAAGAAGTCAGTCAGAGAAAGACAAATACCATATGATTTCACTCATATGTGGAATTTAAGAAACAAAACAGATCAACATAGGGGAAGGGAAGGAAAAATAAAATAAGATAAAAACAGAGAGGTAGGCATATCATAAGAGACTTAACTACAGAGAATACACTGAGGGTTGCTGGAAGGGCGGGGGGTGGGGGATGGGTTATATGAGTGATGGGCATTAAGGAGGGCACTTGTGATGAGCACTGGGTGTTACATGGCAACTTTCAAATATGCAATAGAAGGTACCAGATTTTGAGAGTGGTCTTCAATTAAGGGGAGCTCTCCGTGCTTGTCACAAGTCATTCCAAAGTAAACTGCTTAAGAAATTCGAAAATCTTTTCCATTATAGAAGAATTACATAAGACTATTCTGAAAATACAAAAATATAAGCACAGCAGAACTTTTCTCTGAATTTTCCTGGGAAGGGCAGTCTATATTAGCTATAGGTCTGAACTATAAACCATTACAAACTACACTACAAAACATTATTATACTTTTCTAGTAATATGGTTAAAAATTAAACACATATCATGGCTTTGTTCAATTAAAAACAAAGCTCCAACAATGTACAAAGCCCTATGGTTAGGCGTTAAGCATGAGATAAGAATAAGCTAGGGATGAGATTCAGGGTAAATCTGAAGCCTAGGTCTCACAAATTGTAATACATGAACGAAAGGGACAGACACCATAAAGCAGGGGTCAGCAAATTTTTGTTAAAAGGATCAGATATTTAAGGCTTGCAGGCCATACAGTCTGAGGCAGACTACTCGGCTTTGCTGTTGTCCTGCAAAAGTAGCCACTGATGATACACAAATGAACGGGGCAGCTGTGTTCTACAATAACTTCATTTAGGGGTGCCTGGCTGGCTCAGTCAGGAGAGCGTGAGACTCTTGATCTCGTGGTCATGAGTTCCAGCCCCACGCTGAATGTAGAGATTACTAAAAAAAATAAACTTAAAAAAATAATAATAAAATAAAATAACTTTATTTATAAAAACAAGCAGATGGTCTGCTGGCCATAGTTTACTGACTCCTGCCATAAAATAACACAGGAATGATGTCGATAAAAAGTTGCCAAAAGACATTTTGCTAGCAACCTCTGGTGGCTCAGCCAGTTGAGCATCCAACTCTTGATTTTGGCTCAGGTCGTGATTTTGGGGTCCTGGAATCAAGCCCCGTGTTGGGCTCCCCGCTCAGTGGGGAGTCTGCTTGTGTCTCCCTCTCCCTCTGCTCTTCCCCCTGCTCGTGCTCTCTCTCTCAAATAAATAATCTTTTTTTTAAAATAAAAAGCTCAGTACTCATTTGAATACTGGTAATTCGTATAGTGCTTAAAATAACCTAATTCTCTAACCACCTTCTTGGCTATATCCTTTATGCCATTCAGGTGCTAAGCAAAAGTTTTCTTCACAGACAGTAGATGGCAGTTAACTTTAATTCAGTCTTAATGAACAACAAATTCAGAATGAATTTTTATAATGATGTAATTCTACAGTGACATGATTAAATCTACAAGGCCAGGGGAAAAATGATAATATAGCTTTAAAAAAAACCCAGAAGGCTATTCTTTAATGGTATAAGGCTCTACTATTAACCTGTTAACAATAGTATAGGGATGCCTGGGCGGCTCAGTCAGTTAAGCGTCTGACTTTGGCTCAGGTCATGATCTCGTGGTCCTGGGATTGAGCCCTGCCTCAGGCTCCTTGCTGAGCGGGGAGTCTGCTTCTCCCTCTCCCTCTGCCCCTCCCCCTGGCTTGTGCGCACGCGCGCTCTCTCTGACAAATAAATAAATAAATAAATAAAATCTTAAAAAAAAAAAAAACAACCAAAAAACAATAGTATAAAAAAGGGGGAAAAATAAGCCAAATCTACCTCTGAGAACACCCACTTCTCTATGGTTTAAACCATATTATTTGTATCCAAAAGCACTCCTAAATGATAAACAGTGAGCAATAAATACTGTATTACTCTGGAGATACAGAATAAAGGAAAGCTTTAAACACTGGTAATGAAAAGGACTGAGTCCTTGTTAACTAAGCTGATGACTAGTAGTGTAGTATGGCTACTTATAAAAGAACCAAAATGAAGGGGGCTTAGCATAGGTAAATGAAAAGTAAGAGTTATAAGCGATCTTTTGTTATATACATATATTTTTAAAGATTTTATTTCTTTATTTGTCAGAGGGAGAGAGCACAAGCACAAGCAGGGGGAGTGGCAGGCACAGGGAGAAGCAGGCTCCCCACTGAGCAGAGAGCCCCATGTGGGACTCAATCCAAGGACCCTGGGACAATGACCCAAGCCAAAGGCAGATGCTTAACTGACTGAGCCACTCAGGTGTCCCTCTTTTGTTATATCTGAATAAAGGTCTAGTAATTTTCAAATGGAATACTCAACTTGAAACCCAAAGACTACAGAGAAGACAACAAAAATATTTTAAATACTTGAAAAAATAAACATGGGTGGGGTTGCTAGATTACTGCTGAGGAAATTAAAGAATGACTTGATAACTATTCTCAGGTAGTAGTAGATTGTTTCAGCCTAACTAGTTGAGTCTCTAATCCTTAGTCCTTCCATCTCGCTATATTAATTTCTCCTCACAATCAGCTCTATACATGTAAGCCAAAGGCTAAAATCAGTAGCTCATCACTAATATGAAAAGAGTCTTGGGTGATTTGGGAACTCCTGGCTTACCAGGCTCTGCTCTCACACTTTCCTACTTATCCTCTACACCACCACTAGGGTCCATCTAACAAACTGAGCACAGCTCATATCCTGTCCCCCCTTCTATGCCTTGCCATCTGTTGCACTCCCCACCTGGAATGATCATTCTCCCTCACTTCTACCAGCTGAAATTCTCTCTGCCTCAAGGTCTAGCTTGAATGCCACTTCCTTCAGGAAGTCTGTCTGGTTTCTCCCACCCAGAACAAACTTTCCCTCCCTGTGTTCTCCCAGTACTTTTCTCCTGATACTGTTATGTAGTTTTCCAATCCTGCTTTTTATTATAATTATGCATGTGCCAAACGGTCACCCGAATAGATTAGAAACATCTGTAGGGTAGGGCCTGTGTACAGTTCTTCTTTGGGCCTAGCACAATGCTTGCATTAAAATGGCACTCAATAAATATGTGTTGAGGTGAACTACTCCAAGGAAAATACAAAGAATCACTGACGAGTTCTTTATATCCACAGACAACTAATCAAAAACAAATTGAATTAGCAGTTTGTTAGACAAGTTTTAATTCTGAAATACAAAAGGCTATGAAATCTTCTCAGGACAGTCTGTTTTTTAAGCTCCTTTTTCAGCTTTGAGACGTCTATCAGTACAACCTCAAATCCATTCCACAGGAATCATTTGACCTTGCGCAGAACAAAAGGACAAAGAACCTGGTACCTTCAGAAAGCTGAGGACCACAAAGGAGGAGGGATAGACAATCACAGTAAAGCTATAGCATCAACTACCCTACCAACCCTCTGTCCAAAATTAATCACAGAATACCCATCTACCAGTCAGACAATGTGCAAAGTGATGGGGCTAATGAATGAATCAGGGAGGTGAGCACCATGCTACTTACCTGTACAATATGACATATTCATGCCCCTGTTTTCTGGAGAGTCTGTAAGCTGGTGTCACCCTAGTTATGGCAAGGAGGGACTTCAGCAGCAGCGACAGTCTGTTGTACACCGTGTAGGAAACTTTAATCTCTTTATCACACCTGCGGAGCACACAGACACTATCAGCATTCGCCTACTCAACTCACATAGAACCAAGAACAGAAATGCAATGGATATAGAGGTGTTAGTTATGTTCTGTCTAGTGACTGAGATTCATCTGTTAGCATTATTCATGACTTCTGATAGAATATAACCTGCTTTGTAGTCCATATAACACCTTTCACAGAGTATTACAGTCAACAGAGATAACTGCAAATTAAGTGTGAGAACTGCATAAGATTAAATTTATCATGAAAACATGTTCTGAACTAAAAGTGTAGTTAGAGTTCTTTGTCAGTTTATCAACAGATTATTGAGGTAAGCAGAAGTTTTACTTTTTTGTGCTCTAGAACCAGGCAGATAGATACCAAAAGGCACCTAATATATTTTTTTCTAGCTTTGAAGCTGTTATCTAAGAAATAAAGCTACACACGTAAAAACAGTAATTCAACACTGCAATTATATTACTGGAGGTGCAAACAATTTCAATATAGTATCTTATGAGCTGTCTACCTCTCTGCATCTAATAGGAAATTTGAAGAAAAGTCTGTTTGGTACTAAAATTTTTAGACTAAATAACGTGGCAATTGCTTTCTCCTTAGAAAAGAAAAATAATACCCACACCTCACAGACTTATTATTAAAATTTTTCTTTTGATGTGTTGCTATTTCCTCCATTCTCCTACATACTATTCTTGAAAACTGAAGCTTCAGGCAGGAAATAAGCTAATTTGCCTTGAAGGAAGAAAATGGAGAAGGAAAATAACATGCATTTCCAATCTATGACCAACACAACGTGTAAAAAGGAGTAGTGAAGGGAAATCGTTTTGGATGTCTGCCACACAGAAAACAGACAACACAGAACAGTCATGTTACAAGAGCTCGCAAGGGATTTAATCAGAGAACTATCTGTACTCTGGGAAAACAACAAATCCTTTTCAGTCTTTTCTCTGCTCCTTTCCCTGTGGCATCTAAGTTTCTCTGGACTGACCCTCCCGCTGAAGGTCATCTCTGTGCCTGGGCTGGAAGCCAAGCACGAAGCAAACTGTAGCAAAGACCTATTGGCTTTGTTAAGTGGGAAGAACACCCTCCATTACTGATAACGAAGCCCCGCTTTTCACATGACATCATCTGCTTTATTCTCAGCTACCACAACCACGGACCCTAAGACAGAGCACTTACTTTTCATTCATTTCGAGACACCAAATCTCTAGCTCCATGGAATCTCCCTGTAGATGGGACAATTGAAAAATATTTGTTTTATTTGTTTTAATTATTTCTTTTATTATAAAGCACGATACAGTCACTATAAAAATATTGGAAAATATAAATAAAGAAAAAAATCAATTTATAATCCTAATCAGCCACTTCAATAACTAACGTGAGGGGTGCCTGGCTGGTTGAGTCAGAAGAGCATGAAGCTCTTGATCTCGAGGTCATGAGTTAAGCCCCACATTGGGTGTAGACATTACCTAAATAAATAAATAAATGAACTTAAAAAGATTTTTTTAAAATGTGAGATTATACTATATATGTTATTTTTATCACTTTTTCATTAATAAACATAACATTAAGTTTTCCTTATAAAATTCTACACCACTTTTAATGGTTGCATAGTATTCTACCATATGACCATCATTTCATCCAAACAGTCTCCCAATCTGTGGACATATAGGTCATTTCTAATTTTTCACTACTACAAACAACGAGATAAATAGCCTTGAGATTAAAACTTTGTCCTCACCCTAAATTAATTTCTTAAGACAAATTTCCAGGATTAGCACTGTTAGATTAAACAGTACTTATGCTTCTAAGACTTTTGCTATGTATATCCAAACTGCTCTTCAGAAAGGCCAATACTTCAGATGGAGAGAGCCTTTCCCTCCAATTCTAGAGGGGATATTTTTAGGTGACACCCACTGTTAAGGAATACCTTAACAAGCTCCTCACTTAAAAATCTTTTTAGTTGTGTAATGTCTTTAGCCAAACTGTTCAGTCTTTCTCTGGTGCTCTGAACAGACTTAGTCTAGTGGGTGGAAAAGAAAAACAGAAACTAAAGCCAAAATCCCTCAACCCTGTAACACTCCTATGTGCCACTTAGTAAGAAGGGTAGTCATACTTTTGAACACAAGTAACCTTATTACCAATCAATTGGAAGAGGCCTATTCTTTTAGATTCTGGTGTAAACTTGGGTTAGTTTGTGGAATACAGAACTTACTTGTTCTAGATCAAAGTTAAGTATGTATCTTTAATATATCTTTTTCATCATACTGTCATTTCTTTAAATTTTTAAATTTTTTTTAAAAGATTTTATTTATTTGAGAGAGAGAAAGCACATGAGAGGGGGGAGGGTCAGAGGGAGAAGCAGACTCCCTGCTGAGCAGGGAGCCCGATGCGGGACTTGATCCTGGGACTCCAGGATCACGACCTGAACTGAAGGCAGTCGCTTAACCAACTGAGCCACCCAGGTGCCCCCATCATACTGTCATTTTTAAATGACGTGATAAATTTTTAATTTCCCCTGGTCCCCCAAATCAAGGGAGGATGAACAGTAGGAAGTATGCAAGACAAGTTGGTGCAGTCTGTCTAGGACAATCAGAACATTTTATACTCAGACTCACCTGGGAAAGGAAAGAGTTCTTCTAGGGATTCCTTTAGGACTCCCTATGGATCACTAAGGAAAGTAATTCATAGTATAAACTGGCAATACAATAAAGAAGAATAGGAAGTTTTGTATTTTGGGGTGCTAAGGTTTCCATGGAATAAGTACTGACATCATTCATTCAATAAAATTCATCAAGAACATACTATGTGCCATCCCGGGCAATGTACCAGGCACAGAAGATGATTATCTATTCATATCCTGCCTCATTTCAAAAAGAATTTAAAGAACTACAAAAATAAATAAGATGTGGCATGACTGCTGACCTCAAGAATGAAAGTGCAAAGTATGAACAGGAACATGTATAAGTTATGTTGGGCACTTTACAAATAAGGATTAAATGAGAAAATATAAAACCCTTCAAGACTATGAAGTGTCATGTTAGTTTGGTGGTGTTGGTGCGGTGGGGTTAAGTAATTTGGCCAAAGTCACTCAGCTGGGATCTGAACTTGGGTCTGTATAGCTCCAAAATCCAACTGCCTTTTATTATACCACACAGCTTCACAATCTTCTAGTGGAAATAAATTAATAAACACCCAAGTAACAATATATGCCTTGATCCTGATGTGAAATAAGGTAAGTAACAACACATCTAAAAAAAAATCACAATACATCAATTATATTTTAGAAACAATGTCAACAAAGCACATGGTAAGTCTAAAGAAGGTAGTTACCTCTCCCCCGAGAAAGGGGGTGAATTTTCAAGAGCACATGAGTCTTGAAGGATAAGTAGAACTATTTCACATATAGTTGATGTATGAGGAGGACAAAGAGCCTATTCCAAGTGTTTGGGAGGATAAGTACAAAAATCTGACCTCCTCAGAGAGCGCTACGTTCAGAGAGGGAAGAGGCAGGAATGAGGCTGAGCTGGAAGCAGGGTGTGAAGAGCTTTGAGTGCCAAATGAAGACACCATCCTGGCCATAGCCTTACCTCAGAAGTCTTGAGTGAGATCTCCACACACATCGATCTCCCAACGGCAGGCAACTGTCCCGCCAGGGCCTTTTTTGCTTCATGTGTAACCTCTGGGATGTCTTTGATTGCTAAATTGAACTAGAAAACAAAAGGGACTTTGTGTTAAACACTTACAAGAAACATTACGGCAACTTAAAGCAGTGAGATGGTTATGCTGGCTAATGCAGGCATTGCCTTGAGTAATTAAGGACATTCATTCATTTCTCCCTTGCCCAGAAAAGATATCCTGATTCAAAGCCCCAAAACTCAGGCTGAAAGAGCTAATGACTTATTATATAATAAGATTAGTTAACAAGGTATTTTTCTAAAGACTAAGTTTTTCACCTATTGCAGAAGAAAGATGAGAATCAAACCTAGGACGAACATTCGATGAAGAACATACTTTCCAAGTGAATGAATCAAATGGAATTAGATATATTAATGTTATGATTTAGAATACTATAAATTGTATTCTTTTTTTTTTTTTTTAAAGATTTTATTTATTTATTTGAGACAGAATGAGAGAGAGAGAGAGCACATGAGAGGGGGGAGGGTCAGAGGGAGAAGCAGGCTCCCCGCCTAGCAGGGAGCCCGATGCGGGACTCGATCCAGGGACTCCAGGATCATGACCTGAGCCGAAGACAGTCGCTTAACCAACTGAGCCACCCAGGCGCCCCTATAAATTGTATTCTTTACAACTGCACTATGTACGATTCCTTATGACAAACATGCCTTAACAAAAAACAGGAATTTTACCCAATCTGAACCAGTTGGGGATGAAGATGAACGAGTACAAATCTTCTCGCCAAGTCGAGCCTGGACAATCACTTGGACAGTCTAAAAAAAGGAAAAAACAAACAAAAAAATATCAAAGATGAACAGTCTTAAATTGATTTGACTCACAATCAGGGTTAACACTCTCTGAATGCAGGGTTAAAAAGATGCCAATGATCATAACAATACTTTAGGAAAGGATAGGATTTTAAAATTCAAGAACATATAAAAAAAAAACCATGACAAAAATAATACTGTAAATATTTCCGAGGGCATAATGTCAACTGATTAGAGAAATTTTAGTTTAAGGCTTGGGATCTGTAATATTCTCACATGGCAGAAAGAAATTTGCACATGGTGGCTCTGACTTCCATAAAGACAAGTCCAACCGTAGGTTTAAATATTCACTGCCGTACACTTATGTAATCATAGTAGATTTAAACCAAGGATTCCACACTTATTTATATCACTTGGCCCATATGGCAAAAGTCTCCCAACTAATTTTACAACCAGAATCTACTGCATGGATTGTTTTTTACATGGCAATCATGAGAAGGAGGAGTGATAGAGGTGGAAATGATTTTTATATTTAAGAAAATATAACTTCTAAAGTATTCAAAATTCAGTTTTAATTTCTCATTTACCCAGAAGGGAACAATAAATGGAAGTTAGACATTTCAGAGTTAGTTGATGCTTTGGGGAAGATGCCCAAAATGCTGTCCATTCCAGTCCACAATCTTTGTTCCCACCCCAAGGGAACATACTGTGCCAATAACCTGGCATAATAGTTTGACATTTCTGCAAACAGCCTTGCAAAAAAAAAATTTTTTTTGAACAAGTAGCTGTGGAAAATTGGAAGCTACTTTTTAGTTACACCCCCAGTACCGCCCCCAAACTTCACAGTTTGGTTTACAACAGACAGAAGTATCCCTTAAAATGGGCAAGCTGCAAGCTGTTATTCTATGTTTCCAAAAAGGGAGAAGCACGGAAGTTATTTCTAACAGTTCTGAGCTCAAGAGAATAGATAAATTACCTTGAGGGCAAAAAATTTAATAAACTTGTCCAGGTCCTTTCTGTCCTGGGAATTGAGATCAGTTTCCATTGCCTATAGGAATCTGAAACAGAAAAAAAAAAAAAAAAGTGTTGAAAAATGTGACTAGTATCTTTTAAATTCAAAGCATACAGAGATGGTATTGTCTAGCTGTGCAAACGGTCATGTGGGAGGGAAAAAAAATTCCCCCTAAGATACCAAAGTGAAAAATATTAAGATAGTATCTTTTGAGGAAAATAAATTGCTCACCACAAAGAGAAATCTAGGCTGTAAAATTTAATTCCAGAACACACACACACACACACACACACACACACACACACACACGAAAAGACCTAGGGACCTAAATAATGGATGAGGACAAGCCATTTTACCTGCATCTGAAACTTTAAGCTTTAAATATAACTTATCTATTAAAAATACTTCTACTACCCACCATAGTGAGGACTAAGTTTTAACAAGACAAAAACTCTGTTAAAACATAAAATGAGGGGTGCCTGGGTGGCTCAGTTGGTTAAGTGTCCGACTCTTGATTTTGGCTCAGGTCACGATCTCAGGGTGGTGAGACTGAGCCCTGTATTGGGCTCCGCCAAGAGCTGGGAGTCTGCTTGGGATTTTTTTTTTCTCCCTCTGCCCCCCGACCCCCGGCACATGCTCTTGCTCTCTCTCAAATAAATAAATAAAATCTTAAAAAAACATAAAATGAGATCATTTGTATTCCTTCAGAAGAGCACTAAATCAATTTAACTTTGGGGGATTCATGGACCCCTTTTGAGAATCTGATAACAAGACAAGCCCTTTCTCTAGAAAAATGCACATATATAGAAATGTTTGGCTGTTTAACTCAGATTATATCCCATGGATTTCATGGGGCACATCATAGCCCCTCAGGCTGAAATGATTTCAGATAGGGCTGGTATGAGGAAGAAAAAGCATTTAGGGAGAGAAGAACATGAACAAAGAGTATCAGCAACAGAGAACAAAATGGATTTGGAACTATTAAGTATCCCAGTTTTCTAAAGCACTATGTATGGATAGGGAAATAGTATGGCTGGTTGGGGCCAGATCATGAGAATCTTGAATGCATGCAAGCCTGATCTGTACCTAATACAACAGAAATGGGAGCTCCCTCAAGGCTTCTGAGTAAAGGAATTAACACAATCAGAGTGCTAGCATCATCTGAATGGTGCTTTAGAAAGATAGCTTTGCTGGCATATTGTAGAACAGTTTTGAGTATGAAAAGCAGGGAGACCAGTTAAGTCCTTGGCAATAATGCAGGCTTGTGGTCAAGGCTCAAACTCTAGTACAGTCATGGTTTGGAAACAGTATGGATGGGAGATATTTTAAAGGAGGAGCTGACGGGATTTAAGGACCAACTACAAAAAGTTTGACAAGATTTCAGTTAACAATAAACAGGAAGCTAGTTTTAAGGAAAGATAGAAGAGTTGAAAAAGGAAATTTTAAAAATTGAGATATAATACCACTCACAAAAATAAATTCAAAATGGATGAAAGACCTAAATGTGAACAGGAAACCATCAAAATCCTAGAGAACACAGGCAGCAACCTCTTTGACATCAACCGTAGCAACTTCTTACTAGCTACGTCTCCCGAGGTAAGGCGAGGCGAGGCGAGGCGAGGCAAGGGAAACAAAAGCAAAAATGAACTACTGGGACTTCAAGATAAAAATCTGTACAACAAAGGAAAAAATCAAAATTAAAAGGCAACCTAGGAATGGGAGAAGATATTTGCAAATGACATATATGATAAAGGGTTAGTATCCAAAATCTATAAAGAACTTATCAAACTGAACACCCAAAACACAAATAATCCAGTTAAGAAATGGGCAAAAGATATGAATAGACATTTTTCCAAAGAAGACATACAGATGGCCAACAGACAAATGAAAAATTGCTCAACTTCACTCATCAAGGAAATACAAACCAAACCTACAATGAGGTATTACCTCACACCTGTCAGAATGGCTAACATCAACAACACAAAAAACCTAACAGGTGTTGGTGAGAATGTGGAGAAGGGGGAACACTCTTACACTGTTAGTAGGAATGCAAATTGCTGCAGCCACTCTTGAAAACACTATGGAGGTTCCTCAAAAAGTTAAAAATAGAACTACCCCATGATCCAGCAATTGTACTACTAGGGGTTTACCCAAAGGATACAAAAATACTGATTCAAAGGGATACATGCACCCCAATGTTTATAGCAGCACTATCAACAATAGCCAAATTATGGAAAGAGCCCAAATGTCCTAATGGATAAAGAAATTGTGATACACACATACACACCACGGAATATTGTTCAGCCATCAAAAAGAAGGAAATCTTGTGGGACACTTGGGTGGCTCAGGTGGTTAAGTGTCTGCCTCGGCTCAGGTCATGATCACAGGGTCCTGGGATCGAGCCCCACATCAACCTCCTTGCTCAGGGGGGAACCTGCTTCTCCCTCTCCCTACCCCTGCTGTGCTCTCTCTCTCTGACGGGGAAAAAAAAAAAAGAATGAAATCTTGCCATTTGCAATGATGTGGATGGAACTAGGGTGTATTATGCTAAGTGAAGTAAGTTAGTCAAAAAAGCCAGATACCATACGATTTCACTCATGAAGAATTTAAGAAATGAAAGAGATGAACATGGGGGAAAAAAAGACCAAGGCAAACCATAAAACAGAACTATAGAGAACGAACTGAGGGTTGCTGGAGGAGACGTAGATGGGGGATGGGCTAAATGGGTGATGAGTATTAAAGAAGGCACTTGTGATGAGCACTGGGTGTTATATATAAGTGATGAATCACTAAATTCTACTCCTGTAGCTAATATTACACTATATGTTAACTAACTGGAATTTAAATAAAAACTTGAAAGTACAAAAAAATAAAAAATAAAAATAAATAAAAATGGGGTATAACTTACATGTAGTGAAATGCACAAATCTTGGGTGTACAGATCAATAAATATCTTATTGTTTTCACTTCTATTTCAAAAGATATTTTGTTTGTATACAACCATATAACCACAATTCAGATCAAGTTACAGAACATTTCCAATAATCTAGAGGGCTCCCTTGTGTCCCCTCAGTCAGTAAACGCACTAAAAAATAACCATTATTCTGACCTCTATCATCATAGATCAGTTTTATCTATTTTGACAAATCATTCCATTTATATAAATGGAATCAAACAGTATTAGCTCTTTTGTGGGTAGCTTCCTTTTTTCAAGTCATGCCTGTGAAAATCATTTATGATGCTGCATGTGGCACTTTATTCTTTTTCATTGCTATGTAGCACTCCACTTTATGAATATACCACAACTATTTTTTTTTTTTAAGATTTTTATTTATTTGACAGAGAGAGAGAGAAACAGCGAGAGAGGGAACACAAGCAGGGGGAGTGGGAGAGGGAGAAGCATGCTTCCCGCGGAGCAGGGAGCCCGATGCAGGGCTCGATCCCAGGACCCTGGGATCATGACCTGAGCTGAAGGCAGACGCTTAACGACTGAGCCATCCAGGTACCCCTACCACAAACTATTTATAAATTCCAAGCAGGTTGTTTCCTGGTTTTGGCTATTATATTTTTACACAAGTCTTCTGGTGGATATAAATATTCCTTGCCATCAGATGTAAACCCAGCAGTGTTATGTTGGTCCAAAGTATACGTAGTTTTATTTATTTATTTATTTTATTTTTAATTTTTTTTAAAGATTTTATTTATTTATTTGACACAGAGAGAGACAGCGAGAGAGGGAACACAAGCAGGGGGAGTGCGAAAGGAAGAAGCAGGCTTCCTGCCGAGCAGGGAGCCCGATGCGGGGCTCGATCCCAGGACCCTGAGATCATGACCTGAGCCGAAGGCAGTCGCTTAACCAACTGAGCCACCCAGGTGCCCCAGTATACGTAGTTTTAATAGACAACGGACAGTCTTCCAGAATCTGTACCAATGTACACTCCCATCAACAGCGTATGAGGGCTCCAGTTGCTCCACAGCTATACCATTACTTGGTACTACTAATTCTTTAATTTTAGCCATCCTGGCAGGGGTATGGTAGTATCTCATTTAACCTGTATTAAATGATTAGTGATTAAATTAGTGATTAAATGATCACTGAATTTCCCCTATCAGCACCTTTTCATATGCTTACTAGCTATTTGGAAGTCCTCTTTAATGAATGAAGTAGTAGTTCAAGCCTTTCGCCCATTTAAAAAATTAGGTTATCTTTTTTACTGAATTGTAGAAGTTTCTAAAACGTATATAGTGGATATAAGTACTTTGTTGGATATGCACTATAAATATCTTCTCCCAGTTTGTGTCTTGCCTTTCTTATGGCATCTGTTTCTTTTCATGAGAGTCTGAATATACAATGGACAAAGGCCAGACTACTATATAAAAATAGAGCTCTGACCCACAACCTGCAGGAACCAGCCCAGGAAGGAAGCCAAACTAAATCTCCATTATTGGGGCGCCTGGGTGGCTCAGTTGGTTAAGCGACTGCCTTCGGCTCGGGTCATGATCCCAGGGTCCTGGGATCGAGCCCCGCATTGGGCTCCCTGCTCCGCGGGAAGCCTGCTTCTCCCTCTCCCACTCCCCCTGCTTGTGTTCCCTCTCTAGCTGTCTCTCTCTGTCAATTAAATAAATAAAATCTTTAAAAAAAAAAAAAATCTCCATTATCTAGCCCAAGAAGCCAACATACTATCTACAGTAACCAGTCAAGGAAGTCAGACTATGTCTAGCCAACTAACTAGTCCAGGAAGCCAAACAATAACCCCTGTAAAAATTGACCCCAAAGTCAAGACTTGAGTAATAACTGACAGTTCCCCTAATTTTTGTCCCTGCTTCCAACTTAGGACCAACCACAGAAAAACCAAATATATATCCCTAAACAACTACTACATAGGATACCCCCACTTGTAGTTAGGCTGCCTATAGCTTTCCCATGCCAATAACGCCGTATCAGGACATATCTGAAAGTTTTCCCTTTCTTCCACTATAAAGCTTCCCACTGGTCTACCTGCCTCTGAGTCTTTGCCAATGCAAGGGATGGCAGCTAACTCCCGGGCTATGACAAGCTCTGATTAAATGGCCTTCACCCATTCTCATTTTGTGGTCTTTATTTCCACATTAAAAACAGCCTTACTGAGGTATAACTGACAATAAAAAATATACTGGAAGTGTAAGACATGGTAAGGTGGTTGTGTTTTTTTAAGATTTTATTTAATTATCTGAGAGAGAGAGAGAGAGCATGAGCTTGGGGGGGGGGGGGTGGAGCAGAGGGAGAGGGACAAGCAAACTCCGTGCTGAGGTTGGAGCCCAACAGAGCTCAGTCCCACAACCCTAAGATCATGACCTGAGCTGAAATCAAGAGTTGGACGCTTAACCAATTGAGCCACACAATTGCCCCAAGACATAGTAAGTTTTGACACCTATTTGTAACTGTAAAACCATTACCACAAAATAGTGAACATACCTATCCCTGAGTTTCCTCATATTCCTTTGTAATCCGTCCTTCCAGCACCTCCTTAACACCCCATTCCTGGGCAACCACTGCTGTGCTATCCCTATAAATGCCTATCTGCAGTGTCTACAGTTTTATATAAATGAAATCAGACAGTATGTACTCTTTGGCTTCTTTCACTTAGTATAATTAGTTTGAGATTCATCCATGTTGTGTCCTATGTTCATAGTTCATTTCTATCTATTGCTGAGTAGTAGTATCCTCTTATGGAGTCTTTTGATTAACAGAGGTTCTTAATTTTAATAAGTCAAATTTCTCAACTTTTTTTTTAGCACTTCTTTGTGCTCTGTTGAAAATTTTTTTGCTGATCTCAAAGTCATGAAAATCTACATTTTTTTCTAAAAATGTTATTGTTTACCTCTCATGTTTATATTTGTGATCCATCATAAATTAATTTTTCTTGTGGTAGACATTTGGAATCAAGGTTCATTATTTTTTTACAATCAGTTCAGGTTATTTAATAGGTTGAATTAGAAACACCAGAAGATTGGGCGCCTGGGTGGCTCAGTTGGTTGAGCGACTGCCTTCGGCTCAGGTCATGATCCTGGAGTCCCTGGATTGAGTCCCGCATCGGGCTCCCTGCTCAGCAAGGAGCCTGCTTCTCCCTCTGACCCTCCCCCCTCTCATGTGCTCTCTCTCTCTCTCATTCTGTCTCAAATAAATAAAATCTTTAAAAAAAAAAAAAAAGAAACACCAGAAGATCAGGGGCGCCTGGGTGGCTCAGATGGTTAAGCTTCTGCCTTCAGCTCAGGTCATGATCCTGGGGTCCTGGGATCGAGTGCCGCATCGGGCTCCCTGCTAGGCGGGGAGCCTGCTTCTCCCTCTGCCTCTGCCTCTCTCTCTCTCTCTGACTCTCATGAATAAATAAATAAAACATTTAAAAAAAAAAAAAACACCAAAAGATCAATCTGAAAATATCCAATTTATAACTAATGGAAAGGTTAAGACTGAGGTTAAAGTTGGAGAGAAGTAGATATTCTCCAAAAAGAAGGAACAGTTTAAAAACCATAGCAGTAGGAGCACCTGGGTGGCTCAGTTGGTTAAGCAACTGCCTTCGGCTCAGGTCATGATCCTGGAGTCCCAGGGAGTCGGCTTCTCCCTCTGACCCTCCCCCCTCTCATGTACTTTCTCTCTCTTTCTCTCTCTCAAATAAATAAAATCTTTTTTTTTTAAGATTTTATTTATTTATTTGAGAGAGAGAGAATGAGAGACAAAGAGCAGGAGAGGGGGAGGGTCAGAGGGAGAAGCAGACTCCCTGCTGAGCAGGGAGCCCGATGCGGGACTCGATCCCGGGACTCCAGGATCATGACCTGAGCCGAAGGCAGTAGCTTAACCAACTGAGCCACCCAGGCGCCCATCAAATAAATAAAATCTTAAAAACAAAACAAAAACAAAAACATAGGAGTAGAGGAAATCACCATGGAAGATAACAGGGAAATAACAAAGGCCCCAAGAAAATAATGACATAAAAGAACCATAAAGAGAAATGCCAGAACTTATCAGAGAAATAGGAAAAAAGATTTCTGAGCAGTTATCACTGAAACTGAGAGGAAGTAAGTTTCAGGATTGAAGGGATGGTCAAATAATATAAAAGTTCTTGTGGAGGAGGCAAAACTTTACCTATACCCCCTCAGGTTTTCAGCTGGGCCCCTTTAACAAAAAGATTAACAAGAGAAAAACAGTTTATAACACCTGCAGTGCACATCTCACAAGAGAAACCTCAACAGAAAAATAATTCAACAGTGTGGCTTAGAACTATGGCTTATATGGGATCTTCAACAAAGAATGACAAAGTTGTAGAGAAATGACAAGACAAACGAAAGCAGTTTTAGGCTTTCAAGGGTGGCAAACTGGGGGAAGATAAATATATGGGAGGAAACTAATGGGGTAAGGTTTGTTTGCAGATTCCACCAGTGCCTTCTCTGAGCTGCTAAGAGTCTGTCTCTAGGAAAAGGAGAATTTATCTCACCTTCAGGCGGAAAAGTGGAAGGTAAAGAAAGGTTCTCCTGTATTTGCTGCTTAATTGCCTTCAGATCAAAATAATTTTTATGTCAAAGAGGCATATTCTGGGGTGACACATTCTGGTTTCCTTCGTTTTCAAGGTGAGAAAAAGGCCACTGGACTTGGCATCGTGTTGTAATGACCTTTGAGAGGATCACTTCTTAAGAGTGGGGGGTGCTTCAGCTAGATTCTGAGAATTTAAACAGCAAGAGACCTCAAGCTGCTGTGAAAAGGATTTTCTCTATGGTATAGCACTATCTGAGCAAATTTATGGGGGAGGGGGGAGAAACCAATGAAGGAGAAATAAAACACCTAAGAAGCAGCTATTGCAGGACTCAGATGGCACAGTAGAGTCCACGGTGATCAAGGATAGGTTAAAGCCTGAAGTGATCCAAATTATAAAGGACTTATCTTTTGGAGCCTACCATGTGTATGTTTGACATTCTTTTGAAGCATACACCCACCTTCTGACCTTCCTAATTTTGGTTGAAAACACAAACAAATGTTATGGTAAAAATAAAAAGCCTTTTAAAGGGTTAAACCGCTCAAGGCCCTAAAGCAACCACAGCAACAGATCGGAGATAAGAATAGTGCTGGAGGGCTGTACTGCCCTTATTTTATACTGAAGTGGGGAATTGTGTTCCCAACACCAGAACATCTACCAATGCAAACATAATAGCACAATGACTCTTGTGACTTTTTGTACCTCGGTAAGCACTAAAAGGATTATGTAACTAGAGTTAGTTATTGAGCCAAACGGGGTGAGATCTCCACTGGGGAAGAAGTTATCTACAGGCATCAGAGCTTTTTGTTCCCTTTCACCTATCAAGCAGTTAATTCATTCTTTACAATATAAATGTTATATAAAGTTTACCCTATGCCTTAGCTTTTTGCGAAACGCCTTCTTTGAGTGCTTCAAGGACTTTAAAGGGAAATTTGGAACAAACATTAAAAAGAGATCTATAATTCTTCCCTTTTTCTGCCCTTTACTAATACTAGCCGGTTACTAAATCCTTCAAGTTCCTGCTTATACAAAATCCTTTTATATGTGCTACATTTTCATTTCCAAAGAACCACCTTAATCCAGGTCTCATTTCTTATCTGGAAGAGACTCACTTGGTTAGTTACTCTACATTTGAAGATCAGGATATGCCATCCCAAAATAAGCCACTCTGGCATAAAGATTATTTTAAGCTGAGGACATTTGAGATTCAACAGATGTAGAAAGAAACCTTCTTGGGCTTCCCTTATCTGACTAAAAGCAGGAACTTCTGAAAAATGAGGACAGCCATAAATTCCCATTTCAGGTTGGCATCTACTCCCAAGAGATCACAAGTCCCTGCTCTGGGGGAGTTTCAAGGTCAGGAAGATGGAAAGACCACTTGCACCTACCTAAACAAATTTATCACAAACTTTCTTATCTCCCATTTGTTCTCCTAAAGACTCATTTGTCTTTTCTAAAGAAACTGATTTGTTCTTCCTATAAAAGTCTTTTCTCCAGGGCACCTGGCTAGCTTAGTGGGAGCGGCGTGCAACTCTTGGTATTGTGATCGTGAGTTCGAGCCCCATGTTGGGTAGAGAGTACAATAAATAAATACATACATACAATTTTTTTTTTTTTTTAAAGTCTTTTCTCGGCTGTGACTAAGGAGGAATGTCAGGGTGAATGGACGGCTCCAGCTCCTGAGTTCACTGCTATTCATCCTGAAGTCGCAGACTGGTCTGAAGGAGTGCCCTCTGTGCCTATTCAGCAGTTCCCTACTGAAGACTGGAGGGCCCAGTCAGCCACTGAAGACTGATCTGCAGCTCCCACTGCTCAGGCCACTGAATGGGTAGCAACAACCACTGAGTGGTCTTAAGCTGCTCTTTCACAAAGGCAAACAAAATGGAAATAAGGTTGGGGCGCCTGGGTGGCTCAGTCGTTAAGCGTCTGCCTTCGGCTCAGGTCATGATCCCAGGGTCCTGGGATCGAGTCCCGCGTCGGGCTCCCTGCTCGGCGGGAAGCCTGCTTCTCCCTCTCCCACTCCCCCTGCTTGGGTTCCTGCTCTCGCTATCTCTCTCTCTGTCGAATAAATAAATAAAAAATCTTTAAAAAAAAAAAATGGAAATAAGGTTGATGAAAAATAAACAGTTTGTAAAAGTTGGGGGTGGGGAGGAGGAAGCCTTTTCTCCTAGGCCCCTTTCTCTTGCTAAATTAGGCATATAAGTCCAAATTCTAACCACGTGGGTTATTCACCACTGAGTACTCCTATGGTTGCTAATCTTGTGTCAGTTTAAATTTCAGGCCCCCAAGTACTAAGCCTAAGAATGTATAGGAAAAGTTTTCCTCAACACCTTCTTCTAGGTTACACTGTAAATCTTAGGCACAATGCTGAAAGACTAATGTAAGTAAAGCATTGTATCATTATATTGCTCCTATGCTCCAGAAATTTTGACAAACTCCTAAATCTGACCTTCAAGATTCCCCATGCAAAGTCATTAGGGGAAATAGGTTAAAATGACTTTGAAAAGGTAATCAGAGGCCTGCTGGCACTTTTAAGAAAGATCTTGGTCACTGAAATTACCAAATAAATGGTGATCCAGAACCAGTATCTAGTCCTTGGATGTACATACTCAAAAAACTAATTTTATTAGTTCAATCAAGGTTTTGAGGACAACTTCAATTACAAGAGACAGTTAATATACCATAAATCCGATTTATTATTTGAAAAATAAAACTGCTAAGTAGACGGAAAGAGAAGCATCAAGTGATCAACAAACTGCCCTTCCTAAAAGGCGGCCACTTTGTGAAAGTAAAATTATTTCAGTTGGTTAAGTAGTTATCATCCCACTATGAGGTTCATATATCTTTCTCTACCTCAGGGGCAAGCAAACTGGAATTCCAACAAGAGTCTAGAGAGGGGTGCCTGGGTGGCTCAGTTGGTTAAGCGTCCAATTCTTTATATCTCAGGGTCCCGGGATCAAGCCACACTGGGTGCGGAGCCTGCTTGGGATTCTCCCTCTCACTCTGCCCCTGCCCCCCAATGCCCTCTCCAAAAAAAAAAAAAAACAACACCTAGAGAGGCTTCTTACCTGACAATGTATTCATTTGGCTTTCTTTTCTTTAGACACTGCAGAACATGGCCCACATTAGTCACTGTCACCAACACATTTTAATTGACTAAAAGCCTGTTTACGGGGCGCCTGGGTGGCTCAGTTGGTTAAGCGACTGCCTTCGGCTCAGGTCATGATCCTGGAGTCCCGGGATCGAGTCCCGCATCGGGCTCCCTGCTCAGCAGGGAGTCTGCTTCTCCCTCTGACCCTCCCCCCTCTCATGCTCTCTCTATCTCATTCTGTCTCTCAAATAAATAAATAAAATCTTTAAAAAAATAAAAAATAAAAAAAAAAAAAGCCTGTTTACATTAAGGGTGCAGACGCCCTGATAGGGTGGGTTGTAAGGCAGTGCAACAGCTGCTAGAGGATTGCGCCAAAGTAGGGCTTTGGGTTATCACTTAGTTCAAGTCAAGGCCATTTTACCTCTTAGCATTATAGTGTCTCAATTATGTTGCAAATTCTTCTGCAAACTTTTAAATTTCTTATCCCTCTCCTGATCATATGCTGAATATGTACATTAATCAGAACTACTTACCACCTTCTTTATTAAATTTTTGCCCTAGGGACATAACCTAATTACTATGTATAATTTCAGATTTACAAAAAATTCTATGTGGTTCCCACCAACATATATTTGATTATATTTATCAAGTGTTACCTTTTATAAAATGGCTTAACTAGGTCAAAAATATAGTTACAAATCGTAATCCTCCCCCAAAGACTGCTGCCCCCTCAACACCTGTTTTGTTTTTTTTTTTTTAAGATTTTTATTTATTTATTTGACAGAGAGAGACAGCGAGAGAGGGAACACAAGCAGGGGGAGTGGGGATCCCAGAACCCTGGGATCATGACCTGAGCTGAAGGCAGACGCTTACCGACTGAGCCACCCAGGCGCCCTTCATCAACACCTGTTTTCCCCAGACTCACCACTTAGAGCTTTTCCTCCTGAGAAATAACCTCAATTAAGGCCTTTCTTCAAGACTTACAACATTTAACAAATAACAAAAATTTTTTAGTGGGCTCTGAATAGCAATTTCATGTCAACAACATTCTCTGCACATCGTTTTCCTTTTTTTTTTAGAGAGTGGAGGGAGAGGGAGAGAATCTTAAGCAGGCTCCATGCCCACCGAGGAGCCTGCCATGGGGCTTGATCTCACGACCCTGAGATTATAACCTGAGCCAAAATCAAGAGTCGGACGCTTAACTCATTGAGCCACCCAGTTGCCTCCATCACTTTCATTAACAGAAATTCCTAACAACAAATAACTCTTTAAGGTTCCCAAAGTGTTTAGAACGTGTAGAGATTTATACCATACTAAACTATTTTTAAACAAGTATCGAAAATATAATAAATAAGCAAAACGTGTATACACACACACACACACACACAGAGGAATATGACTCAGCCTTAAAAAGGAAGGAAATTCTGACACATGCTACAACATGGATGAACTCATTAGCTAAGTGAAATAGTCACAAAAGGACAAATGCTGTATGATACCATTTATATGAGGTACTTAAGAGTGGTCAAATCATTGCCATAAAGTAATATAGTGGTTGTCAGGAGCTGGGGGAAGAGAAGGAGTTAGTGTTCAACACTAGAGTTTCAGTTTTACAAGATGAAAAAGTTATGGGGATGGGTGGTGGGGATAGCTGCATAACAATGTAATACCACTGAACTATACACTTAAAAATGGTTAACGTGGTAAATTTTATGTTATTTATATTTTAACGCAACAAGAGAGAACATGCCATTAAATAAATTCTCCCGTTGTTATGTAATGGATGTAGATGATCATCGACATCCAAATACTAGATAGAAGATTCTACATCACTGCTCCAGTGCAAAATATATAATCAACTAAGGGAAAAGCAGACTTAACTGGATAGGCAGGTTCTCTGGATCTTTGACTTACTTTCATACTGAAATGTTAATTTTCACTTAAAAAGCACAGAAATATAAAGGTTACAAATAAAGGCAGAAAAGGGGGCACCTCCGTGGCTCAGTTGGTTAAACATCTGCTTTCGGCTCAGGTCATGATCCCAGGGGCCTGGGACTGAGCCGCGAGTTGGGCTCCCTGCTCAGCAGGGAGTCTGCTTCTCTCTCTCCCTCTGCTTCTGCTCTCTTTCTGCACTTCTCCTGCTTCTGCTCTCTCTCTCAAATAAATAAAATCTTTTTTTTTCAAGATTTTATTTATTTATTTGACACACAGAGAGATAGATAACACAAGCAGGGAGAGCGGCAGGCAGAGAAGGAGAAGCAGGCTCCCTGCTGAGCAGGGACCCCCCCCCCCCATGCGGGACTCTATCCCAGGACCCTGGAATCATGACCTGAGCCGAAGGCAGATGCTTAACCGACTGGGCCACCTAGGCGTCCCTCAAATAAATAAAATCTTAAAGAAAAATTTAAAAAAGTCAGAAAAAGAAATAACAAATGAAAGATATCAACAAAATATTGGGGGGAAAAATGAAGGTTAAGTATAAAGGATTTCAGGCTTATGTTTATTTCTGCTCACTCCTAAAATATCATTAAAACAAAAAATGGTGGGGGCGGGGGGAGGGCTTAAAAAGCATACACAGAGTGACCAGAAGAATGGGCATGGAGATAACAGCATCACAGTTCTGGAAGACAGAAAACAGAAGGAACAGATAATTGAGAAGAGCAGAGCAGAGATGATCAGATAATTGACTGAGCAGAGCAGAGCTGATCCATATCCCAGCCAGCCATGAGAAAACCTTAAACAAAAGCAAGCTCATCTGAACCAAAGAACCCGAGAGGCTAAGGAATGAGAGTTACCAGATCTCTTAAAAGTTGAATGGCAGATGGGGCTGAAACAGGAAGATTATTTTATAAAAGTCCACAGAAGAAGCAGACCCCACTCTGAGCCCTACATCCCTTTCATAACCCCACTCAGGGCAACACTGCCCTTCCTAATGTTAGATGACCAGACATTAAATTTTTGGAAACAATGAATCAAAAAACATGCTGGACTTCAATGATCAGGTCTATATGAGGCACTCTGTTCTGAAGAAAAAAGATTCACGGCAGCAGTACTCCAGTTTCGAAGGGGAAACAAACCACTTTATTGATATTATAAAAATCTAACAGAGGGGCACCTGGGTGGTTCAGTCAGTTAAGCATCTGCCTTCAGCTCAGGTCATGATCTCAGGGTCCTGGGATCGAGCCCCACGTGGGGCTCTCTGCTCAGCAGGGAGTCGGTTTCTCCCTCTGCCTCCCACTTATGCTCGCTCTTTCAAATAAATAAAATCTTAAAAAAAAATCTAACAGGGGGCGCCTGGGTGGCTCAGTTGTTGAGCGTCTGCCTTCGGCTCAGGTCATGATCCCGGGGGTCCTGGGATCGAGCCCCGCGTCGGGCTCCCTGCTCCGCGGGAGGCCTGCTTCTCCCTCTCCCACTCCCCCTGAGTGTGTTCCCTCTCTCGCTGTCTCTCTCTGTCAAATAAATAAAATCTTTAAAAAAAAAAAAATCTAACAGAAACAGAAGGAAGAAAAGGGAAATTTGCACAGGTGTGGGCAATAGTAAGCAGTAAAGGAGAATAAGGCAGTTATATCAAATCAGGTACTTACAACATCCAACCTCATTAGCGGAAGCCCCGTGGAGACAGTCAGGCTGGAGTCCCAATTGAGAGGCATGGGCGGAGCGTCCTCCCCTCAGGTGAGACTTCCAGCTGAAAATCCCCTAAGGGCCGTATTCATAGGGCAAATGACAGGATTTGAAGTTAAACACTTGCTCGCCTACGTGCAGTTTGGAGCGAGCTGAATTCCTGTTACCATGTCTTAACATCTTCAAGGAGCCTGGGCCCTATGCGCTTGCCTCCCCTCCTGATTCCGTTCTGGGGGACCAGCCCAACCTGGAGCAGGAAGGGATGTGAGGCAAAATTTATAGCGTCCAGACCAGAAGGGCCAATTCTGACCTGGAGGCCAGCTAATGTCAACTAATCAGGCTCCCCTGGTCACTTATCCAGCACAAGTCTCACAAACAACACTCTTTACCCTGTCTGTGCATGTGCAGGTTGGGGTGGTCAGTTATGCAGGACAAATCATAGAAATCTCCATCTATACAATACACACTCCCACTCCCATCTCTGGAGCCTCCTTCTTCGCTTGGCTTGAAAAACACTGGCGGCGATGTTGGAGGCTTTCATCAAATGATTGGCAATCCCTTGGCTGTCCCATTCACATTTGAGCATGAGGCATCAAAAAGACAGCAGAAACTCAGGGTATATAAGTGAGGCTGGTAAATTGGTGGGGCTCAGAGGGTCAAACTACACACCCCCTCCAAACTTTTTCAACTGAAAGAAACCTCGAGTGTCAGTACATAGAGGTTTTGCCCTCTGAGGACACTGAATTTCCCCCAAAGAAGCCTCCAAGAACCCTTGTCCTGCTGGGGACAAGTTTTCAATTCCTTTAGTAAATACCAAGGAGTGTGATTGCTGGGACATATGGTAAGAGCATGTTGAGTTTTGGGTAGGGGGATGGGTGAAATAGGTGAAGGGGATTAAGAGGGACAGACTTCCAGCTATAAAATAAGTAAGTCACAGGAATGAAAAGTACAGCATAGGGAATATAGCCAATTATACTGTAATAACCTTGTATGTATATCTCATTTCACTGATTACATATGATGCTAAGTATCTTTTCATATGATTCTTTGCCATCTGTGTATCTTTGGTGAGGTGTCTGTTAAGGTCTTTGGTCCATTTTTTAATGGGGTTGTGTGTTTTAAGAGTTCTCTGTATATTTTGGATAAGTCTTTCATCAGATGTGTGTTTTTTGCAAATATTTTCTTCCAGTCTGTGGCTTGTCTCCTAATTCTCTTGAAAACTTTAGGTTTTTTGAAAAGCAATTTATATATGGAACTAATCTAATATTGAAAAGTTAACACTTCCATGATTTATTTTAGGATATTATTAACCAAATTCAGTTGTTTTGAGTAACAACTCCTGGCATATTAACAATACTGCTTTCATATTTATATAATGCTTATTTCTATTCATGCAAAGTACAAAATAGTAACCTCAAAAACTATTAAAGAGATTATAGGATATTTTGCCTACAATTAAAAAAATTACTGACAGATGCTCAGCACAAACGTTATTTTCAAGATTGATAAGAATTTAACGCTGTACCTATCAACCACTTTTAGATTTCTTTTAAGAGAGAGAAAGTGCACATGCACCGGAAAGAGAGGAGGGTGGGGGAGGGGCAGAGGGAGAGGAAGAGAGAATCTTAAGCAGGCTCCATGCCCAGCCCAGAAACGACTGGGGCTCAATCTCATGACCCTGAGTTTATGACCTGAGCCAAAATCAAGAGTCAGATGCTCAACCGACTGAGCTACCCAGGTGCCCCTCCATAATACACTTTTAAACTCATGTTTATCATGCACGAATATGAGGTCTGGGGAGCACTGAAATTAAAACTCACAATTTTATATTTACTTTTCCAGCTAACAATGGAAGAGCAGAGACAATCTTTTCTTGCCATTTTTTCTACAGCAAGGATTTTCACATTTTCCCCAACACTGGTTTCAGAGGCAGATGTACAACAAATGGGGGAAGATTAATAGTTCTTTTTTTTTTTAATGAGGTGAATTAGATGTTTTGTTCTTGTTTTTTTTAAAGATTTTATTTATTTATTTGACAGAGAGAGACATAGCGAGAGCACGAACACAAGCACAGGGAGTGGGAGAGGGAGAAGCAGGCTTCCCCCTGGGCAGGGAGCCAGATGCGGAACTCGATCCCAGGACCCTGGGATCATGACCTGAGCTGAAGGCAGACGCTTAATGACTGAGCCACCCAGGTGCCCCAGATTAATACTTCTTCACAGTAGTCAAGTATTAAGTGTATAAGGAATAACAAAATTATAAATACCACCAGTGGGGGAAAAAATCACCAGTAGATGATAACCACTGTGTGACAGTTTGCTGGCAAATGGGATATTTACACAATCTTCCCGCAGATTACTATTACTTACAGAGAAGTCTGGTAGATCCAATCTTAACAAAATAATGAAAAGAAACATACCAATAATTTAAAAATTGACATTACATTCCTCTTGATGTGATGTAGTAAGACGGACGTATCACTTATGTAGCTTTCCTCCTAAAACAGTGTAACTGAATCCAACCAGGAGGAAGCAATTAGATGAGGTTAAATTAAAAGACAGGGCATTTTAGGGGCACCTGGGTGGCTCAGCCAGTTAAGTGTCTGCCTTCGGCTCAGGTCATGATCTCAGGGTCCTGGAATCAAGCCCCACATCGAGTTCCCTGCTCAGCAGGGAGTCTGCTTCTCCCTCTCCCTCTGTTCTCTCTCAAATAAATAAATAAAATCTTTAAAAAAAAAAAGGGGGCATTTTACAAAATAATTGGCTTGTAGTGTTCAATAATGTCAATCTTATGAAAGAGCCCCCCCCAAAAAAGGCTGAAAAATTGTTTTAGAATAAAGGCAATTAAAGAGGTATGACAACTAAATGCAATGCTTGAGCATGGACTTTTATTTCATTTTTCTTAAAGATTTTATTTATTTATTTGACAGACAGAGACATAGCAAGAGAGGGAACACAAGCAGGAGGAGTGGGAGAGGGAGAAGAAGCAGGCTTCCTGCCGAGCAGGGAGCCCGATGTGGGGCTCAATCCCAGGACCCTGGGACCACGACCTGAGCCAAAGGCAGACGCTTAACGACTGAGCCACCCAGGCGCCCCGATCATGGACTTTTAAAGATTTTTTTTTTTAAAGATTTTATTTATTTATTTGAGAGAGAGAGAATGAGAGACAGAGAGCACGACAGGGAGGAGGGTCAGAGGGAGAAGCAGACTCCCTGCCGAGCAGGGAGCCCGATGCGGGACTCGATCCCGGGACTCCAGGATCATGACCTGAGCCGAAGGCAGTCGCTTAACCAACTGAGCCACCCAGGCGCCCAAAGATTTTTATTTATTTATTTGAGAGAGAGAAAGCGCTAGTGAGCACAAGCCTGCACAAGGCGGGGAGGGGCAGAGGGAGAGAGAATCTCAAGCCGACTCCACGCTGAGTGTGAAGCCTGATGCAGGGCCTGATCTCAAGACCCGAAGATCATGACCTGAGCTGAAGTTAAGAGTGGGTCGCTTAACTGACTGAGTCACCCAGGCGCCCCCATCATAGACTTCTAAGAAGTTTTCTATAAGGGAACCTGACTGGCTTAGTTGGCAGAGCATGCAACTCTTGATCTCAGGGTTTTTGGTTCAAGCCCCACACTGGGTGTAGAGATTACTTAAAAATACAATCTAAAATAAATAAATAAAGGGCGCCTGGGTGGCTCAGTCGTTAAGCGTCTGCCTTCGGCTCGGGTTGTGATCCCAGGGTCCTGGGATCAAGTCCCACATCGGGCTCCCTGCTCGGCAGGAAGCCTGCTTCTCGCTCTCCCACTCCCCCTGCTTGTGTTCCTGCTCTCGCTATCTCTCTCTCTGTCAAATAAATAAATAAAATCTTAAAAAAATAAATAAATAAATAAAATTAAATAAATAAATAAAATCTGAAAAAAGAAGTTGCTATAAAGAACAGAATTGAAACAATTGGTAACATTTGGTACTGACTATATACTCGGTAACACTTGGTAATGAATGTGTACTAGGCATACTAGTAACTGTACACTAATGTTAAACTTCCTGAATTCGATACAATTACACTTTGGTCAATGCTCTTTTTTTTTTTTTTTAAAGATTTTATTTATTTATTTGAGAGAGAGAGAATGAGAGACAGAGAGCACGAGAGGGAAGAGGGCAGAGGGGGAAGCAGACCCCCCGCTGAGCAGGGAGCCCGATGTGGGACTCGATCCCGGGACTCTAGGATCATGACCTGAGCCGAAGGCAGTCACTTAACCAACTGAGCCACCCAGGCGCCCCGGTCAATGCTCTTGTTCTTAGAAATACACGTAACTTTTCTCAAGGGCCCAGCAAAAAAAAAAAAGGGAAAGGGAAAAAAGAAATTATATATTATTATGGTATATAGCATATGACACACAGAGACATATACTGTATGACAAAGCAATGCGGTAAAGCATGAACAATGTGTGAATCTAGGTGAAGAGTATATGAGAGTACATGGTAAAATTCTTAACAATTTTTCTGTAGATCTGATGGTTTTCAAAAAAAATTTTTAAATTAACAAACAAAATCAATTCTCATCAAATGATCTGTAACAGGGTAGAAAACTTAACTTGCACCTCGCATAAAATTTTCTAAAACTAGGTCTATCTCCTTGTAAACCTATTTCAAATACAGTTTTTCAAACATCTGAATGACTGCTCTGGCTGTACTTACAAACTCCGTCACAGAAAATCCTTGCCTTATCATGCTCCCAGGGTCCTGGGATCGAGCCCCGCATCGGACTCCCTGCTCAGCGGGAAGCCTGCTTCTCTCTCTCCCATTCCCCCTGCTTGTGTTCCCTCTCTCGCTGTGTCTCTCTCTATCAAATAAATAAAATCTTTAAAAAAAAAAAAAAAAAAAAAAGGATAAAGTGGGGGGGCGCCTGGGTGGCTCAGTCGTTAAGCGTCTGCCTTCGGCTCAGGTCATGATCCCAGGGTCCTGGGATCGAGCCCCGCATCGGACTCCCTGCTCAGCGGGAAGCCTGCTTCTCCCTCTCCCACTCCCCCTGCTTGTGTTCCCTCTCTCGCTGTCTCTCTCTCTCTCTGTCAAATGAATAAATAAAATCTTTAAAAAAAAAAAAAATCCTTGCCTTGGAGTAAAGTAGACAAAGACTTCAATGCACTGTGTCATGATAAACAGGAGTCATTCTCTGAGGGGGACATCCAACAAAGTGGACTGAACTGATGTTGTTAGTCTTCCCTCCTGCTACAACCACATAAAAATGCAGATAAATTATGACAATAAAAAGTTGTGACCTACAACTGAACAAGAAATATCGAGAAAGCCCAGGCTCCAGAAAAGGTAAGTCAATGCCATAGATGTAAGGGAAAAACTGATGCCAGGGAGCTGAGGTCTATGGGAAGCAAGGTCAGGTCAGGTGGTTCTTTTTTTTTTTTTTTTTTTAAAGTAGGCTCCACGCCCAATGTGGGGCTTGAACTCACAACCCTGAGATCAAGAGTCACACTCTCTGACTGAGCCAGCCAGGCGCCCCCAACGTCAGGTTCTCCTAATGAATATATGAGAACAAGCATGGGGGTGGGAGATAGTACCTCAGTCTTACAGGCAGGTAGAAACCCAGTGCTTTGCACAAAACTGCAGAGCCAAGTGCTCCTTGATCACAGAGGCCAGAAGAATCCTAGAAAAGTAATAAAGAGGTTTGTCATCCTATCATGGCAAGGTTGGGAGGTGGGAAAATCACTCTCAAAACTTCAAAAACATTAAGTCAGTAAAGTACCTAGACATAAGATCCAAAATTACATTACCTACATTCATGATAAGGAAATAAAAAGCCAAGAAATTCATCTAAAAACTGGTCCCAGAACCATTGTAACCCCTAGAAACAGGCAGAAGCAAGCCTGAAACAGCGCTGGGAGAAGCTTTCAACAACCTTGGGTTATCAAGAGCCTGCTGACAGGCCACACTCACAACCCTTCCTCCCAACTTTTAGCTAGATGAATTCATAATTTAAAAATTTACAGACTGAAGGCACCTGGCTGGCTCAGTCAGAAGAGCATGCAATTCTTGATCTTGGGGTTGGGGGTAGAGATCACTAAAAAAATTAACCAAACTTTTAAAAAAATTAAAAAATAAAAACTTACAGACTGCACATAGAAATAAAACATCAAAAAATGCAAAAGAACAAGACAATATGAGAGACTACACATCTGAGATAAGAATGGGCAAGTTGAAAGAAAATGTTTACTTGTGAACATGGCAAACATATAAAAGAGAAAGTTTATGGGATCTACAGAATGCTAAGGCCCAAATCATCAGGAGTCAGTGTAGGCACAAGAGAAACACAGTTGGGGCGCCTGGGTGGCTCAGTCGTTAAGCATCTGCCTTCGGCTCGGGTCATGATCCCAGGGTCCTGGGATCGAGTCCCGCGTCGGGCTCCCTGCTCCGCGGGGGGCCTGCTTCTCCCTCTCCCACTCCCCCTGCTTGTGTTCCTGCTCTCACTATGTCTCTCTGTGTCAAATAAATAAAATCTTAAAAAAAAAAGAGAGAAACACAGTTGTAAAGATCTGAGTATAAGGTAGCAAGGAAAGGTAGTTTTGAAAACTACAGAGTGCACAGGATTGGGACTGGAGAATAGCTTGGAAGGAAGGGGACAGAGACCTAGAGCTTTTGAACTGCAGAGGGAGGGGTGATTTAGGATTTTTTTTTTAATCGTTTTATATAGTTTTTCTTAAAAATTGATATACAATTCACATATCATAAAAGTCACCATTTTAAAGTGTACAGATTTTTGCTTTTTAGTATATTCACAAAGATGCACAACCATCGCATTTTCTTTACACTAAAATGGAATTCCACATCTGTTATCAGTCACTCCCCAATTCTCCCTCCTTCTAGTACCTGGCCACCACTAATATTATGATTTGTAGCTACAGACTTGCTTATTCTGGACATTTCATATAAAGGAAATTATATAATATGTGGTCTTTTTGTGATTTGTTTCTTTCACTAAGCATAAGGTTTTCAAGGTTCAATCTATGTTGTAGAAGGTCTCAGTACTTCATTCCTTTTTATGGCTGAATAATATTCCATTGTATGGCTACACCAAATTTTGTTTACTGATTCATCAGTTGACGAACATTTGAGCTATCTCCGCTTTTTGGCCATTATAAATAATACTGCTAAGAACATCACGTACAAGTTTTTGTGTTAACATATGTTCTCAATTCTTTATATATACCTACAAAGGGAATTACTGGGTCATATGGTAATTCAACATTTAACTTTTTGAGAAACTGCCAAACTGTCTTCCAAAGCAGCCATACCATTTTACATTAGGTAATGGGTTGAATTTTAAGATTAGCACACAAAATGAGGACAAAAGGGACAGAGATGACAGATATTATTATAGGTCTTTCTTCCTTTCCTTTTTCTCCAAGTATTTCCTTGTTCTTCACAGTCCATCTCTGTTCCTCCTTTCCATTTTTAACCATAATAGCCCAGATAAATATGCTATTGCTGTATTAATTTTTCTTAATTTACAAAAACAGTGGATACTTTTTCTCTCAGAAAACAATTAAATGTAGTTGTAATTTGTATGATTTCAAAATAACTTTTTTAAAGTTTTTATTATGAAAAATTTTAAACATCACTCATCTTCAACAATGTGGGATAAGGTCTGTCTTTGCCTCTGCAGAAACACATGTAATTTCTCTCTGGAAGAAAATAATGTCACCCTAGTCTCCAAATTATCTCTACAATTTTTTATATACACTAGCTGGCACATATTAAAATAAACTGGGCATTCATGGAGATAAAATCCAAATGACCCAAATCTAACATATACAACAGACATTAGAAGTATGTTAAAAATCAGACACATTCTTAAAAATTACTATGCTTAGGGGCGCCTGGGTGGCTCAGTCATTAAGCATCTGCCTTCGGCTCAGGTCATGATCTCAGGGTCCTGGGATCGAGCCCCGCATCGGGTTCCCTGCTCGGCGGGAAGCCTGTTTCTCCCATCTCCCACTCCCCCTGCTTGTGTTCCCTCTCTCTCTGTGCCTCTCTCTGTCAAATAAATAAATAAAATCTTAAAAAAAAAATTACTATGCTTAATATGTTCAATTAAATAAAGCACAAAATTGAGGATTTTCACAGAGAACTAAACACTGCAAAAAGAACCAAGTAGAAATTCTAGAACTAAAAAACAAAACACTAAATTAAGAACTCAATGGTTGGGCACCTGGGTGGCTCAGTTGGTTAAGTGACTGCCTTCGGCTCAGGTCATGATCCCGGAGTCCTGGGATCGAGTCCCACATCGGGCTCCTGGCTCAGTGGGGAGCCTGCTTCTCCCTCTGACCCTATCCCCTCTCATGCTGTTTCTCTCTCTCTCTCTCAAATAAATAAATAAAATCTTTATAAAAAAAAAAAAAGAACTCAATGGTTGAGTCTAACATCAGATTAGACCAGCAGAAGATAGAAACAGTGAACTTGAATACAGGCCAAAAAAAAGTATCAGGAATGAAGTACAGAAAGGCAAAAGGACGGAAAATAAAGAACAGTGTATGAAAGACACAAAGTGACCATGTACTCTCGGGATACTTTTGAGAGTTAAAGGGCATGATTTAAGGTATTTAATCATACCATGACAACAGGTACAAAATGAGACATGTGGTTACCTGAGACATGGGGGAACACAGGGAAAGGTCCAACATATGTGTAAGTGGAGTCTCAGAGGGAGAGGAGAAAGAATAGGGGAGAAGCAAAATTAGGAAATACATAACTGAGAATTTTCATGTAAAGGGGTAAAGAAAAATAAAGTGGGTAAGTATGGTCTGGCCAGATTATTAGGCAGTCATGAAAGTGAGCAAAAGAGGCTCTAAAAGATTAGTAGGGAGTCAATGCAGATTCTTCTTTGGGTAAGATTTAGGGACATTAATTTGAATACAGAGAGGGGAGGGTAAAGTAAAGGGACAAGAAACAGAGAGACCAGCTAGGAAGCTACTTTAGCAATCCAGACGGGGAGTTGGTGATACACTAGATTTAAGGTGACACAGACAACAAAGAAGAAAAAGGCAAATAATTTCAAAGAAACAACTGAATAATTTGAAAGAGATTATATAAAAATGACTCCAGATAATATCTCTAGTCCTTAAAACTGGGAAAATTTAGGGGTGCCTGGGCAGCTCGGTCGGTTAAGTGTCTGACTCTTAATTTTGGCTCAGGTTTTGATCTCAGGGTTGTGAGTTCAAACCCCTCACTGGGGGTGCCTGGGTGGCTCAGTCGCTAAGCATCTGCCTTCAGCTCAGGTCATGATCCCAGGGTCCTGGGATTGAGCCCCGCATCGGGCTCCCTGCTCCACGGGAAGCCTGCTTCTCCCTCTCCCACTCTCTCTGCTTGTGTTCCCTCTTTCGCTGTGTCTGTCTCTGTCAAATAAATAAATAAAAATCTTTAAAAAAAAAAATTGTAGAGATCCTCTTTCCTATTGAGAAAGTTCTTTGTAGACAAATGAAGAACAGAACAGAAAGGTTTAAACAACTGAAATAGTCTTCCTACCTAAGAGTTACAAAGAAGTTTGAAAATAAAGAAATAAGCATAGAATACTCAGCTTAAAAAAAAAAAGAGGAAGAGGAAAGAAAGAAAAGAAAAAGAAAGCAGAAGTAGCAATATTTTGGGGTGCCTGGGTGGCTCAGTCATTAAGCATCTGCCTTCACCTCGGGTCATGATCCCAGGGTCCTGGGATCGAGCCCCGCAGTGTGCTCCGGGCTCCTCGGGAAGCCTGCTTGTGTTCCCTCTCTCACTGTGTCTCTCTCAGTCAAATAAATAAATAAAAATCTTAAAAAAAAAAAAAAGGTAGTATTATTTATAGCAGGATTCTAGGCCAAAAGTTATGAAATGAGATTAAAAGGGATACTGAGTAATGACAAAATACTCTCAGAAAATATAACAGCCATAAACCTTTATATATAAGTAATATAGCAATAAAATACATAAAGCAAAAATTCCTAGAGATACTAGGAGACCTTGATCAAACCAAAACTATAACCTGAAGATTCAACATACCTCTTTGACAGCTCAAGTAGATATAAACAAAAATACAGAGGATCTCAATAATAAAGCCAAGTCTCTATATATGTAATGGTATACATGGCAAGTCATCCAATCTTTCTATATCTCAGATTCCTTTCTTATAAAATGTCGGTAAGTAATACCTACCTCATTAAGTTGTGGTGAGGATTAAATGAGATAGTTCCTGTAAAGAGCACTTGCTATATATGAGACCCTCAATAAAGGTCTTGTTATTTAACTCAACCTTTCACATTCTTTCCAGTTCAAGGAATGTAATAAATTAATCATACTCTTGACTGTTAAAAAAAATTTCCAAGATGCTTTTGCCCATAATCCAATAAACTAGAAATACACAACAAAAAGTTAACCATGTATAAACTAAGAAGCTTTTTATAATAAAAAATGAAATAAAAACGAAAGTCATAATTACTTAGAAATTAACAAAATGGAGAGTATCTGACAACAAAAAAAAATGACATACAGCAAAAGGAGCATTCAGAAGAAAATGTATAGCTCTAAATGACTTTATAATTTAAAAACTTAAGTATTCAATTTAAAAAACCATAAGTAAAACAAACGGAAAGAAAACGGGAGGTGGGAATAAAGATAAAGCCATGCTTAATTAACTATTTATTCCAAAGAATAAATAAGGCCAAATATCTGGTCTCTTGAAAATTCCAACAGAAATAGATTCAGGAGTAAAAACACCCTTAAACTTATAATTAAAAGAGGACATCTAAATCTCAGTATTTCTCAGTATTATCTCTTTCCTAATGACTTAATAGTTGTAGGCAATACAGAAGGAATTGGAGGGGGCGGGGAACAGACAAACCTTAAGACTGGAGAGAATATAAAAGGATTTTTAACTCCGTATTTCTTTCACATTTGTGTGAATCAAAAGTCAAAAGTGAAAGCAGCATTTTCCAAAATGACAGTATTAAGTTAGAACTTCTATAAATTCTTTATTTACCTTTATTTTACTAAGAAGATACTACTGACCGACAGTCAACTGTTCATGTTAACTGAGTTGTTTTTGTAAAGTAGTGGTTCCCTTCTCTTGTAACCAACGACATATGGGGGACACCATGAGGGCAAAACAAGTTTCCTGTGCCACCTACACTGGCATTTAGAGGATTTCTTTTCTTTAAATTTTATTTATTTATATGACAGAGAGAGACACAGCGAGAGAAGGAACACAAGCAGGGGGAGCGAGAGAGGGAGAAGCAGGCTTCCTGCTGAGCAGGGAGCCCGATGCGGGGCTGGATGCGGGGCTGGATGTGGGGCTGGATCCCAGGACCCTGGGATCATGACCTGAGCCGAAGGCAGACGCTTAACAACTGAGCCACCCAGGCACCCCTAGAGGATTTCTCTAATAAACTGGCCCACAGTTTACTCTACAGTTAAAAACAACTATTTAGGGATTTAAAAACCTATTTAAAAGATTTAAAACTGATTTTACATTCCTGAAGGATTTAAAATCCTTTTAAGATTTAAAACCCAAACTGTAAGAAAAGTTTGTTGATGGTCCATGGGCAGAGGGGCCTAGATAGCCTCCTTTGCATTCTTCCTGGCTGTATGCCCTTATCGTATCAAGGACTACTTACAGTTTTTATTGGTCTCCACAATTTGAGAGGAAGCAAGGACCAGCAACCCATGCACCCACTCCTCTATTAAACCCATGCATGAAAAAATTGTTCCTTACTCAGCTCAACACCCCAAATTGGCTTCCAAATCATCCACATATAAAATCTAAGTAATCTTTATTCAAGAATTAACTTTTAGGGCGCCTGGGTGGCTCAGTCGGTTAAGCGACTGCCTTCGGCTCAGGTCGTGATCCCAGGGTCCTGGGATAGAGCCCCACATCAGGCTCCCTGCTCCGCGGGGAGCCTGCTTCTCCCTCTCTCACTCCCCCTGCTTGTGTTCCCTCTCGCTGTGTCTCTCTCTGTCAAATAAATAAATAAAATCTTTAAAAAAACAAAACAAAAACAAAAACGAAAAAGAAGTTGAATAATAAAGGGTCAAAACCGAGGAATTTTTTTAGGTTACTCTTCATTTTCTAATCTAAGCAGCATTCCAACCAGTGTTATGCATATAATTATTCATCTCTTCCATAATACAGTAAAAACTGTTTTAGAAGGAAAAGAAATATTTAAAACTTAAGTTTCAGGGGCACCTGGATGGTGCAGTCAGTTAAGTGTGGGACCCTTGGTTTCTGCTCAGATCTGATCTCAGGGTTATGAGATCAAGCCCCAAGCCTCCCAGTGCTCAGTGCCTAGTCGGCTTGGGACTCTTCTCCCTCTGTTCCTTCCCACTGCAAGCACACGAACTCTCATGCTCTCTCTCTCTCAAATAAATAAATAAACAAATCTTTAAAAATGAAATTTCTGGTGTTTTAGGTATTGCTAAGATTAAATAACTTCTCTCCAGATAAAGATTCCAAAACAAACCTTTCACTCCCACTTGAGCAAAATATAAATGCAGAATATTGGGAATGTACCTTATCGAGTGGGTACTTTTTCTGAATAGTCAAAATTATCTTTGAAAAATCACTCACACAGTATGACTTGGGTCTCTGAAAGCTCAAAAGTTAGTATCTTCTTTTTGCATTTAGGCTATGGGCGCCCTGCTCTGAGTCATGGAGGTCATATAAGCTAATACAGTTAAATCAGGGTGGATGGGGGCAGGACAGACAATAGAAAAGATTTCTTGCCTCCACCTCCATACAGCATAATTCCATTATGCATATATGGTAGGACTTCACTGTGTCCAGCTGATTCTTAGTCCTTAAATAAAACAATATAATATGGAGTGTTTAGGGGCTCAAGATCTGCAGTTTTTGATGCAATTTTTTAAATTCAATTTTAGGGCGTCTGGGTGGCTCAGTCGTTAACCGTTTGCCTTCGGCTCAGGTCATGATCCCAGGGTCCTGGGATCGAGTCCCACACTGGGCTCCCTGCTCGGCAGGAAGCCTGCTTCTTCCTCTCCCACTCTCCCTGCTTGTGTTCCTGGTCTCGCTATCTCTCTGTCAAATAAATAAAATCTTAAAAAAAAAAAAAATTCAATTTTAATAACCACTCTTAAGGGAAAAAATACAAATACACAATAAGAACTGTTAAGTGTAATGGAAAACCCAGTGTTTTGCAATTTTTATGAAATGTGAATCTCAAAAGTTGCCATAGCCTTAACTTTATACCCAAAAGGGTACAATCTGAAAACAGTGCATGAATTAACTGCATTTATCTTATTATACGAATCAGTACATTTGACACTTGCTTCAGCACTTATTCATCATCCACTGTGCATTAAAAATATTAACTCAGGATTCCATTTCACAAGTATTTCTGCTCAGCTGAAAAATGGAGTTGAAAACAAAATTTGTAATTTAGCTGGGGCCACAACAGCCACATATAAAAAGGATTAACATTAATAAAACACCGGAAAACCTAGAAATTAATTTAGTGTAAAAAAAGGATCTGTTTTTATTATTGCACATCTCCTACTGAAAGTGTTCAATAAATTCTACCATCTTAGGAGACGAGTTTTAAACTAAGTATAATGATCCAGCTCTCTCTCTCTCTGAAGGGAAAATACTAAAAGTGAAATGCTACGATCAATTGACAAGGCAAACTGAGAACTGACTTGGAAAATGAAAACGGAGATGGGTTAGTGATGAACCCAAAAAGGTGTTTAGCCACTTACCCAGAGATTTATTAAATGAGAATGGATCGCCGGTTTCCACAGGTCGTTCCACTGCCAGTAAGAAGACAGTCATGAACCTTGGGTCCCTTTTTTCACTAGTCAACAGTCACCCTCACCTACACGCGGAGTACATATTTGGCACTCAGCAAGTTTTTTGTTTGTTTTTCCAACAAATCTTGATTGAATGAAAACGTACCTCACTCATATTGGTACCAACCCCGGAGTTAAGGTCCCACAAATTCCAAAAGGCCTTACAAATAACCCAAAAAGCTGAGAAAGTAGAGACGAAAGCTTTGTGGATTTCTGTTAAGACTTAAGAGCCATCGAGGGCCAACGGGGCCTACATCAACCCGACTTCCTAAAGAAAGCTCTGGGGACTGTACTGCGGCTACTCGGCTTAGTCCTCACAAGGAGGTACCCGATAGGCCGCAGATCCATTGCCTCCCACCCGGGGGCGCTGAATGATCTGGGGGTATCCCCACTAAAGTTAGTACCTGCGAAGCTGCGACACAGAGATTGGCTCCGGGCTCTCATTACGGAGGCCGGGGCCTGGGGCCAGCCAGCTGCGCCTCCTGGCTGAGGACTCTACGCCCCGGACTGCAGTGACAGCAGGGGTCGCAGATAGATACCTCAAGCCTCAGGAGGCTCGTGGCTCATGGGCCCCGGGTGTTTCACTCCCAGGACTGCGCGAGTTGTCGCACTCACGTTGACTGGCGCTCTGCAAGAGTGCCCTTACAGCTCAAGCGATCACTCCTGCCTTAAGCCCAGCGGCCGGTGGACTCCCGGCGCCGCCATCGTTAGTGTTTGTTTTCATCCGCTTGGATGAAGGCGGGGGGGGGGGGGGAAGAGGGCTATGGGGGAAATACAGCTGCCTAACCTCATCCGCACTTTCGCTACAGTTTGGACGCCCTATTTCATCTCTTTCCTCTTAATTACCATAAAAGTTGATTTCCTTTCCATGTAAATCTTTCTCACCAATTTTTCCAAGTGTCTCAGAAGGAAAGAAGGGCGTAAAGACGGGGGTCCTTTAAAGGGTGAGAACGTTTGAGCCAAGTGTGGAATGTGCGCCACCGAACCGCACGCCGCCGCGGAAGCGGCAGTAAGAACGCAGCGTGCGGAGGCCGCTGACGCGAGGAGGCGGTGCCTATGGTGAGCGCCGTGGCGGCTAGTGCGCGGCCGCGGCTTCCAGTGAAGGGCCGGATCCGGCTGGGTGGGTGGATGGGGAGTGCTGCTGGTAAGGCCGCAGCCGCGGAGAGGTGGGTTGATGGTCCTTGGCTGACTTTGAGTGGCCGGCGCAATCAGATTTCTAAGTATCATTTCTAAGGCACCTTTTTAAAAGTGACTGAGTCGCATCCCAGCTCTGGCTCACCCAGCCTCTTTTGCGCCTTTCTTCCAACCTGTCTGGGCTTCCTTGCTTCCTGGCCCTCAGCCTCAGGATTTGGATTTCGGGGGAGAAGGGATAGCCGGTTGTTAGAGCACACGATCTGTGTCTACCAGGCTGGACTGCGGGCAGTTTTTTGCCTCCATCTCTCTTGCTAGACTGGTTTGAGCACCCCTCACGTCCCTCTCATACTTACCAGGTGGAGCCAGAAGGCTTGGGTAATGAAACCCGGCGTGACTAATCCCTGACCTGAGTAGTTAAGACATGTTAGCCAGTTCGTGGCCTGTGTAGTTAGGAGCAGACCTCTTTTGCCTTATGGATAATTACGCTATCGCCTCCATTAATTTTTTTTTAAGATTTTAAGTAATCTGTACATCCAACATGGGGCTGGAACTTAAAACCCGGAGATCAAGAGACCCTCCCTGTAGGGACTAAGCCAGTTAGATGCCCCTTCTCCATTAATCTTTTGCTCTTCCCCGGTTCAAATACCAAGCATTAAGTGAGCCACAAAAATCATCTCCCATTTTCTTTTCCTTCCTTCCTTCCTTCCTTCCTTCCTTCCTTCCTTCCTTCCTTCCTTCTTTTTACAAACTCTAGTGTGGAGGGAGCTGCTCTGCTACATACAAAACAGCTTCCATTATCTTTTAAACCACAGCAAGCCTATGTGCAGCCATGAGTTAGTGGAGAAAAACCCAGAGTTACAGGTATAGCACCTTTTGCTTGGACAGATTGGAAGTTTGAGAAAAGGAGTTGTTGTACCCTTTGAATCACTTTAAAGTCTTTGGTCTGTTTCTAATGCTTTTTTCTTTTAACCTTTACAGAGAGAAGATTATAAATGCCAGAGCCATTTAACTGATGGTTAGCTGCTGAATTCTGACACTTCCTTAAATACCTTCTTGCACCAACATCTTCACTGGAAGGAATTCAGGAAAAGTAGCAGAGGGAAGGAGAGATCACATTTACATGTACCATGGCTATACCAATAACAGTGCTTGACTGTGATCTCTTACTCTATGGCCGAGGGCACCGGACATTGGACCGCTTTAAGCTGGATGACGTCACTGATGAATACTTGATGTCCATGTATGGGTTTCCTCGACAGTTCATTTATTACTTGGTGGAGCTCTTGGGGGCGAGTCTTTCTAGACCTACTCAGAGATCCAGAGCTATTAGCCCAGAGACACAGATCCTTGCAGCACTGGGCTTCTATACTTCAGGTTCCTTCCAGACTCGGATGGGAGATGCTATTGGAATCAGTCAGGCATCTATGAGTCGCTGTGTTGCTAATGTAACTGAAGCACTTGTGGAAAGAGCCACACAGTTCATTCGCTTTCCAGCTGATGAAGCCTCCGTGCAGGCTCTAAAGGATGAATTCTATGGGTTGGCAGGGATGCCAGGGGTGATAGGGGTGGTTGACTGTATCCATGTAGCAATCAAGGCACCAAATGCTGAAGACCTCTCCTATGTGAACCGCAAAGGCCTGCATTCTTTAAACTGCCTGATGGTGTGTGACATCAGAGGGGTGCTAATGACTGTGGAGACCAACTGGCCAGGCAGCCTACAGGACTATGCTGTGCTGCAGCAGTCTTCCCTCAATAGTCATTTTGAAGCCGGAATGCACAAAGATAGCTGGCTGCTTGGTAAGTTTGCAGGTGCACATGCTTCATTTTGTAGCCATAGAAAAATGATGTAGCAGAACAGAATGAAATTTGAGAATCTATAGACCTGAGTCTCAGTCCTATTCTTGTTTTAATGAGACCTCAGATGAGAACTCTCTGAGCCTTAATTAAAAAAAAAAAAGAACACTTAGAAGACATTTTATTAAAGTTTAAAAACATAGTATTTGATCCAGAGCCTCACTTCGAAGGATTTATCTTGAGGCATATGTTCATAAATCTGAACACTGGTGATGTGAAATAAAATTACGCTGCAGCAGTGTTTTGTAGTTGGAAACAAAAGCAACAACAACCCTACAAAAACATTTCCCTTAAATACAGCTGAAATTCTTCATCAGGACAGATCTGGTTAAATATAATACATCCATACAACTGAACTTTAACTTTTATCATGTGTAAAATGTTAAAAATAATGCCAACAGCAGTAATACCTGTTGTTAGGATTAGGTGATATATATGAGAGTTCACTATAAAGTATTGTACAAATATAAGATTTTTGTCATTGGTTATTGTCACTATGATACCTATATGAAAATGATAGCAGGGGCGCCTGGGTGGCTTGGTTGGTTAAGTGTCTGCCTTGGGCTCAGGTCATGATCCTGGGGTCCTGGGATTGAGCCCTAAGTTGAGTCAGACTCCCTACTCAGCAAGGAGTCTGCTTCTCCCTCTCCCCCCCACCCCCCCGTCACTCGTGCTCTCTGTCTCTAACTTGCTCTCTCTCAAATAAATAAAATCTTTAAAAAAAAAAAAAAGAATGATAGGAGACAGTGCATTTCCGCAGTTCTTGTGGGAGCTCACTACACAGATCTACCCAAGTGCCATTGGGAAGCCTAACTTAGTGATGTAAGTAGGACAAGAATCCATTCAAAATTGAGCAGTGCAAACTGGGGTGACTGCATAGCTGGGAGAAATATAGTTGGGTAACAGTGATAATATCCTTGAGCCTGGCAGCTTAATTCTGTGTGTTTGTTTGTTTTAAAGCAGACAGGATTACGTAAGCAACAGAACAAAGGTTATCTTCTATACAACATATTATGTGAGAGATGAAAAGAAACATGAAGGATTGGAAGACCTCTCTTTCAAAACCACTAATCATATCTGCACTGAGTGTGCTCATAACAGTATTTAACATGCAATAGATGCTCAGAAATGATTTCTCTTTAATATTCTTTATTTCTTCCCTGTTCCAACTGGGAAGAGACTGCTGTCACAATGATTGGTTTAGAGCTGCCAGGGTACTGCGTGTGATGTCTTGGAACTCAGTGAGTTTCTTGAGTTGTTGCTTCTACATTCTGTCATCAGTGTACCCCCTTCTCTTTATCCTACTGGACTTTTTTCTTAATCCTACCTTGTGCCGGAGCTCCTGGGTCGCTCAGTTGTTAAGCATCTGCCTTCAGCTCAGGTCTGATCTCAGGGTCCTGGGATCGAGCCTCACATCGGGCTTCCCCGCTGGAAGGCTGCTTCTCTCTCTCCCACTCCCCCTGCTTGTGTTCCCTCTCTCGCTGTGCTCTCTCTGTTAAATAAATAAATAAAATCCTACCTTGTGCCTTTTTTGAATTTCAAATTTCATTTTTTTTAAGATTTTTTATTTATTTATTTGAGAGAGAGAGCACTCAGGAAGAGAGAGCACAAGCAAGAGCACAGAGAGCAGAGGGAGAGGGAGAAGAAGACTCCCTGCTGAGCAGGGCTCCATCCCAGGCCCCACACCCCCATCATGACCGGAGCAGAAATGAAGAGTCAGACACTTAACCAACTGAGCCACCAAGCTCGTTTCTTATGAAATGACTTTGGTACCTTACTGTAAAGCCAGCCAAAGTATGCTGAGCACTTAGAACTTGTCAGGCGGTGTTGTAAGCAGTTTGTATTGGATTATCTCCCTTAATTGTTATAAAAACTCTTGAAAAGTTAGGGTGCCTGGGTGGCTCAGATGGTTAAGCGTCTGCCTTCGGCTCAGGTCATGATCCCAGGGTCCTGGGATCGAGTCCCGCATCAGGCTCCCTGCTCAGCGGGGAGCCTGCCTCTCTCTCTCTCTGTCTCTTATGAATAAATAAATAAAATCTTTAAAAAAAAAAAAAAAAGGGAAACACAGCCAATGTGAGTGATTCTAAATGTTCCCCTTTAAAAAAAAAAAAAACTCTTGAAAAGTTAAATACTAATATCAACATTTTTATGGAGGAGGAAATTAAGGCACAAATATCTAAGTCACTTGTGGTTAACTTTTATTAACTTTTTTAAAGATTATTTATTTATTTATTTGTTCACCAGAGAGTGCACAGGTAGGCAGAGCGGCAGGCAGAGGGAGACCAGAGAGCCTGATGCAGGGCTCGATCCCAGGACCCTGGGATCATGACCTAAGCCAAAAGATGCTTAACCACCTGAGCCACCCAGGCGCCCCTCTGGTTAACTTTTAAAACTAGGTCCCATGAAGAATTAACTCTATTTGGCAAATAGTTCCTCTGTTAAGGACTTCAAGGTCATGTAGGAATTACTTATTCTCTTTTCCTTCACACCTTGGGACCCCAGATTCAGTCGGAAATATGGCTTTGGTTTTTTTGAGGTATTTACAGGACATAGTTGGAAATAAGGGAAAGCTGACAAATTTTTTTTTTAGGTAGGCTCTACGCCCTATGTGGAGCTTGAACTCATGACAAAATCAAGAGTCACATCCTATACTGACTGAGCCAGCCAGACACCTCAACTCTGATAATTTTTTTTTAAAAGATCTTATTTATTTATTTGAAAGAGAGAGACATAGCGAGAGAGAGAACACAAGCAGGGGGAGTGGGAGAGGGAGAAGCAGGCTTCCCGTGAAGCAGGGAGCCCGATGCGGGGCTCGATCCCAGGACCCTGGGATCATGACCTGAGCCGAAGGCAGACGCTTAACGACTGAACCCACCCAGGTGCCCCTCTGGTAAATTTTTATATACTTTCCTGATTACCCTCTTTACAGGAAGAGTGGAAGTGGGAGAGATGGATATGGTAACATTTAACAAATCTTTTTTTTTTTTTTTTTTAGATTTTTTATTTATTTATTTGAGAGAGAGAATGAGAGACAGAGAGCATGAGAGGGAGGAGGGTCAGAGGGAGAAGCAGACTCCCCGCTGAGCAGGGAGCCCGATGCGGGACTCGATCCCGGGACTCCAGGATCATGACCTGAGCTGAAGGCAGTCGTTTAACCAACTGAGCCACCCAGGGGCCCCAACAAATCTTTATTAAGACCAATTTTGGTATCAGGCTACATGCTAGGCACTAGGGATGGGAAAAGTATACCCAGGTGGAAATTGATTCCCTTAGTACTATTAGCAGTTCTAGCATATAACCCTTGCAAAGCCTCCATTACCTCTAACAGGAAAACTAGTTTGAAGACCCCTGAACTAGTAGTGTTTCACAAATTTTCCAGATCAAGAGAGTCATCTGGGGAATTTATTAAAAATATACATCACTGAGCCCCATTTCAAACTTTGGGAATGAGAATCTTCAAGGAAAGAATCTAGACATTCATTTTTAACAGGTGCCTCAAGTGATTCGTACAAATAGGTAAGTTTGGAAAACACTGGTATCTAAAGGATTTGTTGGATAATGGGGTAATAATTTTGGGGAAGATTGGCAGTATTATGAGGATGACAAGATGGTAAAAAAGATAAGATGGCTGATCATATCTTAACACCATCAGATTTGTGGAATAGTTCTAAATTGGCCAAATGTAGAATTGATTATGATTCCCTTCATTTTTTGTTTTTGTTTTGTTTTTAGTATGAAATCATTTTGATAAAATTTAAAACCAAGAAGAACAATATTATATTGCTTAGATACAATATAAACAAATGCAGAGAAATGACAAACATAGAATTCAGAATAGTGTTTCCATCAAAGGAGGGATATATGGGAGCCTCTGAATTTTTTTAGCATAATTTTACCATGGTGTCATCCTTCATCTCCTCATTCTCATCTGTCCCTTCAGAATTGCGTTACCTTATTCCTGTTATCTAAATGTACCTACTCCTACAAAGGATTCAGTCTGAGTTCTTATTTCTTCAGCTCTTGGCCTAGTCTTGTTAAGCAGCTTTGGGTAAGATCTGCCAGAATGTCTTGTGGATGACTGATCGTGTAAGCAATTGTAATCTGTTTAGCAATTCTGATCCTAATCCCCTCCTGAGTGTCTGTTTTCCAGTGGTGCTTGAATTATAATCAGGTAATGACCATGGGGCATGTTATAAAAGGTCTGTATTAACTAGCTTATCCTTTATGTCTCCCCATTTAAGGCTCATACTGTTTCTTAGAGAAATGTTTAACGAATACCATTTAGTATCTCTGTGCTTTGGCATTCACTGTAAATGTTTATCTTACTCTCTTACAGCATTACACCATTGTTTCTGTGACTCTGAGTCTGACATTAGCATTTAGTGACTAGCTCCTTCTTCCTTTGCCTGGCATATCACAGGATGGCTGACTGATATTTTGATCTTCTCATTGGTAAAATGAGTTTGATAATATCCTACCTGGCAGGGTCGGGATTGGATAATACAAGATAAGACTTTTTTTCTTTAAGATTTTATTTATTTGACAGAGAAAGACGCAGCGAGAGAGGGAACACAAGCTGGGGGATTGGGAGAGGGAGAAGCAGGCTTCCCGCAGAGCAGGGAGCCCGATGCAGGGCTCGATCCCAGGACCCTGGGACCATGACCTGAGCCGAAGGCAGAGACTTAACGACTGAGCCACCCAGGCGCCCAAGAGATAATACTTTCAAAGGGCCTAACACAGTGCCTGCTACATAGTAGGTATTCAATGAGTCACTGATACTATTGTTGTTATTATTTACAGCATCAGTTTCTTCAGTATTTAGTAGGTGTGAGTTCAACTAAAATAGTTCATACTTAGGGGGAAAAAAGTCAACTAAATGTAAAATTTGAAAATATTATGAGACTTCTTAAATATTTAACACCATTCCAGTATGTACAATTAATACACTGTTATATGTCAATTATGTATAAGTAAAAACATAAAAAATTTTTCTTAAAGTTGATCCAGTTCTTAAAAATGTAAGCTCCTGAAAGAAAGGAGTCCTGTATATTTTGGAACAGGACCTAGACTCTGAACAGTTCATAACTATTTACCAAAACTGATAGTGGGTCAAGAACACAGCTATTGTGCAAGTTGGTACTCCCAGAGCCTATTTGTCTCAGATTTCTAAGGGCTTGTGCCTCTGTGTGAGACATTTCATCTGCCAGCTGTAGAGAGTCAGGACAATTAAGCATCATAAAAACATTGTACTGTTTGTTGTAACAGGACTTTGCATCCCAGTCTTGAGTTTTATTTTGTTCTTAACACTGCCTGAGATCATTCGACAAGGAAGTCACCTTAGGAAAATGCCTCGTGTTTATCATTTTAATTGACTTCTGATTTGATTTCCTTATCACTATTACTATTTGTATCATTGTATTTATGTTCTCCTTGTTAATGTGAAATTCTGCCAGTCTCTCTGTTACAAAGGCATGGTTCTAGTGAATGTAATATCTAGGAACGCCTGAGTTCTGATCTCTGCCACAGGCACTGGGACTTTCATCTTACTGTTCTTAGCACTGAGAGAATGAATGATTGTTTTCTATGAAATACTCTGAAATCCCTAGGTAGTGCTTTCAGACCTGACACTTTAATGGTAAAGTTAGAAATTTTCCTCACAAGTATTTTGAGCTCTCCTGGCAGAATTCGCTTTTTTCTCTCTTGCACTTTTTCTCTTTGGAGATTTTGAAGATTGGCTTGCTATATGATGGTTTTTACTAACCTTTTATTAAAGAACAATATCTCTGAGTTCAGAAAATCTGGGAATTTTATTTCCTTCAGTGCCTTCACCTTCTTCCCACATTTTTTCAGACGTGGCCTTTTTTTTTTTTTTCTTTTCTTTTTTAAGCTATCAGCCTTTTTCTCTGTTGTTTTTAACAAGGATATTTCCAGCCAAGACCTATGTCTTCCTTCTCATGATCCTGGCATGCCTTCTTTTTACCACATTTCCCTCTTGGTTTTTCTGGGGCACACTGGCTCCAGAGTCTGCATTTTCTTATCCATTCTCTGTATATGTTCCTAGATTTTCCTTTCTGTTTGTATTCCAATTCGAATGATTTATGATTTCTTTGGACCTTCCCCACAGGTGACAGTTCCTTCTTTCTGCGTACTTGGCTCATGACCCCCCTTCACATTCCTGAAACTCCGGCCGAATATCGCTATAATATGGCCCATTCTGCAACTCACAGTGTGATTGAGAAAACTTTCCGAACCCTCTGCTCCCGATTCCGCTGCCTGGATGGATCCAAGGGAGCACTGCAGTACTCACCAGAGAAGTCCAGCCACATTATCTTGGCTTGTTGTGTCCTCCACAACATCTCCCTGGAGCATGGGATGGATGTTTGGTCCTCTCCAATGACAGGACCCATGGAACAGCCCCCTGAAGAAGAGTATGAGCACATGGAGTCCTTGGACCTGGAGGCTGACCGAATCCGTCAGGAGCTGATGCTCACTCATTTTAGCTAATGTGAAAGGTGGAGGGGAGGGGAAACTTTCCAGAAGGAGTTGTGACAAACTTTCCTCCTCACCACCCCCTACAGAGTTCCATCATCTAGCATGACTGAATATGTAGACACTTGTCACAAATCGACATTTAGTCTGTGTGGTTTATTTATTTATTTTTTAAAGATTTTATTTATTTATTTGAGAGAGAGAATGAGATAGAGAGGGGGGAGGGTCAGAGAGAGAGGCAGACTCCCTGCTGAGCAGGGAGCCCGACGCGGGACTCGATCCCGGGACTCCAAGATCATGACCTGAGCCGAAGGCAGTCGCCCAACCAACTGAGCCACCCAGGCGCCCTAGTCTGTGTGGTTTAGAAGGGTTGTGGCTATGCCAGAATATCTTGATTCATTTGCAAATATATTAGCTAACCCAAAACCAAGCCAATATTTCCCTGCTATCCACTGAACTCCAGGCTGAGCACCACTCGTTTGAAAACTCACTAGTAGCAGACATTTATGATTGTGCCTATAAAATCAAAGCAAAGGGGAAAATGGCACTCAGCCAGAATGTTTTTTATTTAATTATCTAGAGATTTCAAATGAAAACAATATTCATTTGTCCTGAATTATTGGATGGGATTTTAGCTTTTCTACTTTGCTGCCTATATAGGCATCATCTGAGGCAAGTGTAAAGAGCAAATTTAAGTTAGGGAGTGGTCTTCTGACAAAAGTAAGTGGCTACTAATCTGAGTTTGCAGCTTTGTGTTTTTTAAGAGGATGTTAGGGACAGCCGAAGAATCCATCTTTCGTCTTTCTGCAATAGTTGGACTGTGACTTGGACCTGGTTTCTAGGGAGAACATCTGGACTCCAATCTCCTCTTTCCAACCCAGAGTAGGAGTTAGAGGCTAAATCGGTTTAAAAAACCCAAACAGCTTCAAGAAGACAAGTCAAATACAGATAAAATAGCAAGCTTACACTTTACAGATCTAAAGACCCCGATAGATTGATGGACAGAGGAGATTCACCCAGGTTTTGACAGCTCACATCTAAATAGATCACATTTCTTATGCTCATGATGTTCGAATGTCTGTTTGGCCATTCTGCTTTGAAATTCCTTGAGTAGAAGGAAGATTTAGGGAATAAAGAAGGCATTGTGAAAGCAGTAAAAAAGGTAAAAGGAACATAATTTCATGGTGTGAAATGAATTTTGGTGTTAGACCTACTTGGATATCTTGTGTGCAAAGTGATGGACAGAATTTCCCAGAAAATAAATAATCCCCCACCAAATCTTATTCTAAAATTATACTGATATAAAAATAACCTGATTGGAATAATGAAAGTGTGAATTAGGTTCACACTTTGGTTCCTTTGCTGGGACAAAAAAGACTTTCCTGAGGATTGTCTTGTTCCCAGTTTCTCATCAGCTCACCATGTGATACTTCAGAATTGTGCTCTTGGATCATTTCCTACCTGCCTTTGGCAGTGTTAATCTGGTGATTTTCAAAGTAAAGAAATGAACAGCTGATGACAGAAGAAATTTGGAAATAAATTGAGGGTGACTCATCCCCACGATTAAAAACAATTATGGATTATTATCTGCTGTTTATTTCTGCTCCAAATGCTATTTCCCATCATCATCCTACTCTATAAAGAGTGGGTCCAATTGGCAGGAGGTTGAGCTTGATATGTACAATGACGTCATGGAGATGAGAATGGACCACGAAGAGGTGCCTAGGAATGTTAGTTCTACTCATTGTGCAACGGAAGTGCCCTGTTACATATTTTTCCTTTGAAAAATCTAACCTGTTACCAAGCTTGCTTTGTCTTCCTCATGAGGCAATATTTTAACTCTTGCAGTCTTTCCAGGTTTCCTGAGATGGGTATTTTTCCCTACAGAGTTTTGGTTCTGTTGTGCATATTGCATGAGGAAAGGATGACTGACATCTGCGTATCATAAGTGGCAAGGTAGAGTGTGAACTTCGAAAATGCCTGGCATTTTAGCCTGAAAAAAACTACCTTAAAGGAAAATTGGGGTTTTTCATAACTCACTAGATGGTAACATGAAGCCTGAGTGGGAGGGACAGTCTTGGAGAGATTTCAAAAGCAATTTCAAGTCTATTACTTGCACATCAAAGATAATTTCTAAGTGCTGAACCGAGTGAATATTGGCTGGCAGTGTTTTTCCCTGGGAGCATTTTATTTCCTAATAATTTCACAGAATAACCGTTCAAATCTATTTTTTTAATCTCCTTTCAACGTGAATTTTTATAGACCAGGATTTTTTCAGTCCTTAGTTACAATTTCCCCCAAAATGATCTAGTGGTGGGATCAGGGTCTGTACTTCCAAATTGCCAAGGGTTTGCTCCTAGGGGCTTTTTATAAGTGCCTGTGAAGTCTTCTCTTGAGGTCCTTATTGTGGATTTTTAGTATCTCCCTGGTACAGTTTTGGGAAAGAGTCAAGGATTATGTCTGTCTTATGTAAGCTTCATCTTCCCAGAGATGATGCCATCTGGTCAGCATAGGAGTTTTCCAGATTTGCCCTTGGATGTTTCAAGACAGCAAAGTCCCAGAATATACTAAGAGAAAAACCACAATATTGGGTCATCACTGGCTTACCAATTACAAATTATACAAAATAGAGATCTCAGACCCATTCTTAGTTTAAAATGAACTGAACAGAGATGGAGCTCCTTTCCTGACCCTTGGACTGTAAAGGATATATAGCAAATTAATCTAAGTTTAGACTAATGGGGTCATATAGTGAAGACGTAAAAGAGGTGGTGGGGAGAGGAGCAAAATAGAAGCTAGACAGATAACAGACATACTGTGATTGTATCCTGACCTGAAATGATAAATTGAAAACAGCTCAAGGACTGAGTTTCTAGCAGTCGCCGTTCCTGGCAATGGAGGGGAAGTTAGGAGGAGGACAAGAAAATAAGAAATCAAGGAAACTTAATCATTGTGCATGCACATGTCCTCAGGACCTGTATTGCTCTCTAGGTCCAGCCCAGAATTTACGAAGTGGTAAGAATAAGAGATAACAGAATTAAGAGTTTGTTGACTCTAAGAATGGCAATGCAGGAAAGAAGGGAAAGTACTAGCTGAATGCTGGGAACACTTCAACTTCAGTTCCCTAACACATCAAATGCACAGGCTTTTTTTCTTTTTCTTTTTTTTTTAACGACTGCACTCTAAACCTCCTTTGCGATAGTCAAATAGGAATAACGAGATCTCTGGATACTAAAGAGGAGCAAGGAAATTAGACCTTGAAATCCTAAGTTAGTACATTAAACAAACAAAAAAGTCCATTTGAAAGGACCCATGTTTGCCCAACAAAACATTAAGGATCTATCATTCTCTTGAGACTTTAATCCTTATATATAGAGCTCTCTTTATGAAAGGGCTGATTTCTTTGTCGTTCTAGAGTCTTAACATGTTCATACATTTTGGGGCACCTGGGTGGCTCAGTCATTAAGCATCTGCCTTCAGCTCAGGTCATGATCCCAGGGTCCTGGGATCAAGCCCCACGTCGGGCTCCCTGTTCGGCAGGAAGCCTGCTTCTCCCTCTCCCACTCCCCCTGCTTGTGTTCCCTCTCTTGGCTGTCTCTCTGTCAAAAAATAAAATCTTAAAAAAAAAAAAAAGTTCATACATTTCAATCCATTGATAAATTGTACCACTGAATATTTATCCTGTATAAATAATTCCAAAGAAGGAAGCACTTCCTTTAATTCTGTGAATGATTACCTGCTGTTCTGGGATCTCTCCCTTTCCCTGTGCTGCTTCTATGTCATTACCCTGCTTCTACTTTACCATCCAGCCCAAAGTGTGCACCTTAACCCACAGTGCCATGAGACCAGGCTACAAAAGAACAGAACAGAATTGCAACAGCAAAACCTACAATTGGCTCATCATTTTGGCTGCTCAAGGCCCAATTCCTCTTCCTGGAATTCCTAATGAGATGACTCACGGTACTGCTACAGAGTTCTTTCAATCCTAGGTTCAGGCCCAATTTCTACCATGCAGAGTGTAGTAGATGTTGCTTAGAGCCCAGAGCCAATATAAGGAAAAATTTTCTCCCCTTCTTTTCCCTCCCTTCACCCTTCATCCCAGGCAATTCCCCCATGTTTACATGTCCCAAGCCTCTTTTCCTGGCTTAGTCTTTTTTTTTTTTTTTAAAGATTTTATTTATTTATTTGAGAGAGAGAATGAGAGACAGCACGAGAGGGAAGAGGGCAGAGGGGGAAGCAGACCCGCCGCTGAGCAGGGAGCCCGATGCGGGACTCGATCCCGGGACTCCAGGATCATGACCTGAGCCGAAGGCAGTCGCTTAACCAACTGAGCCACCCAGGCGCCCCTCCTGCCTTAGTCTTTACAAGTTCCTTCCGTGTGATTGGCAGTGGCTAGGTCCGTTCTTAGGGGTACCAACTGTCCTGGTTTGCCCAGAGCTATTGCAGTGTTAGCATTGAAAGTTCTTTGTCCTGGGAAACCCCTAGTCCTCAGCAAACTGGGACAGATGGTTACCCTACTTCAGGGGAAGCATCATCCTACCTTCAAGGGGGTGACTCCTCCAGGAGAATCCAATCAGAATACAATAATCAGTAATCAACATAAGAATGAATTATTGAGGGGTGCCTGGGTGGCTCAGTTGGTTAAGCGTCTGCCTTGGGCTTAGGTCATGATCCCGGGGTCCTGGGATCGAGCCCCACGTCGGGCTCATTTAGCTGTTTCAAGACAGCAAAGTCCCAGTATATATTAAGAGAAAACCACAATATTGGGTCATCACTGGTTTACCAATTTCAAATTATGCAAAATAGAGACCTCACACATATTCTTAGTTTCTTAGCTTCTCCCTCTCTCCCTTGCTTGTGCTCTCTCTCCCTGTCTCTCTCTCTCTCTCAAATAAATAATTAAAAGTCTTAAAAAAAGAATGAATTATTGAATCATAACACCAATATGTAAGCATCAGTGATATATCCCAGTATGATCTTTACTCTGCCCACCTGGTTTCTTTTTTTAAGTCTTCCTCCAGTGTGAGGAGATTCCTGTAGGTTTGAGGATTTCAATTCCTGATCTCTTGTGATCTACTCTTCTGTCCACATTGACTCCCATAAGAGCAAGCAGTAGTTTACTGTCACACTGAAGCTTAAATCCACACTTGTGAAGAAACAGTTCTCTAGAGAAATCTATCTATAGAGATGCAACTCTGCCTGCAGAATAAGCCATCTTTTCCATGGTTTCACAGACCAGTTTAGCCTCAGCTTCTCAAATATTTCCATTTTCAGGTGATGATCTTCGATTTTTTTTTTAAAGATTTTATCCATTTTTTTTACAGAGAGTATGAGCACAATCGGGATCGGCAGAGGGAGAAGGAGAAGCAGGCTCCCCGCTGAGCAGGGAGCCGGATATTGGGCTTGATCCCAGAGCCCTGGGATCATGACCTGAGCTGAAGGCAGACTGAGTCACCCAGGCGCCCCTGATTTTAGATTTATATTTGCATAAACTTCAGGTGTTTTTCCCCAAAATAAAAGTCTCCAATTTTTGAAAGACTGAAAATTGCTTGTAGCCCTGAAATTAGTTTCTTTAGTTTTTCTCACTGAAATCAAGCTTTCAAAACAATGTTATTTGGGTCACGTTTGAATGAGGGCTGTGGCTTTAGATGCTTATGCCCCACAAGCCTTTCTAAGAAGGAAGCTTCTCTAAAACATATATTCTGGGAATAGAAACTCAGCCCTGGATGACAGCAAAGGGAAGTCTATTTGCTGCTCTTCATCTGGCTTCAGGAATGTAGCAGAGACTGCTTATTTAGTTGGCACTTAGTATTCTTTGGCCCTTGACTTTTAGAACTGCCTAGGATAGGGCGCCTGGGTGGCTCAGTTGGTTAAGCGACTGCCTTCGGCTCAGGTCATGATCCTGGAGTCCCGAGATCGAGTCCCGCATCGGGCTCCCTGCTCGGCAGGGAGTCTGCTTCTCCCTCTCCCACTCCCCGTTTGTGTTCCCTCTCTCGCTGTGTCTTTCTCTGTCAAATAAATAAATAAAAAATCTTAAAAAAAAAAAGAACTGCCCAGGATAAAGACTAATTCCCGATTAGGTGTGGGTATGTGACTAAATTCTGGCCAGTGGAATATAAGTGGGAATGTCCTGTGCTATTTTCAAGATATGTCCTTATGGCGGAAGACATGCCTTTCTCTTTTCAGCTTCCTGCTGGTTGGAATGTAGACATGGTGGCTAGAGCTCGAACAGCTGTCTTGGACCTGAGATGAAAGCCACTTATTGAAGATGTCAGAGCAACAGGAGGAAAGCCTGGTCCCTGACACCAAATGGCCACACCTTACCTTAGGTTGTGCATCTCTGGATTTCTTTTATATGACAGAGAAATAAATCTCTACCTTGCTTCCTTACTCTTTTTGTTTATGTGCAATAGGTCCTAATCATTAATAAAAAGGTCACAACTGCCTCTTTCCAAAAGCAGCAATACCTATTACACAGAAAATGTTTGGGAGCAACATGCATATCCAACAATGGGAAGCAAGGTCAGTATATCCTCTCAATGCAATATTGTGCAACTGTTAAAAATAACAACTATTAAAGATTTAATAGGGAAATGATTTAATGCAAAATAACACTGTTGTAGCTCTGCTTAAACTTTATTTTTTTATTTATTTATTTTTTTTAAGATTTTATTTATTTATTCATGAGAGACAGAGAGAGAGAGAGAGAGAGAGAGAGAGGCAGGCTCCCAAGGAGCAGGGAGCCCGATGTGGGACTCGATCCCAGGACCCTGGGATCATGACCTGAGCCGAAGGCAGACGCTTAACCATCTGAGCCACCCAGGCGCCCTAAACTTTAAAACATTATGTAGGATATTTCCAAGGACTGCATGGGAACATGAACCAATTAAAACTTTGTGTTTTGGAAGCAGATTATTAAATTCTTTCTTTTTTTTTAGACTTTTGTAAATGTTGTTATAATGTTTACTCATTTTTAAGTCCCCTAAAACAGTAGTAGACAACGAAACGCAGTGTTTTGTCCTCATATTATGGATGCTGGTTTTATCCTGTATTATATACATGAGTTGTCCCTTAAATATTGTTACAGACTTAAAGGAGGAGATTTTTTAAAAAATTATAATAAATTGTAAATAAAGCTAATGTTGTAAGGATGTGGTCTTTTTATTTTTTTAAGATTTTATTTATTTATTTGACAGAGAGAGAGAGTGAGAGAGCACAAGCAGGGGGAGCAGCAGAGGGGGAGGGAGAAGCAGGTTCCCTGTAGAGCAGGGAGCCCCATGGAGGTTCAGTCCTAGGACCCTGAGATCATGACCTGAGCCAAAGGCAGGCGCTTAACCGATTGAGCCACCCAGCCGCCTTGAGGATGTTGTCTTTCACTTTGATTAGATTACCTGCTCTTTAAGGGCTGGGACTATCTTACTTCTTTTTACACCTTTACTGTCCAAGTCTCCTCCCTCCCTCCTTAGGAGGGGATAGGGTAGACTGTATTATTTATTGCCCACACTTGGTAAATCCATATTTGGAGTGATCTATGTGATTTATTGAATTGACCTAGGATGTACAGATTAATCCACATTTGTGCTGAGCATATTAGTTTGTCTACTAAGAGACTTCAGAAAGGGGCTATTGCTGTGAGGATGAAAATGTCAACTTTGTCAGGTTCTGACCCAAAGAGAATTTTGATTATTATGTAAGAAGCACACCTGTGGTCCCAGGCCTTTGGAATAAAATTAAAAAGCATGTGTTTTTTTGGGTTTTTTTTGTCCTGCCTTCAGGTCAGCCTACAAAACCCTGAATTTTCCCAGCTTCTCTTTGCTATGCTTTGCTAAAGTGGAGCTTTAACAGCGATTACTCACTTTATTTCTCAGTCTGGATTCTCTCTCATTGTCTCTCTGTGCCTGTCATATATATGTATATTTATTTACCTCACTGTCCGTGAGGAAACTAAGAGTCACACTTGCTCAGCTGGGATAAATAGTGTTGGGAGTGCGTAATGTAGTCGCTGAACTGCCAAGTGTTACTGTGCTATGACTTGATCTTCAACACCCAAGAAAAACTCCAGTGCTCTAAACGACTTAGCTGGCAACCAACACAGAAAATGGCAGAAGCACCGGCTACTTTACTCCACGGCTTATGATCTGGGTTTGTTTATTCATGCCTTGGACCGGAGTCGGACCTAGAGTTGGAGCTGAGCTGTTTTTCGGCGCTCGACTGCACTTCCTCGAACGATTGCCTGGGCGCTCTTCCTTCGATGTCTGAGGCGTTCGTGTATTCGGTGATCTTTTGCGCCGTCTTCTTGCTTGATGTCTTCTGAGCGGCGGCGGCGCCGGGTCGAAGGCTGACTTATCCGCGAGGCCTCTCCTTCAGGCTGCTTTCTCCCGCTGGTCGGTAGAGCGGACCCCTTGCTTCCTTCCTGCTTCTTCTTCCAGTCGGTGGCTGAATCCCCCCGCTGGGCTGCAGACGGAGCTCCCGCCCGCCTTGCAGGTAGGCCCGGGAGGAGCCTGGGAGGCCCGGCCCGGCATCCTTCCGCCGGCGGGTTGAGAAGACCTTGGCGCCGGCGGGTGGGTGGGTGGGTCGGCCGCGGAGACACGGCCGGAGGTGGAGCTACCCGGCTGTGTTCGGGGGCGCGGTCGGAGAGGCGGCGGGGAACTGAGGGAGAGGCCGGAAGGAGGGAGAGATGCTGGGGCTGCTCTGCGCGGTTCGGTAGGAGGGGGATGTTGGGTCTAGGGCGGGTGTTGGCACCCCTAGTGTGGGGGGAAAATCGCTTTCCAGCAACGGATAGAGCTTTGCGCGCTTTGACCCTCCGTTTCTCTTCCCGCCTCCCCACCCCCACGGCTCCGGGTGTCATGACTCAATTGCGCGGGGACCCCCTCTGAGTCTGGCCTTTGAAGGGACCTTTGAGTAGGTGGAGGCAAGTGGAACATGGCCCCCAGTCTACTCTTAGCGAAGTGTCATGTTCTTGCTTTTTTGGGGTAGGGAAACTGAGACTGAGTTCTGGTACTTGACTTTTCCCCATGTCCCCAAAAGATCTTTAAATGCACCTTAAGTCGTTTTTTTGTCATTTACAAGTTCGCCTTTTTTTTTTTT
>NC_138379.1:13075662-13104715 GCF_054177405.1 Leptonychotes weddellii
GACAGTTCTGTTTCTTGATAAGAAAAATTCGTTTGCTGTCCAGTTTGCTTTCTGGTTGATACTTATTTCTTCTCCTTCTCCTCAGCTTGTTCTCAGTGGAAATCTTCTATGGTGTTAAATGGGTTAATGTCCAACGGAGGATGGTCAAGATTTTGAAATCAGATATTTGTCTGAGAGTGCTTTCTAGGAAGAATCCAGAGGCAACCCAAGGAGGCGCGTTCGGAACAGTTTTATTATATTTGATTAGTGGTTTAGTTATGCATATACTAAACAGGTTGTGTGTAAGAATCATTCAAATATTGAGATATTTAAATAGAAAGTTAAAATTCCGGCAACTCCATTGTGTTTTCCTTTTCTCTCCCAACTTGGAAACTTTGGGGACTAAGTGTTCTTATTAATTTTATTTTCATTGGATTCAGTGTCATGATCCTAATTTGCGTAGCTTGTTTGTTGAAAAAAAATATTCAGGCTGGAGGTCATTCTAGGTTGAATAAGTATTTCCATAGTCTGTAGAATCAGTAGGACAGTGGTTTTAAGAGAAAATAGACTAAATTTCTAGTTCTTAGATGGAAACTATACAAGTCTATGATTTTTTTTTTTTTTTTAGAATTCTCATGAGTTTTGGAAAGATTATTGTTCCTCTATTTTTTTTTTTTTTTGAGGTCAGCAATATTTAAATGTAGGGCCCTTGATCATGAGAGATTTCCTAGTTATCAGGACCTCCGTACTTCCAGAAAGGGTTTTCCACCAGACTGTGGAAAATCTACATTGGGAAGTTAGGCTAAGAATGTGTGCTCTCTGGAAAAGTTTTTATGGTAAAAGAGAAATTTATAACAGAGGAAAGAATTTAGAGAAGGCCGTGACATTATCTCCTGGGGATTTATTCTGCATAGAATTTATAGTTAGTATAGTATATCAGCAGCTCCTAATTAATGCTAAATAATAGATGGAGTTTGCTGTGAGTGTCACAAAAAACGTTAGGAACATTTTGTTATGTTTCTGTAGGAGATAATTAGCAGAGGTTTAAGTTGGATTGAAGAAGACAAGAAATTTGGTTTTGGTGCTGGTGGTGGGGTTATAGGTATAGAGCTTCTTATGAGCTTCTACCCTGCTTTTTGACAAATTCACTCCACTGTTTACCTTTCTTGGTTAAATCTTGTCTGTTCTGTCTGTCAGATCAGGCTCTCTTCTGGCATTTCCTTTCAGAAACTTACGGGTTCAGAATGTGACTTAATTGTTCTATCTTCTCTTTTAGTGAGAAAGTTCTTGGGGATTATTAAGATACGAACTTCTTTGAATATCTTCTAGAACTTATCCTGGAAGGAGTTACGTCTGTCACTTGGAAAAGATTAGTTATAAATGTCATTTGAAAACAATTGGTTATTTTTACTAACTGTAATAACTTCTTTTTATACTGTATAATTTTCAAAATATTTTCAACACGTTAGGAATCGTATGAAATTTTTATGCTTTTATTTATTTATTTTTTAAAGTAAGCTCCACATCCAGTGAGGGGCTTGAATTCATGATCCTGAGATAAGAATTGCATGTTCTACTGGCTGAGCTAGCCAGGTGCCCCAAAACTTTTTTTTGATCATGCTCCTTTCTGCTCCTTATTAATACTGAATCCAAACATTTATGATCATCAAGGGTCTTCATGAATGTTGACAGTTTATCTCACTATTCCCATTTATCTTGCCCTGAAAGGAATTGGAAAAAAAGAGTTTTGTTGTTAGCACACTGAGGTCTCTTTTTAATTTTTTAAACAATTTTTTTAAATTTTTTTTTTTTTTAAGATTTTATTTATTTGACAGAGAGAGACACAGCGAGAGAGGGAACACAAGCATGGGGAGTGGAAGAGGGAGAAGCAGGCTTCCCGCTGGGCAGGGAGCCTGATGCGGGGCTCGATCCCAGAACCCTGGGATCATGACCTGAGCCGAAGGCAGACGCTTAACGACTGAGCCACTCAGGCGCCCCTAAACAATTTTTTTAAAGATTTATTTATTTGCCAGAGAGAGAGAGCACAAGCAGGGGGAGCTGCAGGCAGAGGGAGAAGCAGGCTCCCCGTTGAGCAACGAGCCTAATTCGGGACCCGATCCCAGGACTCTGGGATCATGACCTAAGCCGAAGGCAGATGCTTAACCGACTGAGCCACGCAGGCGTCCATTTTTTAATTTTTTTAAATTTATTTTTAAAAATTTATGTATTAATTTGAAAGAGGAAGAGAGTGCACGCTCATTGGGTGGGGAACAGAGGAGAGGAAGAGAATCCCAAGCCGACTCCCCGCTACCACATGGGGCTTGAACTCACAACCTGAGACCATGACCTGAGCCAAAACCAAGAGTCGGAAGCTCAAACCGACTTAGTCATCCAGGCGCCCCAGGTCTCTTTTTTTAAAGATGTGTCTCGGCCTTGATAGAGTTATTTTGGGATGGGATGCAGATCTTTTTGCCCAGTGGTTTGTTTTACCAAAAAACAAAACAAAGCAAAACAAAACAAAACACAAAACCCTTAAGTTCCTTTAATCATAGTCATTCTTGTTTCTTTCTCCAACTGTTTCTCATAAACCCAGAGAGAACTTTCTGTTTCTTGTCATAATTTCTTTTTGTACAGAAGTACTATGGTACAACCTGTCCCGTGGTTTGGGGGTAATTTACATTTTATATTTTCAAACCCCTTTTCCCCCCCTAGTTAATTAGATCTATTTTTTTCCCTTTTTGCAAAGCTAAAATTAGTTACTGATAGATAAAAATTTTGTGATCAGTTATTGTCAGAACGTATTTATGTGCCCAGTAGTATGTGGCAGTCTGCCAAAGTGATGTGGTAAGAAGAAGACAGATTAAGGAATCAGGAGACCTGGGTTTAAGTCCTAGGCTTATGAGCTTCCTTAGCTGAGAAATCCTGTACAAATTATTTAAGGAGGCGATAGGGAAGGTTACTGCCCTTTATTGGGCATGTTCTTTATATGTATTATCTCACTGAATACTCATAGCAGTCCTTTAAGGTGAATATTATTTTCCCAGTGGATACTGAACTCAGAGAGAGTAAATAATTTGACCAAGATCACAGAGCAGGTATGTAGCAGAGCTGGGATTTAAATCCAAGGCTTTGAATACTTTTATGAATCTGTATTTAAAGAATGGGAAAGAGAATACTTCTATAATACTTCCGTAGAGAAAAAGTACATGAAACTGCCTTAAAAAGGTAAAGTGCTCTTCAGATGTTAACTGCTGTCCTATCTTACAGAAACAATGAGTAGATGTCATCTAGGTTCTTGGACACCTTGCTTCTTTCTTTTTTTTTTAAAGATTTTATTTATTTATTTGACAGAGAGAGACACAGCGAAAGAGGGAATACAGCAGGGGGAATGGGAGAGGGAGAAGCAGGCTTCCCGCGGAGCAGGGAGCCCGATGTGGGGCTCGATCCCAGGACCCCGGGATCACAACCCGAGCCGAAGGCAGACGCCTAACGACTGAGCCACCCAGGCGCCCCATCTTCTTTCTTTTTTTTTAATTTTAATTTTATTATTTTATTTTTTTTACCTTGCTTCTTTCAAGGCAGCATTATGCCTGACAGTCATGGAGGAGAGAGGTGACAAACATTAAACCAGCATGGGAGGAGCTTACTAATACGTAGGTGGAAAGGAGTGCCTGCAAGTGCTAGTGAAAGACAAGTTTGAGGTGCAGCATGTTTATGAGGTGAGACTGAGATATTTACCCCCTCTCTTCCAGTTAGTCTTGCCTGTGCATCTGTAGATTAGTAACTTTTCCATCTTGTTCTCTGTCTCTTCTTGGGGTTTATAATCTCTACTTCTCCACCCAGACTTCTTCCTTTCTTCATTGAGTACTCTTCTTGTACTGTGTTATTTCCTAAGGTGCAATATATTCCTCACAGACCTTTTGGAACTATTTCTTGATTGTGACTCTTTTTCTTTCTTTCTTTCTTTTTTTTTTAAAGATTTTATTTATCTGAGAGAGAGAGCACAAGCAGGATAAGTGGCAGATGGAGAAGCAGGCTCCTCACTGAGCAGGGAGCCCGATGCGGGGCTCGATCCCAGGACCCTGGGATCACGACCTGGGCTGAAGGCTGACACTTAACCGACTGAGCCACGCAGGTGCCCCGATTGTAACTCTTTTTCAACCCTTACCTTTTCAGACTTTTGTTCATCTAGCAAATATTTATTTAATGCTCATTAGATGCTGGGATACAAAGGTAGACGTGAGTGTACTTGCTTTTACCAAGTTTATTCCAGTGGGGAGCAGAGTTGACTAGGTACCTGGTTAATATTGAAATTTAAGCTGTGCTCTGAAAGAAACAAATGGGGGCTGACAGAGAGATGAAGGAGTGAGGAGGGCACTGGGTTTTCTTGGGGATTAGAGTCTTCAGTAACGGCATCCTTAATCCCCTTAAAAAGTTGCATTCACAGCATATCATGATTCACTAAATTAAGGTTCTCTTGCTGCCATCACAGTGGAAGTCTTCACTTAAGATTGCTACATGTAATATTTGTTCTTGTATGATGACACTGGATTTGGCATAATAAAGGATGCCTGTGACTTAGAAATGTCCAGTATGCTTGGCTAATAAGTTTAATTTTTTACTTCTAATGTGACCTGAATTTAATTGGTTCTCATTTATTAATTTTTTCCAATCTAACTGTTCTTTGGAAGTTGAGCTAAATGAATTTAAACATTGAATACATGCCTTCAGGTTTATTTGTAGCAGGGACTAAGCTGAAGTTCTTAGCCTTATGTGAGGGGAAAGACTTTGAAGGATTGTCATGAAATTGAGAGAGGGAATATGTAGGCTACTGCTGAATATGTGTAAATAATAATACAATGTACAATACAATATATACAGTACAATAATACAATCTTGTTTGGTACCTTTCTTCCAAGATATTACAAGTATTTTGTAGTATTTTTTTTTTTTTTTTTACTATTTCTGGAATTGTATTTCTGGAATTTTTTTTTTTTTTTTTTACTATTAATTGGAATTGTATTTCTTTTTTTTTTTTTTAAAGATTTTTTTTTATTTATTTATTTGAGAGAGAATGAGAGACAGAGAGCATGAGAGGGAGGAGGGTGAGAGGGAGGAGGGTCAGAGGGAGAAGCAGACCCCCCGCCGAGCAGGGAGCCCGATGCGGGACTCGATCCAGGGACTCCAGGATCACGACCTGAGCCGAAGGCAGCCGCTCAACCGACTGAGCCACCCAGGCGCCCTGGAATTGTATTTCGATCTGTAGAATTAACTGAGGCAAATTTCACATTTCATGATTTCATCATTTGTTTATTTCTGCTTCCCAGGATAGAACATATATTCATTCTCCCATGAACCAAAATTACTTTGTTTTAGGTGTGTATGTTTATGACGTAATGAAACATTTAAAGTTTTGCTGAGTTGCTTAGGATTAATATGCCTGTTTGATTTGGGGAGAGAATAGCAGTAGTTCAGTCTAGGTGACCAGTGAAAACAGGGTAGAAAAACATGTCTTTCCAGACTCTTGAATAACAGCCTAGTGGTACTGATTCTTGGAGTCAGGCAGTCTGAGTCCAAATCCCAGGACCACTATTTACTAGCTCTGCAACTTGGGCAAGTTACTTTACCTCTCTATGCCTTTCCTCATGTGTAGAATACCATGCAGTTGCGAGAATTGAATGAGTTAATATATGTAAAATATTTAGAACAGCAGATAGCGCTATATATGACAGCTGTTATCATTTTCAGTATTACTATTATAGCATGATAAGGATTTTTTTTTTAAAGATTTTATTTATCTATTTGACAGAGACAGCGAGAGCAGGAACACAAGCAGGGGGAGTGGGAGAGGGAGAAGCAGGCTTCCCGCGGAGCAGGGAACCCGATGTGGGGCTCCATTCCAGGACCCTGGGATCACGATCTGAGCCGAAGGCAGCCGCTTAACGACTGAGCCACCCAGGCGCCCACATGATAAGGATTTTATGTTCCCCCAAACAAGAACAAATAATGGTGATGCTTAGATTGAAGTTTAGTGTCTTTTGAGACAACTTGAATAGGAAATGGGAATTTAAAGCAGCATATTTGTCTCTCCTTTCTCTGTGTGCTTCAAATTAGAGGATGCATCTTTACTGGGAAAGAGAAACCTAGAAAGCAACAGTGTCTGAAAGAATTCCAAATAGAAAAGAAATGGCAAAATTTTGAGGATTCTGTAATATGTGTGGTAAAACAGGCCAGAGCTATTTTAGGAACAGAAGAACATTTCTTTGCAAAACAGGTAGAAAATTTTTAGCATCTGAATTTTACCATCTATTTGAACTGTGATTAGTGGTTGAAGTATTTGGAAGAAGTTGACTTAAGGCACAGAAAAGAATGATATTTAGGGAAAAGTCAAAGCTACCAAATCACCTTGGGTAAACTTCTGGAAGAGTGAACATATTTTACGTATAGCGGTGAAGACTGGGAATCCAATAGAGTTAGCTTTTTTTTATTACTCTTGTTCCTTTATACCCTTATAAATTGTGGGTGGCTTCAGTCTTTGCCTTAACTGTTTTTGTTTTCCTCTCTGAAGTCTCTGTAATATTCCTGCTTTGTCATTTTAAAGACCTATATAATGATTATAGTGGAGTCTTGTTTTTTTTTTCATTCATTCATTCATTCATTCAGTAAATGTTTATTGAATGTCCACCACTGCGGTAAGTGTTGTGGATACCATAATAAGAGCTGATTAGAACCAGTGCTTATTGAAGTTCTTTGTATCATTGATTCTTTTTATTCTTACAACAGTTTTATGGTGTAGGTACTTTTTATTATCCCCATTTCATAGATGTGGAGATTGTGGCACAGATAGGTTAAGCAGTTTGCCCAAGGTTTCAAGCTAGTTACTGGCAGCACCAGGATTGGAATCTAAGCAGTCTGGCTCCATAGTCTCTTGCTTTTAATCCCTAAATTATACTGATACTAAACTACTTTAAACAATTCTAAACTCTCTAAACTACTACCACTATACTAAGACTACAGTGATAAAATAGACACTGTCCATACCCTTATAGTCCAAAGGGAAGAGAGACCATAAACAAAAAAATACACCAATAATTGTATAATTGCAAAGTGTATCAAGTCCTATGATGGAAAAGTAAAAAAGAGATTATAGTAGGGGAGCCTGAATTATATTGGAGCTTTGGGGAGGTTTCTCTGAAGAAGTGATATTTAAGCAGAGATTAGAAGGATGAAAGGGAAAGGCAAAGGGAATAGGATGTATGAAAGCCTTAAGGTGGAAAGGAACACAGCACATTTGAGAAGCTGGAAGAAGATTGGGTGGCTGGAATACAGTGAGCAGTGGGGGAGGAAGGAGAGGGGCATAGGATGAGGATAGAGACATAGGGAGGACTGTGTTAAGGATTTTGGATTTTTTTCCTAAGTATAACTGGAAGCCTTGGAAGAGTTTAAGTATGAGTGTTGTGACCTAATACATGATTTTTAAAAATTGCTCTGGCTACATTGTGGAAAATATTAGAAATTTGTGGAAAAAATTTTGGAAACTGGAGAATTTGGAAGAGAAGTGGGAGAAGTATGAGAGTTAAGATGTCTTACTGTGGTCCTGGCAAAAGATGATCATGGCTTGGATTAGGCTCTAGGCAGTGGAGATGGAAGGATGTAGAAAGACTCATAGACATTTTATTTTATTATTATTTTTATTTTTTTTAAGATTCAATAGATATTTTAGAACTAGGACAGGCAAGACTTAAGGATGGATTGGATATGTGGGAGGAGAGAAGAGTCTAGTATGATTCCCAAATTTCTGGCTTGAGCCTCTGGGTAGATGAAGTTGCCATTTCTGAGATGGACATTTGAGAAGGAACAGATTTTGACTACAGTTGGGAAGTAGAATGAAGACCTTCAACTTTAGTCATGCCGAATGTGAGCTGTCTGTTGAAAACATGTAAGTGGAGACATCAAGCAAGTAGCCTTTGAGTGCTGCTGGAAGGGCCCTGGCAGTAAATCTGGATGTTCTTGGTAGGTAGTATTTACAGTCAAGAAAAATGGCCAAGATTACCTAGAGGGAATGTATGTATAGACTAACAGGAGGAGAGTGTTCCCGACCAAGATCCAAGGAATTTAATAGGAAATCTCAGAAACTGAGAGAGGAACATGTTTCAAGGAGAAAGTGATTGCCTGTATTTTTTGGATTTAGCAACACAAAGATCATTGATGGTCATAACAAGAACAGTGTTGGAGGAATGTAGGGCCAGAAGCCACACTGAAGTGAATTTAAAAAGTGCGAAGGGAGGAAGTAGATAGAGATGGTCTCTATATTTTGGTAATTAGCATGTCTGTCTCCCCATAAGAAGTAATACTTGAAGAAGTAATATGACGATAGGAATGGTGGCCTAGCCTTGGTATCTTGACAGGAGGTTATATTAAAGGAGAAAGAGATTAAGGACTGAGTTAAAATGGCAAGAGTAGAGATTCTCATGGTCTTTATATGTGGCCTTGGAATTTAAGGGTTTATGTCTTTTTTAACTTTGCTATCATTAGCTTCTCTGTTTTTAGCTCCCTACCTAATGCGTCTTTGTATTTTGGTACTGCTGGCTTTTTAAAGTTCATTCCTTACCTTTATTTTTTCTTGTTGCTTTTCTATGGCCATTGTTGCTATAGTTAATTAGCTGATATGCTTGGTTATTTATCTCATTATTCATTCGCTTATTTTTATTGGCTCTTATTGCCATATAGAATACTGTATAACTGTGATTCTAGACTTTATTTTGATTTCTGTTTTGTGTCTCATTTACATATTCTTTGCTTAGAGTCTAATAGGCTATACTGAGATAATATTAAACATTTTTGCTACCAGTCTACCTGGAAATTTATATGGTGACTTCCCTGGGAAGGGCTAAGCATTTTATGGATATTGTCCCCATTAGTTCTTCTAGCATTCTTTTTTTTTTTTAAAGACTTTATTTATTTGACAGAGAGACAGCGAGAGAGGGAACACAAGCAGGGGGAGTGTGAGAGGGAGAAGCAGGCTTCCCACTGAGCAGGGAGCCTGATATGGGGCTCGATCCCAGGACCTTGGGATCATGACCTGAGCTGAAGGCAGACCCTCAATGGCTGAGCCACCCAGGCGCCCCTCTTCTGGCATTCTTTTTTTTTTTTTTTAATTTATTGAGGTAAAATTCACATAACACAAAAATAACCATTTTTTAAAATTTATTTTTATTTATTTTTGTTTGTTTTTTATTTATTTATTCATGAGAGTCAGAGAGAGAGATAGAGAGAGGCAGCGGCAGAGGGAGAAGCAGGCTCCCCGCCTAGCAGGGAGCCCGATGCGGGACTCGATCCCAGGACCCTGGGATCGTGACCTGAGCTGAAGGCAGACGCTTAACCATCTGAGCCACCCAGGCACCCCTTATTTTTATTTTTTAAGGATTTTATTTATTTATTTGAGAGAGAGAGAGAGAGAGCACACACACTCATGTGAGTGGGGGAAGGAAGGGCTGAGGAAGGGTGAGAGGCAGAGAATCTCAAGCAGACTCCCCAGCGGAGCGGGAGGACGCGGGGCTCAATCTCACCACCCTGAGATCATGACCTGAGCTGAAAACAAGAGTTAGACGCTTAACCAACTGAGCCAACCAGCGCCCCACTAAAATTAACTATTTTAAAGTGAACAATTCAGTGGTGTTTAGTACATTCACAGTGTTGTGAAACCACCACCTCCATAGTTCCAAAACATTTCGATTATTCCAGAGTAAAACATCTTCCCAGTTTATGCAGTTTCTTTTCATTTCCCTCCTTCCACCAGCCCTGGAAACCAGCAATCTGGTTGATTGATCTATTGTGGCTCTCTCATATAAATGGAATCATAGGGGCGCCTGGGTGGCTCAGTGGTTAAGCGTCTGCCTTCGACTCAGGTCATGATCCCAGGGTCCTGGGATTGAGCCCCATCTCGGGCTCCCTGCTCCGCAGGAAGCCTGCTTCTCCCTCTCCCATTCCCCCTGCTTGTGTTCCCTCTCTCGCTGTCTCTCCCCCTGACAAATAAACAAAATCTTTAAAAAAGAAATGGAATCATAACAGTACGTAACCTTTTGTGTATGTATATACCAATAATCTGTCCATTTATCCATTGATGAACATTTGGACTGTTTCTACCTTTTGGATATCATTAATAGAACTACTGTAAACATTCATGTATGAGTACTTGTTTTCAGTTGTTTTGGGTATCTGCATAGGAGTGTAATTGCAGGGCTATCTGGTAATGTATTATTGTTGTGATTCTTCCCAGACCATAGGGATCAAGCCAACATCTGCAGCTTCCACAGAGTGTGTGATTTGAGAGTTGTTGGCCAGGCTTAGATTGGGATTGAGAATCTTTTTCCTTTATGTTTAACTTTTTGAGGAACTGAATTCTCCTAACATACTGGTTTTATTATTTGCATTTTACTGATGGGGTGATTGAGGTACAGCATCTGCATGGTTTTAACTTCCTATCTTCAGAGCAAGTCGGTGATGGAACTGGGAATTTAAGACTCTTAATCATGTTCTTTGTCTAAGATGACCCATTTAAAGCCATGTTGCATTTACATGAAGCTTCTTAAAATGGGCTTCCTATATTTTATAATCTCTTGAAGGGATATTGTTCAGGTGGTATTAAGCAGATGTTCTTTTTCCATAGAAGACAAGAGGGAATGTGTTTTAATTGCAGTGGAAGGGATATAGATTACAAATAGAAAGAATTTCCTGACAAGATACTGGAATATCTTCTTCAAAGACTTAGTAACTATCTTTCTAGGATGATTTAGGTGTGGACTTGTTAAGGAATGAGGGAGGTGAGAAAGATGACTTGCTGAGGTCCCTGGTAACCCCAGGACATAGTTGTTTGATGGTTAATCAAAACAGTATCTCTGGCATTGTAATGAGTATATTTTCATTTTCTTTATGAAGAAATAATCAATAGAGAGTAGGTAAATTGCTCAAGGTCTCCTGGTAAAATGGAAGATTAGCATTCTGAATCTTTTTGGCTCCTGGGTTGAATGCTCAGGGATGTGTTTTTTATCGTAAACGAGTCTTTTCATGGCAGTGTGATGTATTATTGTTGTGATTCTTCCTAAATCCTAAGGATCAAAGCCAACATCTGCAGCTTCCATAGAGTGTGTGATTTGAGAGTTGTTGGCTGGGTTTAGATTAGGACTGAGAATCTTTTCCTGTAAAAATTGGTTTGGTCTCCTGTTATACATGTAGAAATGGGAACACATTATCAATAACAGACTAAGGTAATAGATTCTTAATGACTATTTAGGAAGGGCCAGGTTAAAATTGCTTAGGTGAAGGTGCACATGACATACGTGTATTTTTGTATTGTAGTATTTGGAGAAAAAGAAGTCCAGAAGATGGGCAAATGAACATTAGATTCTGTTGTAGAACATAAACATAAAAATACTCATTGAATGCAGTATTAAGTTGTCAGTTTAAATGCTCAGCTCAGGAAATGCCAAAGTTAAGGTACTGAGAACGTTAACACATTCACCAGACACTTAGAGTTTACATTAAAGTATCTCATAAGGGATCTCCTGTCTATTATCAAAATCATGGTTTGAGGTCCATGGGTCATTGACTGACTGGGAAGCTAACCTGGGAGGGGGTATTACCTTGCTAGGTAGGTTTAATGGATTTATTATGTTCATTTTAGTTGAGCTATGGGAGCATTTACTTGTTCACGTCTCTGCTACCAAAAATATCAAATATGTTTATTGAGCTTTCTTGAATTGGCAACAAAACCTCTGCAGGATAAAAGAGAGTGGAGCCAACTTTTGAATACTTACCATGTACTGGGAATTTTGTATTTGTTTCTCCTTGTAATATTCATAACAAACTTATAAAGTGAGTGGTGATACCTCTATTGTAAAGGACAGGAAAAAGTAAAACTTTTTCTTTCCAAAGGTTATACACATGGTAAGTGGCAAAGCTGAGATGGAGAAGTTAGAGTCTTCTGTTTTAAATTAGTGTTTTTCTTTTTTGTATACTATCATTTCTTTTTAAAATTTAATTAATTATTTTTTTTAAAGTAGGCTTGGGGTGCCTGGGTGGCTCTGTCAGTTGAGCATCTGACTCTTGGTTTTGGCTCAGGTCATGATCTAGCAGTCATGATGGGGCTCCATGCTCAGGTAGGGAGTCTACTTGAAGATTCTCTCCTCTGCCCCTCCCCCTGCTTGTACATGCACACCCGCCCCCCCCCCCCCCAATAAATACATCTTTAATAAAAAAAAAAATAAGTAGGCTCCTTGCCCAACATGGAACTTGTACTCACAACCCCAAGACCCAGAGTCCCATGTTCTACCGACTGAGCCAGCCAGGTGCCCCAAGTTAGTGTTTTTCAAACTGTGTTCTTTGGAGGTGCCTAAGGGGTGGCTGTGAGAGTCGGGAGGAGCTTTGGTTCTCCCACTCTGCTTAAACCAGAGCAGCTCAACTTTGATCTCTTATATTTTAGTGTTTTCACAGAAGATTGCATTTGGAAAAAGGGTATCTGTTTCTTAAAAGAAAAGAAAGAAAACCTGGAAGACCACTGAGGAATCATGAAAGAAAATTAATGAAAATAGGGGCGCCTGGGTGGCTCAGTTGTTAAGCCTCTGCCTTTGGCTCAGGTCATGATCCCAGGGTCCTGGGATCGATCCCCACATCGGGCTCCCTGCTCCGTGGGAAACTTGCTTCTCCCTCTCCCACTCCCCCTGCTTATGTTCTTTCTCTTGCTGTGTCTCTCTCTGTCAAATAAATAAATAAAATCTTAAAAAAAAAAAATTAGTGAAAATAACCTGAAGATTGAAAAGATGGCTAAATTACATAACTGCCAGTCAGGAAATTATATCAAAATTTGAAGTGGCTTGATGTCCCAGCCACATGTGTAGTGTAGTTATTCTGTCCTTGGAGGGGAGTGTAGGATAGTGGGAAAAGAGCGTGCACTCTAGAGTTGGAATTCTGGCTCAGCCCCTGGGGTAGCCGTGGGGTTTGGAGATACTTCTATAAACCTGGTGCACACAAATATACAGTGGGGTGATAACACCTGTCTTTCAAGAGTGGTTCTAAGGATCAGAAATAACATGCAAGGTGCCTGGCTCATAGTGGATACCCCTAAAATACTAGTTGTTGGTAAGATGATGGTGATGATGTTGATGGCTTTTTTTTTTTTATAGAGTGTACTGACATTTCACCCCCAAATGCCTGAAGAGCTTCTTCCATATCAAGGATAGGCAGTCCTTTACCTCTGTATGTACCACATCATGGTGTTTGGCATGTTAGGGTTTTTTTTTTTTAATTTTATTTATTTGGCAGAGAGAGACATAGCGAGAGAGGGAACACAAGCAGGGGGAGTGGGACAGGGAGAAGCAGGCTTCCCACGGAACAGGGAGCCCGATGTGGGGCTCGATCCCAGGACCCTGGGATCATGACCTGAGCCGAAGGCAGACGCTTAACGACTGAGCCACCCAGGCACCCCAGCGTGTTAGTTTTTGATAGTCTTTATTTATTTATTTATTTTCTTTAAAGATTTTATTTATTTATTCATGAGAGACAGAGAGAGAGAGAGGCAGAGGGAGAAGCAGGCTCCCAAGGAGCAGGGAGCCCGATGTGGGACTCGATCCCAGAACTCTGGGATCATGACCTGAGCCGAAGGCAGACGCTTAACCAACTGAGCCACCCAGGTGCCCCTTGATAGTCTTTAAACTGTGCATGTTTATGTATTCATGAATGCATCCGCATCTATTGATGAAAAGAGAAAAACCAGGGGCACCTGGGTGACTCAGTCAATTAAGCATCTGCTTTCCCCTCAGGTTGTGACCCCGGGGTCCTTGGATTGAGCCCTGCATGGTCGTTGTCAGGCTCCCTGCTTAGTGGGGAGTCTGCTTCTCCCTCTCCCTCTACCCCTCACCCTGCTCATGCTCGAGCTCATGAGTTCTCTCTCTCTCAAATGAATAAGTAAAATCTTAAAAGAAAAAAAAAGAGAAAATCTTTACTTCATTAAGTTCATTTTTATTGGACTTAAAAGAAAGAAGCAGTGGTGGGAAGGAACCCCATACAATGAATTGAGAAACCTGGGCTTTTGTCTCAGAGCTACTCTTAGTAAGTCTTGTAACAATGGACAGGTGAATTTAACTTTCTAAGATGTTACGTTCAAAATGATGTCTGAGTCACTTTTAACTCTGTACATCCATGATTTGACCAAAAAGGTTAAAGATAGTTTATTTTCATTGCCAAAATTAATTTTTTTTTTTTTTTTTTTTTTTAAGTAGGCTTCATGCCCAGCTTAGAGCCCAATGCAGGGCTTGAACTCATGACCCCGAGATCAAGACCTGAGCTGAGATCAAGAGTCAGACACTTAACTGTCTGAGCTGCTCAGGCGCCCCTCATTGCCAAAGTTTTAAAAAATTACAGTATTATTTTTGGAGAGGGAGCTTTATTGCTGGCATGAGCTGGCAAGCTTTTGTTCATACTTGTTGAGTATGCTCAGGGCAGTGTTTTGTATAGAAGGACGTTGTATATCAGGGAAGAATTGAAACTAAGAACAGTTGTAAGGAAGCTAATGTGAGAGATTATCATTTGCTTTTGGATGGATAGCTGGATTCTTCAAACCCATAGCACTTTGTACTTCCTTGTGAGTAGTTCTTGCCACATTTCACTATGGGAGCTATATAGTTAGAGTATACTGTGGTTGTAGACTCCTCACTAGACTGAAAAAGCTCTTTGAGGTTGGAGGCCTATTCTGGTTTTTGTTTTATTTAACCTCTCTGTCCCTGTCACCTACAGTAGGGCTGGGCATATTGTATAGTTGCCCCAAAATATGCTAAATGGAAAAAAAAGTTGGATCAGAGTCAGCAGACATATGTGGAAAATGGCATCTGCCTAAATACATGTGTTGAATTTATTGACTCTCTTCTGTTGGCATGTGATAATATAGAAAAACCTGTTAAAGTGGGAAGAGCAGTAGTTTTATAGCTTTGAACACCAACTTTATCATGTACTCACTGATCATGGGCAAGCTATTTCACAGTGAGCCAGGTTTTTGTCTATAAAATGGGAGAGGGATAGAAGGGGGCTTTAGAGATAGATTATATAAAATATTAGCACTCAGTAATAGTGGAAGTAGTTATTACAAAAATGGATGTTTTAAAAAAATTACTAACAATACATTTTGCACTTCTCCTTGAAGGAGGAATATGTTTTCAGGAAGTTTGTTTGCTGTGTCTTGAGTATGTGGGAGAATTATCCCCTCCAGCAATTTTCTGCTGAAAAGAAATCTTTTAGCATTTCTTCCTCTGTGGGCCTATGGGATAGTTGCATGGAGGAGGCATAGAGGGGGTTGGGATCCTAGAATAGCTGCTGAAGACCTTGCATTTGTGCAATCTCTCCTATATTGTACTCTCCTGTTCACTCTCACTAAATGCAGCTGACTCAGCTACTAGACATTAGCATGGTAAACATTTGTCAGATTTGTCCCAGTCAGAAAATATTCCGTACCTGCCATTCTGCTTGGTGTTTAAAGATTTTTTTTTTAAGTTCTCTACGATACAGTGTGATAGGTGAAGTAGAAAGGTTGCAGGGTAGTATGTAGTTTACATAATCCAATTTTGATACAGAAAAAAAGAACTGCCAGATGTTTATATAAGCAGTGAGTTTGCATTGATATCTCAGGAGGGTGGGAATGGGAGGGATTGGGAGGGTGTGATCAGACTGTTGTTTTACTTGTTACAAGGAGCATGTGTTACCTTTTTTTAAAAAAAATTATTTATTTATTTATTATTATTATTTTTAGATTTTATTTATTATTGACAGAGAGATAGCAAGAGAGAGAGAGCACCAGCAGGGGGGGAGGGGCAGAGGGAGAAGGAGAAGCAGACTCCTTGCCAAGTAGGGAGCCCGATGTGGGACTCAATCCCAGGACCCTGGGATCATGACCTGAGCTGAAGGCAGATGCTTAACCATCTGAGCCACCCAGGTACTCCCTGCCTTTTTTAAGCTTTTTATTTTGATATAACTGTAGATACACAGGCAGTTGTAAGAAATAATAGTGAGTGAGAGAGAGAGAGAGAGAGATCATGTGTACCCTTTACCCAGCTTCCCCCAATGGTAAAATCTTAGAAAACCATAATACACTATCAAAACCAGGATATTGCCATTGATATAGTCAAGATACTGAACATTTCCATCACTACAAGGATCTCAGCTGATGCCCTTTTATAGCCATGCCCACCCCCCAAATCACATGTGGTGCACTTAACTCATTTACCTTGATTTCTGGTGCTTTGCTCTAGAATCAAAGCAATAATAATAACACTATAGTTTTCCTTGTCTCTTTCATCTGATCTTCTCTCACTATTATTTCTTACAACTGCATGTAGATCTACAATTATCTCAAAATAAAATGTTTAATTTAAAATTATAAATATTAATACAGCCTTCTCGGAGGCAAGTAATGGTTAGCTCTGGTGAGGTTAGCTCCTTTTATGGATAGGTATGTTGAGGCACGGATGTCCTGGAATTTGCCTAAGGGTATAGCATGAGTGAGTCACTGTGTTCTGACTCAGATTCACCTGAATTTATTCATTCTCTCTCTCTTCTGAATCAACTGTTTATAATTATGACCTTCTAGGTGTGAGAACACGAAAAGGAATTTTTCCTGTATCTGAGGTTTAATGCCTGTTCTGTAGAAGCAGTGTGTATTGTGGCTAGAGCATGGACTTTGGCAACTGATTTGATTTTGAATCTTTCCTCCACATAGGCAAATCATTTAACCTCTCCAAGCCTCAGTTTTGTGATTTGTGAAATGGGGATAATGATAGTATCTATCTTCATAGAGTCATTGTGAGAAATAAATGAGATAATGTATGGAAAAGTGGGTAGCACTGCCAGGTGTGTAGCAAATATTCAATGAATGTTACATAAAAGTATTGCTTTAAATATATGTTATATTCTGCCACTTATGTTTATCAGCTGGCAATAATTCAATAAATATTGGGATTTTTCTGCCATGTACTTACAAGGTTTTAAGATCACTGTTTACTTTTGGGACGTCTGCCTTCGGCTCAGGTCATGATCCCAGGATCCTGGGATCAAGCCCAGTGTCGGGCTCCCTGCTTAGTGGGGAGTCTGCTTCTTCCCCTCTCTCTGTCCCTTCCCCCCCACTTGTGCACTCGTTCTCTCTCTCAAATAAATAAAATCTTTTTAAAAAAAGATCACTGTTTACTCTTGAGGTAAGGATGCTTTCAAATTTAGTCATATATAATTACTTAAAAATAGGAAGTAATGTTGGGTTATATTTATTATAGTATTAATTTATATGAAAATATTTTAAGATTTCTCCTGACTTACTCATATTTTCTCAGGCTCATTCATAGAAAAATGGAAAGTGATTCACAGCTATTGATTTCCTCCCTTTAATCTGACCCCCCAAAAAACATTAATTTCCATATTTTCTTCCTAGCATGAAAGTATCCTCAGATTTTTTTTTAAAGATTTATTAATTTATTAGAGAGAGAGAAGGAGTGGGGGGGTGGGGGAGGGACAGAGGGAGAGGGAGAGAAAATCCTCAAGCAGGCTCCTTGCTGAGCGTGGGGCTTGATCCCAGGACCCTGAGATCATGACCTGAGCCGAAATCAGGAGCCGGCTGCCCAACTGACGGACCCACCCAGGTACCCTGAAAGTATTGTCAATTTTTAGTTACATAATCACGTAATCTTCTTGAGGGCAGGAATGTTCTTGTTCAGTAGAGTATCTTCAGAGCCTAGAATAGTGCTGAGTACATGGTAGATGTTCAATAAATGTTTCTTGGCTATCGTCATTTTTGTATCCTTCTCCTCCCCTTAAGTGTTTTTATTCAGAAAGTTGGGGAAATGGAATCCAGGTTCTAGTCAAAGCTTAAATGGCTAGTTTCTTAAATCCAGTGACTTATTTTGATTGGCTGAGAAATGTGATTGGCAAGATGGACGAGCAGCCAGACCTTTTAGCATAAGAGCTCTACATTTAATAATTTGATTTCTTCTTTTCCTGAAGCCTTGAGGGAAATTTTTTCTTTCCCTATTCTAGTCAGCCAAGAACCTGACCTGGGCTGACTCTAACATTGGAGAACAGTGAACACAGTATCTGCTGAGGCAGGGACTGGGAGTCAAGCTCCGTTCTGATGCTATCTGAAGGAAAAGCCTGAATTCAAATCCTGCTTTGGCTACCGACTCATTTTGCAAACCTAGATGCATTTCTTAACCTCTTCCAGGTTTTATTTTTCTTAACTAATCTCATCTCAATAATCTCCGTACTCTCGTCTGTCCTGGGGCTTGTGAGGATTCTCGGGGTGATGTTCTCACAGCATCTTCCACTACTGTTGCTGTGGCTCCAGAGGTTTCCAGGAATGCTGGGGGCAGTGTGTTACTCCTGGGAGGAGATTTACAGTCATCTTTTTCCCAAAGACTGCAGAAAACAGAAAGATGCCACCCTTCGTGATTTGAAATCGGCTCTACTTCAAACTCCTAATGTTGGTGGGTGAAAGGTATGTTTTTGCCAAAGTCATTAGGCCTGTTTGCGTGAGGCAGCTGGGGTCAATTCCACAGTTCTGGGGTTAAGCTGTTTTTGCCTCTGTGAAATTTCTTGATCAAAAGCTACTTTTTTTTTCTTTGCTTACTAATGGAAAATCTCTTGCCATTTTTGTGCATTTAAGGGTAGCCTTCCTGGCTTCTTGATTCTGTTGATAGCTTGGGCCTCAAAAATTGAGCTTCACTTTGTTCTTGGTTCCATGGTTTCCTCCTTGCTTTCCTCCTTGCTCTTCCTTATGTTTCCAGGGGTTCTTGTATTCTCAGTGCACATCTTCCCCAGAATAGTTTGCAGATAAAACTTCATTTCTTTTTTTGTTATCCTTCTGAGGTAAGTGGCAATAAGAAAGATTGTCAGTCTCAAATTTGGGACTTAAAGGCTTTCTATTTCCAGTTTTGTTTTTTTTTTTTAAAGATTTTATTTATTTATTTGACAGAGACAGACACAGTGAGAGAGGGAACACAAGCAGTGGGAGTGAGAGAGGGAGAAGCAGGCTTCCTTCGGAGCATGGAGCCCGATGTGGGGCTCGATCCCAGGACCATGGGATCACGACCCGAGCTGAAGGCAGACGCTTAACAACTGAGCCACCCAGGCGCCCCTCTATTTCCAGTTTTGATCACACTTTGTGTTCGAGTATAAACTCTGCTGTGTTTCAGACATTAGGTTACATCGTTGAGAGTTACTTTAGGAAGCCCTAGTAAGCAAACTCTGTAGCAGAAAATCTAGTGTTTTTTCCTCCTCTTTATTTTAATAAGAGTAATTAGAATTTAGTTTTGTGTCTTCAAAGCATTTTGTAAAGCTGTTAGCCTATTTGTGATATACAAATAGAAGTGTGCCTTATTCTGAGTTATATGAAAAACATTGGGGGTGATGGTGGATCTGAGAACAAAAAAGAGGTCATATTGCTTGCTTATCTCTTGATAAACTTGGGCTGACCACCTTTGTACCAGGTACTCACTTCATTATTACCTCTTAGCCTGACTTTCTAGATGGAGACAATTGTATTTTGGAGTATTTGTAATTCTGAACATAAATGTGCGTATCTGCAGTAGGAATGCAGGTTCTGTCTAATTATTAGCATTTTATTTCTGGGCTTTTGGCTTTTTATAAAGGGTCTGTGTATAATTTTGATTGTATTAGTTTTGATTCTCTAAATTATTTGCTTCCAGTTTGTTAGGTGATTAGAGGTACTCTGATTCTGCTTTGTGGCTCCTCTGATTTCCTTTGCACTCTCTCAGAACTGTGAGTGCCAAACTTCTTTGTGCGAACTTCCATTGGTTGTGTACTGTCCTTATTGTTGGTTCTTAACTTGGCTTTTACTTCCAAAAGTAGTAACTCTGCTTGAATTTTTTGTAACCCATTTCTTCTAATATACTCCAAGGACATTATTCCTTTAAGGTACAAAAAAGGTGTGATTACTTTCAATTTGTACATGGAGAAAAATGAAATTCAGCAACAGTGTGATTTGTAAAAGATTATATAACAACTCAGTGGTACAAATCAGTCATTGAAGCTTCTTACCTCTTCATCTTATCTTTACCCATTAAATCACATCACTTTTATATCTGGCACTTTCAAGCCTCAAAGATAAAATATCTCATATTCCCGTCCCTGCTCTCAGACTATCCACTGCCTCTGTACTTTGTTCTAAGTATGCTGTCTTTCAAATATGAAGCTGCCAGGCCTGGAACTGACACATCATCCCTTCAGCCACATTCTGTGCTCAGAGTAAGTCACCAGGTCAGCCTGTATTCATGGGGTGAGAAATATGTTATCTCTCAGTGGGTGGGGCAGTATGGGAGTAGGGTAGGACGGAAGTGATGGCAACTGTCTTCGGAGAGAATCTAGCACAGGATGGTAAACTAAGTTAGTGATAGAGCCTCTGGGAACTAACTCTGGCAGTGCAGGGAGGTCATAGCACTGGCGCCTGCCTCGTGGGTGAGAAAGGGTTGGCCTGAGACTGTACGTGTAAGAGTCCCCTTCTTTTCTGAGATGTGTTTATGTTGTAGTCCATGTTTGACAAAAGAGTATGCACACGTTTGGCAGAGTATGCACAATCACATCTCCTGCTGATTAATTTTTCAGGATCTGTGTTCTCTCCTAGCAGCCAGACAGAAGTCAAAGTACTGTGGCATCTATCTCTATTTCCTATTGAGAAGTAATTTTTCTTATTCGATGGAGTTGGTAGTTGTGTAGGGTAAATACATAGTAGCTGAATTTCATGACGTAGTCTCATATGGTACTTTATCAAATTCAGAGTTATTTCTGGTCAAAGGGTTTATAGTCCCTTTTTTCTCTCAAAAACTATGTATTGCTGTAAAGGAAGGAGTGAGAATTTTTTTCGTTTCTCCTTAATGTCATTCATTCATTTCCTCTCCTTTGAGGAAATGAACATTACAAATATAAAGCAAGCAGATTTCCAGTTGATATTGTAAGACAGTGAAACATTTATTGAGGGCCTAATACATGTGAGGGTACTAAATGACAAAGAAGAGAGACTGAATAGGAGGTTGTATCTCAGGCACTATGGAGTTTTCTGTAGTAATTAAGTATCCAGATTCTGGAGCCAAACTTCCTGGGTTTGAATCCTGAATGCACTACTGACTGACTTGTTCCCTGGGGACCTCATGAACCCTGATGGAGGGGCCATGAGGATTGTAAATTAGTTACTTTATGTAAAGTGCTATGAACAGTGTCTGGGACATGAAAAGCACTAAGAAAATGTTAGGAATTATTATTTTAACCATTACCTTGTGGCTTTATTTTATTTTTTTAAAGATGTCAATACTCAGATCTTTGATGTGAAATGGTTTGGAAACTGCTGCAGTGGATAATTCCATTTTGCCTAGAAGAATTTGTATTAAATTTAATTTATCTGATTGTTTATAGGACTTCACGGCCTAAATTTTTTTATTTTTCTTACTGCTATTTTTTTTTTTTTAAGATTTTATTTATTTATTTGTGAGAGAGAGAATGAGAGAGAGCACATGAGAGGGGGGAGGGTCAGAGGGATAAGCAGACTCCCCGCCGAGCAGGGAGCCCGATGCGGGACTCGATCCAGGGACTCCCGGATCATGACCTAAGCCGAAGGCAGTCGCTTAACCAACTGAGCCACCCAGGTGCCCTCTTACTGCTATTTTAATTTTAATTCCTCATTACAGAATGAAATTATTCTGGTACAAGCATTGGAATTCTAGAATAGTGAGTACTTTTCATTTGGTAAATCTTAATCCTCACGGCAACCCTATCATATACATACCATCAGTGGTCACATTTTATAGATGAGGAAACTGAAGTGGTAGGGACGTTAGGTAACTCTTCTAAGAAGCCCTCTTTTACCAAGAAAATGTCAGAGCTGGGATTCATTCAGCCAGTCTGATTTCAGGGCCCATATACCACTATACTGTGTCATCACTTACCTAGAAATTAATGGATAAAAAAAAAATATTTCTCTACCTAGATTTAACCACAGTTATCACTTTGGCATATTCTAGGATATCTTTTAGAAGTCCATACACAGCACATACACAATTCAGGTAATAGTTGATGTTTTCCTGCTTCCAGGTGTGTTTGCCTTCAGAATGTGTTCCCTGGGTCTACCTGTTCTAGATTTGTGTTGCTTTGCCCCAAATTCTTTGCCTGCCTCTAAGCTCAGTCTCGTCTAGGAGTCTGGCAAGAACTGTATGGTCAGGTCTGGTTGCTCACTGTGGAGCTCACATTATGGACTTGGATCCTCTATAGTATCATTTGAAGTGTCCTAAAATGTTTTGGAAAAAGTCCTATTAATGAAAACAAAGCTGCCAATTGTAGAAAACTGTGTGTATTTCCACCCACATGGAGTTTCTAAAGAGTACTGGGCTACTTTTAGGCCTCTAATTAAAGGCTTGACATTCTGTCGCTAATTTTCCAGTTGTTGGGAGAGCTTTACTTATGCAAGTAATCCTAGATTTAGTATTTAAAGAACTATTTTTTTTTTTCTTTTAAAGAGTTAACCTTGGGGTGGCTGGGTGGCTCAGTCGTTAAGCGTCTGCCTTCAGCTCGGGTCATGGTCCCGGGGTCCTGGGATCGAACCCCGCATCAGGCTCCCTGCTCAGCGGAAAGCCTGCTTCTCCCACTCCCTGCTCAGCGGGAAGCCTGCTTCTCCCACTCCCTCTGCTTGTGTTCCCTCTCTTGCTGTGTCTCTCTCTGTCAAACAAATAAATAAAATCTTAAAAAAAAATTATAAAAATAAAGAGTTAACCTTGGGGGGGTGCCTGGATGGCTCAGTTGTTGGACGTCTACCTTCCGCTCGGGTCATGACCCCGGGGTCCTGGGATCAGGCCCAACGTCAGGCTCCCTGCTCAGCGGGGAGTCTGTTTCTCCCTCTCCCACTCCCCCTGCTTGTGTTCCCTCTCTCGCTGTGTCTCTCTGTCAGGTAAGTGGATAAAATCTTTAAAAAAAAAAAAAAAGTTAACCTTGGGATGAATCCTCTGTGTTATGGAATATATGTTGGTATTACATAATTGATCTGACTCTTAGACTTCCTACATGGTTAGTGCAGTGGAGAGAGATGCAGTTACTCAAAGAAATGAGGTGATTTTATTCCATTTTAACAGTCCCTTACAGATCTAATAGTTTTCTGATTCACACCCCTGGAATGCTATTGGAAGGGAGGATTTGGGATCTGAATTATTAGCCAGGTTGCAGATACAATTCTGACTTGTTGGTTCTGTTGTGTGTGTGTGTGTGTTTTTTTTTAAGATTTTATTTATTTATTTGTCAGAGAGAGAAAGAAAACAAGCAGGAAGAGCGGCAGGCAGAGAGAGAAGCAGGCTCCTCACCGAGCAAGGAGCCTGATGTGGGACTCAATCCCAGGACCCTGGGATCATGACCTGAGCTGAAGGCAGACGCCTAACCGACTGAGCTACCCAGGCGTCCCTGTTGGTTCTGCTTTTTAATTCACTTTACTTATGGAGAGGTAGCTCAGATCTCATTTTATTATTATTATTATTTAGAGAAGGAGAGAGAGAGAGAGAAAGGGAGGGAGAGAGAGTAGAGAAAGAGAGAATCTTAAGCAGGCTCCACAGCCAGCACAGAGCCTGATGCAGGGCTCGATCTCACAACCCATGAGATCATGACCTGAGCCGAAATCAAGAGTCGGATACTTAACTGACTGAACCACCCAGGTGCCCCTCATTTAATTATTTTTGCCACAGAGATATACTTTATTTTCCTGAGTACTTTTTACTTTGTTGATGGTAATAGCCTTTGAAATGTTTCTTAGAAAAATCTGCTACTCTTGGGAATTGTTAGCATTGTGTATCTCTGGGGTTTTAGTTGGCTGTATTGTTTGGTGAAGGAGACCATGGTGAACCCCAAAGAGGATTCAGTATTAAGGACAACAGTAACAGCAACGATGTTGACACTGTACCACTCTTTTCCTATTGGAGCTTCACAGCAACCTGATAAGTAGATATTACCATTCCTGTTTTACAGAGAAGGAAACTAAGTCTCAAAGAGGTTAAGTAACTTTCCTGAAGTCCCCTAGGGAGAAGGTGGAGTAAAAAGTTCCTGGCATTAGATGATCAAATTGCTAGGGTAACCTGTAAATCCATTTATTAATCCTGTAATTAATATTAAACCTGTAATCCATATTATTAGTTGTTAAATACAATTATGTCCTAGAATTAAAAGAAAGTCTTTAAAGGTGGTTTATCTTCCCATCTTTTCAGAGTAATCAGTCATGTTATGGGGGACGGGGCATGTGGAAAGGGGTATTTGTTTTATGTACACATCTCAGTTGTGTCCTTCCGGTTCTCCTTGCATAAGGCCCTTGGTAACCGAGATTTGATTCTGGGGACTGTGTAATGGCATCACAAAGACTATTCTTGGCACCCTTTGTCTCAGTCTGCTTTAAGGGACAGATTGGGAAACTTGTTTCTTCCTCCTTTTTAAAAAGAGGAATGAGAAACACACTTGACTGGCACTTCCTCCTCAGCAATGGACCTGTCTGACTTCAGTCTGATTTAGCTCCTTTTGTTCCTTATAGAGAACAAAGTAAAATCTCTTCTCAGGTAGCTGTGAGTCTAAGTCCCTTATCCTTTTAAAGAAACAGAGCAAATATTTTTCTTCAGACAGAAGAGAAACTGCAATTGTTTTAGGCCCTTTGACTTCCTGGCATCAGTCCAGCTTTCTCATTTGAACTTTTAGTGTGTTTAGGTCCTTGGGAATTGATAGACAAGCTCTTTGGCAAGCCTGAGCTTGAGGTTTTTAGGGTTTTTTTTTTTGATAACATACTTGTAGCAGCTCTTTCCTCTTCCAGTTCCTTTAGGAACTTTTTTGGTTGTATCACAGTTTTCTGAATCATACAATGTTTGTGACCTATATTTCCTTCCTCTTGAGTTACACAGGTCAGGTCATATTTTTTCTTTTTGTATGAATTGGACTGCTGCTGTTTTCACCGCATGTTATAAGATTATAAATGGTTTGAATGTATTTCTGTGAAAGTACTTTTATGTCACACTCTTAAGACAAATGACCCTCAAAACTCATTTCTTCTGAACTTCTTTGTATTAGGTAAAAGAATTATGAGCTCAAAAAACAAATTAGACTCCATAAAGGGTTAAAGTGAACTAATGGGAACTGTGTTTCTTGCACCTTCCTGGTTAGTAATTATTCAGCTGTGTGGCAGTTTCACTTCCAGACTTTTGGTGTTAAACCATGAATTGTCAGGGTCACCAAGTAGATTATTTCCTTCCAGTTATTTTGTCCTTAGTTGCTTCAGAAGGTTGGCTTACATCACGTTGTCATTTTCAGTGTGTACATACTTATTCCGTGCACTAATGAGGGATGAGAGCTCTACCATGAGGATACAGACTAGAGTTTGTTCCTTTGTCACTCCTTAGGGAACTTTGCTGTATGTGTCTAGGAACTTGGAGCTGTGTCTTTCTGTAAAACCTTTCTGACTTTCTACATTTTAATATGGCAGGGAGAAAACTCCTTTCAGCACAGGCTATAAATATGTTTCCTTCTGTCTGTATTTGGATACATCTAGTTGTGTACTTTTCAGATTGCAGCCATTTGTGAAATGTAAAGAGCCCATTGTTGTTTCACTTTTTACAGTAAGCATTTATTACTTTTTAAATTTAAAAAGTGAAAGGAACACTGCCTTTTCTAATTATTAAATCACTTATAGTCCTACCAGCTAAAGACAACCATGGTTAGTATTTATATTTCTTTTGTATCATTATTTTCCAAGATATATATTTTATATATATATATATTTTTTTTTTACAAAATTGGGATCATACTGTATATGTAATTTTGTATTCTGCTTTTTTCACTTAAGAGGTATTTTTTCACATCATTAAATATTTTTATTTATTTTTTATTTTTTATTTTATTTATTTATTTATTTTAAAGATTTTATTTATTTGACAGAGAGAGATACAGCGAGAGGAGGAACACAAGCAGGGGGAGCGGGAGAGGGAGAAGCTGGCTTCCCGCGGAGCAGGGAGCCCAATGCGGGGCTCGATCCCAGGATACTGGGATCATGACCTGAGCCGAAGGCAGACGCTTAATGACTGAGCCACCCAGGGGCCCTCATCATTAAATATTTTTAAAATAAACTTCTAATAGGTAATACATTTCAAAAATAAAAATGACACAAAACGAAAATATTTGAGAAGTCTTGCTTCCATCTTTGTCTCCATTCATCTTGTCCCTTCAGTCCCTAATGAGTGACCATTTAATTTCTTCTCTTATTCAAAAGGTAGCATTACTATACATAGTGCTCTGTACTTTGCTTTTCCCCTCTCTTCACAATATTTTATCTTGGAGATCTCTTGTTATCAGTACCCAGAGAATCTTCCTTACCATAGATTAGTCATCTAGTACCCTTTTTACATAGACACTTGGGTTGTCCCCAGTTTGTGCTATTACAAACAATAAGACAGAAGTAGTAATTAAAGGGGGAAAAAACCCACTTACTCTGCTTCAGTTTTTAAGGCAAAGTTCTTTCCAAAAGAATGCCAGCTAATAAATGTAGAAGTAATGATGGAATTGGAAAAATCAACATTTTTTCAGCCCCTAAATGAAATAATTCAAGAAGGAATCATCAGTGACTGCTAAACTATTAAGCAAAAAGTTGAGAAGGAGCCAAATATTAGCCACAGATTGCTAATTGTAAAGGAGGGACTGTACCTTTATAGAGAGCTCTTTCAATTACAGACTCAACCAAGTTGTCATATTTTGCCAAACGATCACATAATTTACCATGTCCCGCTAAGTGGGACAGCCTGACAATATGTGCCACTGCTGTGCTTCATCATGTGGTACATACATAGCATCACCTGTGAGGCATTTTTGCCAGAAACTGCTCAACCTAAATCTAATCAGTGTTTTAGACCTAACCTTCTTTTTTTAGGAAATGTAAGGGATAGAGAGGTAAGCTAAATGACACTGTGAAGAAACAAACAGACAAAACTGAGATGTAAGACATTGTCCAAGTCATGTGTCCTGGGCTTTATATTTTTTTTTAATTTTTTTTTTTTAAAGATTTTTTTATTTATTCATTTGAGACACAGAGATACAGAGAGAGAGGGAGAGAGCATGAGCAGGGAGAGAGGCAGAGGGAGAGGGAGAAGCAGGCTCCCCGCTGAGCAGGAAGCCCAATGCGGGGCTCGATCCCAGGACGCTGGGATCATGACCCGAGCCGAAGGCAGACGCTTAACCATCTGAGCCACCCAGGCGCCCGTGTCCTGGGCTTTAAAAAAACTTGTGTTGGGGGCACGTGGGTGACTCTTGATTTCGGCTCAGGTCATGATCCCTCGGTCCTGGGATCGAACCCCTCATTGGGCTCCCTGCTCAGTGGGGAGCCTGTTTCTCTCTTTGCCTGCTGCTCTGCCTGCTTGTGCTCTCTCTCTGTCAAATAAATAAATGAAATCTTAAAAAAAAAAAAAAAAAAGATTCTCTCTCTCCCCCTGCCAGTCCCCCTCTAAAAAAATAAGCTTATGTCGTAAGTAAGTAAATGTAAAACCAACCAAGGCAAAACTTGGAGGCCATTCTAGAGTAAAAGAGACTAAAGAGACATGACATCCAAATTCATTGCTTGAGTTTTGGTTGGATTTTTTTTTTTTTTTTTTTGTAAGCCAACTATTAAAGACATTTTTTAGACAGTTGGGGACATTTGAATAAGGACTGAATATTAGATGATAATCAGTGTACTTACTGGTATTGTGGTTATGAAGTCAAATGTCCTTATTCCTAGCAGATGCACAATGAGGTATATAGGGTTAAAGCATCTTGAAACCTGATGAAATGGTTCAGAAAAAAGTAAAAAAACAACACAAATGTAGTGTGTTCATAGAGCCAGATAAAGCAGATGTGACAAAATATTAACAATTCTTGAGTCTAAGTTGTGAATAGTGTGTTTATTGTATTGTTTTTTCCAACTTTTCTGCACATTTGAAATTTTTCATAACAGTTGAAACAGTGCTATAGTGAATAACATTTTACATGTATTTTTCTGAAATGCCATTTTATTGGGTTGCATATTCTTTAATTGTTGCATGTGTGTATATTTTGCTGCTGGTTGACATTTTAGTTGAATTTTTATTTTGTGATAGTTTTATGCCCTTATGGCTTGGTGGATGAGAAAAAGGAATTAAATTTTTTTCTTCTCTTTTATCCTCTCTCTGCTGCTCTGGAACTTTAGTGGAGAAGAGAAAAAGAGAGTGAGAAAGCTACCCCAAAGTAGTCCTCATGCACATGCTTTTAGGTAGGAGATAGAGTTGAAGCTATTGCATAAGAACCAGACTTCGGAGCTCCTGGGTGGCTCAGTAGGTTAAGCATCGACTCTTGGTTTCAGCGCAGGTCATGATCTCAGGGTTGTGAGATCGAGCCCCGCGTTGGGCTCTGTGCTGGGCATGCAGTCTGCTTAAGATTCTCTCTCCTGCCCGCTAAAAAAAAAGAGAGAGCTAGAACTCAAGTAATGACCTTTTAAAATTGGTTACCTGTTCTTTGGCTTGGAGGCTGCCCAAGTGATAAGGAGGGGGGCTGGTGGCTAGGGAGGCAGTGTGGTGCAGAAGGGAGGGCAGGTGCTGTGTTGTGTTTTGTTTTTGACAGGTTTTTAGAATTTTATTAGTAACAAAAGTTCTTCCTGCCTGATAAAATAATAAGAGTAACTGCTTTAGAGAATGATCTATTCTTTAGATATAAGGCTGAGCTACTGAGGATATGAGAAAAATTTAAGGATGAAATATTTTTGTTACCATATATGTTAATTAACTAGAATTTAAAAAAAAAACTTGGAAAAAAAAAGCATGAAATTTTTTTTTTTTTTAAAGATTTTATTTATTTATTTGATAGAGAGAGACACAGCGAGAGAGGGAACACAAGCAGGGGGAGTGGGAGAGGGAGAAGCAGGCTCCCCGCAGAGCAGGGAGCCCGATGCGGGACTCGATCCCAGGACCCTGGGATCATGACCTGAGCTGAAGGCAGTCGCTTAACCAACTGAGCCACCCAGGCGCCC
>NC_138379.1:13105215-13135858 GCF_054177405.1 Leptonychotes weddellii
GGATCATGACCTGAGCTGAAGGCAGTCGCTTAACCAACTGAGCCACCCAGGCGCCCCAAGCATGAAATATTTTTGGAAGAAAAGTTTTGGGTGGCGCCTGGGTGGCTCAGTCGTTGCGCGTCTGCTTTCAGCTCAGGTCATGATCCCAGGGTCCTGGGATCGAGCCCTGCATCGGGCTCCCTGCTCCGCGGGAGGCCTGCTTCTCCCTCTGCTGCTCCCCCTGCTTGTGTTCCCTCTCTCCCTGCCTCTCTCTCTGTCAAATAAATAAATAAAATCTTAAAAAAAAAAAAAAAAGTTTTGGGAGGAGGGTCTTTCCTGAGATAGTGTCATTAAATGAAAAAATACTTAGCTCTTTGAGCTAGAATTGTATTTGCAGTGGGAAGCTTCTCTGATTGCAGAATAGATGTTCTTTGACTTTAATGTCCATCCTTTAGATTTCCATGAAGACAACTTACAAGGACCTGAATGGCTTCATTTTAGCTGCTTCAGCTTGTGGAGCTATTGCTCGCTCCTTTTCTTCCTGTGCCTGGTGTGACAGTGGCTGCTGAGCGCCATGAAGGTGGTTCCAGAGAAGAATGCTGTCCGGATACTCTGGGGGCGAGAACGGGGCACTCGGACCTTTGGAGCGCAACGGCTTCTGCAGGAGCTAGTGGAAGATAAAACTCGGTGGATGAAATGGGAGGGCAAGGTAGGAAGAACATATTTTTGACGTTGGGTTTGTAGGGGTGACCATAGAATGGGGTTTTAGAATGGGCTAATGATGTAGAGTGGGGGTGTAATTTATTTTGTGTGAGGGAATTGATATCTAACTTAACAGAGTTTTAAAAATAAATTTGGAAGAATTTATGGGCTAGAAATATCTTTTCCCTTTAGAGCTAGACATTTTTTTTAAAGGTATTTTGGATTTCTTTCTCTCAACTTGTGGCTTGATCATTGTCTCCAGTTTTTTAGCTTATACTGAATACTAATCTACAGTGGCTCGTGTGCTTTTGAGAAAGAGTGAGCCATAGTTTATAAATAATGTATCTTAACTTTTTTTGGTTTGTTTTTCAGAGAGTAGAACTGCCGGATAGTCCACGCTCTACCTTCTTACTGGCCTTCAGCCCAGACAGGTACCTGGTGCTTATCTATAACTTAAGACTTGGTACAGCATTGCTTTCTGTATATTGGCCCGAGCTTGGTAACATCCCTAAGGGTTCTTTGAAGCTTTGCATGAACAGAGCTTTGCCAGAAGGGGAAAGAAAGTAGATAAGCAGTGCTAACCATAGAAATAATGGGGATAAGCAAAGGAAACAATGGACCTTGAGCATCTAAACTTGGAAAGTTTCTCAATTACAATCCTTTGCCGGTGTGATATAGGCCACTGATGGCATGGATTATTTTTCAGCTGGGAAAAAATAGTCTCTGAAGGGGATTTGTGTCATTTGGGGACAGTGTAGAGAAGCCAAAGCTTTTAAAGATCAGAATACTTCTGTTGTTTGTGATGCCTAAGGTGTAGTTTTTCCACATTGGGGTGGGGAATACTCGAAAGCCGATTATCCAGAACTGATAAAGTTTGTTACCCTCCTACATGCTTCACATTCATTTCCTGCTCTTTGCTTCCCTAGGACTCTGTTGGCCTCCACCCACGTGAACCATAATATCTATATTACGGAGGTGAAGACTGGCAAATGTGTTCATTCTTTGATTGGACACCGCCGTACTCCGTGGTGTGTCACTTTTCATCCCACCATCTCAGGCCTTATTGCTTCTGGCTGCCTAGATGGGGAGGTCAGGATTTGGGATTTGCATGTAAGTATTTCCATTTCTTTGGTATTCTAAATGCAGAGAGTTGTTTACCATTGAGTTCTTAACTGGAGGAGAGACTAGCCAGGTTCTTAGGACTACCTCTGAGTAAGTGGTATTCGTTGCCCACTTAAATAAGGGGAAGTCTAGTCCCTATTTCTCCATTCTAAGATGAACACCCTATTTAACTATTCTTCCATCTGCCCATCGTGACATAGTATAGGAGGTTCTAAAATATGTTCAGGATAGATGCTTTTTTTTTAGAGCAAGGATTGTACTGTATTCTGATCATGATTGCCAAAGCAGTACGCTTCTTGTCCTGATGACTTGCTAGTGGGTTGTTGTGCACCATGTCATGCACCAAGCGTGCGTTTTCACAGGCTTCAGAAGCAGGAACTGTGTGGATGCTCATTGCTTTGGATTGTAGATGCCTTGGTGAACTGAGCTGACAGTAATAATTTTCTGATAAATTGGTGACACTGCCAGATCACTGATTTTCTACATTTTACAGTGGACATATTTAAAGTAGGCCCTATAAGTAGTCATTTTACCTTAAATGGTCCTTTCTTGAAATTGACATCCCAGTCTGCTATCAGTTTGTAACCTGAGAATATTTGGGATTGGTTCATTTATAGGGTGGCAGTGAAAGCTGGTTCACAGACAGCAACAATGCCATTGCTTCTCTGGCTTTCCACCCTACGGCTCAGCTCCTGTTGATTGCCACTGCCAACGAGATCCACTTCTGGGATTGGAGTCGGCGGGAGCCCTTCGCTGTGGTGAAGACAGCTAGCGAGATGGAACGGGTCCGGTGAGTGCTCTGCCCACCAGCAATGTCTGGCATAAGACTAACATGGCAGAGAACATTTACACTTGCTGTCACCTCAGGAAGCAGTTTGCTATACCTGCTCAGAGCAGGTGGTTATCTGTACAGCTCTTCCAACTTTTTTTTTTTTTTTAAAGATTTTATTGATTTATTTGAGAGAGAGAGAGAGCGAGAAGAGAGCATGAGTGGGGAGGAGAGGGAAAAGTAGGCTCCCGCTGAGCAGGGAGCTCCGTGCGGGGCTTGATCCCAGGACCCTGGGATCATGACCTATGCTGAAGGCAAATGCCCAACCGACTGAGCCACGCAGGTGCTCCTCCGACTTTTTAAGCTGCTGGCCAATCTAGTTCATTTTAGCTGTTTCTGATTGGTCTCATCTCCTGGTCTCTGTAGACTAGGGTTGTTAGAATGTCTTTTAGGTTCAAAACTATCTGGGTTTGGGGTAAGGCCCTTTTTTGGGAAACCTGAAAGGTGTTCAGGTGGAGGTTAACTTGGCGGGAAGTTGCTAACATCAGTTATTTGTGTTTATCAAACTGGAAAATGGAGATGTCAAGTGTATCAGATCTGCTAATTGATATTTAGCCCTCAAGATCAAAACACACATTGCCTGAATTAAAGTTGATGCATTGGTTTTCTTTGGTCCTCTTGGTATTGAGGTTGGATATAAGAAAGTTTTCTAGTCTCAGCTATGTCACTTGGTGCTGAGACTGTTCATTGTCACCAGAACTCCTGCTTCTTGCCAGTGTAGCTGCTTCGTGAAGGAAGAACTAACCCTGTGGCAGGGTATGGGAGTGTGCTACGCTTTACTGTTATGATAGGCTCTTCGCTATGAACAAGCATTTGTCTAATGCAGCTGCTTCTTGGTACTGAAGCCTAGATGCTTTTTGAAATTATTTTTGTGATACATATTCCCTTATTCTGGCAAGTGTGAGGAGGTACCAAGAAGTATTGAGCCCTATTATTTTGATCTCTTTGAAAGTTTTGAAAGTTTCTAGCATGAAGTGGATACCTGGGTAATCCCACAGTTATCAGTAGTGATTGCTATACATTTGAACACAGGCTTCCTCTTCTCAGTTAACATCTGTGTGTGTCTGTCTTTCTCTTTTGTGTTTTCAGTCTGGTGAGATTTGATCCTCTTGGACACTACTTACTCACAGCCATTGTTAACCCCTCTAATCAGCAGGTAAGTTAGTCAGCAGTTCCAACCCCATCTAAACTGGGAGTGGTTTTCTAAACTAGCGTTCCAATTCCGATTATATTGGACTTGTAATTTGTAATGCCCAAGTGTTTCTTTTTCAGTCGAGATTGAAAACTAGCTTTGGACTGCATATTTAAAGTGCTAGTCATAGTCTTGACGGGGGAGTCCATTCTGAAACCTCCAGTGATCACCTTATTCGAAGTAGTGTTGGATAGCTTGTCATTTTTGTGCCTCTGGTGGTTGACATTTTTGCTTCCCTCACTGCCTCCGTGTCAGAGAGATGCACTTTGTAAAAGAATCCCTTACCCATTCAGAAATGTCACTAATTGGAAGTGAATAATTTAATTCCATAGGATGATCCTGAAGCTGAAGCCAGTTAGTCCTCAGTGCTTCAGGGTAGGGTTATTGTCTCTCCATGAAGATTGTTTTCCTTGGCTGGTTGTCAGTAGTTAGTTTTCCTTGATTTACCTGGAGGTTCTACCTAACTGCCTTGCTCTCCCCCTGCCCCACCTCGCTCCACATTGCAGGGTGATGATGAACCAGAGATCCCAATAGACGGAACAGAGTTATCCCACTACCGTCAGCGTGCCCTGCTGCAATCACAGCCAGTTCGCCGGACGCCTCTCCTCCACAATTTCCTGCACATGCTGTCCTCCCGCTCCTCTGGCATCCAGGTGGGAGAGCAAAGCACAGTGCAAGATTCTGCTACCCCCTCACCCCCACCGCCTCCCCCTCAGCCCTCCACGGAGCGCCCCAGGACTTCCGCTTACATCCGGCTCCGACAGCGGGTCAGTTACCCCACAGCTGAGTGCTGCCAGCACCTTGGGATCCTGTGCCTTTGCAGCCGCTGCTCTGGCACTCGAGTTCCTTCCCTCTTGCCACACCAGGACAGTGTCCCCCCTGCTTCTGCCAGGGCTACTACCCCTTCCTTTTCTTTTGTACAGACCGAGCCCTTCCATCCCCCGGAGCAGGCCTCGTCAGCGCAGCAGGACCAGGGCCTCCTGAACCGGCCGTCTGCCTTCAGTACAGTCCAGAGTAGCACTGCCGGCAACACGCTCCGCAACCTCAGTCTGGGTCCCACCCGGCGCTCTTTGGGAGGCCCTTTGTCCAGCCACCCTTCTAGGTATCACCGAGAGATAGCTCCTGGGCTGACAGGGTCCGAGTGGACCCGGACAGTGCTCAGTCTGAACTCCCGCTCTGAGGCGGAATCCATGCCTCCGCCCAGGACCAGTGCCTCTTCGGTGAGTTTGCTGTCTGTGCTGAGACAGCAGGAAGGTGGCTCTCAAGCGTCTGTGTACACTTCAGCCACAGAAGGGAGGGGTTTTCCAGCTTCAGGGCTGGCCGCTGAGTCAGATGGAGGAAGTGGCTCCAGCCAAAACAACTCAGGCTGCATTCGCCATGAGCTTCAGTGTGACCTGAGACGCTTCTTTCTGGAATATGACCGGCTTCAGGAGCTGGACCACAGCCTGAGTGGAGAAGCCCCCCAGACCCAACAGGCCCAGGAAATGCTCAATAACAACATTGAGTCCGAGAGGCCAGGCCCCTCCCACCAGCCCACCCCACACAGTAGTGAGAACAACTCCAACCTGTCCCGTGGCCACCTGAACCGCTGTCGCGCTTGCCACAACCTCCTGACCTTCAACAACGACACCCTGCGCTGGGAAAGAACCACACCCAACTACTCCTCTAGCGAGGCCAGCTCCTCCTGGCAGGTCCCCAGCACCTTCGAGGGCATGCCATCGAGTGGCAGCCAGCTGCCACCCCTTGAGCGGACTGAGGGCCAAACGCCCAGCTCCAGCAGGCTGGAGTTGAGCAGCTCTGCTAGTCCGCAGGAGGAGAGGACTGTGGGGGTGGCCTTCAACCAGGAGACGGGCCACTGGGAAAGAATTTACACCCAGTCTAGCAGATCTGGAACTGTATCACAGGAAGCCTTACATCAGGATATGCCTGAGGAGAGCTCTGAGGAAGATTCACTCAGGAGGTAAGCAGGTGCTTTCTTGTTTTCTCCTGCATCCCTTACTTTTCTCCTTACGTCTCTTCCTTCAGTCCTGTAGATGTTGTGGCTGGATCTGGAGTGTCTGGAACCCATGCATCTGGTTTTGGTCTCCCTGATGTCCATTGCATCTTCTTGGAAAATCTTGCTCTGGTGGCAGAGATAGAATGGGGCCTAACAGTATAAGTCACTTGGTTCTGCTAGCTCCTTTTCTGGCTAAGCTCGTGAGACCTTTAGCCTTAAAGGAGAACGTAGATCAGGTTAGAGGCACGAGAGGAGTTAGAGCCATTGACTTCCTCTGCCCTGCTTTTTGACCTTCTTGGAGGATTGTATGTGCAACACTAGTTACTGTGAAAAAAGAAAATGTCCCAGAGCGCTTAGGAATAAGTAGTAAAAGAGAATCCTGCTTGGTACAGATTAGTGTATTGGCTCTTTTTCAGTCGTGTCTCTTTGGACAGCTGTGTTCATCTTTTAAACCCTATCTTTTGGAATATTGCAACTTGACAAAAGGGAAAAGAAAATAATACGTACATATACATACATACATATATGTATATAAAAATATATTATTTTTTAGATAGCAAATTAGTTGCTTAGTTAAGATTCTTTGAGGAGATCTTCCAGATGGACATTCACCTCAAGGTGGGGAAGAAGAATAATTCATAGAAGGAAGGCCTCTCCATACTCAGATCAGCATCCCAGGCAGCTCTTCCATGGAAGAAACAGAGTGGGTGTAGCTGACCGCCCACCACATGTTCCATGTATGGCTATGTGCGCATCTATCTTGATTTATTAGGGACTTCTTTCTGTAATTCTGTAAAGGTCACATCTAGCGTAATCACCAACTCCCAGAATATGCCTGTTGGATCCAAACAGCATATTGCTCTGCATTACATCCTCTGTTGAAGCAACTGAAATTTCCGACATAAGCTTCTAACAAGGGTGGGAATATGGATTGTGCACATAATGTACTTTTTATTTTGGGAGAATGCTTTAGAGAGAGTTACCCAGTTAATAAGTATTTGTTGAACGGTTACAATTTTTCCAGCACTGTGCTAGGCACTGTAGGGAATACAAAAGAAGTATAATATACCTGGTCTTTACCAGCTGGGAGTGTTATTATAGAGGCAGGACTTATTTACATGCAATTATATAAAAAATGTAGATGACCCAAATGCTTCATTGTGTGGTACTGAGATTAAATGCAGTCTCATTTCAGAGAAAGGGAAGTACCATCAGAGAAGGCTGTACAAAATCAAGTCTTGAAAGATGGGTAGGATTTGGAAAGGGAAAGACCTTTGTATTTTAGGGGACCAGCACATTCTAAGACAGGAAAGAACATGTTCAGTGCAACATGGTAGTTACTAGGGGCTGTTGCTCAGGGGAAGATAGGACACTTGGTTGGATATGAAAGATAGACAAAACAATAGAGATTGTTACTATGCTCATATAATTGAGACCAATTCTGGATTAACATCTCCTAAATTCCCAGCTTTGGAATATTTTGCCTTGTATAATGACCCATATTAGGAACCTGAGACTTACTCCTCTTTGTCAAGAGAGGTGGGAAGGTAGCAAGCACAGCGCCTGACATAGAGTAGGCATGCAAGAGGTTTATGAAAAGTAGTTGTAAAAGAACGGTCTTCAGTTACTGCTCTAAAAGCCTCCCAGGACCAGTTTCCATAGTACCCGTGGGCTTCTGGTCAGTTAGCCTTTGTGCATTCTGTTTTGGCAGTACCTCTTCTGGTGTTGTTCTGAGAAATACCTGAGTGGTTTAAAGTAAACTCTATTTGGTAATAATAAGAGAGACCAATTACTGAGGGCCTACTATGTGTTAGGTACTGTATCTTTGCATTAATTATTTCTAATTTCCACCATAACTCTGCAAGGCAGGTATTAAATGTCTCATCTTACATTTGAGGAAAGTGAGGCTCAGAGAAGTCGAGTTTCTTGTTAAAGATCCCTAAGTAGGTTGCTGAGTGGAGATTTGAATTCTAGTTTGTATGACTACAGATTTTTCTAAGCTGCCAACCATGGTATATTCCTTAGTATGATACCTCATTTTTAGGTGAACCATTTTTATTTATTTTTAGTTTCTTTTAGTTTTTTTATTATGATAATCTTCAAACATATAAAAATAAAGAGTAAAGTATAAGTGAATTTTCATATACCTATCATCTGACTTTAGAAATTATTAACACTTGTCCAGCTTTCATTCATCTGTATCCCCTGTTCACTCCCCCGACATCATATAATTTCATCTGAAAATACTCTAATCTGTTTCTCTAGAGCAATGCTGTCCAATAAAACTTTCTACAGTGATGTAAGTGTTCTGTATCTGTGCTGTCCAGTATGGTAGGCATTAGCCACATGTGGCTATTAAGCATTTGAAATGTGGCTAGTGTGAGCTGAGGAGCTACGTGTACATTTTAAAATTTTAACTAAATGTAAATAGCCACATGTGATTAAAGTATTAATCACTTCTTAATAAAAGTACTGTTTAAAACCCAGAAACTGTGTTTGTGTTTTAAATAAAAAAGTTCAGATGTTTAAAAATGTAGGCTGTAGTAAATGAAAGCCCTTGCCATCTTGCTGTAAACAATTGTGTATATATATTTCTTCTTTTAAAAATATACAAATAATACATGGTTTCATTGTAAAATATAGTAGTTACATGATTTATGGAGTCACTTGAGCTAGGATGAGATGTACTGTGGGGGCTGACAGCCTCCTCAAAAGTGAGGTACATTGTAAAATATTCCAAGTGCATAGCCTTTATAGAAGGGCCATCACTTCCTCATAATTTGAGTGGCTGCATTCTAGTGTAAATTACTAATACATACAGGTGCTACTCAGTATCTTCTGCCACCTTCAAAAAGGGACCTGATGTTCTCTAGCTGACGAGCTGGCCCTTGCTTGGATTTCCCCAGCAGGTGTCACTGTTGGGCTGTTGCTGCCGCTAGACTAGGCTGGCCGGCAGGAAAGGAAGGTGTCCTTAGTCTACTTGAAGGGAGAAGGTTTATTCTTTGGCCTTGTAGTAGGAGATAGACAAAAGAAGCATATTTTGATCTTCGGTGCTGCTGATTTAATTAATAATGTTTGCAAATAGAATATTGAGCACAAGTGTGTATTAAGCACAAGTGTGTATAGTTCTGTTGCTGAGCTGTGATAACCAGTTCACAGTTTGTCTCCTTTTGCCTGTGGGCAGTAGAGGGCAAGCTGCTTGTGTAGTCTTGACTCCAGCTTACAGCTTATAGCTTGGGTGGCAGGCCTTTTCCTCACCACCAGGAACTTTTTTTTTAAGATTTTATTTATTTATTTGACAGAGAGAGAGACACAGTGAGAGAGGGAGCACAAGCAGGGGGAGTGGGAGAGGGAGAAGCAGGCTTCCCGCAGAGCAGGGAGCCCGATGTGGGGCTGGATCCCAGGACGCCAGGATCGTGACCCGAGCCAAAGACAGACACTTAACCAACTGAGCCACCAGGCGCCCCCAGAAACTTCTTTTTGGGTCTAATAGCCCAGGATCTAGCAGAAGATCAAGGTATTATGGCTCCCTGCAGCTTGCAGCAGGAGTCCCTGTGGCTTCGAAAGGCTGGTATTAGGAAAAAGAGAAAATTATTTAAATGGCATCTTAAAACTGGAGAAAACCTAGAGTGTATTTAGTCCAGCCTTTTTTTTTTTTTAATAGATGAAAAAACTTAGATGGGCAGAAATGACTTTTTAAGAGGTGCTTATAACAACGGTGGGATTCAAACCCTTAGGTCCTAAAGAGGGCACTCTTTTCTCCTCTTCATTTGCAATTAGTGCTTTCGCATATTCAGTTTTCTCTATCGGAACCTCTGTTGCTCCTATAGATCATTGGCGAGGGGGGAGTGGGTTCTTAAGTCAACTCTCTTGTAAGATATTGGAGGTCTAATAGATCATTTGTAATTATTGTCTCTCTGTAAAAATATAACCAATACAATGTTTTAGGGATACAGGAGAAACACTGTTTTAGTTAATAGCCCATAGAACTGCATTGATGAGTTTTTTTGAAGTGATCCCAGTTTGGGAAGTTCACTGTAAAAATCCCAACGAATGGGATATCAAAATCTGGGCCAAATCTTCCTCAACTAAATTATGTCTGCATTCCTTCTCCAGAAAGGTGACAAGGCCTTTCGTCTGAAGTATTTAGTAAGATTGTGTTCTGAGAACTGATGTCTTTTGATCTGCACTTTACCCTTATGATAAAAGACGATTGGGGAAATTTGGCCCAGAACATTGAAGGTTAGAGTTGGAACCCCGCATTTGATTTCTCAGTTTTTTTAGACTTTGTGAGGGAATTGCTTTGGAGTTGGAGCAGTCTGAAGCCTCTTGAGGCTTTGTGGGCCAACTAACTTGTTTGATGCCTCAGCACTAGTCACATGGGGATTTTCCAGAGAGTGCTCAGCAGAAACATCATTGATAGAAAAAATAAATGGATATATCTGCAGGTCTAATCATAGGTCCACAAGAGGGAGAAGGTGACCTAGAAATTAGGAAAGCACCAGTCTTTTCAGCTTGATCATAATAAAGACAGGGGTCCATCTTTAGTAGCTTTGCTGTGCCACTGACCTTACTGGATCTAAAGAGTTTATATATATAAAATCACTTTTGGTTTCTTTGGGTGGGAGTATACTCAATTTATTATTCAAAACCTAAAACAGCTGTCCCCTTTTCCTTTGAGAAAACTTCACTGAATGTCCCAAATAATCACTTTCTCTTTGTTGCTTGTACTAGATAAAGATATTTACTTGTAATATTGACCCAAGACCGATTATTATGTCATATCCTTTAGTCTTCTAAGGAGTCATTGCCTTAATAATTTCTTGTTGAATAAATGAAGTGGCATTATCTAGAGTTGTACATGGAAGACAGCTTCTATAACTTGAGCTCAGGTGACCTAGAACTTGTTCCTCTGATATTCAACTGTTGTGCTATGTTTCTAACTTGTGTATTGGTTGTCCTGAAGCCTTTAATAAGTCTTATTGCACCTGGTCTGCTGTCCTTCCTATTGGCTCCCACTGATGACTTGGGGCCTACATATTCCTTGAGTGCACCAGCATCATACAGCTTTCTCTCTCTCTCTCTTTTTTTTAAAAAAAGATTTTATTTATTTATTTGACAGAGAGAGACACAGCGAGAGAGGGAACACAAGCAGGGGGAGTGGGAGAATCAGGCTTCCTGCTGAGCAGGGAGCCCGATGCGGGGCTCAATCCCAGCACCCTGGGATCATGACCTGAGCCAAAGGCAGATGCTTAATGACTGAGCCACCCAGGCGCCCCTCTCTCTTTTTTTTTTAAGTTTTTATTTTAATCATGCTCATTACCACAAGTGCTCTCCTTAATCCCCATCACCTATTTCACCCATGCCCCTGCTCACCTCCCCTCTGGAAACCATCAGTTTATTCTCTATAGATAAGAGTCTGTTTCTTGGTTTGTCTCTTTCTCTCCCCACCCCTCCACCTTTGCTCATTTGTTTTGTTTTTTAAATACATATATGAGTGAAATCATATGGTATTTGTCTTTTCTGAGTTATTTCACTTAGCATTATACTCTCTAGCTCCATCCGTGTCATTGCAGTTGGGAAGATTTCATTCTTTTTTATGGCTGAATAATACTCCAATGCATATGTATACACCACATCTTTTTTATCCATTCATCCAACATAGGGGTGCATGTATCCCTTTGAATTAGTATTTTTGTATTCTTTGGGTAAATACCCAGTAGTGTGCTTGCTGGATTGTAGGATAGTTCTATTTTTAACTTTCTGAGGACCCTCCATATTATTTTCCAGAGTGGCTGTACCAGTTTGCATTCCCACCAACAGTCAAGAAGGTTCCTTTTTCTCCACATCCTCCCCAACACCTGTTGTTTTTGGTATTGTTGGTTTTAGCCATTCTGACAGATGTGAGATGCTATCTTATTGTAGTTTTGATTTGCATTTCCCTGATGATGAGTGACAATGAACATCTTGTCATGTGTCGGCCATCTGGATGTCTTCTTTGAAGACATGTCTGTTCATGTCTTCTACCCATTTTTAAATTGGATTATTTGTTTTTTGGGTGTTGAGTTTTATATGGTCTTTATATATTTTGGATACTAACCCTTTATCAGGTATGTTCTTTGCAGATATCTTCTCCCATTCCCTAGGTTGCCCTTCAGTTTTGTAAATTGCTTCCCTCCCTGTGCAGAAGCTTTTTATTTTGATGTAGTCTGATAGTTTTATTTTTGCTTTTGTTTCCCTTGCCTCAGGGGACCTATCTAGAAAAAAGTTGCTCTAGCTGATGTCAGAGAAATGACTGTCTTGCTTTCTTCTAGGATTTTTATGTTTCAGGTCTCACATTTAGATTTTTAAATTCATTTTGAATTTATTTTTGTGTATGGTGTAAGAAAGTGGTTCAGTTTCATTCATCTACATGTAGCTTTCCAGTTTTCCCAGCACCATTTTTTGAAGAGACTTTTTCCCATTGGGTATTTTTTCCTACTTTGTTGAAGATTAATTAACCGCATAATTGTGGGTTTATTTCTGGATTTTCTGTTGTGTTCTATTGATCTGTGTGTCTGTTATTGTGCCAGTACCATGCTCTTTTGATCACTACAGCTTTGTAATAAAACTTGAAGTCCAGAAATGTGATGCCTCCAGCTTTGCTTTTCTTTTTCAAGATTGCTTTGGCTGTGTGGGATCTTTTGTGGTTCCATACAGATTTTGTTCTAGTTCTGTGAAAAATGCTGTTGGTATTTTATAGGGATTGCATTAAATGCGTAGAGTGCTTTGAGTAGTATAGACATTTTTAACAGTATTTGTTTTTCTAATCCATGAGCATGGGATGTCTTTCCATTTCTTTGTGTCATCTTCAATTTCTTTCATCAGTGTTTTATAGTTTTCAGAGGACAAGTCTTTCACTTCTTTGGTTAGGTTTATTCCTGAGTATCTTATTATTTGTGGTGCAATTATAAACAGAATTGTTTTAATTTCTCTTTCTGGTGCTTCATTACTGGTGTACAGAAATGCAACAGATTTCCATACATTGATTTTGTATCCTGCAACTTTACTTAATTCGTTTATTAGTTCTAGCAGTTTTATGGTCGAGTCTTTTGGGTTTTCTATATATAGTATCGTGTCATATGCAAATAGTGACAGTTTTACTTTTTCTTTACCAGTTTGGATGCCTTTTATTTCTTCTTGTTATCTGATTGCTGTGGCTAGGACTTCCGGTACCATGTTGAATGAAAGTGGTGAGAATGGACATCTTTGTCTTATTCTTGACCATAGGGGAAAAGCTCTCAGTTTTTCCCCATTGAGGAAGATGTTCGCTGTGGGTTTTTCATATATGACCTTTATTATGTTGAGGTATGTTTCCCTCTATACCTACTTTGTTGAGGGTTTTTATCATGAATGGATGCTATACTTTGTCAAATTCTTTTTCTGCATTTGTTGAGATGATCATATGATTCTTATCCTTTCTCATATTGATGTGATGTATCATGTTGATTGATTTGCGAATACTGAACCACCCTGGAAACCCAGGAACAAATTCCACTTGACTGTGGTGAATCATTTTTTTAAATGTATTATTGGATTCAGTTTGCTAGTATTTTGTTGAGGATTTTTGCATCTATGTTCATCAGAGATCCTGGCCATACAGCTGCCTCTTGATACCATTTTGTTGGTATTTGGCTTGGCCTCTCATTGATATTAATACCTCTGCCATTCAGTGTTGTTGTTTCTCCTTAAAGACTCTCTGCAGTCTCGGGATGCCTGACTGGCTCAGTTGAAAGAGTATGTGACTTTTGATCTCAGGATCATGAGTTTGAGTCCCACATTTGGTGTAGAGATTACTAAAAAAAATAAACTTAAACAAACAAACTCTGCAGTCTCAATGATGGAATACTTGGTCTTTAATAAGAGTCCAAATTAGATGCGAGTAAGCCAAATTAAGTGTGAAGGTTCTGTTTCCCATTGGTGCTTTATGTTTGTTTCTGTGGAAGGCTTTCACTGAATCTGCTTAGAGTAGGGTGTTTCAAATTTGAGAAAGTGGGTGCTCTCATTTTTTTTTTTCATTTTGGTGTCTGAGCATTATTAAAATTATCACAATTTTTTAGTTTTGAGATGATGAGGTTTTTTTTTTTTTTTTTGGTGAGGGGCAGAATCCTTATAATTAAGAGAGAGTTTTGCTTTACCTCTAATTATGCCCCTAAAAAATTGGCGGAATGTTGTCTTTGGTATTCAAGTTACAATAAATCCTTCCTAACTTTTTGAGTTCTTACTCAGAAGTTTGGCATTTGAGAACAAATAGGGAAGAATTCTCAGCCAAGAGAAATTAATTTGTGATATGACCAAATCATGGCTTGTTCTGGGAATAGAGAGAAGCAGGTATTGAGAAATCAAAAAGGAGACAAAACTGATAGTGGAATAAGAAGCTTAGTTTTCAGAGAGGTATAGGGGAAGCTGGGGGAAGGTAAACCCAGGCCTTAGAGGAGAGACTGAGGAGTATGGCGAGGGCTATCACATGTGAGTGAGACTCTTACTATAATCTTGGGCATTGGGCTAGTGAAATAATTACTCTAATTGACTGACTGATTAGTTCATTCATTCATTCATTCAGTTAACAAATATTTACTAAGCACCTACTTTGTGCCAGATACTGTTTAAGCACCAGCAGTGAATCTCTCCTTCTAATGGGAGAAAGACAATAAACAAATAGATAAAATAGCTAGCTAGTATGTCAGGTGGTGATAAGTTCTATGGAGAAGAATATTTTAAAATGTAAGAGGTGCTGGGATGGAAGTTTGCATTGTTACGTAGGAGATCAAAGGAAGTCTGGGAAGGTGACATTGGAGCAGAGACCTCAAGGAAGTAAGAGGGTCAACTCTGTAAACAATGGGGGCAAGGGCATTCTAGAAGAGAGAAGGGCAAATGCAAAATCCCTGAGACGCTTGGCTGGAGCACAGCAAAGGATGGCATGAGAGAAGATGACGGTAGAGAGGTGATGGGAATCGGATTATGCAGGGCCTTCTAAGCCATTTAAGGGATTTTACCTCTTACTCAGAGTGGTTTGGAAAGCCATGGGAAGCAGAGTAGCATGATCTTATATTTTTAAAGGATCACTGTGGCTGGTGATTGAGAATAGACTGAAGAGGCTCTGCTAAATAGGGTAAGTTAAAGTTAGGCAACATCACACGCTTTTAGATTCATTTGTGTCTTGAGACTGGTGAAAACCAGAAGGCGGGAGTCAATGATTATGTCAGAATTAGAAAGGCCTTAAATGTTTGGATGAAAAGTTGCTAAATAAATAAAGAAAGCCTCTTTGCAGGCAGTCTTATCTGCAACAAAGCCTTGCCCCCCCCCCAACCATAATGGCATGTTACTGAAGCTTTGAGAAAGGGAGAGCCTCAAAAAGCTATAGTGAACGAGGGATAATCAGTGGAAATTTTGAGATGCTATTGTTTTCTGTTTGTAAAACAAATACAAATTCATTTGTAAAAATTCAAACATTACAGAAATGTGTGATACAGAAAGAATGTTCTCTGCAGTGCTAATTCGTTAACAATTTGTGTTAACTCCAGAATTCTTTTTCTATGTAAATAAAAACACGTTTTTTCTTTATTTGTAAAAATGGGATGATACTAAATCTACTGTTTTGCCGTTTACATGTTTCACTTGATACGTCATGGACATTTTTCCATGTTGGTGTATATAGAGCTGTTGCATCCTTTTTGACAGTGGCATAGTATTCCAGCAGTTGAATGCACTATAATTAATTTAAGCAGTGCCTTGTTGATAGAATCTGGATTGTTTCCGTGACAGACAGTGCTTGTCATCTTTGTGTACTTGTGCAGGTGTTTCTAGAGGAGGATGAATTTTTAGAAGTACAATTGCTGGGGCCAAAAGTATATGGACATTGCTAATGGTAAATGAAAATTAATTGTATAGTATTATTACTAATTTAAGATATTTTCTATTTCCAATTTTATTTCGAGTGAATATAATTTCATCAATTGGGACTAATAATCCTGGTTTGCTTTTTTTTTTTCTTCTCCCATAAGATCGTAAGTTTCTCAGTAGTAAATTCTACCACTGGGTTTTTCAGGAACCTTGTTCCTCAAGGTTGAAAAGGAGTTTTGTTTTCTTAATTCTAAATATCTGCCACCTGGAGATGTTCATATACTTATCTTCTCCAGCCGTTTTGTATCAGGGAGACATAATCTTGGTTCCATCTTTGACATTCACTTACTGGCTTTAGGCCACCTGGTCTTCAGGGCCTTGTTAAATGATTGGGAGAAACCAGGCATCTTTTGCCCTGTCATAAGGCAGTAACATTTAGATATTTGACTTATTTGCCTTTGGGGGTTTCTTTCTTTGGCAATATGAGGGTGAGGGTAGCGTGGAAGAGAGGTACCAGTGTTAATCTTTTTCATCTTCACTGCTCACGTGCCCAATGAGGTCACTCTATATTTGAGCCTCTTTGAATTCTGAGCGTCATCCCTGGTTATATCTTCTATATCAAAGGTTGGCAAACTTTTTCTGTGAAGGGCAAGATAGTGAATATTTCAGGCTTTTGTAGGCCATACGGTCTCTGATGCAAATATTGAACTCTGCCATTGTAGCATGAAAGCAGCCAGAGACTACATATAAGTGAATGAGTGTGGCTCTGTTCCAATAAAATTTTATTTATAGACACAAATGTGATTTTCATGTACTTTTCACGTGTCATGAAAGAGTCTTTTGATGTTTTTCAGCTATTTAAAAATATAAATACCATTTTTAGCTCATGGGCTGTACAAAAATCGGCGGCAGGCCAGATTTGGCCGACAGGCCGTGGTTTGCCAGTCCCTGCTTTATGTATACGTGATTTGGAAGAGAGTCAGGTGCTATCGTAATAGAAGGCATTATGATCATGAAGGCTCTGAAGAGGTAGGTAGGGGACTCCTGCACTGGTTCTCTCTCTCTGCTTTGGACTAGATGTCGTTAAGTATTGGCTCTTACAAGATTCTTTGCTGGTTAAGAGCAGGCGTAAGTGCATAAAGAGTTTCTGGTTTCCTCTCCTATCTGCTCTGAAGCAAGGTTTTCCAGCCTTGCTTTGTATCTGTCTTGGGAATTGTTTGCAAGTGAGAAGGCTTGCCCTGGTGTGGGGGAGGGTGTGAGCCTCCAGGCCCTGCAGGCAGTATGCTTGACAAGCAGTCTTTCTCCCACTGCAGGTCAAATTAGCACCTGTTAAGACTGATGTAAATTATCCCCCATCATCCCTCCCTCTGGGGCTGGATGGTGTAGAGCTGGCTGTGTGCTTTGTATACACACTGTGAACTTGAAAAGATGTAATCGCTTCTGTCAGTTCTGAGTGTTGGAGTGTTACAGGGACTACAGTGGGATTCTATGTGTGTGCTGCAGATACACTGGGAGCAATTTCCCTGAGTACTCATTCTTCCCCCTTCAGATCCCCTTCTGTACCGTATCTGTTCACAGTAGTGCTCTAAAGGGTGCGTTGGAGGTTTTGCTAAGACAATAACACCAGGTGTATGGGGTTCTGTTTGCATAATATATTTTGCTAATTGTAATCGGTCCCAGCTCATTAGAGCTATGCAGGTAGCTTCTCCTCCTCCTCTTAGATTTCTTATATATTTATGGGGACAGGAGGAACCAGTACATCTTAGTTCTCCTTTTGGGAGCACCCCAGACAATGTATTTGTGTGAGCAAATTTGGCTTTAGTGTGTGGGCCTGTAACATTAATCCAGAGATTGCAAAATAACCTTCAGGTATGTTTATTTGCCCTTACAGTGTTTCTAAAAATTTCAGGTTTTTTTGACGTAAGTGCAGATTTCTGGATTCTATTGGAAAAAAAAATTAGAAGATCTGGCTTGTATTCCTACATAATAACTAACAGTAGGAGTTGAGTAGTTATTGCCCCTTTAGTCAGAGCATGGAAGTTTCTTTGTGCCTTAATCTGTACTGGGCTGTTATTTATGTTTCTTAATCCAATTTCGTGTTAGTTACCTCTGCATTAGCTCAAGCAAAATGTTGATGGTTTTGTGTAAGCAAGTGTTTTTGTTTTTTTTTTTTAAGCTTTTATTTATTTATTTGACAGAGAGAGACACAGCGAGAGAGGGAACACAAGCAGGGGGAGTGGGAGAGGGAGAAGCAGGCTTCCTGTGGAGCAGGGAGCCCGATGTGGGGCTCCATCCCAGGGCCCTGAGATCATGACCTGAACCAAAGGCAGAGGCTTAATTGACTGAGCCACCCAGGCACCCCCACCCCCTTTTTTTAAAGTAGGCTCCATGCCCAACATGGGGCTTGAATTCACAACCCTGAGATTAAGGGTCTCATCCTCTGTCGACTGAGCCAGCCAACTGCCCAGGTGGGCAAGTGCCCTACCACTCAGCTTCACCTGGGGGAGGCACTGGGCATTGCACTATCCTCTCCTCTACCCAACTCCTCCTGCCTAATTCACCCGCAAGGGGTCCCCTGCTGGCTGTTAGCTGATGTCCTGACAGCCCCCTCACCTGAGAAGCTGCCTGACTTTTTAAATAGCAACAATTAATAAACTCCTCCTCTGTTTCCAAAGAGGGAAAGTGGGGATGCCAGGCTTATTTGCTGGCTGGGTCAGACTTTAGTGAGCAGCTTTCTGTTATGTCAAGTTATGCAGTATGAAGGTAACCTTCCTTTGAAGATGGACTGTGTGAAATCTTGGAGAAGAATGCCCTCACCTCTCCCTGTGAGCAGAGCACTTTGGGGAGAGGGGTGGGTTCCAGTGAAAAGGCTGCTTGGGTGCCACCTGCCAGGAAATTAAAATCAAGTTAGAGCAGGAGTTAGAGCAGAAAATTGTAATAATAAAGGAATCAAAGGCTGAAAGCATGACCTTGTCATAAAAAGAGAGTCACAGTTTGTTAACATTGTGCCCTTTTCCTTTGCTGCATCAGAGGGTATGAGTGTGAATCTTTTTACCTCTCTTACTTTTTTCCTCCCCTACACATGTTCCCATACATTTCTCAGTTTTCCTCTCTCTTCCTGCTGTCTCCTTGGATCACTTCACCTCAGCAAGGTGGCTTTTATCCTTTCTTTGTTCTGCTGGCAAATGTGACCTCCCCCTTTTTTTGGTCTATCTTATTGTGATAAAAAACACATCAGTTTACCCTCTTAATTTTTAAATGTACAGTATGGTTAAGTATATATACATAGAGTTGGACAACAGATCTCTGGAACTTTTCTTTTTGCATGAGTGGAACACTATACTCCTTGAACAATTTTCCATTCTCCCTACCCCCCATCCCTGGCAACTGCCATTGTTTTCTTTTTCTGTAAGTTTGATTACTTTAGAAACCTCATTTAAGAGGAGTCTCATGCAGTATTTGTCTTTTTGTAATTGGCTTATTTCACTTAGTATAATGTCCTCAGGGTTCATCCATGTTGTAGCGTGCGACAGGATTTCCTTCCTTTTTTTTTTTTTTTTTTAAGATTTTATTTATTTGACAGAGACACAGCAAGAGAGGGAACACAAGCAAGAGGAGTGGGAGAGGGAGAAGCAGGCTTTCTGCTGAGCAGGGAGCCCGATGTGGGACTCGATCCCAGGACTCTGACGTCATGATCTGAGCCAAAGGCAGATGCCCAACGACTGAGCCATCCAGGTGCCGGGATTTCCTTCTTTTTAAAGGCTGAATAATATTCCACTGCATATACATTTTCTTTACCCATTCATCTGTCGATGGACATTTAGGTTACTTCCACATCTTGTCTATTGTGAGTAATTCTTCAGTGAACATGGGAGGACAAATATCTCTTTCAGATCTTGTTTTCAGTTCTTTTGCATATATACTCAGAAGGAAGATTGCTGGATCATATGGTAGTTCTATTTTTGATTTTTTGAGACGCTTCTATACTGTTTTTCACAGTGGCTGCATCATTTTACAATCCCACCAGCAATGTGCCAGTGTTCCAATTTCTCTACATCCTCACCAACATTGTGATTTCCTGTTTTTTTTGGCAGTGCCCATCCTAATGGGCATGAGGTGGGTATGTCTTGTGCTTTGATTTGCATTTCCTGATGATGAGTGATGTTGAGGATCTTTTCATATGCTTGTCCATTTGTAGATTTTTTTTTTTTAAAGATTTTTATTTATTTGAGAGTGAGAGAGAGAGACAGAGAATGAGAGAGCGCACACACACGGGGGAGGGGCAGAGGCAGAGGGAGAAGCAGACTCCCTGCTGAGCAGGGAGCCTGATGTGGGACTCCATCCCAGGACCCTGGGATCATAACCTGAGCTAAAGGCAGATGCTTAACCGACTGAGCCACCCAGGTGCCCTGTAGATCCTTTTTTAAGATTTATTTATTTTAGTGACAAAAAGCATGCATGCATGTCGGGGGGGAAAGGAGGGATAAAGGGAAAGGGAAAGAGAATCCCAGGTAGACTCCCTGCTGAGTATGGAGTCCAATGCGGGCTTGAGATCATGACTTGAGCCGAAATAAAGAGTCAGATACTCAACTGACTAAGCCACCCAGGCACCCCCATTTGCATATCTTCTTTGGATAAATGTCTGTTTAAGTCCTTTGCCCACTTTTTAATTGGGTTATTTGGTTTTTGGTGTTTTTTTTTTTAAAGATTTTATTTATTTATTTGACAGAGAGAAACACAGTGAGAGCAGGAACACAAGCAGGGGGAGTAGGAGAGGGAGAAGCAGGCTTCCTGCGTAGCAGGGAGCCCGATATGGGACTCGATCCCAGGACCCTGGGACCATGACCTGAGCCGAAGGCAGACGCTTAACGACTGAGCCACCCAGGCGCCCATGGTGGTTTTTTTTTGTTAAATTGTAGGAGTTCTTTATATATTCTGGATATTAACCCCTTATCTGGTAGTTTGCAAATATTTTCTTCTATTCAGTAGATTCCCTTTTTACTCTTTTGATTGTTTCCTTTGCTGTGCATAAGTTTTTTAAGTTTTACACAGCCCCATTTGTCTTTGTTTTTGTTGCCTTTGCTTTTGGTATCATATCTAAGAAATCATAGTTCCTTGTAGTGTCATAAAGCTTTTCCCCTATTTTTTTTTTCTTTTTGTTTGTTTTTCCCCCTGTGTTTTCTTCTAAGAGTTTTTATAGTTTCAGGTCTTAACATTTAGGTCTTTTTTTTTTTTTTTTTTTAAGATTTTATTTATTTGAGAGAGCGAGAGAGCACAAGCAGAGGGGAGGGGTAGAGGGAGAAGCAGATTCCCCCTGAGCAGGGAGCTGACACAGGACTTGATCCCAAGACCCTGGGATCATGACGTGAGCCAAAGGCAGATGCTTAACTGACTGAGCCACCCAGGCACCCTTACATTTAGATCTTTAATCCATTTTGAGTTAATTTTTATGTATGGTGTAAGGTAAGGACCCATCTTCATTCTTTTGCATGTGGATAGCCAGTTTTCCTAGTGCTATTTGTTGGAGAAACTATTAATTCTCCATTATCTGGGGGTCTTTTTTAATAGGCTCCATGCCCTACATGGGGCTTGAACTCATGACCCCGAGATCAAGAGTCACATGCTCTACTGACTGAGCCAGCCATGCGCCCCACCATTATCTGTGGAGTCTTGACACCTTTGTCAAAGATCATTTGACCATATACACAGGGGTTTATATCTGGGCTCTCTATTCTGTTCTGTGTCCCTGCCTTTATACCAGTACCATAGTGTTTTGATTACTGTAGCTTTGCAATATATTTTGATATAAGGTAGTGTCAGGTCTCTAGCTTTGTTTTGCTTTCTCAAGATTGTTTTGGTTATTACACTATATAGTTAACTAACTGGACTTTGAATAAAAACTTAAAAAAAAAAAAAGATTGTTTTGGCTCTTGTCCTTTGAGATTCCATATGAATTTTGGGTGTTTTTTTCTCTTTCTGTAAAAAATGCCAGTGGAATTTTGGTAGAGATTGCATTGAATCTGTAGACTGCTTTGGGTAATATGGACATTTTAATAATATTAAGTCTTCTGATCCCTGAACCCGGAATGTCCTGCCATTTATTTGTGCTTTCTTTACTTTCTTTCAGCAGTGTTTTATAGTTTCAGTGTGCAAGTCTTTCACTTTTTTGGTTAAGTTAATTTCTGAGTATTTTATTCTTTTTGATGCTGTTGTAAATAGGACCATTTTCTTAATTTCCTTTTCAGCAAATGTAGTCCTTTTAAAATTAAAACGAGAAGGAACTTTTTTTTCTTTAAATTTCTCCAATCTAGTGTCTTCTCAGAAGTCCAGCAATCTTCTCAGCATGCTTTTCTGATTCCTTTTCATACTGGTCTGTTACAAGTTCTCAGAAAGAACTAAGGCAGAAGCTGGGCTGATCATTTTCTTTTAACTCCTTGAAGGCAAAGGAGCATTGTAATATTCATCCTAACAGAGTTGCTGACTTTTTAGTCCCATGACTCATAGAGCCACTAAATTTGGCAGTGATGTTAGATGGTACTGTTTTGGATATGATAAAGTCAGAGAGTTGGGGTAGATATATCAGAATGTGTTTATTGTGTGCTCTTTGGCTGGTGGTTCTTAAAGTGTGGTCCCTAGACCAGGAACATTAACATCTTCTGGGAACTTGTTAGAAATACAAGTTCCTGGGCTCACCCCAGATTTACTGAATCAGAAACTTGGGGTGGGAGGCCATGTTATTTGCATTTTATCAAGCTCTCCAGGTGGTTTTGATACACACTAAGTTAGAGAACACTATTTTAGGCCACCTAGGAACTCTTTTAACACCATTACCACCATTCCCCCAAATCTCTGTAGTGTACTAAGATCCTTTGCATTATTCATCAGCTTTTATTTTTCCTTTTGCTCTTGTCCCATATGATGCAATGTTGCTTTAACTCTCACAGTCTCCTTCTCTCTAATTATAACATGTACTAATAGAAAGATACGGAGTTGAGCATCATTGGATTCAATTTCTGGCTCTGTTTTGTGACCTTGGGCAGTTAAATAGCCTTTCTGAACGTCCGTTTTATCAACTGGAAAATTATGTGAGGGTTAAATGAGTAAAGCACCAGTTACTTTTGCAAATTTAGATGCTCAAGAAATGCCTGTTCTTTTTTCCCTTTGTCCTGTTACTCTGCTCAAAATACAAAACAAAACAGGCACCTGGGTGGCTCGGTTGGTTAAGCGTCTGCCTTCGCGGCTCAGGTCATGAGCAGGGGAGGCTGCTTCTCCCCTGCCCACTGCTTCCCTCCTGCTTGTTCTCCGTCTCTATGTCTGACAAATAAATAAAATCTTAAAAAAAAAAAAAATACAAAACAAAAACATTTTGCCATGGCATATTGCCTGCAGATTTTTTTTTTTTTGGTCGGTATTATTTTTGGGGCTTCAGGCTTTATGGGGTATCTGTGAAATCTCTTCATATAAAATTGGAATAAACCAAGTTCATAAAAAAGTGAGGTGCCTATGAAGGGTGGATAGGGAATGGTTATTGAGATAAAGCTGGTGCTAGTTACTTCCATTAGTCACTTGCAGTGGACACAGTGAAGTTCTGTATTAGAAAGTTCAATAATACAGAAAGTAATTTGGCTCATAGCAAGAGAATGGGATATTATCTTCATTTTTCCTGCACTCTTTCTTTCTTTCTTTCTTTTTTTTAAAGTAGGCTCCACACCTAGTGTTGAGCCCAGCACAGGGCTTAAACTCATGACCCTGAGGTTAAGACCTGAGATGAGCTAAGAGTCAGACTGCTTCTGACTGAGTCACCCAGGCGCCCCTTTCTTGCACTCTCTTACAGTGATTTGTGCAAAAGAGACAGGTCCTGCCTCATGATAAAGGAGGGAGCATAAATAGCCTTAATTTCCCAAATTCTAGGGCCACCTTCTACATTAAGAAGGAGCCATCCAGGGCAGAAGTGTGTTTCAGAAAGATAGAGCCTGACTGGGATAAGGAGGAGAGTAGCAAGTCTTTCCAAATTGACATTGACATTTCTGACCAATACCAGGACTTTGTGCTTTGGACACTGAGCAGGTTTGTAGTGAGTTTTGTTTAAGATCTGTTTCCAGATGTCTTGTTTGGTGTTTTGTTTTGGTAGCCAAGGTTCCTTTGAGTACAGATGTGATTACTTCAGGCTTATAATTAATTTCATGGACTTAGTTCTAATGATGCTATTTTGACTAGCTTGAAAGTTCTACAAGATCAGAAACTATTTCATTCATTTGTTGATGTATAGCAAACCACACAACAAGACTTAGTGACTTAAAATAACAATTTTATTACCTTCCATTGTTTTTTGGGTAGACTGGGCTCAGATGGGAAGTTCTGTTGGTCTTGCCTGTGGTCTCTCTAGAGTCACCTGGAGGCTCAGTTGGGACAGCTAGGCCTCTCCCTCTTCCTGTAGTCTCAGGGACTCCTCTCTCCATGTGCCCTTTCCAGCCAACTAGCCAGACTTTTTACTTAGCAGCTTAAGGCTTCCCAAAGTGACAGTTCCAAAAGGGAAGAATGGAAGCGGTCAGTTCTTTTAAAGGCTAGGGCCAGGGCGCCTGGGTGGCTCAGTTGGTTAAGCGACTGCCTTCGGCTCAGGTCATGATCCTGGAGTCCCTGGATCGAGTCCCGCATCGGGCTCCCTGCTCGGCAAGGAGTCTGCTTCTCCCTCTGACCCTCCCCCCTCTCATGTGCTCTCTCTCATTCTCTCTCTCTCTCAAATAAATAAATAAAATCTTTAAAAAAAAAAAAAAAGGCTAGGGCCAGAACTGGCACAGCTTGCCACATTCTCTTGGTTAAAGCAAGAACAGACTGGTCTAGATTCAGTGTGGGTGGAGACCATACAAGGACAAGAATACTAAGAAGTATGGTTCTTTGGGGTCCATTTTTGGAGCCTACTACAGGAACCATATCTATTTTATATACTAATGTATACCCAGTGGTTGATACTTAATAAATACTTGGGATTTGAATCAGTGATTGGATAGACTAACAGATTGGTGGATGAATGACTGACTGATCTTATCAGTTTGAGTGAGTTTCATGTGATTCTTAGGGTTCAGATACCCACCCATGTTTATGCCCCTACAGTACTCGTCCTTCTCGACACATGTTTTCTTTCTGGGAAATCACCTTTTTAGGCATAGTGACGTGGGTGACCAGAGTGCATCATATTCCCTGCAGACACTTTGGGAGTTGTAATCCCGGGGAGAAAAGAATAATTGGTATTCATTGGACTGTGTAGTGACTACTATACATACTTTACGTATGTTCTTATTTATAGCAACCTTGTGGAATAGGGATTTCCCTTTAAATTTGGACATTGAAGATAATGGACTTTCCCAAGGTCACTTAGCTAGTAAGTGATACAAGATGATGAATTTAAGCTGTATTCTCGGGGCTTCTGACTGCCGTATTCAGAAGAGCATGCGACTCCTGATCTCAGGGTTGTGAGTTCAAGCCCCACACTGGGTGTAGAGATTATTTAAATAAATAAAAATAAAAAAATAAAAATAAACTTCATTCTCATTCTAAAGCTAAAGCACTGACTTGTGTCCTTTATTAGTTATTCAGAGTTTCCCTTGGTTAGTCTTAGATTATTAAGATATATCAGAGGTGTTTTCAACAGCAGCTAATAGCGTTAACATTTGGGGCTGGATAATTTTTTTTTTAAGATTTTATTTATTTATTTGACAGGGAGAGAGGGAACACAAGCAGGGGGAGTGGGAGAGGGAGAAGCAGGCCTCCCACTGAGTGGGGAGCCGATGCAGGGCTCGATCCCAGGACCCTGGGACCATGACCTGAGCTGAAGGCAGTTGCTTAACTAGCTGAGCCACCCAGGCGCCTCAAGGTATAATATTTAGTAAGCTGAGAATTAAATGGCTTCCAGGCTCTACAGAGTTAATCTTCAGGGTAGTGTTTGATTGACATGCTGGAGGATGTTAATGTGCAGTTCTTTTGGGGAACGGGGGAGGAGAGTGGAAATTGCAGTTTCTCTACTAATTGTACTTTAGGTGTCATTTATGACAATTTCATGTTGTCTAGACAGAGGGAAATGGTGGAGAAATTATTCTAGTGGAGTCAAATGTGAGTCCAAAAGGAATCAAGAAGGTTGCTGAAGTCAGGATCAGGGTGGAAGAGCAAGTCATATCCCCCCAGAGGCAAATCAGTGAAAATCAGATGTCACCAAGAGAAGCGGCTCAGAATGAACCCAGGATGTAAGAAAGGGATCGTACTCGGAGCTTTGTATTAGCTCAAGGGCTAACAGTGGATTGTTTGGGGGCCCAGCTGGAGTCTCTGCCCCTTGTCTATTTCTGTAGACTCCAGAAACCTCATTACAGACATGAGCCAGGAAAGCTGCCTCTTTGCCTCTGGTTAGTAAATGCTCTAGCCCACTGTGTATTCCTTTTTCCTCATTCTCTTATAAGGCTTCATTTGCTAATTCTCTTTGCCCTCCTGATGTTGGCCCTAAGGCTTTGCTTTATATTATAATATATAGTGTTTACAATATACCAGGGTCAGTGGCCTGTCATTTAAGAACAGATGGCCTTCGTCAAGGGTTTTTAAAATTTCAGGTTAGGAATAGAAATGTGAAAAATGATCTAGGAAGAAGTGTACAGGTTTGCTGTTATTGAAGCAGTAAATGATTCTACCTAATATATTCATTGTAGAATTAGTTGGTATAGATAAAGCCTTTTTTGGAATTATCTGTTATTCTGAATAAAATTAGCTGAGAAATTAGGATTATCGGATTTTGTAAATCTCTTCTTGATTTTGGAGGAAACCAGTCAGTTAGGATGTACTGCCTCTTAATTAAAATCTAAACCTGGGGCACCTGGGTGGCTCAGTTGGTTAAGCGACTGCCTTCGGCTCAGGTCATGATCCTGGAGACCCTGGATCGAGTCCCGCATTGGGCTCCCTGCTTGGTGGGGAGTCTGCTTCTCCCTCTCCCGCTCCCCCCTCTTGTGCTCTCTCTCTCACTCTCTCTCTCAAATAAATAAATAAATAAATAAATAAAAATCTTTAAAATCTAAACCTGTATATCACAGCTCTTGCTTGTCTGGCTATGCGTGAGTATCAGAACTACCTGTGGAACTTGTCGTCATTGATACGCTCTTACTCATCCTTTGGTGAAAAGCCCCTGATCTAAATTTCTTTCTTTTTTTTTTTTTAAAGATTTTATTTATTTATTTGAGAGAGAGAGAATGAGAGAGAGAGAACACATGAGAGGGGATAGGGTCAGAGGACGAAGCAGACTCCCTGCCAAGCAGGGAGCCCGGTGCGGGACTCGATCCAGGGACTCCAGGATCATGACCTGAGCCGAAGGCAGTCGCTTAACCAACTGAGCCACCCAGGCGCCCCGATCTAAATTTCTAATTAAAAAAAGTGTGTGGTCTGTGAGCTGACCTTCCAAGTCTCCTAGAGAAAATGAATTTGGAGACAGAGTAAACATATCCGTGTAGATCACCTTGGGCCTTTGAGTTCCGTTGCTGACGAAAGTGAGTTTTTATTATAAATTGAAATTTTATAATTAAAATGTAATGTGTTGAGGATATGCAAAAGCTAAGCATAGCGCCAACCAATCATTTTATAATTTTATCAAAAATCACCACCTAAGGCGCCTCTGTGGCTCAGTTGGTTAAGCATCCAACTCTTGATCTCAGGTCTTGATTTCAGGGTAGTAAGTTCAAGCTCTGCACTGGGCTCTGTGCTGGGTGTGAAGCCTAATTAAAACAAACAGACAATCTACCAGACAGTTAGCAGAGGGTCAGATATTCTCAGAGGGGTCTGGCTGACTTCTCAGGTAAGACTTTTGTATAACTAGATACACAGTTATATACCGATTATGAATTCTGTTTCCAGCTTCTTTCCTTTTGGTATCTGTGATTATGTTGTGCTCTGATGTTTTACCATCTGTCTCTCGCTGCACAGAGGCATTGAGGAATACGTTAATGTTTTGTAAAGATGTTTTGGTGGAAGGCATTGTTTTGAGCCCCATGAATTGTTTATGCTTGATGATAGTAAAATAAGGCTGATCCATAGGACAGGCACTGTGAGCTTTTCTATAGTATGTCTTTTTTCCCCTTGGTGTCAGCCTTTTCGCAGTGCCACCTTGCCTTGGTCTACCCCACAGCAGGGGCAGGAATTGCCTGCCGGGCTTCATTGGAAACGGCATCGTGCTCTAAGTGCACCCCTAGAACTAGGGGGCCCTGCAGTGATCAGATGAGTGCCTATCGTTGGATAACTTAAACGATAATTGCCAGTGTGTGAAATGGGGAGGCTTGGGTGCCTCCGCTTTAAAGCAGAGATGTCAATTTGGAAATCATAATAGAGGTGTCATTTCAGAACACACAATTATTTTTTACAAAGAATAAGGGCTTGTCATCTCCCAGCCCAGGCATGCGCCAAGGCAGAGATCGGGGGCTTGCAGAGCAAGATTCAAAAATGAAGAAGGCAATAGTGCATCCAGGTTTCTTTGGCCTCCTGTCCCTCCATCCCCCTGAAAACATTGCCCTCTTTCCCCTTTGAGGTCTCTTTTAGCAATATACCATCCAGGAGCATCTGTGGTAGTTTCCCAGGCAAGTAGCCAGCCGCTGACTTTATGATTTAATAAGCTTCCCAGGGACCAGGCTGCACTGCATTTATCAAGACAACTATGTCAGCACTTTAACCTGAGCAGCTTAAGTGACCAGAGGGATAAAGGGTGATGTAAGCAGTTCCTGAAGACCTTGTTCCTTCAGGAATTTTAGTGTGAGTTTTTGGACATCTAGCAACCTTGTCTGAATGTCATGCGGTTAGTGAGGGGCAATCAGATATGTCTTCTTGCTTATTCTTCCATATCTACTTAGGACTGCTGATTTATTCACAGGCTTTTATTGGTCTCCTATTACATGTTAATTAGGAGTTTTAATGGGGACAGAAGGATGACTTGGACCCAGTACATGCTTTCATGTGGCTTGTAGTCCAGTAGCAGAGACAAAACATACTTAGAGGTAATGATAGTACGTGGTGACTTGGCAGAAGCCTTTTTTTTTTTTTTTTAAGATTTATTTATTTGACAGAGAGAGTGCAAGCAGGGGGAGCAGCAGCAGAGGGAGAGGGAGAAGCAGGCTCCCCGCTGAGCAGGGAGCCCATGTGGGGCTCCATCCCAGGGCCGTGGGATCATGCTGAGCCGAAGGCAGACACTTAACCAACTGAGCCACCCAGGCACCCCGGGCAGAGGCCTTTTAAGAGAGGTTTCAAAATGCAGTGGGGTCTTTGGGGAGAGAGTAGAGAGTGTGAACTTTTGGATGGAGGAGTCAGATGTTTGAGTTTTGAAGGATTTTTTAAGGCAGAAATAGGAAAAAGAACTTTCCAGAAAGAAGCAATGGCCAGCCTAAATACATGAATGAGATGAGGGTGTGTTTAATTTAGCTAGAGCAATGCTTCTCAAAGTGGCCTGGGATTCCTAAAGTCAAAACCATTTTTGTGATAATGCTGAGCTGCTCTTTGTCTTTTTCACTATCATTCTTCCACAAGTGTCTGTGGAGTTTTCGCTCTGTGACATGTAACAAGGTTATCACTCTGGTATGTGTGCTTGTGTTAGGAATTTCTCAATTTTAATTTCAAATGTAAATATTAATAGATAAAACCCATATAAATAAAAGCTCTTTGGGGTCCTCACTAATTTTTAAGAGAGTTAAAGAAGTTCTGAGGCCAAAAAGGTTGAAACCCACCATGTTAGAGTATATCATATATCCAGAAGAAATGAGAAATTCAGCTGCAGAGCTTTGGAGCCAAGCTGAGGAATTTAGATTTTATTTTCTAGGCAGAAGGGAGCTGTTAGTTTTGGGTTTGGCTCTCTTGAACTAAAATAACAGATATCACCCAGACATCAAAGTTAGGCTGGGAAATTACTCTTTAGGCATGGGGCATCAGTGGCATCTTGGGTTCTTGGAGCAGGCTTTACATATCATGTAGGTCACAGAGTTCTGGCAATTGATTTTTCCCAGTGATTAGAGGAGGTTTAAACATATTTATTTGCTTTAGGATATTGATTTTTTTTCTGTCATCTGACAACTAGTTTTAAAAGAATATTTTCAGGATATAATTGTTGAGTAAGGAAGAGTTGTCACTGGCTTATTCATTCTGTCTAGACATGTATAAAGGTACCCAAATTTTCTGCTTCTCAGCTCTGATATCTATTGGATTTGAAATGAAAGTTCTTTTTTAGATGACCCATCTCATCTGCCTTGACAACTTTGTTCTTTCCCAGAGCTTCCTTCCATTATTTTTTTTTCATTGTTTTCCTAGTAGTCATCAAAGGGTATAGTGGATCTAGGGAACCCACTTACACATATTCAGAGTATTAATCAGGAAAGGAAGAAATAGCTGTAGTAATTTAAAATGTTAGGAATTTTACAGCTTGAATTGTGTTTCTGTTGACTAATGATTTTATCAGGTTTTAATATTAATTTTTGATGACTTACTCTAGTATGTAATACTTTGATTTCATGTTTTTCTGTTCCATTTCTTAGTGACTTCACTTTATCTTTCAAAGGATTTTATGTAAGCAAATATTTTAGAACAAGGGGTGGGCAGATTTTTTTCTGTAAAGGACTAGGTAGTAAGTATTCTAAGCCTGTTCCTGTCAGGATTAACTCTGCCTTGCTAGCTCCAAAACAGCCATAGACAATATATAAATGAGTGAATGTGGCCATGTTTGAATAAAACTTTATTTATAAAAACAGGCAGCTGGGGTGCCTGAGTGGCTCAGTCGGTTAAGCGTCTGCCTTCAGCTCAGGTCATGATCCCAGGGCCCTGGGATCGAGCCCCGCATCGGGCTCCCTGCTCAGCAGAGAGCTTGCTTCTCCCTCTGCCTGCCACTCTGACTATCTGTACTCTCTCTGTCTCTGTCAAATAAATAAATAAAATCTTTTTT
>NC_138379.1:13136358-13266809 GCF_054177405.1 Leptonychotes weddellii
AAAAAAACAAAAAACAGGCAGCTGACTTGGGGCCGGTAGTTTACCATACCTACCTTAGGGCATTAGGGCAACTTGTTATTTTAAGAAATCCTTTTTAAGAAGTGAGTAATTCTTGGGCACCTGGGTGGCTCAGATGGTTAAGCGTCTGCCTTCGGCTCGGGTCATGATCCCAGGGTCCTGAGGTCGAGTCCCACATCGGGCTCCCTCCTCAGTGGGGAGCCTGCTTCTCCCTCTCCTACTCCCCCTGCTTGTGTTCCCTCTGTGTCTCTCTCTGTCAAATAAATGAATAAAATCTTTAAAAAAAAAAAAAAAAGTAATTCTTTTGAGAATGAAGAGTTTTCTTTTTAGTTTTCAATGGTTTACTTTTCAATTTTGTATATTGAATGTTTTTAATTTTTTTGAATGTTTTTAATTCTGAAATAATTTCAGACTGGCAGAAAAGTTGCAAAAATAGTGCAAAGAATTCCCATATACCCTTCACCCACATTCCCTAAATCTTAGCATTTTAGCACATTTGCTTTATCATTCTCTCTCTTTTGCTTTATGTATGAGTATGGTTATGCTTTTACATATTTATGGTTTTTATGTTAATGTTTTGTGCTTATTCTTTTAATTGTATGGTTTTTATATTTATATATTTGTGCTTATATTCTTTTGAATGTTGGATTTTCTTAAAAGTAGGATATAGTTTGATAGAGCAGTGGTCTTCAGATTTAAAAAAAAAATACTTCTATTAGTAAAAGGCTTTTGAGCAATGTGTGTGTGTATTATATATTATGGTTATACGTTATAAATAAAAAGTTCTGATATTTTCTTCTGTTCTCCAGTGGATCAAAATAGCACAACCCCCGTGTATCTCACTTGGACACCACTGGTACAGAGAATGAACCAGGCAAACTTGCAAAGAAAGAGGGGTTTTTGTGTGTGTGTTTTTTTCCTGTCAAGAGTTTCAGTGACTCTTTAAAAACATTTCTAAATTGTGATTACAGGTCAGAATGAAATGGTAGCTTCAAGCTTGAACAAGTGTGTCTGAACCCCCTCCTGATTCTTACCTGATTTTGCATTATTGAGTTGCATGAGAGATGGTTAAGTCAGGTCACATTTGTAGTGGCCAGAGAAGAAGGTGCACAGCTGCCATCTCGTCCCATTTTCTTATGTCATTTCTCCAGTGATGGCTGTTTGCAGGAAGCTGACTGTAGGAGAGAAGGATCTTTCTTTGAGGTTCCTAGGAGTGGTGGTGACATTTAATCATCTGGTAGCTCTAGTTCTTTCTGTGTTCAACACCAATTGGAGAAGCCCTTTTTATTCTTTCAGATAGTACTTGTAACTGAAGAGAATTCAGTGTTTAATCAGTGATAAGTGTGTGGGGTGTTATTCATAGTAATTGGCTCTCCTGATTTTGTGTATTAGCAGTTAAAATGCCATATATATATGTGTATATATATATATATATGGCTTATATATGGCTTGCCAGTCCACTGTATTGCCTGGCGAGCATAAATGGTGCCAGCAGATTTTGTAGTAAGTAGGCACAAGGGATGCATGTTCCAAAAGAACCTCATCAGGGACTCCCCAGAGACAAAGCTTAACATTTTGGTTTTACCCTGATTAAAGAAGTCTTTCTGGGCGCCTGGGTGGCTCAGTTGGTTAAGCGACTGCCTTCGGCTCAGGTCATGATCCTGGAGTCCCTGGATCGAGTCCCGCATCGGGCTCCCTGCTCGGCAGGGAGTCTTCTTCTCCCTCTGGCCCTCCCCCCTCTCATGTGCTCGCTCTCATTCTCTCTCTCTCAAATAAATAAATAAAATCTTTAAAAAAAAAAAAGTCTAATGAAGATAGGATTATAAAATGGAATAATTTAAATTGAAATTATCTAATCCAGACTCTTCTAGTTCAAGAATCTCCTTTACATGATCCTTAAAAAGTCATCTCATCTTTCTGAATACTGACACTGCCTTAGCATAGTAATAGGGCGTAATACTGGCTTCCTAACTTAGCAGCGTCATTTTCCAGGCAAAGAAGTACTTAAGGTATATGTTGGTCGCTCTGCAGGATGCTCCTTGCCAAAGGGCTTCTGCTTACTAAGCCATTTGGAGGATAACCTTACGGGGCTCAGTTATACTCAGGACTAACTCCAGAGCCCTTTGGGATGGAACAAACTTCTCGGTGTTCAGGGATGTCAGCTGCTCCCAGATCTTGCTTCCGTTCAACTCCTTCCCAATTCCTATAGAACTAATTGATTAGTATTGGACAAGTATTTATCTAAGATGGTATAAATGTCCTGAATAGATATTCTTCTCAATTTCACTTTTCTTCTTTTTCCAGTCTAGGTACCTCTCCCTACCCCTTCCTCTCACAAACATTCTGTAGTTCAAGACTCAAAGACATGCCATTATTTTATGTGCCCCTAATGAAAGAAAAAAAAATCCTGCCAATTAAATTAGGTCAGGGACGCCTGGGTGGCTCAGTGGTTAAGCGTCTGCCTTGGGCTCAGGTCATGATCTCAGGATCCTGGGATTCAGCCCTGTGTTAGGCTCAGTTCTCAGTGGGGAGTCTGCTTCTCCCTCTCCCACTGCCCCCTCAACCCCGCTCATGCTCTCGCTCTCAAATAAATACAATCTTTTAAAAAAATAAACTGTGTCACGCAATTATAAGATGCATCCCAGTTTCAGACATGTTAAAATGGGAGGGTATCTCTTAGAATTGATGAGAAGCAGCATTACTGCTGCTGTCAACAGTGATATTGAAGATCCCAGGCCCCAGAGATGTATTTTATTGCTTTCTTCTCTTCCTCATTGGTTACATTGTAATATTCTCTTCCTTCAGTGGTAGGACTGCTTAAAGTGAATTGTGTGGGGAAGGTATTAGGCCTTGTTTAGATAGAAAGCATCATTTAACAGTTGGTTGTCCTGGGCAGGAAAGGTAGCAAGCCAGATTGACAGGGCTTCTGCTGTAGCTCTTCCCCAGGCTGTTAGGGGAGATGCTTTGGTGAGCCAGTTGTTGGGATAAAGTGACTGCACATGACTCTACCTAAAGCCAGCTGGTTTTAATAACAGTGAATTGAATTAACTCAATTGGAAAAGATTGGTAGCTGCTGTCCTTATCCTGTAGATCTACTTTAAAGAGTCTGGCAGGGAGCCGGAGACCTGTTCCCGGGAGAGCCAGGCAAGATGCTGCTGGAGAGGAACAATATGCATTTCTTTCTTGAGACCATTTCCTTTGAAACGTGTTCTATGGCAGGAGCTTGACTGGCTGCCAAGGCACATTTGAGTTGGGAAGCAGTGTGGCAGACTCGGCAAACTGGGGGGTCCCTGGGCCATATTTATCAGATGTGTTTTAATTGGCCCTTGTACAAAGAGGGAAAAAATGTTTTAGCTAAAATTTAACAGGAGATTTCATGGAAAAGTCCAGATTTCTGGCTTCCCTTAAAAAACAGGAAGAGCCTGGGGCACCTGGGTGGCTCAGTTGGTTAAGCGGCTGCCTTCGGCTCAGGTCATGATCCTGGAGTCCCGGGATCGAGTCCCGCATCGGGCTCCCTGCTCGGCGGGGAGTCTGCTTCTCCCTCTGACCCTCCTCCCTCTCATGCTCTCTGTCTCTCATTCTCTCTCTCTCAAATAAATAAATAAAATCTTTAAAAAAAAAAAAAAACAACAACAGGAAGAGCCAGCAATACTGAGCCCACATTCTAGGTTGGACTCACAGTTGAAACATACTCACTTTTTACCTGCAGGGAGCCTGGAAGGTCCTACAGTAGGGCATTGTGGTTTGAAGCATTTTGGAGTTGACTTTCTCTGGAGTCCTGGTGCTATCACTAAATAGCCCTGTGCACAGTGCCATATACTTAACTTTTAGGCCCAGTGTTCTCATGTTTGTATAGTAATGCCTACCTTGCTAGGTTGTGGTGAGTTTTAAGTAAGGAAATATATATGAAGTGCTTAGTATTTGCCTGGCACCAAAAAAGTGCTCAATAAAATGTGGGTGTATTGACATACGATCATTTGAACTTACGATTGGGCTAGATTATATAATTAAAGATTTTTGTCAGTTAAGAGAGCATGAGGAGTACTCCTCACAAAAAGGGTATGGGCAGAGCAGAATGAGTAGGAGATAAGGGGATGTGGATTAGGAAACATGGAGAAAACTGAACACCAAGATAAATGTTGGCACTACCTGAATATCTCTGGATATGCCTAATTTTCCCCTCCTGTGTTGATCCCAACCTCCTATTTGTCTGCTGGAGATACTGCAAATAGAAATAAGATCATGTCTCTGAAGCACTTGTTCATTTCTTACAGAAGAGCAGTATTCAGCATAATACAGTGGCCCTGTCCAGTGTGGGAGCTTTGTAGCTCATTTATTTATGTCTCTAAGTATTTAGTTTGTAGGAAGGGTGTGATCCCAGATAGCAGGTGCTAGCTAGCTACAAAGGGGGATGTTATTTATCTCTCCCCCTATTTTTCCCTTATGAATGACCTCTGAGTTGGTAATTGACAGGGATTATTGCCATTTTTTTAATCTCTGCTAGGAGGCTGCTGGAGTCTTCCCTCATTTCATTATCCCGTTATGATGGAGCAGGATCCAGAGAGCACCCAATTTACCCAGACCCAGCGAGGTAAGGCCAAAGTGAGAAATGGCACTAGGTGGGGGGGAGGGGCTGCCCTTGGGGTTGCCAAGCTGTTGGAAGCCCCATTCTGTGCCTCTCTGGTCCTGGTGCTCTTTTACTCTTCAGTTAACAGTTTTGAGACAGGTGGTTCAGGTGATTGGGAAGTGTTGCAGGTAAGTGAACAGAACCTCTGGTGGCAGAGGGTTGTGACTGAGCTCTTGTGTTTTGGGGCTCATTTCTGTAAGTGGGGCACTTAGAAGAGGAACCTGAGGAGGCCACTGGCAGAGTCACAGGATACTCTTTTTTTGCTGATCAGGGAGGCTGTTGCCATTCAGATGGAAAGCCAAAAGGGAAACAAGTTGTTATTAATAGGGAAATTACTTACAAATTAAAACTAACCAACTAACAAATAATCCTACTTGCCCTCATTTGAGAGAGAATTTAGGCTATCAAAAGGTAGAAGTCAAACTCATTCAGATGTTCAATTTTTAGATGCAACCTAAAGGAAGAGATGACTTACAAAAGGGTAACTAAATAAAACAAGTTGGCATTTTATTAAAGTGTTTACCTTACACTGATCAGAAGATATTTGAAGAGTTCTCAAAGAGATTAAAAAAGCACTTAGACAAGTTCAAGGCCCACCCCTAAGTAATACTGGTGACTGAGGACCAAGGATGGGTGTTGAGTTGATGTATAACATTTATTTATAGTGACCAGCCCTTTGGCGTTGTCACAACCAGATTTACTGATTCTGTTAATGACCTAAATAGGGGATAACCTTTACATTATGTAAGCAATACCAGAGCATATGTGAGACTTTGCCAAAAGAAAGAGCAATTTGTAATGGTGGGGTTGGCAAGTTAACAAATATAGGTTTGATGAAGCTAAATGAGCTTTGCTTTAGATTAAGAATTTCAAGTCTGGAAAGACCCGTAGACCAAGTTGATTCTAGAGATATTGAGTGATTTCACTGTTGCCACAGTTATGTCATGATACTGAGCATTCTTTCTGAGAGACTAATGAAAGGATTCCCCATTACCCTCTTACTTCCTTTTCCATACCCCCGAAATGGCAAATCCAAGGATCGGGGAACATTTGGAGGCAGCTGAGATGATGATGACCAAACCAAGGAAGTTTATGTTAGTCTCTGATCACACTTGAAAGTAGTAAGTCCTAAATAAGAGAGGGAGATTTTATGTGTCAATCAGATTACTCTGAAACACTGAGAAGAGAATTTCTTGCTATAAAAGAGTTTCTTTTAGGACAGCAATAGGAATCCCATCCCCAGAATTTTTAGCCTGACAGAGTTTAACAGTGATCCTTAAAGACCATTGTTTGTCCTCCTTTCATGTAATGAATCTTTTATTTACTCCCACTCAGATCTCTTTATCACAGAAAGTGTCATACTTTGTGGTGTTGCTATTTTTACATTTTCTCTCTGAACACAGAATAGGTTTTCTTTGGAGGAGAAAGTATTCTTCCTTGAAGAAAACTTGCGGATTTATTTAAACATTTAAAATTTTTACTTGGGACACTAGAGTTTGGTGATTATCCAGCTCTTCAGTAGGAGGATGATTGCTACTTCATACTGGTTGTTTAATTTCTTTTTCCTCTTAGACTTCACCATACACAACACATATAGGTCAAAGCCTTTATGGGCCATTTCAGCATTCAGATCCTTAGCTTCCCTCTGGATACCTAAAAAAGATGAGGCCAGGATGTACTTGTATTTGATAATTGTGCCAGGAATCCGTTTTTCTTTACCATTGATGCATAGTTTTGTAGCTTAGGGAATTCCTATCCTATAGTGAAATTAAACAGTTGGGGTTACCTAGTGCTGAAATTGTGCCCTTACATAAAAGGGTAGTCTTTATTATTGTCTGCATCAACATTCTTTCTACTTCTGTCACCAATAATATAATTTTCCCATTAGTTAGGGTGGGCTATCAACTGAGGAATGAGTATACTTATGGTCACTTTTCAGAATCAGTTCCAAAAAAAGAATCTTCACTCTGTTCTTGAAATGTTTTTTACATTCTTTCCTAGTCTGATTGACTTGAGAATTTAACCTTCAGTGATTGACTTCTGGAAGATTTCTGTATATTTAGTAGATAAAAAAACAACTCAAGAGTGCTGACTTTTGTCTCTTGAAAAATTTAGGATTGTTGATTCATCCTTGAAAAATGTATGGCAACAGGGGGCCAATGGATGATGAAAGCTCCACACGTTGAGACTTTTAAGAAATGATTCTTGTACTCTGATGATTGTGGCCAAGGCATCTGTGCATCCCTTGCCCACCTGCTGTATAATTTGGATTCGGGGATGCCAAATACAGTATATTGTTCTATTACAAGGACTTTTGAGTTCCAAAGATTGTAATTTGGCCTGCTTGGGAATTCCATTTGATGATTGGCCAGAAGGATACCACCTCTGATGACTGGCATTTCAGAGGTAGCCTTAGTTCCTATAGCAGGTAACTGCAGAATCTCTTTGGTCTGAGTCAGTGGATTTACTGAGGATTTTCCCAGAAAGTTTGTCCAGGGGTAATGAAAAGTCAGGCAGCAAGATTTTGTAAATAGTTTTCCTATCAATTGATGTAACTATTACTATTTCCATTCTCAATCAGTTTCTCCAGATTTCTAAAAAAAAAAAATGTTTTTTTCCTTTTATATTCAAATATTATAGAAGTTAAGATTCCCAGGAATCCTCATTAGGATTGCTGTGTTTCCTTTTAATTTTTTGTTCTAATTGCAGAAATACATATGCTTTTATATATATTAGTATATGCATACCATTCTTCAATTTTTCTCCCACTTAAATTTTTGCTTTAGAGGGTTTTTCTTGTGTGTATATAGGGATGACTTATTCTTTTTTAATAGTTACATAGTGTTTCTTTGTACAGATATAGTTTATTTAATCTGTTGGTGGGCATTTGGGACGTTTTCCAGTTTTTCACTAATGCTAACAACATATACAGATACATACATACCTGTGTATCCTTGTGTTTTCCCGTATGATAAAATTCCTAGTGGAATTGTTGAGTTAAAGTGTCTGCCTCAGGCAAGTTTTAAGGCTGGAAATTTCTTAGTAATCCACTTAATATTATCATATAAAACATTTTTCTATTATTGTTCTTCTCTCACTTTCTTAGTATGTAGCAGTATTGTGAAAGATGGAAGAAAAACTTGAGAAAGAAGGGAATCTGGTGAATTGTGAAACACTAGATGTTTTCATGGAATATGAAGACACTAAGCCACAGTTAGAAGAATAGAGGTCTAGACTAATTATCCACTGAGAATAGCCATGGTAAAGGAGAAGAAAAAGGAATAACTGTTGCCTACTACATTGCTTTGTGCCCACATAGCCTCTAATGCTCTGTTGTAAGAAATAGAAAAATCTTTTTTCCCTGTTAGGTTTTGTTTTCCTGAGTATCTTTTAGTCTCTTTTTCGATCCTAAATATTTTCTCTGTGTTACAAATATCTGTGAGTAATCCATAGATCTGAGAGGTTCAGGGAGCTCATTTTAGGGGCTCATTTAGGACAAATCTGGAGCTGTGTGGATTTGTTGGAGAGGAAGGACGTCCTGGTGAAGATGGCGTCTGCTTTGGTCATGCCTGGTTTGCCATCTCTTGGCCTCTTTCTCCTGTATAAAATGAAAGAAGACCTGGCCCCTAGATGATTATTGTGGTCTCTTTTCGTTTCTTATATTTTGAGTATGGATGATTGAAGAAGGCCGTGAATCTGTGTGAAGAGCACCCTAAGAAACTACGAGGGGTCCCTTAAGAAACTAAAAAGGAAGGTCCAGTGTTATACCCTTGGGAGGGGCAGCCGTTGAGCAGATGATGACTGATTCAACAGCCTCTTTGCCTTCTCTCAGAACAGAAACACTGGTGGTAGTCTGATAAGCATATTGTGCAGTACAGACCTCCTGGTGAGTTAAATGCCCTTTATTTTTCATGTCTCCGGAGTTCACCTCAGCAGGGAGATGCCCTGGGAGAGCTGGATTTACTGTCTTTCACAGTATTCCCCACATTAGTGCTAGTTTGTGTTTGTCCATCTCTGTCTCTCTCAGATTATCTCCTGCTGCATACTACGCCCAGAGGATGATCCAGTATCTCTCACGGAGAGACAGTATTCGCCAGCGCTCCATGCGCTATCAGCAGAACCGTCTCCGTTCTTCCACCTCCTCTTCCTCAGACAACCAGGGCCCATCAGTAGAGGGAACCGACTTGGAGTTTGAGGACTTTGAGTAAGTACCTCCTTAGCTTGTTTCTTCCCTGTCCTCCCAGCTGTGTGTGCTTCCCCGTTGACCGCTGTCCAAGCAGCAGTGGTTGACATTTTTGCTTCAACCCCCTAAGTTATTATTTATGAGTTATAGGATGGGGTGAGGGAAAGGGGGTTAAAAGGCTCAGCCCCCGCCGCACCTCCCCACCTCTGGCAGTTGTGCTGCTGATTCACCGGAGCCTGTGGGGAGAGACAGCCCACTGGCCCCAGGCCAGGCTGGAGAAGATGGTACCGCTCATAGGCAGCGCTTCTATTTCCCTTTCACATGAACGGTGGCTGTGGAAGTGCTTCTCATGGCCTGTCTTCCCAACATCAGGGAGACAGGATGCTGGATATTTTTTCTCTTAAGCAGAGTAGGTATAGAGACTAGAAATAATGAGAATGCCCAGATTTCCCTAAAGACAGTTCCTTTTAGTACCCTTGAATCACACGGATTCTTTGAGGTCCTACTCCATTGCCTAAACTTTCTCCCTCCCCCCACCTCTCCCATAAGGATCCTTTGAAAGTTGCCTGTCAAATTAATGTGATGGCTTGAGAGGTGATTCCTTGCTCTTCTGGTGTTTTTGAGTGGTTGATTGGAGGGTGGGGGTGAGCTGGAGGAGCACGGTTAGCCCCACACACAGGATTAAACCCCTCCGTCTCACTGCTGTGTTTGAACTCTCTGACCTGCTGCTCCTGACCTTTCTAGCCATTCGTTGTGTTTCTTTCCATTCTCAAAGCTTCCCTGGCTTGTATCAAATTGGACATTTGGCTCTTGTTTTGATTTCCTGTATTTTGATATTCTCAAACATGCAAAATGAGTGAGAGAGAGAGGTGTTTAAGGCTTTTTTTTTTTTTCTCCGTCTGTACTGGAATAGGACAGCCTGTCAGTCATTTTCCTTTATTTCCCCTCTGCATCTTGACATAGCCTGGTCAGGTCTGGGATATTAAGAGTTCTTGCGTCCCCTTCGACCTTCCTCTTCCGTGAGCTGAATGGATGGTTCCCCAAGAGTCACCTTGCAATAGAGCTTTAAGATGCGTTGGAGAAATCTCTCTGACAGTGATGACTAAGAAGGTGGAAACAACCTTTATAACAATTTGCCTTCCAGTTATGATTCTTAAACACACTAGCAATTGTGTACTTGGAAGCAGAAGGCAGACTGAATGGGCGGTTCATTTGTCTGGGGAAGATGTAAACGTGAAAGAAATGCAGGGATGCCCTGAAGCAACTGCGGTGGCACGTGGAGCAGGGGTGCTGGTCCTCTCTCATTGGCTGCCCACTGGCTCCTAGCCCATGTCATTCTTCCTTCAGTCCACTATAGGGGAAGGTGGATGCATATACTGGCCGTGAGGGGAAAGAGAGTCTCCACTCTCTCAGTCAGGCATCCGCCAGGAGTGAAATATGTTCCCCTGCAGGTTCTGATTATTTTTTCAGCACTGGGGTCTATTCAGGGAAGCAGTTTCAAGTACATGCCAAGACTGCCGGGACTTAGTACCGCTGAAAAGCCTCAGTAATCCTGGGGAGCTCTGGGAGTCAGTGCAGATCGCATAGCCTCCCTCCATGCACGTTTGGAAGGCTGTGTTATCTCTTTGCAGTGGTGAAACGTGGCACTGATGCCTTTGAGCTGTATCTTGCCTCGTGACTTGTCCTTCACAATGGAGTTCTGGGTTAGTTTAAAATGTTCTGTTCTCATCTTACCTTCTCTTTCTTCTGCTACCACCTCCTCCCTCTCCTCTTCCTTCCCCCTCGATTTTCCTGTGTCAGACTGCCTCCTCCTTGTGCTCCCCACAGCCCACCTGTGCTCTCACCTCCCCCCCTGGCTTCAGCACGACCTGAATTTACACTGCCTTCCTCACCTTTCCTGCACTGACTTACCATTGTTTCTCCCTAGGGGTCTTCCATTGCTCCCTGGTAAGTAACAATGGGCTGATTTCTCTCATGCCCCTCTGAAAGTCCTTCACAGGGTGTTTGCCTTTCTTTTTGGGCTGATGCAGACTGTAATCTTGTTTTTATTTTTTTTTAAGATTTTATTTATTTATTTGACAGAGAGAGACACAGTGAGAGAGGGAACACAAGCAGGCGGAGTGGGGGAGGGAGAAGCAGGCTTCCCGCCGAGCAGGGAGCCCAATGTGGGACTCGATCCCAGGATCCTGGGATCATGACCTGAGCCGAAGGCAGACGCCCAACGACTGAGCCACCCAGGCGCCCTGTAATCTTGTTTTTAATAACAGCTGTGGATTAGTCACTTCAGTATTAGTAGTCCAGGTCTCCTAGTGAAGGAAGTTGCTAGCTGGCTGATGCTGAGTTACTGTCTGTTCATTCTTTCTCTGTCTCTTCCCTGCCCTCCTTCCTGTTGTAAACTGAGTGCTGCTTGTGGTTGCTCCTCTTCTCTTAATTTCTAGGTGCTGTGAAGCAGGAGTGAGTGAGAAATGAGGGAATGTACCGACCCATTTTAATTTCTCTGCCCCAATCCTTTTCCTTAGCTTTGATAACTAGAAGGAAGGTCAGAAGCTTGTACAATCATAGTTTATAGTTCTTTCAGGTACAGAGAAGCAGGTAAGTTAGACACGGCCTGGAATCCTCCTAACACTTAGGGTGCCATTAAGAGAGACTGTTCTACTGGTTTCCTCGCCTTCATAGTACACCATGCTCCTGCCTTTGCCATCCCACTTCGACATCTTCAGCTCTCTTCCCATTTGCTAAGCCAGGGATCATTTTCCCATTCTCTACCTTGTCCCATCTAGGTATATAAAGTAGCCAGATCCCATCTTTTTTGGTTCTTTTCCATCATTTATTGAATGAAAGATATCAGCTATAGTAATATTTTTCATATGTATACTAATTTATAACATACAACACATTTATAATATATATAAATATATTAATATACTTTATATATATATTTAAAAATTTTTTTTGATCCTTATAATACCCTAATGAGGTATTTACTCCATTGTAGTATTTTTTTTTTTTTGAAAGATTTTATTTATTTGACAGAGAGAGACACACTGAGAGAGGGAACACAAGCAGGGGGAGTGGGAGAGGAAGAAGCAGACCTCCCGCAGAGCAGGGAGCCCGATACGGGGCTCGATCCCGGGACCCTGGGACCATGACCTGAGCCGGAGGCAGACGCTTAACGACTGAGCCACCCAGGCGCCCCAGTATTTTTTTTTTAATGAGGATACAGAGACGACCAAAATCAGACATGTCTGAGATTCGAGAACAGGAGCAAACATACTAAGTGTCTGGTTTTTATTGTCCTGCAAATTGATTGATTGATCGATTTAAAGATTTTTATTTATTTATTTGACAGAGCAAGAGAGCACAAGCAGGGGGGAGCAGTAGAGGAGAGGGAGAAGCAAGCTCCCTGGAGCCAGATGCGGGGCTCGATCCCAGGACCCTGGGATTACGACCTGAGCCGAAGGCAGACTCTTAACTGACTGAGCCACCCAGGCACCCCTGTTCTGCAGATTTAAAAACCTTTAAAAATGGAGGGGCCTGGGTGGCTCAGTCGGTTAAGCATCTGACTCTTGATTTTGGTTCAGGTCATGATCTCAGGGTTGTGAGATCAAGCCCCGCGTCAGGCTCTGCACTCAGCGGGGAGTCTGCTTGAGATTCTCTCTCCCTCTGCCCCTCCCCTGCATGCACTCTCTCTCTCTCAAATAAATAATAGATCTTTAAAAATATATAAATAAAATAAAAACCTTATAAATGATATAGAACCACATTTGAGCTCTTGCTCCCTGAATTTGCTGTGGAAGAAGACTATCTAGATTTATCTCTAGGGAGGATAGCTTTGAAGTTTGGTCAGCATCAGGTTAAATTTTCTGTTCTTTTGTGGTCTGGATTAATGACCATCTACCCAGGCAGGCATCTTCTCCTGCCATTCATCTCTGTCTGCGGCCAGGATTGAGACTGCAGGGTCCCTGTGTTTATCAAAATGCACAAATAGGACATCCAGAAACCTGCTGTCAGAAGGTCTGTCCTGAAGTCTTCAGCATCTGTCTTTGCATAAAGATGTTCACAAGCAGGGTAAAGGTGTGGCTGCCCCTGACGTTGCTGTCTGCCTGCTTTTGAGCCCAGACCATCTGCTAGAATGTAGAAAGCAAATAAGCATAAGGAAAAATGCCATTTTAATTTTCACCATCCCTTTGGAAAGAGAGGGAGGCTTTTATGAAGCACTGCGGTTAAGTGCCGTGTCCTAGTCATTGCTGAGGCCTGCACAAGTGGTGGTATGTGTCTGTTGTTCCTGTTATCCTCACCCCCTTCCTCATGTTATCTCTTCTTCTAAATGTAATTATAATCCCAGAATCATCCCCAGTTTATTCCTGCCCTTCTTGTGTCTTTTTGTAACTGCTTTGCCTTCCAAGGCAAAGAATCCCCTGAACCGATGACAGAATTAGAGAAGCTTCAGATTGGATCAGTCGCAAATATCTCCACCAGCATACCAGCCAGAGGGGAATTATATTCACTTCTTAAAATTGTTGCTAGCACAGAAAAGAGCAAGTTCTTAATTTACCGTTGTGACACTGGGCTGACTTTGGAAAAACATCTCAATGGGAATTCTAGTCCTTCAGCCTTAAGATGAAGTCTCTTTAGGTCTATTACATTTGTTTTCTTCATTTTTCTAATTTATCTGGTTGTATTTGATTTTTTACCCAGAAATGCATATTGTGACCAAACAGGCAAAAATGTTTCACCGTATGGCAGTCATTTCTAGGTGCCAGAGATGGTTTCTGGTTCCTTAGCTTGGCATGAAGTGTTGTGGCAGGACCACATACACATAGACAGCCTCATGCAGAAAGAGTTCCTCCTTTTATGGTCCCCGTGCTAGACACCTTCTGGCAAGGAAGTTGTTAAAAGGTCTTTTGGTCTGTGGTGTAGCTGAGGATTCTGAAGGCTGTCACTCCGCTTTGCCATCTGACTGGGCTGGTGTAAGAGAGGTTGCTTGCCTTGAGTTCAGAAGTTAATATTTTTCACCTGCTCTTTTGCTGTAACTGAAATTAGTTGAGCCATGGCAAAGAAAATACGTGAAAGCCAAACAGTACTACTGTTACCATCTGTGTATAGGTGAAATTCTGGTAGCTTTGTGAGACTCCTATATTTGCTTCAAGTTCTTGTGGCTAGGAATTCTGGTAGCGTGAAGCTGGTGTCCTTGGTACTCCTTGCTCCCGCTCTCTCTTCTGTGCCCAGAATTTCCAGGACTCCTGTGGGAGTCAGTGACTACTAATAACAGATACATAACTGTAGCCAAGAAAGGGAAGGGTAAATCTTTAGAGACTGTTCTTGTCTACTTCATTTTGAAGAGGAGTTGCCTTTGTTCCTTCCTTTGACTTACAAACCACAGACTCTTTGATATTGGAAATACAAGAGAAATTCTAAAGAAACACGCTTTAAAGTTATTCTCTTTATAGACTGGAACCTGCTGCAACAGTCGGGAATCAGGCATAGAAGAATAGAAGTAGTTCCTAAAGTGGGATGAGATAAGAAATTGTTCTCTTTCTTTTTATTAGAGAGTTTTAAATAATTTCACTTACTTGATTTTCATAGTGGTTGATTGTTTTTTTATAAGGTGGGTTTATAAAAGAGAAAGTTATGTCTTAAAATAGGACTGTCACTTCTAGATATACTTGGGAGAAAGACAAATAAATGCACAGTCATAGAAACATGAAATAGCATGGAATATTTCAGAAATTCCCTTGTTGATAAGTTTGGCTAGACTGTAAAGTCCAAGATATGTGGTAGATGAGCCCCGAGAGTTAGGGTGACACCACATCTTTGGCGAGTCTTGTGTACCTTGCAAAGGAGGTGAACTTTTATCTTGTAGGTCAGGGAGTCATTGAAGAGTTTTAGGCTATGAAATAACGTGAGCAGATTTTTACATAATAACTTACAAGACAGACTGTAATAAGGTAGCACTAAAATACAGAGCAGCATTCTCTGAAGGGAAGAGAGTATTTGGGGAGATGTGAGGAGTCTCCCTGGATTTCACCTGGGTGGATAGACTGCATAGGACTTTGATGAGTTGATGTGGAGGATGAGCGTGGAGAAGGAGATTCTAGGAGATTCAAAGGGAATAGCTTAAGCAAAAGTCCAGTGATCGAAGATTTACAGGGTTTGTTTGGGGGAGCCTGAATAAATCTGTGGCTAGAGCTACAGAGTGTTTGTAATGTGAAAGAGAAGATCCAAAAGGCCTGAACCGAGGGCCTGGAATGCCTGGCTGAGAAGTTTGGACTTTATTCTGATCTGGGGGCAGCCATTACTGAAGACGTATTTGAGGCAGCTACCTCTGACAGCATTCGTTAGGGTGACCTAAAGTGGCAAGTATATGGAGGGATGCAGGAAAACCAGTTAGGAAGCAGTGGGCAAAATACAGGAGAGGACACTCGGACTAGACGTTACGTGTTGGGCGTAAGAGGCGTGTTTTCTAAGAGTGGGGCCAGTTTGTGAACATTCCTGGGAAATGAGCTTTGAGAGCTCGGCTGTTTCACTTCCTGCTCTCCAAATGAAATGTTGCCCGAGTCCTTTTCGACTCCTACTTGAGCCAGTTTTGAACTAAGTTGGTAAAACAGCAATTGACTCCTAGAGCAGCTGTGGTGGGAACTGGGATCACTTGTCAGTGCCCGCTGCCCCCATAGCCTGACAACTCTTTTTTTTTTTTTTTTAAAGATTTTATTTATTTATTTGACAGAGAGAGACACAGCGAGAGAGGGAACACAAGCAGGGGGAGTGGGAGAGGGAGAAGCAGGCTTCCCGCCGAGCAGGGAGCCCGATGTGGGGCTCGATCCCAGCACCCTGGGATCATGACCCGAGCCGAAGGCAGACGCTTAACGACTGAGCCACCCAGGCGCCCCCTGACAACTCGTCTAGAGAATTGCCCTGGGTTCTGGTTTAGGCTGAGCCAAATTTGTCATTTGATTTTGGGCAAGTCCCTTTCCCACCCTAGGCCTCAGTATCTGATCTGTAAAATCAGAGGGGATAATCTCTGAAGTTTAACCCTGAAGCGCTCAGATCTTTGTGGGAGCTGACTACCTTAGATGAACTTCCCTTGTGTTCAGCAGAGGCAGAATAATGAAAAGTCTCAGAGAAGTGAGGAGACTTCCTGAGGATTAGGAACAGGATATCTGGCACCTGGAGAGCCCCAACATGTTTCTAAAATATATGCCTACCTGAATTCTAGCTCTTTCCTGAGGATTTTGAGCCTATTGCTTAGAAATATAGACTATTGCTTGGCAACTTCAGAATTAGCATTCTTTCTGGGCAAGTAAAATATATATGAATATTTATTATAAGGAATGCTAGAGGAGAAAGAAAAGGGAATATGTATGGATTGTACTTGGGCATAGCATGGGAAAACACAGAAGGACAGAATTAAACAGCCAGGTGGGGAGGAGGGGGAGAAAGGAAGACATAACCACTTAGAGATCTAGATTTGTATTCTTTTTTTTTTTTTTTAAAGTTTTTTTTATTTATTTTTTTTGACAGAGACATAGCGAGAGCAGGAACACAAGCAGGGGGAGTGAAAGAGGGAGAAGCAGGCTTCCCGCAGAGCAGGGAGCCCGATGTGGGACTCGATCCCAGGACCCTGGGATCATGACCTGAGCTGAAGGCAGACACTTAACGACTGAGCCACCCAGACGCCCTAGATTTGTATTCTTAACATAAAATGTACAATAGGAGTATGGAATGTATGCAAGTGAAATTAAAGGTAGAATAAGGGAGGAGAGGAATTTGTAATCGGTAATTATCTTTTTCCTTAGGGAAAAGTTAAGGCTCTGCAGTTCCAAGAGACATGTGCTCTTAGGTATCCCCTGTGAATGACACCCACGGGCCCTGTGACTTCCTCCCAGAAATCTAAGCCCTTACACGTGTGCACAGTCCTTTGGCAGTAAAGACAGGGCCCTCGGTTTCTTACTGAGAGCACCCAGGTAAGGAAAGGACTTGAGCCATCCAGGGACAGCAATACCAGCTAGGCCTTCTGTTGTCTGGAGATTGAGTAAAAACAGAAGAGCATAGGAAAACACTTATTTTTTTAATAGTCTAATTCTCAGCGAAGTCAACTGTGTATTGTCAAGAGGACAATGGCCTTTTGAGCTTTTTGCTGCAAGAGCTTCATTTATAAAGGCCCGAGTCAGAGCCATTTGTCATGAGGAGTAATGACAACCTGACTGTCTGGTCAGGACTCAGACAGCAGTCTGTAGGTGTGTTTTTCATTCCTTTAAATTACAGCCTCTCTCTGAGGCAGTTAATCCCAGGCATTTAACAAGAGTTGCTGCTGTGTGTCTCTCCCTTGTTCCAGAGATGCATTTTCTTGTATTTGGCATTTGTCTCAGATGCCTTATTGTTTGAAGGGTGTTTTTCTCCTTATAAAATCTTTTACAAGAAAATCTTATTTTCTTCCCCCTCTCCTTCCCAAATACCCCTCTGAGAGTTAATCAGAGATGCACAGAATTCAACAACTGGGAAAGCCATTAATAACTCCGCCAGCTTCTGTCCTGCTGGCTTAACGGCAGCTTCTGGCTGATGAAATTGATGAGGATTTCTCTGGTGTTTCCCTGAAAAGCATTTTGGTGACAGAGTCCTCCTGTGAAGGAGGAGCAGTACCAGCATATTTGCATATTCTGCTTCTTACTGGCTGGGTTTGTTTGCTTTTTTTTCCCCAAGTCCCCTTGGGAGAGAGCACAGGCTGTGTTCCATTCAGCCCCGGTACAGAGCACCTTCGCCATTCCTAAGGTGAATGGTCTGTCTGGGTCTGCCTTCCCCCCCTGCTCATCTGGCAGACAGCCTCTGGGCCACGCACATTCAGTCTCAGCCTCACTCACTTGGCCTTCTTCAGCCTGTGCAGCCTCGCCTCACGTTGATCTTACAGACAGCACTGAAGTGAGTGGCAGAGTCTGTGTGGCTTTGTAAATGCAGCATTAGTTTAAGTACTTTTAAGTCCTTAGCCCTTTTCTTGGAACTCTTAGCACTCTCCCTCTCCCCTTCTCCTGTTTCCCATCCCCACTGCAGATATGCTATGCACTGAAATTGGTATCCTCGGCTGAACTGCTTACTTCTGAATCCTCCCTTCTTTCTAGACTACAGAATCTAGGGTCATGAGTTGTTCTTTTCACCTCTAGTTTACTTGGAGCCTTGCCTTTAGTTAGGGATTTTTGTGGTCGGTACTAATTCCCAGAGCCTTTATCCCTCTCCTTGCCTCACTTGTCCCGCAGTCGAACCTTCTGGCCTTTGCTACCTTTCCCATTCCTGTTTTCAGGGTTTTTCCTGGAACAGTGTTGGAGCTGTTTTCTCCTAGATGTTCTTTGTTGTTCTCTCACTGTGTGTTCATCGCATTCCACAGTTTTCTAATAGTTCTGAGGCCTGTGCTCTCATTCCTGTCCTTCTATGCTAGAGTCCTCAATGCTTTTAATTTGAAGTCTTCTCTGTACTTTATTGAGATGCCATTTAGCTCCTACTTCTCCATCATTTGTCAAGATGTTAAGCTGAGGGCCAGCAGATACATCTCCACTCAATGTATAACGTCTCTCATGTTGCCGAATGTGACCATCAGTCTGAGACTTTGTGTCTGAGCCAGCTGATCTCATTTGTATTTTCTTATATATCCCCCAGTAATCTGTGAATACTATAAATCCATTATCTCTGGCCATGTTTTGTGTCCCACCCCCCTTTTTCATATGGAAGGAGAAACTGAATCAGAAAGGAGTTGATTGGGGCGCCTGGATGGCTCAGTCGGTTAAGTGTATGACTCTTGATTTAGGCTCAGGTCATGAATTCAGGGTCATGAGATCAAGCCCCGAGTTGGGGTCTGTGCTGAGCGTAGAGCCTGTTAAAGATTCTCTCTCTTTCTCTCCCCCACCCCACCCCTGCGTGTGCTCTCTCTAAAAAGAAAGAAAGAAAGTTGTTTGTCGGTTTTAATAACAATGAAAAGAGGCTTGTGAATTATGTCGAAGGAGCCCAGTTTTCCCCCCAGCCCTGATGTATTTGTCCATTTTTCTAAATTGTCTCCCTGTGTCCTTTCACCAAGGCTTGTGCCCAAGTCTTTGAGCCCTGGCAACTGCTGATCAGAATGATCTAGTGCACTGGCTTCTCCTTCCCTACTCTTCAGCCCTGCTGACGCCAGATAGAGACCTGTTTGTTGTCCAGGGGGAGAGGAATCTTTGGACCTTGCAGAAGCCAGTTGTCAGCTCCGCAGTGTGATTGATTCTGGGAAGGCAGCTCTCTCGCAGAGCTATGGAGGAAGCACTTGCATTTATCCCATGGTGCTCCTTTCTCTGGCTTAGTTTCTAACCTTTTGAGGCTTAGGGACCCTTTTTAATTTCAAAATGTTTTCTAACTTTTCTCATGATAATTAACTGTACTTTCAGTGCCCATTGATAAGTAAAATATGCTGTTATGAAAAGCTGTCGAATTCATTTGTACTTTTTTTTTTTAAAAGATCTATTTATTTGAGAGAGAGAGAGGGAGGGAGAACATGAGCGAGCCTGGGGAGGGGTGGGGGCAGAGGGAGAGAGAGAATCCGAGAATCTCAAGCAGACTCCCCACTGAGCTGGGAGCCTGACTCCGGACTTAATCTCATGACCTTGAGATTATGACCTGAGCCGAAATCAAGAGTCGGACGCTCAACTGACTGAGCCACACAGGCGCCCCTCATTTGTACTTTAAAGTGAATTGGTACTTTGATCAAAATTTGAAGCTACATATATTTGAAAAATCATAATACACTTAATTTGAGAACTATCTTATTTGTTTGATACTCATTTTTTTTCTGTATGCATGTGGCTACCGAGATCTTATAACAATTTGTGGGCTCCCCAGAGCTGCAGTCTCCTGGTCAGGAACTTCTGATTTCATTGTTTTTTTGTTTTTGTTTTTGTTTTTTTTTATTTATTTGAGAGAGAGAATGAGAGAGAGTGTACATGAGAGCAGGGAGAGTCAGAGGGAGAAGCAGACTCCCTGCTGAGCAGGGAGCCCGATGCGGGACTCGATCCTGGGACTCCAGGATCATGACCTGAGCCGAAGGCAGTCGCCCAACCAACTGAGCCACCCAGGCACCCGATTTCATTGTTTTTATAACCTTTTTACTTTCCATATAGTCTCTTCTTTTCTCTTTCTCTCTTTCTGTCTCTTTCCCCTTTCCTCTCCCTTCATCTGTAGAGTTTCAAGTCAAGGGGATATGATATGTTAAGGAAAACAATAGTATGCCTTCTCTTTGGGGAAAATAAAGAGCAAGTGCTGACTTTTAATGGATCAGCTTCCAATATCTCTCATATTGATTTCTCTGTTAATGCTCAGCATCCAGTCCCACCAAGATATAAAAACCTTCCTAGGCTTTCATTTCTGGCTTGTAAAGCTCCCAGTGGTCCATTTGAAAGCTAAAGTATTAACTTTAGTTCCAGGGCCAGTTTGAAGATGATCTCATTAAGTTGAAGATAATCCAAAGGGAGAATTCAGAAAAAATACCAAATCAGGCTTTCAGAGGTTCATTTATTTTGTGAAGTTGGTTAAGCAGCTGATTAACTGCACTGTCCAGCCGGTGCCCTTTGGCTTATTGTTCCTTTGATGCATTAGAAACTAAGCCACGTGAAGTCCCTGTCTTGTAGGAGGCAGTGGAGTATAGTGGAAAGAGCAAGGGCTTCAGAATCAGATAGATATGCTTTGAATCCTGCCTCAGCCACTTACTAGTTGTGTGACCTTGGGCATTTGCCTTTCTGGTCCTTAGTTTCCATATCTGTAAAACAAAGCTAATAATACCTCATGGGATAGTTAGAAGGATTAAATAGGGTAACATGTTAATAACCTTTATATTAGAGGGGCGCCTGGGTGGCTCAGTCGTTAAGCGTCTGCCTTAGGCTCAGGTCATGATCCCAGGCTGCTGGGATCGAGCCCTGCATCGGGCTCCCTGCTCAGCGGGAAGCCTGCTTCTCCCTCTCCCACTCCCCCTGCTTGTGTTCCCTCTCTCGCTGTCTCTCTCTGTCAAAATAAATAAATAAAATCTTTAAAAAAAAAAAAAAAACCTGGGGCGCCTGGGTGGCTCAGTTGGTTAAGCGACTGCCTTCGGCTCAGGTCATGATCCTGGAGTCCCGGGATCGAGTCCCACATCGGGCTCCCTGCTCAGCGGGGAGTTTGCTTCTCCCTCTGACCCTCCCCCCTCTCATGTGCTCTCTCTCTCTCTCTCTCAAATAAATAAATAAAATCTTAAAAAAAAAAACCTTTATATTAGAACTTAGTAGATATTTAATAAATGGTGGTTATTACTATTGCTTTAACAGACCATAAAGAAAACACCTAGACTTTTTTCTGTTTACTCGAATGCTTGGGATTACATTGTCTAATACTCTTCATCATTGCCAATTTTGCAGTCTAAAAGGGACTGCCTAGTCTTTTTCTTGTGTTGTTTTTCTTTCACTTTTCATGAGTGATTTTTTTTTTCCACATCAAAGACCTAAACAGACTCATTTAGAGATAACCATTTGCTGAATGAAGTTGATGGGGGAATTCTTTTCTTCCTTCAAGATTCCCCAAAGCCAAAGTTTCTCTGTATCTTTCTTTTTTTTTTTTTCCTCTGTATCTTTCAATCTAGAAAGAGAAGTTTATATATTTCCATTCTGGGTCCCCTGGAAGATCTAAACTTGATTTCCATTTCAGATGCTACAGGGTTCAGAGATCACATTAACTCATGAAAAATCATCCTCCTTCTTACTGAACTGTCAGCAAATGCTCATAAATCTTTTAGTTGAGGTACTCCAGAAATGTAATATATTGTGCCATCCAAATTAGTAAGCAACCTAATGACTAATTTCTCTGGGTTCTTCACCTAAGTGTAGAAATTTCGTTTGGGGAATGTTTGTCTTTTGGGCTGATGGCTGGTTCTGCTTAAGTGACTCTCTTATATACAGTCTTCTTGTTTTCTCCAGGGACAATGGTGACAGATCCAGGCACCGAGCTCCACGCAATGCCCGGATGTCTGCACCTTCACTTGGACGCTTTGTTCCAAGGTAAGAACTGGGTAGCCAGCCTTTGTGAGGGAGCCTTTATGAGAGCCTGGGATTTCGTTTTTAAACCTACTTTCTGGACTTTGGATTCCGTATCTGGAATTATTTCCTGGTGAGCCTATAATCCAGCCCTGCCACTTAAAGACTTGATAGGAGATGATTGGCCACAATGAAAAGAGATAGAAAAGTGCCTGGGGAGTATCCTATTCAAGATTAGAAGCCTGCAAAACTGCAGAAGAAAGATCAGGAAGGAGATACAAGTCTGCAGAAGGACAAATTCCAGGAATTTTTATAATGTGCTGGGCTTCTGTGGATTCCTAAGTTTAGTGGATCCCTTAGCCTTGGTTATTGGGGGGTAGGTGGATAGTATATCTCCTTTGTTTTATGGTAGTCTTTCATAGGCTTTTCACATGTGGTTCCTTCTTGTAGGCGTTTCTTGCTGCCTGAGTACTTGCCTTATGCGGGGATTTTTCATGAACGTGGACAGCCTGGCTTGGCTACTCACTCTTCTGTTAACAGGGTCCTGGCAGGTAAGGAAATGTTTCTTCGGATTTTGAAAAGTTGAAGGGGCAGGGAGCCAGATAAAGCTTTCCCCCCCTTTACCTATGTTGATGTAATGGCATCTTGTCATGTGGCTGAATACTCTGTTTTGAGGTCTTGTACCCAGTTCCTTACTTCAAGGCAGGAAGCTAGAATGGAGCGAAGCTGTTTATCTTGCCCATTCCCACTTCCTTCAAATATCTTTTTTTTTTTTAATTGTTTAAACTCTTTGTTTCTTAATCCAGCAATTAGATTCTAGCTATGCTTTTAATTGAATGATAAAGGTGTCTTGTTCATGTTTTGGTTGGTGAGATACTCATGAACCAGATCCTGTGATTTAATTAGGAGCTTAATGCACACCTCTTCAACCCTTCGCTCATCTGCCAGCAGATGGAGTTTCCAGGCACTGTGGAATCTTCCAGGGAAGGAGGAGGAGGAGAAGAGACCCATAAGGCTGGCTCAGAAACCTCAGAAACAGAAAATGGGCTGGACAATGCCAGTTGAGGCAGTTTTATGGTGACTGAATAGCTTAGTGACCGTTTTTGGCCTAAGCTACATGGTGTGACCAGGCTCTCAGACGTAGTATGTGCTGCTGCTTCTGGGCAGTGTCTAGAGAAGGAAACAAAGCAGAATTCTGTTTTTTTCTTTTTTAAAGATTTTGTTTTTTATTTATTTGACAGAGAGAGACACAGCGAGAGAGGGAACACAAGCAGGGACAGTGGGAGAGGGAGAAGCAGGCTTCCCGCGGAGCAGGGAGCCCGATATGGGACTCGATCCCAGGACCCTGGGATCATGACCTGAGCCGAAGGCAGACGCTTAACCGACTGAGCCACCCAGGCGCCCCTGTTTTTTTCTGACAAAGGTTATTTCCCCATCACACTCTTTCCTCCACTTCCCCCTCACCTCCAGTGCCAGCCTCTAAATTTATGTATGTGAAGGCATAAAAGGTATAAAAATCAGTCCACGTTTAGGTGTGTCTTTAATAAGCATTTATTAAAAATTTCTTAAAGATACTATGTTTTGGAAAATCTGGGCCATGTAGTGGTTAAAGGTAGGAAGGGATCTGGGTGAGGCAGTAACACTGTCAGCCTGGGAGAATGTGATTTCTAACCAAGCTATGACAGCTGGAAGGCCACAGGATCTCTGGTCTCCCCTAGGTAAGACTATCCTTGACCCAGTGTCAAGGCCTAGAAGTCCTAGAAACCTCAGTGGTTTCTCTGCTAGCCACCAGACTCTTTGTCGGCCCAGGCTTGGCCGGGGAGCAGACTATATCTGGGTCCCCTGACAACCTTGTCTGAGGACCTCTGGCCCTAGTGGGTAAGCAGACGCCATGCCTCGGTGCCTCTCCATGCTTGGTGTTTCTGTGTGGCTTGGCTGATGGCATGTGGAAGCTCCTCACTGGCAGATAATCACTTGCTGCCAGGCAATACTATAGAGCTCTTCTCCACCCTTTGTTCCAGACATCTGCCTGCATCACCCCACACAGCACCTCCTGTTCCTCTACTGCTAGAAAATCTCTGTTTCCTTGGCATTTAGCTTTGCTTGGGAACAGCTGTATGTTTATTTCTTCCTTAGATTTAAGAACTCTACTGCCATTTCCTGTTTCCTACTTTATGCCCAGAGGTCTGACCCCCAAATGGCCCACTTTCACTTATGGATACTTTTGAATATAGGGGTTGTGTTCCAGCAGGCAGCTGTTAACAGATATGAAATCTACTGAGAAAAGTTCTCAAAGAATGCAAAGTATCTCAAGGGGAAGGAAATCTAGATTCTCAAGAACCTCACTCTTGAATTAGGTTAGCAGATGGTTTCCATTCACAATTAAACCAGTTTCTTCTGTTTTCTCAAGGTACACATTACAGAGAACCTATTGGTCTTTTCGTAAAGGCCCTCAAAGTTTGTAGATAACAGGTTTCCTCTGCTGTCCAAAAGTAGTGTGTTTCTATGAAACCTTATGCAAGCCAAAATGGCGCAAAGCGAAGAAGCAATTACCATTAATTTATATGGAAAACATTTTTAGTATACCCAAACCCAAAAAATAACCTCTCTCAGGCTTTTCTGATACCTTAGGACACATCTTGCTAACAGATGCACACAATAAATTGAGATAAAGCACAGATGTGCTCACAGACACAGTTCAAAGCTATGGCAGCTTGATGCTGAGAGTGCATGCTGCCTCTGTAACAGCTCACTGTAAAGCAAATGCTGAACGCTATTTTCACTTTTCACCTATTTTCATAAGAGTGAAAGTCCTCTTCAGATTTCCTTCAGTTAGTGAAAACAAGGTACTAATGTTGGTCTTTTGTAAAAGTGAAGTGGTGTAACACAAACTTTCAAGAAGTGGGGGCGGGGGGGCGGTACCTGTGTTTGGATGTCCCTCCAGATTCTGTTGACAGCTGTATTACTTCTGTTCGTCTCTTGAGAAAATTCCAAGAATAATAACAACAACCAAAAAAAAAAAAAAGAAGCCTAACATTTATTGAGCACTTGCTGTATACTAGAGAGTATTTTAAATGCTTTTCCAGTTATATTTCATTTCTTTCTTGCAATAATCCTGAGATAGGTACTATTACCTAATTAACAGTGGAGGAAACTAAAGCCCAGAAGGCTAACTTGCCCAGGGTGATACAGCTAGAAGTTGAGGAGCCAGAACTGAACCAGGCAGTGGGACTCCAAAGCTTCCTAGTCTGCCTCCCTACAGTTATTTTAAAGGACAAAGTATCAAAATAGCATGCTTCTTCTAGGACCTTAATCTGGAAGAGGGAAAGAGCTCCCAGGGAAATTGGCTGATTTCCAGGGTTTTTCTTAATTGCATTAATTCCTGGTTTTATTTATTTATTTATTTATTTAATCTTTTTAAAAGATTTTTATCGTCAGAGAGCACGAGCACACAAGCAGAGGGAATGGCAGGCAGAGGGAGAAGCAGGCTCCCCGCTGAGCAAGGAGCCTGATGCGGGACTTGATCCCAGGATTCTGGGATCATGACCTGAGCCGAAGGCACTTAACCGACTGAACCACCCAGGTGTCCCTAATTCTTCTGTTTTAAGCAGTTTCTAGACATAGCTTTTTATGACCCAGTGGTGCTTGCTGAGGAAAATCATTATGTAGTAGCCCTTTCTTTGAGCCTTCTAGCCCTCATGGATGCAGATTTTTGCTTTTTATTAAACTTACTGTGATCATGTAATAGAGCTCCTGTAATAACGGCTTTTGGAGTGAAAGACAAATTGGCCTGTTAGCAGTAAGCACTCCCAGTTTTCCTGGAAAGGCAATTTCACTTGTATGATTGGAATGACGTTGTAATGGTTTCAAAACAATTATATTCAACAGGTATTTGTTGTGTAGCTATGTGCCCGGGACTGTTCTAGGCTACCAGAGTGAATAAGAGGCATGATTCCTGTCCTCCTATAACTCCCAAGTCTAGATGGTTGACCATACCTCAATCTGGCTGTTTGGTTCTTAGCTCCAAACATAAAGCCAAACCTTTTTTCTTTTTTTAAAGATTTCATTTATTTATTTGAGAGAGAGAGAGAAAGCACAAGCAGAAAGAGGGGCAAAGGGAGGGGTAGAGGGAGAAGCAGGCTCTTCACTGAGCAGGGAGCCCGATGAGGGGTTATCCCAGGATCCTGGGATCATGACCTGAGCCGAAGGCAGATGTTTAACAGAATGAGCCACCCAGGTGCCCCAAAGTCAAACCCTTTGAAAGGTGAATGCCTTTTTGCAGGGATGAAGCAAAAACACACCTGCAGTATTTGGAGGTGTGACCAGTACTATGGTGGCAAATGAGTCTCCAGTGGACCCGTAGCCAAAGCCATTCAGTCATCAACAAAAAATGGATTTGCAGAAAATTAAGATCCATTCTACCCACTTCCTCCCACATGAACCTGAGAGTGGTAATAGAAAACAGAAGCTACTACAGAGAAGTGTTTTGATTGTTAATTTCCATCTCTTCTTCTTTATCTTGGTGCCTTCCCCACAATTCTGTAGGTTCCTGGTGGCCTCTAGTCACCCATCAACCCATGCCATGCCCCTTCTTTGGTAACACAAATTCTGAACCTATACTTAAAGTAGTGTAAGTAAATTTAAAGCTCCTGCAACTCTGTCAGGTGTATTTCTGGGGAAACACACAGAAGTCTGGGGAGCTCCCCCTGCTGACTTTTTAGTAGACAGCTCTAGCTCTGTGCAGTAACAGCCACTGATAATAAAGAAGGACATAAAGTTAATGACTGCCTGTAGTGAGCCACGTGCTGTCCTAAGTGCTTTCCCATATATTACCTCCTGTAATCATTATGGCAACCCTGTGAAGTAGATCATGCATTTCCGTTTTGCAGGGAAGAAAACTGACATTCAGAGAAGTTAGGTCACTTGCCCAATATAACACAGTGAGAGGCAGACCTAGAACTTTAAACCAGGTCTGTCTGCCTGACTCATAATCTTCTGTGCCATGTTTTGCCTGAGTTCAAGTAGGGGGTATCTGCCAAAAGGCTTGTAAGCTTACAATTTTTTCTGCATGTTTGAAGCCTCATAAAAGTGAAATGAGAAGCCCTGGCAATTACTGGAAGAACAAAAAACTTCTGAGGGATAGAGACCTGGGTAGTGTAGGGTATTAGTTATATGTCCTGCCTAATCTTTTTGACTTTCATCCTAATGAGCATCTGTTCCCAGCAGATGTGGACCTGATGTACTTAATTTAGTGTTTTGATTAAAATCAATGGGAAGTGTCAGGGTTTTCTTGCTCCTTGCTGCAGGTCATTGGGGCCTGGTCGAGTGTCCTGGGCTATAGATGGCTTTGTGCCCAGGCATCCTAATTTTTCTCTTATGATTTCTTCTTTGACCCACTAGACGTTTAGGAGTATGTTCTCCAATTTTCACATATTTGTGAATTTCCCAAATTTCCTTCTGTTGTTGGTTTCTTATTTAATGTCACTGTGGTATATGATTTCAGTTATCTTAAATTTATTGAAACTTGTTTTATGGCTTAGTACATGGTCTGTCCTGGCATATGTTACCTGTGTGCTTGAGAAGAATGTGTATTCTGTTGTTGCGTGGAATGTGCTGTAGATGTTGGGGAGAACTACTTGGTTGATAGTGTTGTTCAGGTTTTGTATATCCTGGCTGATTTTTGGTCTAGTTGTCCTACCCTTTGTTAAGAGTGAGGTATTGAAATTTCCAATTATTATTGCTGAATTGTGTATTTCTCCCTTTAGTTTTGTCAGGTTTTGCCTTATATATTTTGAGACCTTGTTGTTAGGTACATATATTTTTATAGTTGTTATGCCTTCCTGATGAATTTAACTCTTTTATCATTATAAAATATCCCTCTGTCTCTAGCAATATTGTCTTTAAATCCGTTTTTTCTTATATTAGTATAGCTACTCCAGCTCTTTTATGGCTGTTGATTGTGTGATATATATTTTTTTCTATCCTTTCAACTTTTAACCTATTTATTTCTTTGAATCTAAAGTAGGTCTCTTATAGAAAGCATATACAGTTGACCTTTGAACAATCGAGGGGTTAAGGGCACAACCCCCATGTAGTTGAAAATCTGTGTATAACTTTTGACACCCCAAAAACATAGCTACTAATAGCCTACTGTTGACAAGAAGCCTTACCAATAATATAAACAGTTGGTTAGCATGTTATTTTGTGTATTGTATGTATTATATACTGTATTCTTATAAGCCAGAGAAAAGAAAATGTTATTTAGAAAATTGTTAGGAAGAGAAAATACATTTATAGTACTGTATTGTATTTATCAAAAAAAATCCACATCTTAAATGGACCTGTGCAGTTCAAACCTGTGTTGCTGATTTTTGTTTTTTATACAGTCTTTGCCTTTGATTGCATTATTTAGTTCATTTACATTTAATGTTGTTGATACAGTTGGATTTTGTGTGCCATTTTGCTATTTCTTTTCTGTATTTCTAATGTCTTTTTTGTTCCTCTGTTTCTCCTTTGCTGACTTCTTTTATATTAAGTGGCTATCTTCTAATGTACCATTTTAATCTCTTTATTGATTTTTAAACTGTCTTTTATCAGGATCTACTTAAGACTTATACAGACTTAGTTCTGGTAAGATACAGAAACTTTGCTACACTATAAATCTATTCCCTTCTCTGTCCTTTGTGCTATTATTGTCATGTATATTACATCTATATATATTACAGACCCAGCAATGCAGTGTTAGAATAATTGCTTTATATAATCTCATGTCCCAGGCATCCTTCTGTTTATTGCCTGTTGTGGGTAAGACAGAGCTACCTCTTTTGTAAGACTTTACTTTTCCTTGTTAACTTTATTTTTGGTTGTCTTTTGCCTTTCTTAGATGTTCCCCATTTCCCTGGTACCTTAGAGAATTACTTTTAGGAGGCCTGTCTGGTCTAGCTTGGCCATGTAGGTGGGCATCTGGGGCCCTGGGCTTGCTGACTTTTAGGAATTACCTTGATTTCTCAACCTGGTATCATAGTTCTCTAATACAACAAATTACCTAATATAGTAGATCTTTGCTTGAATTGGCAAATCTGGGAAAGATGAATAGTATGTGTGAATACGGTTGAGGGCCATCATGGTATACTTAAATGAGTATGAACATAAATGAATAATAGTTCTGGTGTTGGGCCATTTATCTCCATGACTGGACTCTTTATCTCTCTGTCCTGTACCTCTTGGTACCTAGTAGCCAGGCAAATAAAGTGAGTGACACATTCCAACTCAACATCAATTAAGATGGCTGTTTATAAACCCCAGATAAATGGACAATTAGTAGTGGCGGTACTAGCTAGTGCTCCTTTAATAATTAACCCAATTACCTTTCATTCTGCTCCAGTGATGAAAGTGAAGGCGATAAGGGGCTGGCTTGGTTGCCTGGGAAACAGAGAAGTAAATGCAGCACTCCTTCCAGAGAACCCAGCCTTCCTAGATAGACACCTTACAGCACCCAAGACTTTTACTTACTTGGTGTCCACCAATCGCTGGAGTATTGGGGTCCTCTCTACCCCAGCCTTTTACTGCATCTCCTTATACTGCTAGTGAGAAGTGTGCTTATTGAGAACCAGGGTCTTAGTTTCTAAGCTTAATTGCCTTTGCTGCTTCAAGCTTTTCTAGGGAAAAATACTGGGCTTTGTCAATGAACTTTTATATCCCTTTTATATATATATATATTTTAAAGATTTTATTTATTTGACAGAGAGAGACAGCAAGAGAGGGAACGTACACAAGCAGGGGGAGTGGGAGAGGGAGAAGCAGGCTTCCCACTGAGCAGGGAGCCTGATGAGGGGCTTAATCCCAGGACCCTGGGATCATGACCTGAGCTGAAGGCAGATGCTTAATTGACTGAGCCACCCAGGCGCCCCTATCCCTTTAATATTATATGACTAAGTTTTTCTGTGCCTCTGTCTCTCCCCCAGGAAATTTCCTCTTGATCTTTACCTACTTGTTGACGCTTCCCCACCTGTGCCCTTTCTTTACTGTCATTTTGAAGTTTATGTAGCGCTTTTCTAAATGCTTAACATTTTCCAGGGCACTTTGGGTCTTATGAAAGAATTAAATGGTTCTGCCCTTAGGGAGTTGACAGTCTAGCCAGGGAGTGGCCTGATTTTCTATTTTGTTTTCGCCCTGCTACTAAAAATTTAATAATTCCCCTGGGACTTTAACTGCCAGTTCTGATTAGCTAAGGAGGATGCAGCTCAAACATGGTGTGGACTAAGGATTTATGTCTTTTGGGACAGTTTGAAGAAACTCTGACTGTGTCCCCATTTTTCTTTTGATTGGGTCTGTGAGGATGAGTAAGTGGGAGTTTAGGGAGGATAGCTGCCATTTATAGTATATAGTCTGCTTAGGAGGCATTATAGCAAAATGTTTGAGTTTGGGCTCCAGAGCCAGGCTACCTAGGTTCAAATATTCATTCTGCTACTTCCTAGCAGTGTTGTCTTGGTTAATTTATTTTACCTTTTGGGGGCCTCAATTTCTTTATCTGTAAAATGGGCATAAGAATAGTTCGTAGCTTATAGGATTGTTTAAAGGATTGAATGAGTTAAATGAGTGAAATTAAATGAATGAAACATTTAGAATAGTATTTTTTGGCACACAAGTATTCAGTAGATGTTAGCTATTATCATTATTATGATTTTTATTATAAATTTTGGAGACTAGGATGAGTTAGAACTATGCCAGTCTCCTCACTGATTATAACCTTACTGATCTCTCACTGTTTTTCTGTGTTCTCCCCAAGTGGGGCTCTTCCTGGGTTCCAAGCAGGACTTTTTCCCCTTTCGCTATGGTCAGTGAGTTGAAAATACTGTGGACCTTTTGTTCTATGGCACCAACAGATGGTAACCTGAGAGTCCTTGTGTTGATAATTTGACAGTCTAGTGTGTCCTCTGTTGCCTGTAGTCATGTTCCTCAAGCAGGGAAGAATACAGGAGTCACAAAGTTTGCATATGACAAACTATTTTCTGTCCCCCATCAGGACTTGTGTTGATAAAATGAGCATCTACTCAGCAGACCGAGTGTTTGCTTCTGTGTACCCATGGCAACGTGGGATTCTCAAAGTGTAGTTCCTGGACCAGTATCATCATTACCTGGGAAAGTGTTATAAATGCAAATTCTTGGGCCCTACCCCAGGCCCACTGAATCAGAAACTCTGGTGGTAGCCCCCAGGAATTTGTGTTTTAAAGAGTCTTGTAGGTGATCATGATGTACTTTAAAATTCGAGAACTCACTGAGCTAGAAAAAGATGCAGAGACAGAGGCATGGGAAGAGATGAGGTGGTAATACCAGGACCCCAAGATACATTAGTGCTGGTGAGACCCTGTTGTATAACTCTTCTTCATCTGGAGCTGTTACTAATGGGGAAGAATGAATGAATTCTTAATTACATACAGAGTACTCAGCTGGTATATCAGCCATTTTGATTCAGTGAGCATTTATTGAACTTCTGTTGTTTAATGGTACAGTGTTAGGTGTCCAGATGAACAAGACATGATCTCTGCCCTCTAAAGCTTACCACCTCCTAAGTTGGTATTATGCTAAATGCTAGACTAGGAGTATAAACAGAAAGCTGGTTGTGGGAGCTCAGCACCTTACAGTATTTCTACAGCAGGAAGTGAGAGGAATTGACCTATGTAACCTCTCTCCCAACTTTTTTTTTTTTTTGAAAGATTTTATTTATTTATTTGAGGTAAGAGAGAGAGTGAGAGAGCACGCGAGCCATGGGACAGAGGGAGAGGGAGAAGCAGGCTCCCCACCAAGCAGGGAGCTTGACGTGGGGCTCGATCCCAGGAGCCTGGGATCATGACCCGAGCCAAAGGCAGACGCTTAACTGACTGAGCCCCCCGGGCACCCCTCTCTTCCAACTCTTAACCAATTTTTCACCTGTTCCTCTTCCTTCTCCCAAAAAGAGAAATATTAATGTCAGTATATCTGGATTGAGACCCCACTGTTTACTTGTACTTTAAGCTTTCTGTATTCTGGGGCTTCCCTAGACATAGAGTGATCTCACAGCTTATTAAGTCCTGTGGTCGTCTACTCCTTAGAAATACTAGTCATTTTGAAGGTGCCAACTTAAGATGGCCTCTAATTTTAAGTACTCGGTGTAATGCCAGAACCTTTATGTCTCTCTTCTTAGGTTATGTTTGTTTTGTGCTTTGACATGTTTTGTAACCCCTCAAAACAAATGATACTGTATAGAAATCTACAGAGGAGATGTGAGGAAAGAAAAAGCTAAAATGTGAGGTCAAAGCCCATATTTTCTAGTGGAAGCAGTAGCCAGACAATCTCCACTTTATTTGAGATTAGAGATCTTCTGCAACCCCTGGAAAGACTTGGAACAATCCTTTTGCTGTCCCATCTACTCCATCAGTTTTACCCACATGATCAGTATAAATGCTGGAAGCTAATAAACCATGCTAACCTTTCACCTCTCCTTTTTAAAACTCTACACTCACATAAGCTTTTCTTTCTCTTTCTCTTTTTATGAGCGCAAGCAGCCTCATTTATTCCAAACTGGCTGGAAATGCCATGGAAGCTGGCAGACAGCACCTCTCACCCTCTTTACCAAAGTAGAGCCAACCTGTGGGTGTTAATTTCCTTTCTTTAACAACTGCTAATCCACAAAGCCAACTCTTCCCCAGGGTCCTTGTGCCACTCAACTGGAAGCCAAGAGCAAGCATGGATATCTTGGTATAAGCCATGATGTGGAAAGAGGCACCTGCGGGTGGGTGACCAGGGACCTTATGGAGTGTTGAGACTTCCTGGAGGTGTTTCTTTTGGTCAGGAGTTAATTTTCACCCCAGAGCCAGGTAGTTATCCTGTAGCCACAGTTTCTCATTATTACAGGGCTTCTGAGATCGGTCCCTTGGTTTGTCCTAAGCCCAGTTCACTGCAGCTGTATGCACCATGCAGAAGGGGCCCAGCTTCACTCCTGTTGTTTTGAGCAGTGGGACTATATTCTTTGGGAATGCCTGCCTGGCAATAAACTCATGATTTTTACTCTTTTTTTTTTTTTTAATTTTTTATGATTTTTACTTTTGAGGCTTATGGCTGGCAAAGCACATGCTGGAAGTATTTGTTCCTAAGCAGAGAATTTAACTAGTCTAGGCTACAAAGGAACAGAGGGAAAGCTGAACAGGAGGTAAAAGGTCAAAGTTCCCAGTGGAAACAAGGGTATTGTTCAGGAAGGTGAGGTGTACTTTAAGCATGTGAGGAGGATATATATTACTTATTTTCATAAATAAATCTGGCTAGAAAGGTAAATTTTCTCCAGAATCTGCCATATTGCCAGTGGCTGCTTTTGGTAGTACCTACTGGTTTTTTCAACAGCAAGATTCTACCAAGGTCTATTAATTATAGTTTCCCTTGGACTGGTAACATAAATGAAAGGACTGACATGGAAATATGCACAGCCTCTCCTGCCTATTAAAGTTTTACCTGGGCAAATATGTCAGAGGCTGTGCTAGTTCTATAGCAGCACTTAAAATTATCCAACGTTACCCTGCATGCTGAACTGGCAAAGGGTTGTGAAAAGAAAGAACGTGGTAAGTCAAGCTTAGCTTTGACCATGAGCTAATATTGGATCACATTTGCAAAATGTAATGGCTATGGAATATGGTGCTTCAAATGTGCTTTTTTTGTTTGTTTGTTAAGATTTTATTTCTTTATTTGCCACACAGAGAGAGGGAGAGAGCAAGCACAAGCAGGGGGAGCGGCAGTCAGGGGAGAAGCAGGCTCCCCGCCGAGCAAGGAGCCCAATGTGGGGCTTGATCCCAGGATCCTGGGATCATGACCTGAGCTGAAGGCAGCTGCTTAACCAACTGAGCCACCCAAGCGCCCTCAAATGTGCTTTAAAAAACAAAACAGACCAAAAAACCTAAGGGCAGTTACGGTATGCTAAGTACTGTTCTAAGCACTTCTCACATATTCACTTAATCTTCATAACATTCTAGTGATGCCCTGTTTCTACTCATTTTTGCAGATGACGAAACTGAGGCATAGAGAGATTGAGTAGTTTGCCCAAGACCACAGCTAGTATTGGCAGAGTGGGAATTGGGGATGCAAGCAGTCTGGCTTTAGATCAGGACTTTTCAAACGGAACCATCATGGGGTATGGGTGACTCCTTGTTGGTAGAAAAACAGACTGAAATTTAAACTCTGGCCTTACTTTAAAGAGAACAAAAATAATTTGTTTGGTTCCCGAGACTGCTACTGGGGAGGGGGCTACGAATTCTGCTGTATTCTTGTTGCAGCTCCTTTGCCCTAGAAAGGGGGCCCTGTAGAAATACATTCCCAAACAATGAATCCTGAAGAGGTAATTACACTTTTGCCATCCCATTGGGAAGAAGGCTGGGGCAGTGATTACATTCCGAAACAAAGCTGTTCGGGTATAATTGCACTGTGCTGCTCTTATCAGTCTGGGGAAGGCAGGCCTCTGGGCTCCATCCTCATTTGTTTTTAAGATGAAATCCGAATAGCATTCAATTAATAGGCAAGACCCAGGCACAGGGAAGTCAGCCAGAAGAGCCAAGAGGACATTAACTTGCTATTGCATTTTCCTTCTACTTAAGTTTTGCAGACCTTTAAGTATCAGCAAATTTGAGGGAGAGCCCATCAGAGAAAATGTATTTGCTGCTAATGAAGGGTTGGAGACCCCAACTTAGAGGCTGTGCCCCAAAGCCCTCATTGGTCTTTATGCAAAGAGATGGTTGGGTAGCAGTGAAATTTCCCTCTTCCGTCAGCAGCTTTTGCTCTATCAAAAGATGGCCGGCCCCTCCCTCAAATCTTTCTCTAAGACTTCTAGCATATATGTTTTTTCATGTATGTGGCTTCTAGTCATGGATCAAAAAGCTCCTCTATGGTTCTATTGAGATAATAAGGCTGACTTTTGTTAAATTTCGGCAATAATCTCTAGGTCTGGCCTGGAAGAAGAAACAACACTAATTTAATTGTTTTGTGTTATGATTCAGAGAGTACAAAATGGCCGATGGCCTCTTAGGCATGCTTGTTGAACTAGAGCAGAGAAGGGGGGTACGGCTGGATGTTATCAGGCTGTGGGTTGCATAGATCCTTCAGAAGTGGCGTAGCCTTGGGGTGTCTGGCTGGCTCAGTCGGTAGAGCCTGCGACTGTTGATCTCAGGGTTGTGAGTTCCAGCCCCACATTGGCTGTAGAGATTACTTAAAATCTTAAAAAAATTTTAAAAAGTGGTGTAGGCTTGGCCATTGCATCAGTTAGCCCTTTCTGCCTCACAAACCACCCCAAAATTTATTGGCTTAAACCAGCATATATTTTTCTCAAAATTCTGTGGGTTCAGTGTGCAGTTTTTCTGGTCTGGGTCGACGTGGCTACTGTTTGTGGTCAGTTGATGGCTTGGCTGGATATGTATGGTCTTGATGTATAGGCAGAATAATGGCTTGCCAAAGATGTCCACATCCTAATTCTGGGAATCTGGGAATATGCTTTCTGTGGCAGCAAAAACTATGCAGATCTGACTGAAGTTACAGATTTTGAGGTGCGGGGAGGAATTATCCGTATGGACCCACCCATTCTAATCAAATGAGACCTTAAAAGGGGAAGAGAAAGGATAGTCAAAGACATGCAATGATAGAAGATGGAAATGGCCCTCAGCTAACAAACAACAAGGAAATGAGGACCTCAGTCCTATAACTGCAGGGAACTGAATTCTGCCAGCAACCCAAAGAGCAGGGAAATAGATCATCCCCTAGAGCCTCCAGAAAGGAATACAGCCCTACCAACGCCTTGATTTTAGCTCCATGAAGACCCATATTGGATTTCTGACCTGCAGAACTGAAAGCTAGTAAATTTATATTAAGCCATTAAGTTTGTGGTAATTTCTTTTTTTTTTTTTTTAAGATTTTATTTATTTGACAGAGAGAGAGAGACACACAGTGAGAGAGGGAACACAAGCAAGGGGAGTGGGAGGGGGAAAAGCAGACCTCCCGCAGAGCGGGGAGCCCGATGCGGGGCTCGATCCCAGGACCCTGGGATCATGACCTGAGCTGGAGGCAGACGCTTAACGACTGAGCCACCCAGGTGCCCCAAGTTTGTGGTAATTTCTAATGGTAGCCATAGAAAACTAATATACAGATGGCTTCATGGACATATCTGGCAGTTGGCAGGCTGGTTAGCCTCAGCTGGGATGATTTATCTCTTTACTGTTCACCAGTAGGTTACCTCATGCTTCTTCACGTAGAGTCTCAGGATTCCAAAGAGAAAGAAGAGAGGTCCGGCCTCAGTGCACAAGCACGTTTTAAGGCACTGGTTATGTCACTTTGTTTCATCAGCTAGAGCAAGCTACCGGGCTAAGCCTGGAGTCAGAGAGGGCACTCTCCAGGGGTGTGAATACAGGGAGGATTAACTCATTAAAGGCAATTACTGTAACATTGTACCACAATTTAGTAGATTTTTTGAGATCTGTGGTAGCCTAGTAGCTCACTCTAAGCAAATTGCCTTTTTTTTTTTTTAAGTGTCCTTACATGTACTTGAAAGTTCCAGCATTTCAAGGGATATAGATGTATAGATTTGGAACTTCAGAGAAACATCTTGGCTTAGATCATTATTTGGATTATTCAGAGAGACCTGAATTTAGGAATTACATCCAAATAGGAAGCTGTATCCTGGTTTTCTAGATACAATGTTTCAAAGAAACTACCTTTTATCTTTCTCTGGGTGTTTTCTGGGATGTAGCCCTCTATTTCTGTGTGCTGGAGGGTGAAAAGATGTGCAGAAGAGATTTGTGGGTGGTTGGGCCCCTTGGGGCCACATGTATTTCTGTGTAGGAGTAAGACTGGCAGAATTAACAGTACGAGCACTTACTAATCGGCTGTCAGTGAACTGGTACCTGTGGCATCATTTATAATCCGCAGCTCCTTTAACAGAAGCAACTTGGAAGAAAATTTCCTGAAAACTAAGGCAAGGGATCTTTGTGTGCCCAGTCACTGTGTCATGTTGTGCTTATTTATACCAGCAGTTGGGAGAAGCTAGAATTGAGTTCTTCTCAAGCATAGGACTTCGCTTTTGTTTGACTTTATTGATGAGACTGGTAAACAAAGCAAAACACGATGTTATGGGCTGCGAATGTGAATGCATGGATTGGACCTCAGGCACGTAGAGACAAATTTCATATTCACCAGTGATTCTTTTAGGACTTCCTTGATGTTCTTTCAGAGCCATCTCAGTGACTGGTAGGATGTAGACTCTGCTGCGGGCAATTTTGTTCAAAATGGGACAGCCTTGTACAAGAGAGGTGTATACTTACCATTGAGAATTTTAGCTGGCTTTGATGAGATCATCCAGCTCAACAGGGTACCCAGTATGCTTATTAAACATCTCTTTGCCCTGCCTCAAAGCCTAGCCAGGATTCAAGAAAGTACCATGAGGCAGAAAGGGAGCTGCTGCCACAACTTGAAATGTACATGTGTGACCATGTCTGCTACTAGAAAGTGAAGTGACATGCTCAGCTGAGCCTGGGATGGGGAAAATGCAGATTCCACTCCCAAGAGGAGGGGGAGCAGTGGTGTACCTTGGGAAGGAAGAACAGCACTGAGAATGGAAATGTACAGACTGTTTAAAGGGCTTATCTCCTACTCTCTGATAAGAGGCTCGAGTCTGTGGTGATGAGATCCAGCCAATATCCTTCTTTTCTTCTGCTTTTGCTCTTTGGGTCCCCTTCCCCTCCTATCTTTACGTTTATCTCTCATAGGTCACAGAATTTTAACTGGATTTTCTTTAAGGTAAAATGCATACAGCTAACGTAAGAGGTAATTGAGAGTTTATGAAAGCCACAGACTGTTTCTTGGTCTAAATATTTTCATTGATTCTGCTGAAGTGAGGTGACTGGGGAAAGTGGTAAAATGTTCTATTGCTTATTAGGTAAACTAATTAAACCTGAAAATATCAATGTAAAGCTGAGATAAGGTTTTTCGAACACCCAATTCCACCCTCATGTTCTAGGTGAAAAGACTGCAGGGAGAGCTTAGGAACACCTGCTCTGAAGAAGTTTCCAGCTATTCTCATCTTTGTCTTACCTCGGAAGAATTTTAGGGTCTTACGGAATAAAAGCAGCCAGCACCACGGGTTAGCTTGGGAATCTTTGGATACCTCTCTACCACTATTATCCAACCCAAGCCACCCCTAAAAATACGCCATCTAGGGGCGCCTGGGTGGCTCAGTCGTTAAGTGTCTGCCTTCGGCTCAGGTCATGATCTCAGGGTCCTGGGATCGAGCCCTGCATCGGGCTCCCTGCTCCGCGGGAAGCCTGCTTCTCCCTCTCCCGCTCCCCCTGCTTGTGTTCCCTCTCTCGCTGTGTCTCTCTCTGTGAAATAAATAAATAAAATCTTAAAATAAATAAATAAATAAATGAAAATATGCCATCTAAATGAAAACAGTGAGCTTGCTCTGCTGGCAGCTTCCAGACCTGTCCCCACTCAACCCCACCCATTAAACTGTTGACCCTAAGACTCATTTATAGACTTTCTCAGGCTGCCACTGGTACAAGTAACAAGAATTGGCCATAGAATTTGGAGATTGTAATGGTGAAAGAAAGGCCGACTGTCCTTTCATTCCCCTCAGACTTCATGTATACTTTTTGTCTCTTTCTATTCTTATTTCCCTGTTTTAAGTTTGGTTAGCATAGACTTACTAGTCTTTGTTTTCAGGCACCAAGTAGAGTTGTCTACCTTTTCCTTTATGTTATTAGTGTCTCAACCAAGTGGGAGAGGGGCTTTTTTCAAAGAGGCTAATGCAGCTTCTGGAGAGAGAGACTGTGTGTGTGCTCTTTCTGACACCCAAAGAAAAGCCATTGGAGTTTAGAAATTCTGAAAAAAATAATCTTAGTTTTGGTATTTTGGGATATTCTTTATTTAAAGATGCCTGCTTTTGGAGCACCTGGCTGGCTTAGTTGGTAGAGCATGTGTCTCTTGATCTTGGGGTTGTGAGTTCAAGCCCCACATTGGGCACAGAGCTTACTTTAAAAAAAAAAAAGATACCTGCTTTCTTTGCCCTCCTTATTTTGAATGCCACAATCTGCTATTCCACCTCCTTCCAGATCTGAGACCTTAGAATAAAAGTGAAAAATAGATGGAAAGAAATTATGGGAATCTATTTTTTTTTAAGAAAGAATTCTTTTTCTTTTCTTTTTTTTTTTTTTAAAGATTTTATTTATTTATTTGAGAGACCACAAGCAGGTGAGGGGCAGAGTCAGAGGGAGAGGGAGAAGCAGACTCCCTGCTGAGCAGGGAGCCCCACGTGGGGTTCGATCCCAAGACCCCGAGATCATGACTTGAGCCGAAGGCAGATGCTTAACCAGCTGAGCCACCCAGGTGCCCCAGAAGTTATGGAATTCTTAATATCAAGAGCTAAGCAATGTTGGTCAGAATTTGACTATTTTACATTTTACAATTTTACATGACTCATAATTTTTGTGTGGGGAGTATAACTGAAACAAACTATCAAACTGGGAATGGCCTAAGGGCCTTGTCTCTGAAGGAAAATGTGAGAATTTTGAATCCTTAGGCCTTTTAATTGTGGCAAATTGAATTCTGCTCAGAGCTCCTCGTATATCTTCCCTTTGTCTTTCCTTCATTGGGCAGTTTGTGATGGGAGGGGCTTTTTTTTCTTTTTAAATATTTTATTTATTAGAGAGCACAAGCAGTGAGGAGGGGCAGAGGCAGAGGGAGAATCCAACTCCCCACTGAGCAGGGAGTCCACTTGAGCGGCCTGATCCCAGGATCATGAGATCATGACCTGAGCCACAAGGCAGACCCTTAACCACTCAGGCGCCCCTGGGAGGGGCTTTTTTGTGTGATTAATAAACTCATCAAAGTTTATTCTAAACGAATACAGGTGAGATTAAGGTTCAGCCTACCTCCCAGAGACATGCATGCCTCTTTTCTCCTTCTTCAACCTAGGACCTAGGCATTAAACAGTTGATTCTTTCATTTATGGTCTCCTTTGGCTTTGGTGTTCTTAAATGTTGAACATTAGGAAATCTCAAGGAGTCACCCATACTGCTTGCTTTTGAGAAACCAAAGGTTTGAATTCTTTTAATCATGATTAATCCTTTGTATTCCAGATTATACCTAGCATTGAGCCCTGGAGGCTGCCTGCCATCTAGGTTGACTAGGATTTAAAGTTAATTGGGTTACTATTCCACTCAGAAGGATCTAATGTACTTTATTATTTATTTATTTTATTTATGCTGTTGAAAAGACTTTTTTCCCATTTAACAATGTATTCAATCCACCTCAACTCATTTTCTCCTCTCCTCTTCTCCACGCATTCAGGCTGATCCTATGAGAACATAGCGTGGTCCCCTCCTCATGTTACAGATCTATGGAACATCTCAAGTTGAGCTTTAAAATTTACATTTCTCAACTATATACTGTATTGCTTCTCTTCTGAACTTTCTTGACTTTTGCTTTTTCCTTCTCGTCTTTCTGCTCTAAAGACCATGTCCAGGATCTCTGTAGAAAAAGGTAGATAGGGATTAGGTATCCTTCGTGAACCAGGACTGTATTTCTCTTCTTGAGCCTAGTCTTATCTGCTAGCCATAGGGAAAAATCTCAAATGAGTACTAGTCCTTTGTAGGTTCTCCCCCTTCCCTCTGTCCAACAGACAGTATAGCTACACTAGAACAAAGGGCAGAATTTGGGGTAGCAATTAGGGTTTCTTTTTGTATTTGAGAAGTGTATGAATGGTTCTATTCTGTTCATATTGATCTTACATCTCAGAACAATTATTTCTTCGTTTATTCTCTTATTCATTGGAAACTATTTTACCTCACTGGTTCTAATATTTCCTGACTTCATTATGAAATTAATCAACAGGAAAAAATACCAAAACTGACTGATTTTATTTATTTATTTTTTTTTTTAAGATTTTATTTATTTATTTGACAGAGAGAGAGATAGCGAGAGCAGGAACAGAAGCAGGGGGAGTGGGAGAGGGAGAAGCAGGCCTCCCATGGAGCAGGGAGCCCGATGTGGGACTCGATCCCAGGACCCTGGGACCATGACCTGAGCCGAAGGCAGACGGTTAACGACTGAGCCACCCAGGCGCCCCAAAACTGACTGATTTTACAACTATATCCATTGCTATACAAATGGGTAATATAGTCTTGTTTTCAAGTTTGTGTGTAATAAATTCAATGGAATATCGTTTTTGAGTGCTACTATGTGCTAGGTCCTATGCCAAGTGCTGGGAAATTTTTTTTTTAAGATTTTATTTATTTATTTGACAGAGACAGCGAGAGAGGGAATACAAGCAGGGGGAGTGGGAGAGGGAGAAGCAGACTTCTCGCGGAGCAGGGAGCCCGATGCGGGGCTCAATCCTAGGACCCTGGATCATGACCTGAGCCGAAAGGCAGACGCTTAATGACTGAGCCACCCAGGCGCCCCAAGTGCTAGGAAATTTTTAACAGAAAAAAAAATTAGGTTAACTTCATTAAGAATCCTTCCATGTTCGATTATTTTCCTACCTTTTCAGTACTTTGAATTACCATTGTTACTCTGGATCCAGAAGTACTAGATTTTAGGTGATTCTTACCCCTGATCATTACATCACTGTCACAGTTTTCCCCACAAGTAACTGGAGAATAATTAACTTTATTCTATGACAAAGCTTTAACCCAAAAGATGTCAATAGAATATTTATCCTATCAAAGAAATGTGTTACAAAAATGCAAGCTATCACTTCTCTAGTTTTCCTTGTGTCTCTTCACCACACCTGAAGTTCCTACTACTCAAACCAGACTTCATTAGTCTCCTTTTCCTCAACAGACTGTTTTCTTTCCAGCTTTGGCTTCCTTCAATCAAGTCAGTCGTCTCTTCCTGGCTATCACAGAGGCTGTCATTCTGTTGTGATACAGGAGGATGTAGTCCTTAATGAGTGCCTTTGGCACTGTTTGTCAGTTGTTTACTTCCCAATGATGTTGCATTAAAGTTTTAATTAACCACTAAATTTAAGTTGACTTCTTAGTTGAGGCAGCTTTCTTTTCCTGAAGGCAGGCTGACTTTTGTTGCATAGCTTAGCACAGTGGCATGCCACCAAGTTTAGATCAGTGTATAAAATGCACATTTGCTAAAAAAATTTTTTAAATTGTTGATTTAGGGACTGAGGAAGTCACACACGTGTTCTAGAGTAGGATACAAGTTGGTAGGAGTAAGAGGTAAGAGGCTGGTGCCAAAGAAAGAGCTTGTGTTTCCCAGAGCATGTGAGAAGTTAGCCTGGTGAGTAGGTGAGTGAACAGTCTGGGCTTGGGACAATAGTCTGCTCATTGACACGGTACCAAAGTCCACTAGATAGGCTTCATGAGACATTGTCTTCTTATAATAGTGACTGTGTTTTTATTATTGCTGACTTGAGTGTTGTTATGAGTCTTTTAATCCCTTCAAATATACTGCCCCAAAATATAGTATGTATGTTGTGTTCACAAACCCAGATGTATGTTGTGAACACAGAAAGACTTGGGAACTACTGATCTTGTGTGTTGGAAGTTGAACTAGAAGTTGACAGCCTGGCTATTGTCATTCTGCCTCCTTCACTATATAATTTTTTTTTTTTAAAGATTTTATTTATTTATTTGACAGAGAGAGAGACAGTGAGAGCAGGAACACAAGCAGGGGGAGTGGGAAAGGGAGAAGCAGGCTTCCTGCCGAGCAGGGAGCCCAATGTGGGACTCGATCCCAGGACTCTGGGATCATGACCTGAGCCGAAGGCAGACGCTTAACGACTGAGCCACCCAGGCGCCCCCTTCACTATATAATTTAAGTGAGTCATTTAGTCTCTTTGTCCACTTGACAGGAGAGGATGTGGTGCTTACCTCCATGTTCCTTCTAGGGATTAAGTAGGAAAAAATGGCTAAGTACTCTAACTTCCTTTGGAAAAGATATCAAGTCAAAAGGAATAAAAGTAGATCTATGCCTTAGCACTCAGGTTATTTGCAGTACCTGAACTACATAAGACACATTGGGCCTGCCAACTTTGGATGTTCTGGTGACAGGAACACCTCAGTGCTAAGAGACAGGCTCAGGTGGCTGAAAAGGATCCAACTCAGCTTAATAAAAGGAGTCACTAGAGAACATCTGACTTGTGCTAGGCACCCTTGGGACATAAATATTGGTGGAACACAATGGAGGTGGTCACAGCTGCAGTAAGGAGGGAGGTCGGGCCTGTCCAGGGTTTGCGCATCATCTTTTCAGGCTAAATGTAGTTCATGACATGTCCTGACTATGCTTTCCTAATTATTATTTTGACCTCTTTTCCAAGCATTTAATATCAATCAAAGATCTTAGGCCATTGGCCACTCCTTTGTAAAAGTTAATGTGGTTGTGAAACGAAACCTCAAATATTGAAATAAAAAGTTATTCCTTAACCCCTTTGAGAGATTAAAAATGCCAACATAATCTTAAGGAAATAGCTGATAAAGTAAACTTTTATAACTGAATTAATTACTAGCTTGGAGAGAGGCCATATATATTAATAATAAGGGCAGCTGAATTCAAATTTCCTCTCACTTCTTACTAACTGGGTGACCATGGGAAAGTTGTTAAACCTCTCAGAGCTTCAGTTTCCTCATCTGTAGAATAGGGATTCAGTACGCCTTTCAGCAACTACCCTATTTAAATTGCCAACCCACCACCCCTTCCATTTTCCATTTCTCTTCCCTGTTGTGTAGTTCTCCGTGGTTCTTGACATAATTTCCCATGCTATGTGGTGAACTCATTTCTGTTATGTTTCTCTCCTCCTCCTCCTCCTCCCAGAATGTAATTGCCATGAAGGCAGGAATTTTTGTCTGTTTTGTTTATTGTCTGACAGGAAGTAGGCACTCAATAAGTATTTGTCTAATGAATAACCAAACTTCAAGGTAACTGTGAGGGTTTAATGAGACTCTTTTATTGAATGAAAACTTATTGTGACTCTTGGCACATAATAAGCGTTCAGAAAATTGTAGCAATTATGAAGTTTTCCTCAGAAGATAGTATAGGTCTTACTTATATAACTGATTAGTGTAAAAGTATTTTTCTACATATTTTTGAAAAACGAATATAAGGGGCACCTGGGTGGCTCAGTCATTAAGCGTCTGCCTTCGGCTCAGGTCATGGTCCCGGGGTCCTAGGATCGAGCCCCGAGTTGGGCCCCGTGCTCACTTGGGGAGCCTGCTTCTCCCTCTCCTTCCCCCGTCTCCCCTACCCCCGCTCATGCTCACTTGCTCTCTTTTTCAGATAAATAAAATCTTTTTATTTTTTATTTTATTTTATTTTTTTTTAAAGATTTTATTTATTTATTTGACAGAGAGAGAGACAGGAGAGAGGGAACACAAGCAGGGGGCGTAGGAGAGGGAGAAGCAGGCTTCCCGCTGAGCAGGGAGCCCGATACGGGGCTCAATCCCAGGCCCCTGGGATCATGACCTGAGCCGGAGGCAGACGCTTAACGACTGAGCCACTCAGGCACCCCAATAAAATCTTTTTAAAAAAATAAAATAAAATGTCTGGAGTTATTTTCATTAAAGTGACAACTTGGAAAACTGAAGAAGACAAAAGCAAACAGGAAAGCTGGGGTGGAGCTGGTGGACCAGGAGGAAAGGAAAGCTTTTCAAAGGGAAGTGATCAAAGGAACACTGTTTAAGAGAGGGCAGTTCTTGAAGAAGTTAAACACAGTTACGATATGAACCAGCAATTCCACTCCTAGGTATATAGCCAAGACTACTGAAAACATATGTCCACACAAAAACTTGTACATCAGTGTTCATAGCGGCATTATTCATAACAAGTCAAAGAGTGGAAACTGTTCAGACGTCCATCAGCTGATAAATGGGTAAATAAAATGCGGTGTATCCATACAATGGACTATATCATTCAGCCACAAAAAGAAATGAAGTACTGGGCGCCTGGGTGGCTCAGTTGGTTAAGCGACTGCCTTCGGCTCAGGTCATGATCCTGGAGTCCCTGGATCGAGTCCCACATCGGGCTCCCTGCTCGGCAGGGAGTCTGCTTCTCCCTCTGACCCTCCCCACTCTCATGTGCTCTCTCTCTCATTCTCTCTCAAATAAATAAATAAAATCTTTAAAAAAAAAAAAATGAAGTACTGATCCATGCTACAACATGGATGAACACAGAAAACGTGATGCTAAGTGAAAGGAGCCACACACAAAAGGCCGCATTTGTATGATTATATCTATATGAAATGTCCAGGAGAGGCAAATCCAAAGAGACAGAAAGTAGCTGTCAGGGACTGGGTGGGAAGAGAGGAATAAGAAGCGACTGCTCATGGGTATGGGGTGTCTGTTTGGTGTGATGAAAATATCCTGTAATTACACAGTGATGATGGTTACAATTCTGTGGATATACTAAAAACCACTGAAGTGTATGCCTTGAAAAGGTGAATTTTACATGTGAGTTGTACCTCAGTTAATAAAAAGACAAATCAAAGAGAATGAATAGGGACTAGGAGAAAGTCACTGATTTAGGAGCACTAAATCACTGTGACAGAACAAAAAAGGTAAGAGATCATCCATATTCTTATAGATGAAGTTGAGAGCAGATCAGTAGAACCAAAGTAAAGAGGAAATCTTAAAAAACTGCTTCACTCAGCCTAACTATATGTTCTTCAAATATCTGTCCCAAGAATTTGAAGCAGCTCTAAAATCACCTTAGTACAGCAGAGAGAAAGGGTTTTGTGAGCTTTTAGTGAATTTAATAATATGCATTGAGTGATACCAACGTATAAGAACTTAATGAAAGTGCAAATTTTTACAGCTTAAATTGCATCAATTAATTAGGGAACCGGAATTTGATCCCAAACCTTAAACATGCAGTTCACTTAGGAAAAACATTAGTGCTCTACCCTCGGGTCACAGGATGGTGAGAAGTACATAGGAAGCCCTCAGACATTTGTTGAATGAAGGCATGTTGGCTGAAAACCAGTGCTGCCTTCTGAGAGTGGTCTGTGAGCTGTGAGAACGATGGGTGGCAAAGGTGAGAAGACTGCGCAGGAAGCAGTATGTGCTGGTAGTTACACAAACCAAGAAAGCTCCTGCATCCCTTGGAAGGAAAAGGAAGATGGAATCAAATGTTAGATTTAGTTGGTTTAGGTTTTGTACTTCTACACATACAGCTGTAATATATTTTAATTTAAAGTGCCCCAGGTAATAGATTTGGGTGTATGTTAAACTCTCTAGCTCCTAACCCTTCCTCCCCACAATGAAACCATTTTTTTTATAACAGGATTTTTCTTATTAGTTTGAATGTCTTAGGAATATAATCCTTGCATTACAGCAAAATAAGCTATGGCAGAAGCACTGGGGACTTGAAATATGAAAAAAAAAACCAACCCAACAAGGTTCCTGACTTGGGAACTAATAACCTAGCAGGAGAGAGAAAATATGTACACAAAATGAAAAGACAGGAAAAATACTGTAAAACTGTACACCCTAAGTACAATGTGAAGATAAGTTTTCTTGACAGTAAAATAAATCTAAGAGTAAGACATAGCCATATATAGCAACATTTTTTAAAGTTAGAGTCATCTAATATCCATACCTTGCATTCTGATATAACTCATCACTGTGATTTATATTTGGTTTTCTTTTTTTTTTTTTTAAAGATTTTATTTATTTATTTGAGAGAGAGAGCACGAGTGGGGGGCAGGGGTGGGGTGCGGCAGAGGGAGAGGGAGAAGCAGGCTTTCTGCTGAGCAGGGAGCCCAATGCGGGGCTCAATCCCAGGACCCTGAGATCATGACCTGAGCTGAAGGCAGATGCTTAATTGACTGAGCCACCCAGGCGCTCCAATAACTCAAGACATTTTAATAAATTCTTTTCACTTTGGATGGCCCACAGCCATCCTCTATTTATTTTTATTTTTTATTTTATTTTAAGATTTTATTTATTTGACATAGAGAGAGACAGCGAGAGCAGGAACACAAGCAGGGGGAGTGGGAGAGGGAGAAGCAGGCTTCCCGGTGAGCAGGGAGCCCGATGCGGGGCTCGATCCCAGGACCCTGCGATCATGACCTGAGCTGAAGGCAGACGCTTAACGACTGAGCCACCCATGCGCCCTGCCATCTCTATTTAATGTGTCAAAAACCAAACTTTCTTTTTTATAATGTTCTCCCCCTCCCTGCTTTTGCTAATGCCGCCAACATTCTTCTTGACCCCAGGTGCTAGGCTTGTGAGTTTTTATGGATTTTTTTTTAAAGATTTTATTTATTTATTTGAGATAGAGAGCAAGAGAGAGAGCACGCATGAGCCAGGGGGTGGGGCAGAGAGAGAGGGAGAAGCAGGCTCTCCGCTGAGCTGGGAGCCCAGTGCAGGGCTCTATCCCAGGACCCTGGGATCATGACCTGAGCCGGAGGCAGACGCTTAACCAACTGAGCCACCCAGGAGCCCCTGGATTCTTACTTCTTACCAGCTCTGCCATATTCTGTTCTCCTGCCGTGTTCAGATGGTTCATCCCTGATGGAATCCCTCATTGTTCCTTCCTTTCTTGTCTCACTGTTCTAACCCTGATTCTGTTAACTGGTGGCACCCTGCTTATTGTTGTCCTACCTCTGAAATACTTGCCAGAGTAGTCTTCCATAAAATGTGACCAGACTTCTGGTAAACATGAAGGAATGAACACCTGTGTATATCTCCACCCTCTCCTAAATCCCCTCTAAAATGACAGTGAAGGAATTAGAAAAAAATACATGCTCATTGTATAAAGAGAAAGGGAAGAGAGGGAGATGAGTAGTGACAAGAGCCTTTCTCGTGCAGAAGAAACAAAACTATGTGAAAGGAAATACAAGTTTACTATTCCTGTATGCTGTGAACATTTATGTAGTCTTAGTACTGTAAATAATTAACATTATTTAACCTAAAAATGTGTTGTAGCTATTTTGGATGGATGGGGGAGGAAAGAGGGTGGGAGAAATCATCTCCCATCATAGGAAGCCGGTACGTAATAGCCGAAATGGAAAATTTAGTGACAGTAGAAATATGACAGTTAATTATCAGAAGAAAAACAGCTGAAAGATTTGAAAAGTAATTGCTTCTGGAGAGCAGGAATCAGGGGAGAGGAAGGGGCAAGAGGCTGCTACTTGACTTTATTAGTCTTGTAATACTCTAACTGTTAAAATTATGTGTATGTAGTGCTTTGATAAAAATTAAAATTTAAAAGCTATCCACTTTGTAATTCCCTTACTCAAAAATTTCAAAGGATTTCTATTTCCTGCTGCACAGATGACAAATTCCTTGTCTTTTTTTCAGCCTGACTTTTATATTCTTCTTTATATGAGCCTTTGCTTCCACAGAACTGATACTAGCCCTTGAAACCTGAATTGCCTTGAGCAGTAGCCTCTTTCCACCCTGAACCCTTTTCTTCTCCTCTCCTAATTTCCAAATCCTGTCACTCCTTCCTTTAAGCCCAGCTCCTGTTTCCACCCTAAGTTTTCCAGATCTCCCCTCCCCAAGCCCAGTGGCCCCTCCTAAGCAGCTGTGGCTCTAGTTGTCTGTACTACTCATTAGACACGTTGTCTTTTCTTGTTTGTGATGTTTTTGATGTAAGTCTTATCTCTCCAAATGGATTATAGGCTCCAAGCAAGGAAGAAGGACATCTTATTACCGTTTTATATACATTTTCCACAGTGCTATATTTGATAGATATCTGTTTAATATTCAGTCCTCACTTAACCATCAAAAAGCTTTCTGTTTTGAGATCATTGCTCTTTATTCTGGGCATGTCTCAAGACTCTGTACTTTGGTCTAAAAAATCTCTCTATCTTTGTCAGCCTTAGTGAGGTTGAAGGCCAAGGCTTTATCTCTTTGCTAGTGACACTGTTGTTGATTGGCACAGTGTGCTAGTCGTTTTATAGAACATAACGTAGACAATCCCTAATCTCCCAGTAAACCCTGTGGATGTTTAAGCATTTCACAAGTTTTGTATTATTTGAGAGAAATGCTAATTTTATCACCACCATCACCACTTCAGGGATTTATGAACCTTCTCCCTTTATACTCCCTTGCCTTATGATCGCCTGCACTGCAAAGAGCCAAGAAAAACAGAAAATAAACACAGCCCTCTGCAATTTCCCTTTTTCTTGGCACTTGAAGAACAACCTCCTGGCTTTACACATGCCCTAGAAAGGCTTCATCTGTGATATGTCCTCTTCCACTGAACTAGAGCTCCAGTGTGACCTGAAACACTTAAGTCACTAGTTCTTAATCTTTTAGAGGACAGTGAACTCTGTGAGAATGTATGTTTAAAGCTTGGACTCTCCTCTCAGAATAAAAGGTATACACGTAGCTGTATTAAAGTGTACCCAGGATTTTGGTTTTATTCAGGTATGATAAGGCCAACAGATACGGAGACCATTGCCATTAAAAGAAAGATAGTTTGTTACTTAAAATTCCTGGAGTAAAGGGACACGCCATACTGTGCAGGGCCACGTGGGGAAGTATCGTGGTCAATCAGGAGGCAGAAGGAGGGGAGGAGAAAGTATGAGCTAGCGCCCTTCTTGGGGTTTTCAGAAGGAATGGATGAGGCAGAGCAGATGTGCTGAGTAAGCTTAGGATTAGATAGCCTGAATAATTTTGTCAGGCTCTGAGCTGTGAGGTGGTCCCTGGTTGTCCATACATGGGCCTGGGGTGGCTTAGGACAGAGGAAATACCAGTTTGCTGTGTGAGAGTTTGATAAAGAAAGTGGTTGTCAGTATGGAAAGGGGTTATCAGAATGGGCTCGGTTGGTTTGCATGCTTGTAGGCAAGTTGTTTGCTATCTCTAGGAATTAGCTGGCCCAGGGAGGGGCAGTTCCTCAGTGGGCAAGGCAACCAAGATGTCAAAGCACCATAAAATCTAGAAAACAGAATACACAATTAATATAATACTGTACAGACACAATTTTATTTGCTATTTTAGTGGTTTTTTGACCTCTTGAAGCCCCATCTGTAGACCCCAGATTTAAACTCCACCTTGGGCTCTGCAGGCTCTGTATCTTTGAATACAGTATTTGAGTTTAGTTTTTCTCTTCATAAGAGGGTCTGTAGTTCATTATCTGTTAAACTAAGAGAATGTAGCAACTGCTCAGTTTTTTATGGTAAAGCTTTTCTTTCTGCTTTCTTTTGACTTTTATACCAGGAGCTTATTTGTGGGTATTTTGTGCCGAGAGGAATAAGCCTGCATCCCTAATTGCTGCATCAAGTCTGTGCTCACAGGGCGTCCTGATGACATTTTAAATACATGGAAATTTTTGAATGCATGAAAACATCTAGTGCTGATTCTCTGCTGCATTTTTGCTCTGGCACCTGCTCCTCTCTTCTTGGAATTTATCTCATTGCCTAATTCTGTACATTGTCTCCAAACCTTTCATTAAGCATTGTTGGAAATTTTGCTTTTTAACCTCAGCATCCCTGCTTATCTTTTGAACAAAAACAGAACCATCTCTGACTACTAGGCATTTCCTCGAGTGAAAAGCTCCCCATCTCTCCTTTTCTGACTTTTCAGAGCATGAAATGGCTGTGCTAATCCTGTTGGCCTTAAGGCAAGAGCCTTGCAGAGTCAGACAAAGGGGACCGCCTGCTCCCAGCTTGGATCTTCCAGAAGCCAGAGGCAGAAACTTTTTAACATTATACCAACTTGCAGTCAAAAATCTGCCCATCATTGCTTTGCTTTGGCTGCAGTTATGAAGGAAGTAAATTCTTGGAGTGTGTCCTCTGCATGTAACCATCAATTTCTTAGTGCCCTGACTACTATACTTCGTAGGTTTCCAGAGGTTGGGTGCTTTCCTAGAGTTTTAGCAATAAAACAAAAGGGATTTTAGGAATTCTGGAAGTGTCCTTCTGCTGGTGGAGTGGATATTTCTCAAAGGCAAAGGTATTTTGGCTTCAAGTCAACAAATTGAGTTGCAACTATGCTTTGTGCAAGGTGCTCTGTAGGCTACAATGAGAGGTGCTTAAATCTCTCAGAGGGACTTAAGATAGTAGTGAGAGTCACACATGTTCAAGTAACCATTTGTGTCTATATTTAATATGGAGTTACTGTATGCCTTCTGTGACAGAGCATCAAGATATTTCATCTAAGATGAGAGAATTGTATGTGTCCTTCCCCTCAAAAAAATCCATTTACAATGTACTGTGGGGATTCAGGTTCAGGGAAGGTTTTGAGTGAGTACAGAACAAGTGTGGTTGGTGTGTAGATTTTGAGTTGAACCTCTGGTGGACTGAATTTTGTACCTATCCTCAAATGGAGTGAATAATGGCAGAGAGTCCAGCCTGGACAGGAGGGCAGGAGGTGAGCAGAAGGAATATGTCAGAATAAGAGAGATTAAGCAAAATGCTTAGGGCTTCCAAAGAGACAATCATATCAGGTTAGTGAGATCAGAGAAGGCATCCCAGAAAAAGGGATTAAAAGAGTCCTTGAGTAGGGCTAGGGGATTGGGAGATTTTAGTAAACATTTATTAGAGGAGAGAGGAAGGAATCTACATAGTAGGAACAGTGTGAGCAAAAGTGTCAAAGTGGGGATATATTTAAAACGTATTTCCGGGGCGCCTGGGTGGCTCAGTTGGTTAAGCGACTGCCTTCGGCTCAGGTCATGATCCTGGAGTCCCGGGATCGAGTCCCACATCAGGCTCCCTGCTCAGCAGGGAGTCTGCTTCTCCCTCTGACCCTCCTCCCTCTCATGCTCTCTGTCTCTCATTGTCTCTCTTGCAAATAAATAAAATCTTAAAAAACAACAACAACAAAAAACGTATTTCCAAAATGATACGAATAACAAACAATGGGAGATAAGCACAGAAAGGTAGGTGACAGACAGGATGTTGAGGGCCTTGAATAGCAAACCAAGGAATCTTGCTCGATTTAGGCAATGAGGAGCCATTAAAGCTTTTTGAACAGCTGAGCGACACAGTCAAAACTCTGCTTTTAAAAATAATCTGGCATTGAAAGATGGATTGGAGCAAGAAGAGTAGAAGGGAAGGTAGATAATTTTGTAAGGGACAAGAGCCCATGGCTTAGTGTTAACTGCAAATTATTTCATGATATTACTCATACCCCAAGGGCCTTATAGAGAAGTTAGCATCTTTTTTTTTTTTTTAAAGTTGTGTTTTGGTTTTTTTTAAGATTTTATTTATTTATTTGACAGAGAGAGAGAGAAAGCACAAGTAGGCAGAGAGGCAGGCAGAGGGAGAGGGAGAAGCAGGCTCTCCACTGAGCAGGGAGCCCGATGTGGGGCTGAAGGCAGCTGCTCAACCGACTGAGCCACCCAGGCGCCCCGAGAAGTTAGCATCTTATTACGCTTTCTTTATGATGACGAGCAACAGAGTCCTAAAAAAGGTGTGTGCACCACCATGAGCATTGGCTTGCAGGCGTCCCAGAAGTGTTATGGCAGGTCCAGTGTTTCTGAGAAATGCATATAAGCAGTTCTGGCAGAAAAGATAAGACTAAAACAGATCTTAATCTCCTTCTGCTTTTCCCTCTTTTTAAAACTAAAATTTTGCCACAGGCCCTTTTCAGAAATTTATCTAACCTGGCATTAAAAGTAAACCTTTATTGTCTTCAAGGTAAAATGTTAGAAGGCATCAAGATGGTATCTAAGAGAAAAGCTTGGGCCTGGGCATCTGTTTGTACATTTCATTGCTGCAGACAGACTGTTCCTGGTACGTACCCAGGCCTTGGAGTCTCCACTTTGGTGGGGTACAAAGTTTGTGTGACCATCTGCCATTCATAGCTGCCTACTGGATTGTTTCACCGGTGTAGTAGCTTAGGCTTTGCATGGTAGAAACCTGATTCATCTAGACTCAGGACATGTTTCTTTTTTTTTTTTTTTAAGATTTTATTTATTTATTTGACAGAGAGAGACACAGCAAGAGAGGGAACACAAGCATGGGGAGTGGGAGAGGGAGAAGCAGGCTTCCCGCTGAGCAGGGAGCCCGATGTGGGACTCGATCCCAGGACCCTGGGATCATGACCTGAGCCGAAGGCAGACGCTTAACGACTGAGCCACCCAGGCACCCTCAGGACATGTTTCTGTGGGCAAAATCTTTTATGTCAGGATTTCCAGGCAAATGAAATGTAGCCACTTCTGCCCACCTTTGGAATTTTGTGGGGCTCCATATCCCAAACTATTTCATTTCAGCCAATTACTGCCTCGCCCATACCTTGTTGGACAAGGATTAAGATTGTGGGAAAGCATTTAAAGGTCTTTCTTTTGTGTCCCTAGTTGCTTGCTTCTTGCTTATCTCCTCCCTTCCTATCCATTTCCTCCTTTCAATAATGAGACACTTTAACACTACAGAAATGCATAACACATATATACAGGCACGTATGTATATAACAAGCATTTGTTCGCCCACAGCTGAGATTTAAGAGTTGTTAACCAGTTTGCCCTGTTTGCCTCAATTTTTAAAAATAAAATCATTGCAGGGGCGCCTGGGTGGCTCAGTCGTTAAGCGTCTGCCTTCGGCTCAGGTCATGATCCTGGGGTCCTGGGATCGAGCCCCGCATCGGGCTCCCTGCTTGGCGGGAAGCCTGCTTCTCTCTCTCCCACTTACCCTGCTTGTGTCCTCTCTCTGGCTGTCTCTCTCTGTCAAATAACTAAATAAAATCTTTAAAAAAAAATAAAATAAAATCATTGCAGATAAAGTTGAAGTTCCCTTTGACTTCTTAATTATATTTCCTGCTCTACATAGAGTCAAGTCCTATCATCAATTTGGTTTAAATAATTGCAGTCCATCTTTTATAACTTTTTTTTTAAGATTTGAGAGAGAGACAGGGTGCAAGTGCAGGGGTAGGGAGGGGCAATGGGAGAGGGAGAGTCTCAAGCAGACTCTGCACTGAGCATGGAGCCCAGCTCCACGCTAGATCTCATGAACCTGAGATCATGACCTGGACTGAAACCAAGAGCCAGATGCTTAACTTAACTTATAGGGGCCACCCAGGCGCCCCTATAACTTAATATATTAGTAAAATATCATTGTTTTGTGTAGTTTTTTAAAAAAGATTTTTTATTTATTTAGAGAGAGAGGGAGAGTGCGAGCAGGGGGAGAGGGAAGGGGCAGAGGGAGAAGGAGAGAACCCCAAGCTGACTCTGTGCCGAGCTAGGAGCCTGATGTAGGGCTCGATCTGAGGACCATGAGATTGTGACCTGAGCCAAAATCAAGAGCTGGATGCTTAACCAACTGAGCCACCCATGTGCCCCTGTTTTGTGTTTTAAGAGTTGTATTTATATAAATGGTATCATACCGCATGTATCATTTTATAACTTTTGAAATTCAGTATTATGTTTTTATCAATCCACATTGACACAGTTTGATTGATTTGTTCTTTTTAATTGTTACATAATATTTTAATATTCACTTACACGCGTTTTCTGATCTATTCCCTTACTGATGAACATTAAGTTTTCTAGATTTTTACTATTACAGCATGCCTCAAACTTTTTAAACATTTCTCCTTGTGTATATGTGTGGCATTATCTCTAAGATATTCACCCAGAGATGGAATTGTGCTGGCTCCTTTTTAGTCACATAGCACAGATTATTTGACTAACAAAGACCTAACTTCTTAGATGAAGAGCGTCTCAGGGCACCATTCTGACAGACACTCAGTGAAAATGGGAAACTCGTGATTTGTGAAACTTATTGCAAACCCAGGACCAAGGAAATTTTCTCAGTCCTTCAACTAGTTAGCTTCGTGGAACAGATAAATGTATGTGTTAAATTTGGGGATATTAAATAGCAAAAAGTATAACTTTTTAATAGATCATTATAAAGGTAACTCATCACTCTTCTTGCCCTTTTAAAATCCGTAAAATAATACAGGTTCATTGTAAATAATTAAGATACTATCAAAATATGCACTGTAAAAAGTTTAAGCGTCTCTTCATTTTATTCCTTGTTGATTAGGAATGTATCTTTCAAAATTTTTTTCTATGCACAATCAAATACATGCGTGTATTTACTCACCCATATAGTTTTCTCCATTTTGTTTTTTAATAGAGGTGAGATCCTGCAGAATGATAGATCAAGGATATCTTTCTATGTCAGTACTTGCAGACTTTTTTTTAATGGCTGTGTGGTGTTCCATAGTGTGGTTGACTATAGTCTAACTTTTTTTTTTAAGATTTTATTTATTTGAGAGAGTGTGTGAGCACAAGCAGGGGGGAAGAGGAAAGGGAGCAGAAGCAGACTGCCAGCTAAGCAGGGAGCCCGACATAGGGTTTGATCCCAGGACCCGGGGATCATGACCTGAGCCGAAGGCAGATGCTTAACTGACTGAGCCACCCAAGTGCCCCTAACTGTTCTCTTCTTGATGGATGTTTAGGTTTATTTACAATTAAAGACAAGCTCTTTTTGCAAACTGTGGTTGCTTAGTTCCATTCTTGCATGTATATACTGGACTGCAAATTCCCTTCACATGTGATTTGGTTCTTTATAATTCAGCCTGTCCCCATAATAGATATAAGCAGTAAAGACTGACTAGGATGTGTTTTCTCACTTGTAGAAAGAGCAGTTTATAAGTCTGGCAATGACATTCCTTGCAGTTCCCATCAATGTTCTTCACCCTTGTATATTTCGTGTTTGCTATATGAATGACAATATGCTAAGTCCCATGACTGCACAGTCTTTCAAATGTGAGTAAAAAGTTGACCCCTTCTGTCATCTTAAAAAAGAAGGAGAGGCGCCCAGGTGTCTCAGTTGGTTAAGCATCCAACTCTTGGTTTCAGCTAAGGGTCATGAGATCCAGCCCTACGTTGGGCTCTGTGATGGGCATGCAGCCTGCTTAAGATTTTCTTTCTCCCTCTCCCTCTGCAGCACCCCTAAAAAAAAAAAAGGAAAAAGCATGCAGTTCCAACTGAAAATAGAGGCTAAGTGTACAGAGTTATAAACACTTGAACTGGGAGCAAACTTTATGTACTTAACAGCCAGGTAACCTAAAAGGTGACAAATGTTTTACGTTATGAAAATGGCCAGTATTGTGTGGGCAGGGATTTCTCTCTAATTCAGAAAAGTTTACAGGAGGAGATAAGATTTTATTGAGATTTTACAGGCTAGAAAGGCTAATCTGGATTTATTGTTTAGCTTCCAGGTACATCCTTTTAGCTGTGTCTCAATATGGGGCTTGTTAATAATGCTTTTCCACTTTGTGCCTGATATTAATGTCTGAACAGTGGATTTTAATTAGAAACTATTTCAAATTCGCTATCTTCATGTGACAAGTGTTCATCTCCTAGGATCCCACAGCATATGCATGACTCTGGGGACTACTCGAGCTTCTGAGCAGTTTGTGGTTTGAAACAGACCCAGTCACCACACTTTCTCCCACTTATTTTTGCTCCAGACTTTCTACTACTTGGTGCCTGTTCTTTAAAACAAAGGTCTGAAATCTTTTCCCAGGATTTCAGGATCTAGAGGAAAATAGCCTGGCTGAGCCAGTAGAGCAGAGTGTCTTTTCAAATGTCTTAAATGATCTAGTTGCTAAGATTTTTGCTAGGCCCTCTTTTAGCAGAATCAAGATGTAATTTTTTACAAAATTCCAACCATCTTCTTACAAGCAGTTGCCACAAGCATTAGGAATTGCTGTCCTTTTCATCTTACTTAAAAAACCCAAGTCTTGTTACAAAAACCAGGTCGGCTGGATGCTTTATTTCAATGTCACAAGTCCCAAAATACACGATACTTCCCTTGGACCTACTCGTGGGAAACCTGTAAGATCGTTCCCCTTTTAAAGGTTTCTCTCATTCCAAAGTGAATGTGAAGCTGATGCTCAGGACTGAGTGTTCTACTCTGTAGTCCACTTTCTCATTGACTTTACCTCTGACCGCCAAGCCCCAGGGGCTTCTTTGTTAGCCCTCGGAGCTTAGCCTTTCTGTCCCTGGCTCAATAGTAATGTGGCAGTGGTTGCGGTAAAGTGACAACATGCTGCCCTTGGCGCTCCAAAGTCTCCTCTAAACTGAGTGAGCCAGGTTTTGGATTAGAGAACTTCATTGCCGGCGGGGGGAGGGGGGAATTTGCCTTCCCCTCAGAGAATCGCCCTGGCCTCCTTCTTACACGTTGGCCCGGACTGACTCAGCTGGGTAATGCTGTACCCTAAAATGTACAGGTGTGATTTGACAGGAGCTTTTCACCCTTTACAAACTGGGCTCCCTAATGAGAATGTAGGCTCATAGAGCAATAATTCACGTGTAGGTGGCCTGTAAGGAAAGTTTTAACAAAAGAGTTGGTTAAGAAGCTGATTTATTTTCTTGCTTTAACTCTTGTCATGTGCTGAGTGGGGGTGGAAGAGGAGGGGCGGGTGGGGAATGGCGCTGCTGAAAGCATTTATCTTCATTTCTGCCATCTCGCAGTGTTTATTACCCTGTGATCGACAGATGAGCAAAGCTGCCAGTCAAACCCACGTTCAGCACATTTCCATTTCCCTTCATTGCAGATTTTAGGCTTTTGAAATCTGCATCCTCTTTGCAGCATTAAAGGTCGTTTCCCTCCTGCTGCTGACAAGCCCAGGACCCTCTGGTCCAATTCTGCTCACTTGTGCTTCCACCAAACAATAAAAGCTGCAGAAGTCTCAGCAATTTAAGACAAGTGATTGGTGAGAGCCATTCAGTGTTTGAGTCAATCATATGCTCTGTTCACCTTTCTCTTTCACCTCTTTCTCCCTCAGTCCTTCTCCTGCCCTCCCCCCTCTCTCTGCCCATCCTCTTGCTGCTGAGCAACCCTTTGAGCAGCTCTATTGTGCAACAGTGAGGATGGCAGCCTCCCCGACTTCTTTCCTGGCTTCTCTCACGGACCTGCCGAAGCCAGTGTCCTCCCAGCAGCAGAGGTGGCCAGGTCCTGTAGTGAGTGCCAGGTTGTGGGGTGTGTGGAAGTGGAGGCCGAGTAGTTCTTACTACTCTTACCCCCTGTATATCTTCCGTCACAGGTAGAGGCTTTGAGGAAATCCTGCCTGGTGGGAGTGAATGTTGGATTTTTAACTTTTGTTTTTCTTTGGGGGTTGTTGGGGTTTTTTCTTCATTTCTCCTAAACTCTGTTTTAGAATGTTGTTCCTGGTAATCTTTTAGTAGCATGTGTTCTTGTGGGGTTATTTGTTTTTGTCTTAAATAATGTTTGTGGGTGGAAGAAAGGTAATGATATTCATTTCTTTGAAAATGGATGTTCTGCTTTCATAATTACTTGTCCCAATTACATCATTAGTGTAAGTGTTAGATAATTGCTTCATTAGGACATATATATTGAAGAAAGGCAGGTCTACAGAATGGTGATGAAAATGGGCCTCAGCCTCTTCATCTACCCACACAGGAGCATCTTAGCTTGACTTTAGAGAGCTAAGAGGTACCAGTCGCCCTGCCAACAGTCAAGATTAATCCTGGGGGCACCTGGGTGGCACAGTTGTTAGGCGTCTGCCTTCACCTCAGGTCGTGATCCCAGGGTCTTGGGATCGAGCCCCACATTGGGCTCCCTGCTGGGCGGGAAGCCTGCTTCTCCCTCTCCCTCTCCCCCTGCTTGTGTTCCCTCTCTCACTGTGTCTCTCTCTGTCAAATAAATAAATAAAATCTTAAAAAAAAAAAAAAGATTAATCCTGGGTTTTAATATGTTGGAAGGAAGGAGTGAGGACCTGGTGAAGTGCAGCTTACTGTCTTTGCTTTAGGGTGGAATATACTGCTGAACTCCAGATGACACTGGTACATTCAAGGCAATGTGATTGAATCACTGGTGATCCCTGGATTAGAAAGCAGAAGTATCCTTATGGCAACTCCACCACCTTTGAGCCTTTCTGAATCTATTCTGATCTAGTTCTGATCTATTTGACCCCTCTGAATGGCTTTTTAAGGGAAAATGGCCATGCCCAGCCTAGAGGTTACCTTCTCCCATCAGAACTAACTGCTTCCTGTAGATTTGAGTATGATCCTGATTTCATACCTTGTCTGTGGATGACTTTGGGTGCATGGTATCTAGTTAATGTATCTCTACTTTCAAGTGCATGCTAAAAACTAAGGCCATTACTGCATGCTTCCACTCAAACAGGTATCTAAAGTAGTTGAATTCATAAAACAAAGTAGAATTTTGGTTACTGAGGGCCAGGGCAGGGGGCAGGGGGAGGCGACAGGAAGGGGAGTTGTTTAATCGGTATGGAATTTCATATTTGCAAGATGAAAAAGTTTCAGAGATTGGTTTCACAACAGTGCGAATATACTTAACGCTGCTGAACTAGTTAAACTACTAAACACTACTGAACACTTACAAATAGTTAAGATGGTAAATTTATGTTAGGTGCTTTTTGTCACAGTTTTTTAAGAAATTAGTACCAGATTTTTTGTATTACTTGCTCTGGAAAGGAAGGCTCTATCCATTGCTCTGGCCCTAATGAATATAAGATTAATACCTCTTCCTCTCTTGGTGTGTTATAAAACTTACTCTGCTGTGGTCACATAATCCTAGTTTGAATTGTTATTTTGAGAAAATTTTTGGTGAAGCTATGATGATATGTAGAAATAGTTCATAGCTATTTCTTTTCCCTTCCTTCTGTATTCCAGGCCTTGCTAATTTCCTTGTTGAGTTCTCAGACTATGATTTGTTGTTTTGTTGGCTTCATCCAATGCCTTTGACCTCAACAAGAAGACATTGCCTTATCTTTTTCTGATCTGCCCCTAAAGTTCATGATTTATGTATGGGCTAATGCTACCCTTGTTCTTTGGGGCTGGAACTTTTAGAGCCTTTAGGAGTTCATTGGACAATAAAATTCTGTTGATTTAGGGGCCCAGTTCCTGCTAAGAGCATGTATAGTCATTGATATCTGTATCTATAAAATGTTTACCCGTTTACGCTTTGGTTTATGTTAAATACATTTCAAATTTATATTGTATAATGATTTATCTTGATCAATTTAAGTGACCAGTTAGAGCAGTTATTAAACAGCTTAAATCTGATAGAACACATACCTTACCCAGAACATTTCCTCTGTCAGAATTATAGACATCTACGTGATACCTGTTCATGGTTTTATTTTTGTTTTTACAGAAAATGATGTCCCCCTAATACTCCTCTTATCTTTTATTTTAGCCTCAGGAAAAAGTGAAGACTTGGTTTCAGCTGTAGGTAATATACTCAGAATTGAAAACCTGAAAACCTCTTTAAAAACCTACTTTTTGAGGCGCCTGGGTGGCTCAGTCGGTTAAGCGTCTGTCTTCAGCTCAGGTCATGATCCCTGGGTCCTGGGATTGAGCCCTGTGTCTGGCTCCCTGCTCATCGGGGAACCTGTTTCTCCCTCTGCCTCTCCCTCTGCTGGTTCTCTCTCTCTCTCTCTCTCTCTCCCCCTTCCTCCCTCCCTCTCGCAAATAAATAAAATCTTTAATAAAAAAAAAAAAACACGTACTTTTTCCTTCCACAGGAAATAGTTCTGTTTCCCTCAGTTTTATGATTGCTAGGTTCCATGCAGTGTGTTTTCTTTCTTTTTTTTTTTTTTTTAAGATTTTATTTATTTATTTGACAGAGAAAGACACAGCGAGAGAGGGAACACAAACGGGGAGTGGGAGAGGGAGAAGCAGACTCCCTGCTGAGCAGGGAGCCCGATGCGGGACTCATCCAGGGACTCCAGGATCATGACCTGAGCCGAAGGCAGTCGCTTAACCAGCTGAGCCACCCAGGCGCCCCATGCAGTGTGTTTTCTATAAATAAAAACGATTATACAATGGAACATTCTTTGGCCGTAAAAAAGGGTGAAGTACTGATACATGCTACAACATGGATGAACTTTGTAAATATGGTGCTAAATGAAAGAAGCCAGACACAGTCACCTGTCGTATGTTTCTATTTAAGTGAAATATCCAGGGAAGGCAAAACTATAGAGACAGAAAATAGTGGTTGCCTTGGGCTAGGAGGGAAAGAGTGGGCCACGGAGGGGAGTGACTGCTAATAGGTAAGGTATGGGGGCAGGAGGAGGATGAAAATGTCCTGAAATCAAATAGTAGTGATAGTCATTGTAAAAAATTGGTTTTGATAATGGTTGCACATTGGTGTGAATATACTAAAACCCCTTGCATTGTATACTTTAAGTAGGTGAATTGTACAGTATGTGGATTACATCTCATAAAGTTTTAATTTTTAAAGAAACTATATATAGTTTGGTCATTTTCTTCAGTGTCAAAACTGTAAATGGGAATAAGAGACTTCTACCCTTGGAGGAAGTCTTGTTATCTGCCACCAGGGCCTCTTTCCAGGTCCCCAGGCTATAGAATAATTGACTGTGGTCTCAGATGAGATTTTTTTAAATGGTGATAAGGCGACAAAGTGAGTATGACAAAGTGCTTAGTTATATTTTCTTCTTAAAGCAGATTTAAAGACTGCATTTGAATGAAGCTTTCTGGAAACAAGAATAAGTGTTCTTTGTAGGATGCCATTCAGTATATACTTAGGAAGAATGCTTTTTATGTCCAAATAATCCCATGTTGTATTGCTCTAAGAAAAATTACTTTTCATAGAAACCAGTTTATTAATTTACAAAGAGCTTAGACAGTCTGCAAGAAAAAACTTAACCAAACATAAAAATGCATGGAAGATGTAGGTAGGCACAGTACACACTAAAAAAATACAGTGAGCCAGTAAACGAAAGATACTCACCAGTACTTGAAATTATTAAAGATATGCAAAGGGATCCCAGAAATGGGATGCCATATTTTGCTTCCCAAATTGACCAAAGTTTATATTGAGTAGTATTTTTTAATAAAAGCCTTATTGAGAGGGATGCCTGGATGACATTTGGTTAGGCGTCTGCCTTCTGGCTTGGTCATGATCCCGGGGTCCTGGGATTGAGCCCCACATCTGGCTCCTTGCTCAGTGGGAAGTCTGCTTTTTCCTCTGCCTGCCACACTCTCTCTCTCTGACAAATAAAAAATAAAAAATAAAAAATAAAATCTTTAAAAAAAAAAAGCCTTGTTGAGATATAACTCACATACCATATTGTTCACCTATTTAAAGTTCAGTGGTTTTTAATATATTCACAGTTCTGCAACCATTGCCACTATCTGTTGATTTCTGAACATTTTTATCACATTCCCATACCCATTAGCAGTCACTTCTCCCTTCCCCCTTCCCTTCCCCTGCCTCCTCCAGCCCTAGGCAACCACTAATCTACTTTTTGTCTTTATAGCTTTGCCTATTCTAGACATTTCATGTAAATGGAATCATACAATATGTGGTCTTTTGTGACTGGCTTTCTAAAAAGAATTTTGAAGAGTTGATAAATTGTGCGGTTGGACCTGCCCTGGAGTTTCTGGTCTCCGTTCTATTGACCAATTAGCAAGCTGGTTCTTGACTTCATATCACAGCTAAGCAGAAGGATAGTAATTGTGTTTCCAGGCTGATGAGTCTTTGGCCCCCAGCCCCATTCTTATTCTATCTTCCCAGTAGCAGCACATTCAGAGATGGCCATTTTGAATGAGGCAGCCTCAAATGGAACAATTTTATAGGACTGAAACATAATTTAATAGTTTCCTTCTTTGTAACTTGCCCTTTTTTACCCTCCCAAATTAGCTTCTCTGATACATTTGCTAATGATTCCCATTGTTCCGTATTTTCACTGTACTGTTGAATCATACTCTTCACTTTCCTGCTCTCTCTTGGAGAGAGGCTAAAAGCTGTTTTTGAAAAAAGGTTTCTAATTCTCCTTTCCAAGCAACAGAACAGAGGAGTCAGAGAAGCAGAGGCAGAGAGAGGCATGCAGGCTATCAGGTTTGGTAGAGCTCATCTACCACGTGACTGTCATGATTATTAAGATTTTATCCCTAGACACATTCCCGAGGCTTCCAGCCGACAAGTTGAAGACCTGACTGAGAGAATGAGACTTGGCAGCTTGGTTTTGCTGCTGTTCTCTGGTGGTTGGCCAGGATCGCTGGATTTAAGTTTCTTTTTCCCCTTGTTTTGTCTCTTGTTAGAATCATCCTTATTTACTCTTTTGCTCTGAGGCTCCAGGGAAAGACTCTGTGGTCATATGATAGAGAGTGAGCTGCTGTGACTTATAGACAACTGCTCTTTCCACTATCTCCTATAACATGAGCGAGAGTCTGGGGCTCTTTATGTCTTTCTCTCTGTTTTTATTTCTTAATTAATAGCCGCCTTCTTTTTTTTTTTTTTTTTTTTTTAAGAGCAGTCTTAGGTCTACAAAAAAATTGAGCGGAAAGTATAGAGTTCCCATATACCTCCTCCCACACACATACCCATAGGCCACCCCCACCATCATCATCCTTCTCCAAAATGGTACATTTGTTATATATAATCCACAAACCAACACTGACACACTGTTATCACCCAAAGTCCATAGTTAACATTAAGTGTGAAACTTATGGGTTTTGGCAAATGTATGATGACATATATCCACCATCATAGTATCCTACAAAATAGTTTCACTGCCCTCAAACATCTCTTTTTTTTTTTTTTTTTAAAGATTTTATTTATTTATTTGAGAGAGAGAGAATGAGAGAGAACACATGAGAGGGGATAGGGTCAGAGGGCAAAGCAGACTCCCCGCCGAACAGGGAGCCCGATGCGGGACTCGATCCCGGGACTCCAGGATCATGACCTGAGCCGAAGGCAGTCGCTTAAGCAACTGAGCCACCCAGGCACCCCTCAAACATCTCTTTTGATGCTACAACTATACCTCCCTCTCTCCCTGGCAAACTGCTGGCAACCACTGATATTTTTACTTTGTCCATAGTTTTTGGCTTTTCTAGAATGACATAGTTAGAATCATACCATATATAGCTTTTTGCTTCTTTTACTTAAATTTCCTCCATGTCTTTTCATGGCTTGATAGCTTGTTTCTTTTTAGAGCTGAATAATATTCCACTGTATGGTTGTACCACAGTTTATTTATCTATTCTTCTATTAAAGGACATCTCGGTTGCTTTCAAGTTTTGGCAGTTATGAATAAAGCTGCTATAAACATCTGTGTGTAGGTTTTTGTGTGACATATGCTTTCAACTGATTTGAGTAAATACCAAGGAACATGATTGCTGGATCATATGGTGAAGAGTATGTTTAGTTTGCAAAGAAACTGCCAAACTGTCTTCCAAAGTCACTGTACCATTGCATTCCCACCAGCAAGGAATGAGAGTTCCTGTTGTTTTGTATCCTCTTCACCATTTGGTGTGATCATTGTTTTGTATTTTAGCCGTTCTAATAAGTGTATAGTAGTTTCTCCTTGTTATTTTATTTTGCAGCTCCCTAATGAGAAACGATGTTGAGCATCTTTTCATATGCTTATTTACCATCTGTTAATCTTCTTTGGTGAGGTATCTGTTCAGATTTTTTTGCCAGTTTTCAAATCAGGTTGTTATTGTTGAGTTTTAAGAGTTCTTTGTATATTTTAGATACCAGTCCTTTATTAGATAAATGTTTTGCAAAGATTTTTCTACTGGTCTGTGGCTCGGCTTTTCATTCTCTTTTTCATAGTGTCTTTCACTGAGCGGAAGCTTTTAATTTTAATGAAGTCAACTTTGTCGATTTTTTCTTTCATAGATTGTGCTTTTGGTAGAGAAGTCTTTGCCATACCCAAGGTCACCTAGATTTTCTCCTGTATTAGCTCCTGAGAATGTTACAGTTTTGTGTTTTACATCCAGGTCTGTGATGAGCCCATTTTTATGAGAAGTACAAGGTTTGTATTTAGATTCATATTTTTGCGTGTGCACCATTTGTTGAAAAGACTGTCTTTCTCTGTTGAATTGCTGTTGCGCCTTTGTCAAAGATCAGTTGACTTTTTTTGTTTGGGTTTATTTCTGGGCTTTTTGTTCTGCTCCATTGATCTATTTGTCTATTCTTTTGCCAGTGCCACACCATCTTCATCACTGTAGCTTCATAGTAAGTCTTAAAGTCAGGTAGTGTCAGTCCTCCAACTTTGTTCTTTCCTTGCATACTGTGTTGGCTATTCTGGATCTTTTGCCTTTCTAGATAAATTTTAGAATTTGTCAGTATTCATAAAGTAATGTTCTGGAATTTTGATTGGGATTGCATTGAATCTATAGATCCAGTTAGGAAGAATTGACCTCTTAACAGTATTTAGTCTTCCTATCCATGAACATGGAATATCTCTCCAGTAAATATTGGAGATCTTTTGTGATTGCTTTCATTGGAGTTTTGTAGTTTTCATCATATAGCTCTTATACATATTTTGTTAGATTTATACCTAAATATTTCTCTCTCTCTCTTTTTTTTTTGGTCTAATGTAAATGGCATTGTATTTTTAACTTCTAATTCCTATTCCAGTTATTCATCTGTCATTGCTGGTATATAGGAAAGCTATTAACTTTTTGTATCCTACAATCTTGATATAATTGCTTAATAGTTCCAGGAGTTACTTTTATTATTCTATGGGATTTTCCACATAGACAAACATGTCATCTGCGAACAAAGACAGTTTTATTTCTTCCTCTCTAATGTTTTGTTTCTTTCTCTCCAAGTTTTGTTTCTTCTTATTTACTTTTCTTACTGCATTAGGTAGGACTTACAGTAAATGATGAAGAGGAGTAGTGAGAGGAAACATCCTTGCTTGTTCTAGTCTTAAGGGAAAATCATATAGTTTCTGATCATTAAGTATGATGTTAGCTGTAGCGTTTTTGTAGACATTTTCTATCCAGTTGAGATAGTTCTCCTCTCTTCCTAGTTTCCTGACAGTTTTTATCGTGAGTAGGTATTGGACTTTGTCACATGCTTTTTCTGCATCTATTGGTATGATTATATGATTTTTCTTCTTTATCCCACTGATGTACTGGATTATATTTATTGATCTTCAAATGTTGAACCAGCCCTGAATACCTGGGATAAATCCCACTTGGTCATAGCATATAATTTTTAAAATACATTACTGGATTTGACTTGCTAATATTTTGGTGAGGATTTTTGCTTCTGAGAGATTAGTCTATAGTTTTCCTTTCTTCAGTGTCTTGGTCTGGTCTTGGTGTTGGGGCAATACTGGCCTTATAAAGTAAGTTAGGAAGTAGTCCCACTTGTGTTTTCTGTAAGAAATTGTAGAGATTTCATGTAATTTCTTCCTTAGATGTTTGATAGAATTTACCAGTGAACCCACTTGGGCCTCGTGCTTTCTGTTTGGGGAGGTTTTGGGTTTTGTTTTTTTTGTTTTTTTTAAGTATTCATTTATTTATTTTTAGAGGGGGGCAGAGGAGGCAGAGGGAGAGGAAGAGAGAGAATCTCAAGCAGACTCCCTGCTAAGCACAGAGCCCATTGCAGGGCTCCATCTCATGACCCTGAGATCATGACATGGGCCAAAATCAAGAGTTGCTTAACCAACTGAGCCACCTAGGCACCCTCTGTTTGGGGAGGTTATTAATGATTAATTCAACTTAATAGATATAGGCCTACTCAGGTTATCTATTTCTTCTTGTGTAAATTTGGGAGACTGTGTCTTTCAAGGAATTGGTCCATTTCTTCTAGATTATCAGATTGTTCATAGTAGTCTTTTATTATTCTTCTAGTGTCCACACATCAGTGGTGATGGCCCCTCTTTTATTTCTTATATTGATAATTTGTGTCTTCTTTTTTCTTCAGTTAGCTTGGCTAGAGGTTTATCAATTATATTGATCCTTCTAAAGAACTGGCTTTTGGTTTTATTAATTTTTTTCTGTTGATTTCCTGTTTTCGGTTTCATTGATTTCTTCTCTAATTTTTATTTTTTTTTCCTACGTTGAATTTTTTTGAATTTGCTCTTCTTTTTCTTATTTCCTAAGGTGGAAGCTTAAATGGTTTTATTAATTTTTTTCTGTTGATTTCCTGTTTTCGGTTTCATTGATTTCTTCTCTAATTTTTATTTTTTTTTCTTACGTTGAATTTTTTTGAATTTGCTCTTCTTTTTCTTATTTCCTAAGGTGGAAGCTTAAATTATTGATTTTAGATCTTCTTTTCTAATAGATACATTCAGTGCAGTACATTTCCTTCTAAGCACTGTTTTTATTGCATCCAACAAATTTTAATAAGTTGTATTTTCATCTTCATTTAGTTCAAAATATTTTAAATTTTTTCTTGAGATGTCTTCTTTGAGCCATGTGTTATTTAAAGTGTGTTGCTTAATCTCCAAGTATTTGGGGATTTTCCAGTTATTTTTTTGCTACTAATTTCTAGTTTAATTCCCTGTCATCTGGCAGCATACTTTGTATGATTTCTATTCTTTTAAATGTGTTATAGTGGGTTTTGTGGCCCAGAATGTGATGTGTCTTGGCCTAGGCTGTTTTTCAAGGAGAAAGTTACTCAAGAGTCTAGGGCCTTGACATTTGACCTTAATTCTAAAACTAAATGCATCTGTCTCTTGGCTGTGGCACATAATTTGCATCTGTCTCTGGGCTGTGGCACATAATTTGCACCAGTCTCTATAAAAGGACCTTTATCTATGACTTGTTGATTATACAGAGCTGTACCCATAGAGGAAAAGCATACCCATGACAGAAATGGGAAACTAAGTTTGCTAAGGGAATATTTGTATAATGCTATGCCTTTGATTAGTGTCTTTCCAAAATCAGTATCACTAAGAGTTTGCATGCTGTTAGCAGTGGGAATTCTAGTAGTGGTACTTCCTAAGAGCACCTATCTTGGAGTTAAAATGTAGGCTATATTTATTTCGCTTGGAGTTTTCTAACCAGGGATGATTTTGGTCCCCAGGGACCATTTGGCAAATGTTTGGAAACAATTTTGGTTGTCATAACTGGGTGAGGGGGTAGTGTGCCACTGGCATCTAGTGGGCAGAGGCCAGGGATTTTGCTAAACATCCTCCAAAAGCCCAAGACCAACCCACGCCTTAAACAAAGAATTTTCTGGCCCCAAATATCAGTAGCGGAGGTTGAAAAACCCTGAGTCTAGCTTGTTCCATCCGATCATTACTGAGAAAACCTTGAGGCCTCAGAAATCCCTCAGCCGTCTCTCAGGATTTGGCTTCTGAGGCTAAGTGCCTCCTATGTAAATACCTTGTAGCTTAGTCCATTGATTCATTCTGGCACATTTCCTATACCTTCAGCTTAGTGGCCAGAGGCCTACTAAATGGTTGGGGCTTTTTAATAGGGTGATACTTTTTATTCCTGATGTTTCCGAGAGACAGGCTCAGCTGGCTTGCGGCTCTTGCAGAAGAGAACCTGGTGACAATACGCTAATCTGTTGCTGGCATCTTTTGCTTCCTAATCTATGTTTACACGGCACTGAAAATCGACTCCCTGGTGCCAGGCTCCATTTCTCCTCAGCGCTCTGGCACCGTTGGCAGAGAACACCTCCCCAATCCCTTCCACACAGTGCTACCCATCCGTGTTTATTACATTGCACAGCTGTTCTCCAGAAAACATTTCTGGAGGCATGGATGGTACAGGAGCTTCTGGAGCTGGGGGTTTGGAATCTTAATCGTTGTGTTCCCAGTTGCAGATCCACAGCACTCTTAAAGCATCTGGTATTTTCCTTAACTGTTTTCCTGATTGTAGCTCCCATCTTCTCCCCCAGATTTTAAGCTCCGAGAGTACGGGGTTTGTTTCTTCAGTTTATTTCCTACTCTTTTTTAGCAGCTAGCATTTCATTCATCAACTGAGAAATCAACTGACCTTTTATTATTTTGTGTTTTATGCTTTTCTGTTAAAAGTTGGAGGACATGATAAGGAACTACAATGGTGTGAGAAAGACTGGTGGTCAGAGGGAGATGTCAACTATCTAGATAAACAAGCCAGGGGAACACTTCATAAGCTCAGTGATGTTGAGCCTGGATCAGAGTGAAACTGAGTAATTCTTTCCAGCGATGTGGTAGACCTTAGAACTAAAAAATGATTTTCATTATCAAAGGGGCCTAAAAAAATAAAATGTTCCTATTAAGAAAGTCCTATATGTAGCTTACCCTCCTCATGACCCAGGAATTGCTCAGCAAAAGTTCCCAAGTCAGGTGTAATTATTATAGAATATTCTATAAAGGTTAAAATTATTAAGAACATATATTTATTTACTTCATTGAGTGATATGCCACAGGACCCTCAGTAGGAGTTTGAGGTCAGTGGGCTCGTTGACAGCACCCCCAAATGCTATAATTCTCAGGCCTTCAGGGAGATCATGACCATTTGGGTCTATGTCTTTGAATCTGTAAGATTTTAAAGAATAAATTGTGGTGGGGGTATTGGTTTATCTAGAACCATATTCCTCAACCTTTATGTAATTATTACCCTCCTAAGGAGATTTCGTAGACATTTTTTCCCTAATCATCCCCCCTCCCATGAAATTTTAATATCATAGATAGGCTGTGTATCTGTCATATACTACAGTGTATTGGAGGCGAGCTAGTGATTGCACTAAGATTTCCCCATGAGCCAGTTTTCGCCCCCATGGGGGCAATATTACCCATATTGAGAATATATAATCTTAGCAGTATTATCATCTTGGAAATGAACTGTTTCACCTTTCTTTACAAATTGAAACTGGGACAAGGACACCATCAATAAACTAATGTTGAAGAGAGTCTTCTCATGTAATAACTTGCTGCAACTGGAGAAGAGTACTTTTCTGGCTTGTATGGAGGACATTTTCTCTCTGAACAACCTCTCTTGACCATTTGAGGAAAGAATAGGGAAAGACCAGGAATGGCAGAGCAATAAATGCAGCTCACCAAAAGCTGGGGGGTGGGGGGTGGGTGGGAAACCGATGACAGGACCCTTTTGTAATGATATGCAGAGGAGGAAGATTGTGATACTGAAGAATCTAGGTATAAAATTGTCCATTGTTCCAAGGCTAGTAAGTTCTAACAAGTTCAGTTTCTTGAAGTAGGTGATTTGCAGCAGAGAATACCATTTAGGTTGTCTAGCATACAACAGTGTTCTATTCTCCCAAGAGGGTTTGGCTCTGTCTGATCAAAAGGGTGGTTGTGTATGAAATGCACCTCGGAAGGAGGAGGAGGAAATGACATGTTCATGTAAATGAAATACAACTGCAAATTAAAGTGTCACCCTGTTAAAAAAAAAATCCATTTTTTATTTAATTGGTTACCAAGGAAAAAAATGTCATGCAGAAGTGTATATCTCAGGGAAAGTTAAACCGTGAGATGTTTCAAGTGAATCCAGATTCAAGGAAGTTCTCATGGGGCGGGAAGGGGAGGGGTTTGTAAAATATTGCCTTAATAAAAATATTCTGATACTGAAAAGCCAGACTCATAAATTTCTGCTGTGTTACATGCCAGGGGTCCAGAAGAAATTAACAAACATGACTTCATTTGTTCTTTACTGTCTCTATCTATCCAGTCAGCTATATACTGGCTGCCTCTTCCCTGGAGGAAACCTCCTTTTGAGATGTTTTATTTGGAAGAAGGTTGTATACAAAGGAGGAGATGCTTTCTCCCAAAGAGTGTTGCTTACTACAAAGACATCCAGGAATGAAATGCTTTTCTTTGTGGCTTTTCTGTGTTAATGTTGTCCTCCCATTTTTCACTCCCCCCGACTGCCACACGCATTTTTATGAAAACTCATCTGTCTCTTTAGACTGAGAGTCTACCAGACAGGACATATACGGTACCTGCCACATTGTTGGCACTAAGGAAATGTTAAATAATCGTGGGAGGGGCCGGTGAATGGGATTATGTTTCTGGTAGAATTGTTCTTGAGGTATGTTTGGTTTCTCTTTGAGATGGGGACTTGGCAGATGGTTCTTCCTCTTCCCCCTCTCCTGCTAATCCCAGTACATGTTGTTTTATGTTTGCAGAGGAAACGTGGATAAAGACTATACTGTGCTCTCTTTGTCTTCTCCCCCACCAGGGGCAGTGATTGGTGATGGACAGTCTGCTGTGGCCAGTAACATTGCCAATACTACCTACCGGCTCCAGTGGTGGGACTTCACTAAGTTTGACCTCCCTGAAATCAGTAATGGTAAGTCAAAGTGGAGCTGGTACTGGTGGAGGGGGTATTTCTTACTGGTGAGCCTGAACTCAGAAACCCATGGAGTACTGGAGTTTTCATCATCTTGTTGAGCAGCTGATTTCCCGGTACCATTTCTGCAGCTCACCATCAGTAATTCAGCAGACATGTTTTAAGCACCCACCCTGAGCAGTGACCCATGGTAACTGCGGTGCTAGGAGCAATGCCAAGATGGACACAAAGATGAAGGTGTCTCTCTTCTGGGGAGTTCACCAACTAGTAGCTAATTGTCCTAAGCCTCAATGTTTAAGTGGAACTGAGAAGCAGGGAAAGAGAAGGGAGTATAGGAACTGAGAGCTAGCCCTTGTGCCCCTTGAGGAAAGACTGTGGTGATGTTAAACTCATTTATTAATCCAGAGCTGGATGGAACAAAGTGAATGACATGGTCAGTATTTAATTTACAAACATATGTTTGAAGTCTGCAATCCCATATCCCAGTTGTTCATCACAGCATTTTATTTTATTTTATTTTTCAAATATTTTGTTTATTTAAGAGAGAGAGAGAGACAGCATGAGCGAGAGGGGCAGAGGGAGAGGGAGAGAGAGAGAATCTCAAATAGACTCCACGCTGAGTGTGGAGACCAGTGCGAGGCTCGATGCCAGGACCCTGAGATCATGACCTGAGCCAAAACTAAGATTTGGATGCTTAACCAACTGTACCACCCAGGTGTCTCCCATCACAGCATTTTAGACAACTTATTTCAATTTCTATCTAATGAAGGACTTGCACATTCCTAGAAGTGGCAGTTTAGCCTCTGCTTAAATACTTAAAGTGATAGGTCACACTATCTGGTGAGATGGCCTGATCTTTCACTGATAAGCTTCTGTTATTGTTCCCTTGCTGTTATTTCCTCCCGTTGGTCCTGGTTCTACCTCTGAATCTCCATAGAATATGTCTAATGATACCTCTTCTGATGGTTCTCAGATGTTTGAAGATAAATTGTCATTTCCCTTTGAATATTTCTTCTCAGGCCAGACTTCCTTCCTGAGATTCCTTTTACTAATCTGGTTTCCAAATCCTTGACAGTTCTGTTCACCTTCCCGTTTGACTTTGGGGGACCAGAACAGAATAGAAAACTCCAGATGGGAGCTGTCCAGTACATAGCACAGTGGTGGTTTGGACAGTGTTAATTCAGCCTGAGATTTCAGCAGCTTTTCCTGAAGCCACTATTCAGTTTCGGTCACTTCAAATTCCTAGATGATTATTAAGAAATCGAGGCTCTACCATTCTGTTTATTTGTGCAGTTTGAATCTTTTAAAAACCAAAACAGGTTTGGATTTGCTCCTGTTAAATTTTATCTTAATAGTATCAGTTGCACTTCCTAGCTCCTCCCTCTCAATGTCTTTTTGAACTTTGGATTCAGTCCTTTTCTCTCAGTCTTACATCACCTACTAATTTGATAAATACACTTTCTCTCTCTTCCTTTGGTTTACTAGGAAAAATGGTTGATCAGTTAGGATATTGTACTGGGCCTTGTGTGATGTTGCTGTGGACTTCCTCTTGTGTCAACTTTGGTTCCTGAATTAGCACCCTGGCCTGGTGTTCACAACTGAAGCCCACATTTTTTTTTTTCCCTCTTAATCTTATCTGCAAGGTATTGTAAGAATTTGTCAGATGCCTTAAAATAATCAAGATATTCTCTGTCTGTGGTGTTTCCCGATATGCCAGTCTTGGTATCCTTATCAGACCATGAAAATGAGGTTAACTTTTCATGTCCTGATCTTAGTGAAACCACAGTAGCAATCATTTCTTTCTTTCTAAGTGCTTATAAGCCACATGTTCAATAATCTTTTCTTTAACTCTTCTGGGAATCAACTGCAATCTACTTTTTCCTTTATTGAATACCAGGTTTGCTTGCTCATCTCCAGATTTCTGGCCCAAATCTTCTTTGCCACAATTTATTTCCAGTTATTTTGTTTATATTGTTTACTTTGCTTTTTTTTTTAAATTATAATCTGAAATACATTCACCATTCAAAAAATTTTGGACTATAAAATAATAGACAGTAAAAAGTTTCCCAACTCTGCTCTCAGCTATAGGCCACTCCTCCCCAGAGGCAACCACAATTAGCAGTTTCTTGTGTATCCTTTCAAGGATATTGTATGTGTGTGTGTGTGTGTGTGTGTATATATATATATAGGCAATGCAAATGTATGTTTTTCCATCTTCTGTTTAACCCGGATGGTAACATGTTATACACTCTTCTTTCTACACTTTGCTTTCTGTACTTTACCGTGTATCTTGGTGATCTTTACGTACCAGTATATATAGAGTTTACTCTTTCTTTTTTAAAGACTGCCTAGTTTTCCATTGTCCAAGTGGAATCTCTGGGTTCCATCTTTTTTTTTTTTTTTTAATTTTATTTATTTATTTGACAGAGACACAGCGAGAGAGGGAACACAAGCAGGGGGAGCGGGAGAGGGAGAAGCAGGCCTCCCGCCAAGCAGGGAGCCCGATATGGGACTCGATCCCAGGACCCTGGGATCATGACCTGAGCCGAAGGCAGACGCTTAATGACTGAGCCACCCAGGCGCCCCTGGGTTTCATCTTTTAATCAGTCATTTTTCAACTAGTCTTCTCTGAGGAACTTTTAAATTGTTTTCGGTCTTTCCTATACAAAACATGTTGCAGTTTGTCATTTTGCACCCGTGCAAGATTATCTACAGGATAAATCCCTGTAGGATAAATCTCTAGAAATGGAAGTGTAGTTAGGAAGAGTACATACATCTGTGATGTGGGTAAATGCTGCTAAGTCACCCTCTGTAGGGGTTATGCCAACTTATACTCTTATCTGCAGTTTATGAGAATGCCTGTTCCCCCTAAACTCTTGCTTGTAGACTGTGTTACCATATTTTTGGATATTTGCAAATCTGATAGGTAAAAAATAGTATGCAGGTATTTTAAATTTGTATTTATCATATTACAAACCAGGTTGTGTGCCTCTTTACACACTTAGCTCGTGTATATTGCCTTTTCTTGACTGGTCCCTGTGTTTTACCTATTTTTTATTGTGTTGCTGATCTTTTCCTTACCAGTTCTACAGGAGCTCTTTCTAAATCAGAAAATTAACGTACAAAAGGAGTTTCCTAGTTGTCATTTTTCTTTTGACTTTGCTGAAGGTTATTTTTGTCATAGAACTTATTTTAAGTAGTCAAAATTATCCAACTTTCCATTTATGGTTCCCAGGTTTTGTGTCATCATTAGGAGATCAGTTAGTACTTTTCTATTTTAGTTTTTTTTACCTTTAAGTCTTTGATTCAGAGAAGTTTAACCTAGTCCCAAATAAGCAGAATATGAACCAACTTTTACCCCATATGGCTACTCATTTGTCCCAACCAGTTTATAGACTAATTCATTTGTGTCCATTGATTTGGGATGTCACTTTGATCCTATTTTTACTTTCCTGTATATATTCAGATGTATTTCTAGACTATCCATTCTGTCCTAGTGATCCGTTTGATTATTCATGTGAGAGTACTACAGGGATTCAAGTTTTCAGGCATTGTGTTATAGAATCTGGTAGGACCCGTCTCTTCTTGTTATTTTTTTGAATCCAAATTTTCCTGTCTGCTCAAGCAGTTTTGTTTCCCTGTATGGACTTTAAAACTATTTTGCTTCTTCCCTTCACCCCCCTGAAAAAATCCTATTAATATAATTACTGCAGTCACATTAAATTTGTAAATTAACTGAAGGAGATTCAATATCTTTATGGTTAGATTTAAGAATATGGCATGATTTTCCATTTCCACAAGTTTTTGTTGTGTTTTAGGAATGTTTTAAAGTTTTCTTCATATAGATCCTTTACAGTTCTTTGATTGATTGATTGATTGATTTGAGAGAGAGAGAAAGCGCGCATGTTCATGCAGGCGAGCAGGAGGAGGGGCAGAAGGAGAGGGAGAGAATCCCAAGCAGAATCCCTGCTGAGCATGGAGCCTGATGCAGTGCTTGATCCCACCACCCCGAGATATGACCTGAGCTGAAATCAAGATTTGGGTGCTTAACCTACTTAGCCACCCAGGCGCCCCTAGATCCTATACAGTTCTTAAGTTTACTGTCAAAAGCTTATTTTTAAAATCCTACTACTATCTTACTGAATTGTTTACTAATTGTAGTTTTTACTCAGGTAAATCTCCTGGGTGTTCTAGGTTTGTTATCTGTAAGTAATGATAATTTAACTTCTCCATTCTAAGTTTTACATTTGTGATTTCTTTCTCTTGTCTGTTGGCTTTGGCTACCATCAAAACAATAATAATAATAATAATAAATAATAAAATAATAATAGCAGTCATCCTCATATTGCTCCTGATTTTAGTGGGAAAACTTCTTTTTCCCAGTACTTTTTTTTTTTTTTAAGTTTTACTTATTTAAGTAATCTCTACACCCAACGTGGGGCTTGAACTCATGACCCCGAGATCAAGAGTCACATGCTCCTCTGACTGAGCTAGTCAGGCACTCCTAGCTTTTTCCCAGTAAGCATATTGCCGGCTTTTAGGTTGAACTAGAACTAGTTTATCATTTTAAGGAAGTCATCTATTCTATTAAGAGTTTTTATCAAGAATGGATATTGAATTTAGTCATGACTTTTCAGTATCTATGAAGATGATCGTATGTTTTTTTTCCTCTCCTTTGATCTAATAGTATAATCATTATGTTAATAGATTCTGTAATATTGAACCCATCCTTACATTTCTTGAATAAACCCCACCTGGTTCTTCAGTGTAAAATTCCTTCCCTGTAGCTTGCTAATAAACTTTTTTCACTGATATTTGTAAGGGAGATGGCTCTGTCCAGGCTTTTCTTTTTTATGAAATCTATGGATTTGGGTATCAATGTTACTATGCTTGTGTTATAAATATAATTTGGAAGTTATTTTTTTTCTTTGGAACAGTTTAAATAGAATTGGAATTACTTAGACTTTTTGTGCTTTAAAGGTCTGGGCCTGATGCATGCATGCATGCTTGCTGGCTTGTTCACTTGCTTGCTTGCTTTTGCATGCGTAGGGGGAGGTAGTTCTTTGATAACTTTCTCTGTCAACTGTCCTGTGATGGTTAGACACGTGAACTCTTAAGCTGCACTATCTGGGTTTGAATCCCTGGTCAGCCATCTTCTAGCAGTATGACCTTGGTTAGTTACTTAATCTCTCTCCACCTTCATTTCCTTTTCTATAAAATGAGAATTTAACAGTGCAAACCTCATAAGGTTATTATGAGAATTAAGTTAGTTAATAAAGTTAGTCATTCTGGGGCGCCTGGGTGGCTCAGTCGGTTAAGTGACTGCCTTCGGCTCAGGTCATGATCCTGGAGTCCCGGGATCGAGTCCCACATCGGGCTCCCTGCTCTGCGGGGAGCCTGCTTCTCCCTCTCCCCCTCCCCCTGCTTGTGTTCCCTCTCTCGCTGTGTCTCTCTCTGTCAAATAAATAAATAAAATCTTTAAAAAAATAAATAAATAAAAAATAAATAAAGTTAGTCATTCTGAACAGTGCCTGACATATAGTAAATGGTCAGTGAGTGCTAGCTATTTTCATCATGTTTTTTTCGAGAAAATTGCACCATGATTCTTTGAGAGTATGGCCATAACTCTAAATTCCCACCTGCCCCCGTCTTTACTACTCTGAGGTATGTAGTCTTCCTCTCTGGAGAGTGATGTTCATGTGAATAAGATGTTGCTCTCACCCTGTTGCCTTATCTGTAATGGGCTTCCCATCCTTCTCAAGCATGTTGTTTCTACCCAGTCGGAGATCATTTGCCTTGCTAGAAACGCAAAATATTCAGAATACAGGCATTGAATATGCTGCTAGCATAGCTTTGATGCCCTTTCTGGTTGTCCTTAACATGTTTTGTATAAGCCTCAACTTGTTCCAACTACAACTTCCTATAATTCCCCTTCTGTGTTTCTTCTTACATCTTTTGATCCTGACTCTTGTAAAGCCTGAGTTGATCAGAGAGCATCATGTGCAACCAGAAGGACTAGTTTGGCTCATGCATGGTGTTAGAATCCTGCTTTTTAATAGTGCCCTATTTTTCTTAGTTTTGACCTTAGAAGCAAAACTGCATTCTGGGAGTTTAGGGCATATATGTCCGATGATAGCCAATGTTCCTTTCAATGGTATTACCCTCTAGAATGACAGTCACTTTTATCTGAGTTTCCTGTCATTAGCTCTTAACTGTGTTTGCTGGTTGGTCTGAATAAAGTCTAGTTACAGTTGGCAGCTTCACTCTTGACAGATTCAGCTGTGAGAAAAGTAAGTAGGGAACCTTTTTTGCTGTAGGATTCATTTCTGAACACCACGTACCTCTTAGTGGAGGGTAGCCTTTGGCCTTGGCACAACCCGTGCCTGGGAGCCACTGGTCTTGAGTTTTACTCATGTGTTCAGCAGCCACTATGTTGCTGGTCATCTGACTTATCTGAATTGTATTTAACTTTTCTCTGGAGTTAGTTGAAAATTCTTTCCACATGTTTCTCTCAGGATGCACCATTAATGAATTACTCTCTGTAAATTAGAAGTTTATGAAAAGGCCTCACAGATGTGGATAATTTCAAGAACACTTTCCTGAAAAAGTAGCTCATTGGGTTCACCCTGGTTTTTAAGAGTGAGCTCTTACTGGTAAAGAGCATTGGTCACTCGGGTGCCCTGCCAGCACCAGCCTTCAGAAACCCCGCAGCTGAATGGTGTAAGGCACACTGCACCACAGGAGATGTAGTGATTGCTGCCTGTGGGGAGGGCTTGTAGTGTCATCGGGAGGACTGTGCAGGAGGTCTTATTCTGCAACTTGAGGGGCTCAGAGATAGCCGAAAGGAAATTTTCCTGCTGATTTAAACCCCTTCGAGTTTTCCAAATCAGTATCTAATATATTTACAAAAGTACTGCAACTGCTAATCGCTCCCATGGCCTCATCTGGCCAGCCAGCAACAGGCTACAAATCGATCTTTGTACAAGGTGTTTGTTTATAATTTATGGAGCTGATAGGAAGGCAGAGCCATCTGCTCCTCCAGGCATCAGTATTTCTAGCCCCTCCCATTCCCTGCTAGGGCATTTTCACTTGGAAATCATTTATAATTAGGAGGAGATTACATTGCAGAGTCTGGAACATGGCTTCCTGCTGTCTTCTGCATCATTTTTTCTCCCCCTGGAGCTGCCCCCTGAAGCTCTTAAGCAGCTTTGATTTGAAAAATCCTTTCTTTCCTAACCTTTATTTCCATTTTGAGCTGCCCCATCACCCTTCCCCACATGTGTTTTTGCCTTTAAGTGCAGGGCAGGTTGCTGGAGCTACGGCTCAGGGATCAAGGACTGTTTGGTAAGGTGGCAGTTGTCCAGTGTGGTCCCACACCAGCAGCATCAGAGACACCTGGGAACTTGTTAGAAAGGCAAATTCTCAGGCCTCACCCCAACATTCCATGTTTTAGTAAGCCCTCCAGGTGACTCTGATGCATGCTAACACTTGAGAAGCAGTGTCGGAGGGCCAGGCAGGGAGCAGAACAGAGATTTCTAGTGCTGTGTGGGTTGCTAGTGTCTTAGGCTTTATTTCACTTTACCGTTTTCTCTACCTGCTTACATTATTGTTGAGTCCAAAAAGAGTGAGTTGTCCTTGCCAAAAAGAGTGAGTTTGCCTTGCATTACTTTCCTAGGGCCCAAGAAAACAAGTAAACAGGTCCAAGAAATCTCGTCCTGTGTAAATTAACTCATCAAAATTGCAGCGTTATGAGAAGTGGCACAAGTGAATTGGAGCGGTGACCACTCACCATTGTAACTGAAGATTTCCATTTCCGCATGGGAAATTAATAGACAACGAGCGGCAAATGTAAGCTGCTAATTGGAACTTTGAAAGAAAAATGAAATTGTAAACACACCACCCAGTGCTCGCAGAAATGAAGCTACCAAATCACAGTGTGCCTGCCACATCCCCTTCATTAGGGCAGGAGTGAGACCCTGGATCACTAGCGGCACAGTTTCTGCAATTAAACCTGCTGCCGGAGAAGCTGTGCTCGAATTTTCAGCATTCTCTTTTCATTTGTCATCTGCATGTCTGTCTGTGTGCTCACCACAATGACTGGGAGCGCTTTTGAAACTGGGTGGGGCTGGTGGGGAGGGGACGAAATTTGGGAGGTGGCATTATGATGATTCCAAATCATCATAATGTAGTAAACACAAACATAGCGGCCTGGATTGGAGGCTGACAAAATACTTTTTGTCTATATGCCCAGTTTTTCAGGGGCTTAGAGCCAAGCTTTCCAGAAAAAGGAACACCTTACTTGTACTCTCCTTCCCACCCTGGCCCTGCTTAGGAATTAATCTGGCAGTAAGCAGTTAAATGCTTTTTTTACTTTAGTGGTGAGCTTTGAGGGTTACTATAGGCTTCGATACGTTTGACGGGAGTTGCATGTTAACACACGAGTGAGATCATAACAGCAAGATAGAAAAGCATACTTTCATAAAATACCCACCATGCATTTTTGAGACATTAAATGTGGAATAAATGGTAATTGTGCAAAACTGTCTTAAAGTTTGGTGGCTATAGTCTCAGTTTTCAGTTTCTTTTTATCCTTCTGAAGGTTGTGCCAGCCTCAAGGTTAGAAAATCAAGATGGACTCATTCCTGACGCCTCCCCCGTTCCTTCCCCCCACCTTTTTTATATATCCCCAACTGGAATCATGTGTCAATCCAGGGAAGGAGGAAAAGATTGTCATCTTTTTGGCACCAGGCTTGGGACCCTGAGTAAGGAGCAGACGGTCTCAGTGCTAACTAGATAAATCTAGCCACACAGGGTAGAGCAGATGGTGGGTTGGAAGTTGAGCAGTACAGAGCCCTAATGGTGATAGCAGTGAATATTTGGATGTCATTATTTTATTAGTTAGCAAACAGAGCCATCCTTGTGGTCCCTTCTCGGTGTTATGTGTAATGGTGCTGTAGGTGTGAGCCCCCGAGAGTTGGCACAATAGCTTAATCAGTGTGTTCTGATGTCTTTTTTGATCTACTTTGTCATCTCTGTGGCTTCATTAGCAACACACAGGGAAAGGAAGATGAATATAGAGTGTTAGAAATCACTGAGTCCCTGAGCCCCTAAGCCTCAGGCCCCTGAAAAGCAGTTCTCTGTTTTGTGTTCCTTAAAGTAATTTCCTGGGGAAACTTGCCCTTGATCTTCCAAGGCAAGCACTTGGGCTTCCTGGAATAGATCACCTGGAATCTGATGAAGGCCGCTGAGCTTGGCTTCTTCTATCTTTCTTCCTTTTTTTTTTTTTTTTTTAAACCATAATGTGTTTGACAGTGGACATCCAGGTAATCTCTAAAATAAGAGAAGGACCAAAAAGTTTCTTTGCAGGTACATTTGAAGTAGATCTAAGTGAGACAAAGCCCAGAGGAGCTTGGTCCCTTTGGATGTGTTGTGCTGTTCTGCTTGTGCCCACGGTTTGGGCACTCTGTTCCCAGGCTCACCTCAAGGGTAAGCCACTTCCTCCTGGCAGGGAATTATACAGTGGGCTTCGGAGACTCGAATGAAAATCAAAACAAAGCCTGCAGGCACAGACGCAGTGCTGGCCAACGTCTCATTAGTCATGTGGAACGGGATCTCCCCATCCCCACTGACACATTCTTCCACCACCCCCATCCCTACCCTGTTCCCTTGAGCCTGCTGCCTGGCTGATCCTGGGCTTAATTCTTAGTAGCTGCTAAGTACAGGCTGGGGCTGCTGCCCCTGGATGCTTGCTTATGGTATGGATAAGGCCTAGAGCGTAGTGAGAAATGAAGAGTTCCAGCCATCCAGCCACAGCTGGGCTGTGTTTCTCTTTGTCCTCTCTTGTGGCATTAGGGATTCGTAGTAGCAAGGAGCTGTCCAGAAGACTGAAGTCTCTAACTGTTCCATTTCTCTGAAATGAGAAAATAAGACACAAACTAATGAAATGACTTCCTTCTCCGAGGTCGCATAGCAGCTATGCAGTAAGACTCTCACCCCAAGGAAGCTTTACCTGGATCACCTTTCTCTTGGAATCAGTGGTTTTGCATTTTCATTCATCTTAGTTTTGATCTTTTGGACAGTAACAGCTGTTGAATGGCTCTCCAGGAACAATTTTTAGTAACTTTTTCCTTATCTCTCTCAAATGATGTTTCCTAAGTGTGAGCTAAGACTCAGCAGGTGGTTGTGATTGTGTTGACTATCTGTTGTTTCCTTTTAAAGTGGTAAAAGACACATCTCTTTCCTGCCTCTTGTGTTCCTTGTTCCATGACATTTTAGTTTGATTGACAGGGTGGACTTCAGCATTTTTAGAGAGGGTTCAGGCCCTTAGAGAGGCCCCAGAATTTCTTGGCCCAGAATTTTTTACACCATCAACTCCAAAACTTTCTTACCCTCTTTTCTTTCTTTGTCTGATGCAGCTTCCGTGAATGTGCTGGTGCAGAACTGCAAGATCTACAATGACGCCAGCTGTGACATTTCTGCAGATGGCCAGCTCCTGGCAGCTTTCATCCCTAGCAGCCAGAGGGGCTTTCCTGATGAAGGCATCCTGGCAGTGTACTCCTTGGCCCCCCATAACCTGGGTGAAATGCTCTACACCAAGCGATTTGGTAAGGGATAGGAAGCCCAACCTAGCGACAGAGGGACGCTGGTGCCTTGGCATGGGCATTCCTAGGTGAGGCACAGCTTAGGAAGGAGTAATGGTCATAGCCTGCCCCTGCTTCCCTGGGGCACAGGCCAGAGGAAGATGGCTTTGCAGGAGTCCTGGCTGGTAGCATTGCAGAAGACTCTCAGAGTAAGAATCCTTCCTGCCATAATAGCGTCACCAACACGCTCCTGTTGTGACGGCCACGGATAAAGGAGGAGCTTTGGTCACGGCTTGGCACACTCCTACACTTCAAGGCAGTTTGGTATTGTGGATTAAAAGCCCCTAAAGTGTATGTTCTCTTTGATCCAGCAATCCCACTTCTAGGGAAATAATCAGAAAACTATACAAAGATTTATCTACAAGGATGTTCACAGCAGTGTTACTTATCATAGAGAAAAATGTCAAATGGTGAAGAATTGCTTAAATAAATGATGCACAGACAGGGCAGAATACCATTTGGCCTTTAAAATGCTCTTATAGAAGAATATTTAATGGTGGAAAAATGGTCATTACGTATGAAGTGGAAATAGGAGATTTCAAAGTCCTATTCACAGTATGGTGCCAGTTTTTTAAGATACGGTGCTGTGATGACAATGGATAGCATTTGTCACGTACTTTCTGTATGTCATACGTTGTACTCAGTACTTGGCATGCCTTCTCATTGTCCTCCTCACTGCACTCCTGTGAGAGAGCCCCTGGGTAACCAAAGATGCAAATTGGAAATAAAGAGAAAAAGACTGAGAGGGAACATTATTTCCTTGTGATGGCAGGAACTCTGGGAAACGTCTCTCTGTTCTGTTGGCTCTCAGGTCCCAATGCCATTTCGGTGAGCCTGTCCCCAATGGGCCGATACGTAATGGTGGGCTTGGCCTCGAGGAGGATCCTGCTGCATCCCTCCACAGAGCACATGGTGGCCCAGGTCTTCAGGCTGCAGCAGGCCCATGGTGGCGAGACCTCCATGAGGGTGAGTGCCATGGCTCGTGCCTCCGTTGTAGGGCAGCTCTCCAGACTTGGCAGGGTAGTGAAGGTTAATGGTGTGACCTCCCAACCCGGGTGAGAGGTAGCATGTTTGTAAGGAGTACGAAAGACTGCTGTCCAGCCCATCTGTGACCAGCAGGCTTCACTTTTAGAAGCTCTGGACTATTAAAAGGCAGGAGCTTTCTCACACCCTAGTTCCTGAGCTGAGCTCCCGAGAGGCTTGAAAGTATCTTTGGATGAAGCCCAAACTGAATACCTCCTTACCTCAGTGTGAGACCTTTGGTCTGGAGATACATGAAGGACACAATGAAATATTTATGCTTATTAAAAAAAATTTTTTTTTGAGGAAGCAAGCTATAAAAAGTGATATATAATATGAAATGTTCTTTTCTGTGGGTTGTAATCATGTTGGAAGATGAGGCCTTTGCATAGCTGCTATGCTCTTAACCGTCTCCTCCATTTTATTAGCAGAAGAAGGTCCTATTGGGACCCTCTCTTGTCTGAAGTGGACCTCTCTTGTATTGCCATAAAAGCCTTCTGGGCATCGTGGGGTTAGTGGCCTTCTGGACTCAACCATACTGGTTTCTGAGTTCCCATGGGGGCTCATTTGCTTTTGCCAAGGGGAATTGAGCATTTGAATGGTTCTCTAATTAGATGGTATTTAAGCTCTGTCTCAAGCTAAGAACCTGTGAATTCCCTTAGCACTTTGTGTTGTGCCATTTATAGTTTTATGCACTTGTTTATGTGTTGTTTTGTGTTTTCTTTAGCTGAGTGGTATGTATGTTTAATCTGCCCAGTTAGGTTCAGTGTAAGCTCCTTAGGGACATATCCCCCAGGGCCCTTCATTTAGTGCGATGCATGTAGATGCTTGATGCCTGGAATGGAAGCATTTGTTTTAAAGAAAAAGCTAGCGACAGGATCCATTATGTAGAAAGTGACAGAAAGTGGGTGGCCTAGCGTGGTGGTCACCAGCCTCTTCCTCCCATCTCCTACAGGGACCCTCTGTCTGACTCTACTGAGTCACTTTCCAAGCACCCTGAATTTCAGAAGGCCCTTTCTTGCCAATGTGCCTTCTACCTGCCCCCCCGCCCCCCAAACCTGACTTCGGCAGCTCTTTCCCTTCTGCGGGACTTTTCTAAATCACTCCCTCCTTGTGCCACCACCCTCCTTGGTTCCCCCGAGCTTGTGTTAACACTCATCACATCAGATTGCACTTAACTTGTTTCCATGTCATTCTCCTCTTTTGGACTGTGAGCTCCTCGAGAGTGTAGACCATATCTGTGCCATGTTTATGAAGTCCAAGTACCTAAGGAGGAACCTGACATTTAGGAGAAGCTGAATGAATGGAAGAGAATCTCAAGAAAAGCGTCCTCCTTAGCATTTCTAGGGGATAACGAGCAGAACCAGTGATAGGTGACAGCATGTTCCACCAAGCCCCTGAAAGGGTAGAAGCAGGCAGTCTGTGCTCTTGACAACATACTGACAGGAAAGTCCCGATTTCTGAATCCGAGGTGACTTTGGAAGGATCTGGTATTAGGTGCTTGGGGGAGAGGACATCATGAAGTTCACAGGCCTGATTTCTTACCTAGATATTTGAGGATGGACATTGAGGTTTAGTTTACATATTATTTTGCTTCTCCTCAGCAGATTTGGATGGTAAAAGTACCTGGTGTCTGCCTTTCACTACCTAGAATCCTGGTCCCAACAGCTGTTCTTCTAAACCCTTCCTGCCTAATTGTGAAATAATTGTTTATAATCATTAAGAGACAGGATCTGATTTCGGCAACACTAATGGACATCTCCAGCCTCTTCCGGAAGCCAGGGCTCCTGCCCAACTCCCGGGTCCAGCCTGCCAGTCCTCCATCCTAGCAAGGTTCCTCCTTCCCATAAGTAGCTAGAAACATCTGGCTGAGGGCAAACAGCTACAGGGCGGAAGCCAAGATGTTGTCACATATGGGGCTGGCAGCTCAGGGAATGCAGTTGGAGGAGTCTGCTGAGGAGGTGTGGTAATCCACTGCTGTCCTGCTAAGGGGCTCAGGGCGGCTAGCCAGCTGCTGTATGCCTCGTGACAAGAGCTATTTCTCAGGCCTCCTAGTGAGGCTTTTTTGATTCTCAGTAGGCACCATCTGCCACTTAGGGAGCTGAAGTAACTAGAAAGCTCCCATTTGGGAAGTGTTCCTCTCACCCAAGAGACAGGATCCAGCCTTCTGAGCAAGGTTTTGCTTACCCTTTTCCACCAAGTCTGACTTTAAACCCCTGCGCTACAGAAAGGTTTCTGGTTTTCCAGGTCTTGGTTGCCCCTTACCTCCAGAGGCACCAAAGCATTCAGCAAATGTCCCTGAATTCAGTCATTGGTGGAAGGGAAGACACCAGCTTTTTTGGATAGCTGTGCTGTACCACCGTTTAAGGCAAGAAGTGCCTTTTTGTCTGAGAACAGGGAGCGAGGGTTTAATGGGACAGTAGAGCATCTCCCTCTGTGCACAGGTAAGTATAGGTGGGTGTGTCCATCTGTAATGTCAAGCTCTGTCTTCAAAGGAATGCTTTTGTGGGTGATGGGCCTGTCCTCAAGCTTCTCTACTCAGAATCCCCCTTCATTTTAGTCTTACCTCTTGGAATTCACTATTCAGAGAGGTGAGCTTGTTGGGCCAACAGACAGTCCCAGGAGAACGTCCTCCAGAGCATTGACTACCTTATTTTAATTCCCACTAAGTGAAATCTCTCCCCAAGAGATGATCTCTTACCCAGTCCCATATGAAAAGTCTTCTGAAAATCAATGGCTAATTGCTGGCTTGCCTTGGTGCATTTATTCTGAGCGGTTCTTCAGACCTCTGGATTAGTGCTTCTCAAACTGTGCTCCTTGGATAACCTGCATTAGAGTACGTGGGGTCCTTGTCAGAAACAGACAGCACTTGAGGCCTAAAGAGCCACATAAGAATGGGGCGGGAGGGGCACAGGTGTTTGTATTTGTAAAACAGGCTTTCCAGGTGATTCTGATATGCACTCGAGTTTGAGAACTGCTGTTTTTAATGACTGCTTTCTTCATTTGAGGTCTCTGCGCTCAGCATCCTCAGCAAGGAAGGGACACAGTCTCAGGTTTACTTGTGGTTTTATGCATGGTGCTCTGATCCTTGGCTAATCTTGTTGTGGGCACGGTGGCCTTTGGGCTCCATTTCCCACCAGACTCTTACTTGGCTTTTTGGCTGACTGTGCTTCACCTCCCATCTCTTCTCAGCTGTTGCTTCCCTCCGGGGCCCTCCCTTGAATAGCCATGTGCTGGATTCTGTTCTTCGCCCATGTTGAGCCATTTTAATTTTTATCCTTGTTTCTAGGATCAGGGTCCTTTTGATATTTCCCTTCTCTGCTTCTGAGGCTAGGCTCAGTCTTCCCAATTTTAGTATGATTGGCAGGTCTGGAAAAATAAGACTGAGCACATGTTTTATCTCCCCTTTCCCTCCGTCCATTCCAGTCTCCTCCAGGCTGGGGATGCCACTCTGCCTCAGGGGCTTATTTTCGGTCTGACTCCCTTGCTCTGGAGCCAGGGAGGGCTTTTTGTTCATTTCTGTTTGGTTTTTTAAGTTAGGCATTTGGAGATTGCTGAACTGAAGTTTTGCTGAATTCTCAAAACACGAAGCTGCCTGTGTGCCCTCCCTGCTTTCATTTTCTAATTGGAAGAAGGCATAATATTGTAACAGAAAACTGCAATTAATTTTCCAAAATAGTGGCAACTTGCACATTATAATAACTTTGGTTGTAACCAAGTGAAAGCATAATAACAAAAATATAAAATTACTAATGACACCAGAAATAGTCCTATACCATACTGCTCTTCCACTTTTGTGTAAGGAATAAGTGCTGTTTTACCTACAGCAAAAGTCAGCAGCTGGGGGTGGGTGGGGGTGGTTCTGGGGCATTTTGAGCTGGAAAGCAAGAATAAGGATTAGTGCTTTCAACACAGGAAGTAAAATGCTGTCTACTCTTCTTCCCAGATGCATAGACCAACCCCCCAACAGGTAGGGGATGTGGGCACATAAGTGGTTCAGTAAGAACTGAAGTGGATAGTACTTTAAGAACCAATGCCGTGAGGCCTTTTCCCATTTCTGATTAAAATTCTTACCTGCCCACAGTTGACTTGAGCTCTTAACTGCCAGCCCATGCCTGCTTGCCTGCGTGCTATAGAATACAGAGATGCTTCAGCTTAAAAAGTGAGAAGCAGTATCTTTATCTTTCGCTCCAGGCCCTTCCCCATCTGAAGGGGTACTTCTGGAGTTCCCTTTTCCAGCATTCCACCTACTGTTATCCTTTGATGGGATACATCACTATGATGCCCATTAATGGATATCTTAGAGTCATCCTGATTATAAAGAAACATCGGTTGTCTTCTTTTTATAGCCATTTTCTGTCATTTTTACAGCCATCTTCACAGAGCCCAGTGATGACTGATTATTATTATAAGTTCATTAAAATGAACCACAGAAAAGGCTTGGTATCCAGAGTGTTCAAATTAGTCACAACTAAATTGTAGCTTAGATCCTGGGGCAGGTTGGGTGTCTAGTGCTGTCAGCACTGACCAGCATTTATGTAACTAACATGTACAGGCTCTTTGGGCCTGTCCTAGCTCCATTCTTCAGTATGTAATCTTCACTGTAGCCTCCTTGCCCTGAATTTAGCCTGTGACATAATCCACTCATCTATACTTCCCTAGATTCTGAAAGTTTGATTTTTAAAAGTGATCTAGAACTCTAGTTCAATCCCAGAGTATCTCCAGAAATCTAAGAGAATGAGCCTTTCTTAATCTTGTCTGGCCTTGGGAGTGGCAAAAACCAAAAATGAAGATATTTTATTTTTGTATCCTGGAAGGGTACTATTTCTTCAAGGGGAGATTGGGATAAAAGAGAGACAGCTTTGTTGTCAGAAATGATTTACTCCTTCCCAAGATTTTGTCCTCATTAATTTTCTTAAAGCTGCCTGTCAGTTGATTAAAAGCTGCTTCCGCTGCAATTATCTTAAAGTTGACTTCTGAGATGTGGTACAAAGCATCTGTCCTCAGAAAGTTCCTTTCTTCAGCACATTGCAGGAAAGGGGGAGGGAGTAGGGGAGAATCAGGGGTGTCTCTGATGCAGTTTGTCAGAGAAGGGAGGGGGCAAGATAAAACATTAAAAATAACAGTAGAGCTACAATTAGTTTAGGTGAATTTTTCCATGACAGATTCCTCTCGGGTAACTGTAATGATTTCTTTTCCCCCATGGCCTCTTAGTAGAGTGCAGTCTATTCTGTGCATTATTCTTTACACTCAGCAAAATTTTATTGAGCTCCTACTATGGGCCAGGTATTTTGTGAGGTTGGGGAATGCCATGCATAAAATGGACCTAGACCCTGCTCTCTTACCACACAACTGGCTTGCTTTTTTTAAAGATTTTATTTATTTATTTGACAGAGCACACAGCAGGGGGAGAGGGGGAGGGTGAGGCAGACTCCCTGCTAAGCAGGGAGCCCCACACGGGGCTCAGTCCCAGGACCCTGGGATCATGACCTGGGCCGAAGGTAGACGCTTAACCGACTGAGCCAGCCAGGCACCCCCACAACTGGCTTCTCGACTGGTCTTTGCAATGCTGTATTCCCAGCCTTCACTGCACGAGGCACACAGGAGACACTCAGCATTTGTTCCAGGAATGTGTGTCCCTTTGATATCTTGTGCTCTGTGTATTCCCCACACATGCATGAACACACACCCCTGCTCACCAGCACCAGTCAGTATGTCTAGCACATGTCTTAGTGATGGTAATTGAATGAAAGTATCAAGGAGATAACCCTTATGAAAATAGGGAGTGTCCTACTCATTTCACAATTGTGCCCAATATCGGTTTCTTGGGGTGCTAGTCCCGGCACTGAGACATGGTGAGAGATTCCCAGTAGATAGTTTCAAAAGCAAAAGGCAAAATGTTTTGTTTTTTTCAAGAATTGGTAGGAGAACCAATTCTTGCATTTGTAGAAGCTGAACATATTTTAATGTATTTTAAGTATAAAATACAAAACATTTTAATGTTTAACCATCCTCAACACTCCTCTTCCAAAAATATGTATCAACTAAAACATGTGGAATGTGTTGGAATATACTGAAAGACTGTTATCCAAGGTGAGTATCTAGAACAACTACTCATTTGGCCATTTCCTTTGAGATTTGTGAAGCCAAGGGAAGGTCAAGAACTTGTGCTGTGCACAGACATGTGGGACTAGGAGGAAGGAATTATTTTAATTTTGGGGGGATTCCAGGAGCAATTAAGTGCCTCGGTATTTCATTTAGCACCAAGGTAGGTCCTTCAGCTGAAGGAACCTCTCTGCTTTGATCCTAATAGCCTGAAATGGCCTTTGGAAAGCATCAAGCCAATTGAAAAATAAAATTCTTGCCCTTTGTCTTTGCGGGATCCCTTTGAGAGGAGTAAGTGAATAAGACAGAGTTTACAGGTCTCAGTAAATCACAGGAGGTTGGCTAGAAATGACTTCAAGGCAGCAGACTGTGTCAATGGCAGCCAAGGGCAACACATTCCAAAAGTTAAGAAAAGGGGGCGCCTGGCTGGCTCAGTAGGTCGAGCGTGTGACTCTTGATCTCGGGGTCTTGAGTTCAAACCCCACGTTGGGCCTAGAGCTTACTTACTTACTTACTTTATTTATTTATTTAATTTTTTTTTTTTAAGATTTTATTTATTTATTTGACAGAAAGAGAGAGAGAGCACAAGCAGGGGGAGTGGCAGGTAGAGGAAGAGGGAGAAGCAGGCTCCCCGCCGAGCAAGGAGCCCGATGTGGGGCTCGATCCCAGGACCCCGGGATCATGACCTGAGCCGAAGGCAGTTGATTAACCAACTGAGCCACCCAGGTGCCCCATACTTTATTTTTTTCAAAGATTTTGTTTATTTGAGAGAGAGAGCAAGCAAGGGAGAGCACAAGCCGGGGGAGGGGCAGAGGAAGAAGGAAAAGCAGGCAGGCTTCCCCGCTGAACAGGGAGCCCCTTGTGAGGCTCGATCCCAGGACCCTGGGATCATGACCCCAGCTAAAGGCAGACGCCCAACTGACTGAGCCACCCAGGCGTCCTAGAGCTTACTTTAAAAAGAAAAAGAGAAGGAGCTCTTGCTCTTCTTTTCTGCTGAGAGAACTTTGGTTTGGACAAGGGTGGTCTAGGCAGATTTATTTCTGCTTCAGCTGAATAAAGGGAAGAGGTAGGTGAGCTGGTATTCTAAATTATATATATTTGCTTAGATTAATATATATATATATAATTATTTATTTTAAGATTTTATTTATTTGAGAGAGAGAGAGAGCGAGCACAAGCAGGCAGAAGGGCAGAGGGAGAGGAAGAAACAGACTCCGCACTGAGCAGGGAACCCCATGCAGGGCTTGATCCCAGGACCCTGGAATCATGACTGAGCCAAAGGCAGACACTTAACTGACTGAGCCAATCAGGAGCCCCTTATTTTTAAATGGTCACTTTAAAATCAACCTCCTACAAGTTCTAAACTCCAAAGTAGAATGTAAAGAAGGCTTAGAGACAGTAAAAGAAATGAAAATTTCTGAAAAACAATCAGATTTTCTTAGAGATGAAGAAACTTCAGTAATTCATTAAGCAAATCTAAGCAAGTCTGCAGCTCGAAAGGAAGAAAAGATGACCACAGTCTCTCCCCCTGCCTGCTCTGGGAAGTGTACATTTCTCAGCCTCTGACAAGATGTGTAGCCATCCATTTCCAATGGAAAGGTCAGCTGTCTCTTAGTATCTCCTTTCCATTGATTTCTCCCTCTTCCCAGAGAGTTGATTTTCCTCTAGTAACCCTCTCTAAAAGCTTAAGGCCTCCCCGATTTCCATCATTACCAATAAGGCATTTTTCCTCTTCACATTTCCTTTCTCCCTCACAGCCCCCTTAGCTTGTGCCTTCTCTTGTGGGCCTTCCAGCCTCAGTTTCCAGTTGTCCCCTCCCACCAGCTTCCATTGTCTTAGTTAAAACAGGGAAGATCTGCTGAGTGCACGTGACCTCTTGCCATCGTGGAGCCATTCCAGTTTTACAGATGATGAGCTTCCCAAACCCAAACAAGATAACCACAAAGTTTTTTCTTTCAGCTTCTTAACTGAGCTGATCTGAACAGTGCCATTTGCTGCTTGGACTAATGGTCTGAGCTTTATTGATATGCAGCCGGAAAGAAAACATCTTGTTGAGGGCAGCAATACTTTTCCTCTAAATTTTAAGAGGGTGGAGAGGAAGGTTTCCTAGTGAGCAACTCTGGTCGCCTCTCATTCTTTTCCTGTCCACCTCTGAACAAGAAACAAGACCTCTTTAGTTTTGATCTGGAAGCTGTTTTCTTTCTTTTTTTAAAGATTTATTTATTTGACAGAGAGAGAGACAGCGAGAGAGGGAACACAAGCAGGGGGAGTGGGAAAGGGAGAAGCAGGCTTCCTGCTGAGCAGGGAGCCCGGATGCGGGGCTCAATCCCAGGACGCTGGGATCATGACCCGAGCTGAAGGCAGACGCTTAAGGACTGAGCCACCCAGACGCCCCTGGAAGCTGTTTTCTTTTGCTCCTACTTGCTCTTAGTTTGAGGGATGGAAGGGCAAGGGGTATGAGAGATGGTCTTGGACCCCAGAAGTGGAAGAATCGTTATCTTCTCCCACTCCCTTGGAACCGTAAAGATCTTGGCGACCTGACTCATTCCCTGGTGACGTGCTGAGACTGCACTGAGTCTCCTTCTAGCATATTGATTCCAGTTCCCTTCATGGATGTTAGACAGAAATGAGAACAGTCTGCTTGGGGAGGGGGGTTGCTGTCAGCATTTGTCATCTACCAGGGAGCAGCTGTAGCCGAGACAGGTGAAACCAGGACTCTGCCAACATGAATCAGCAGTGGGGTTTTCCATCCAGGCCCACAGAGGGTCCCCACATTCGGATAATCCTCCTCCAGTGTCATGGAATTCGGTGGTACAGCTTCATGGGGAAGAAGGGAGAGAGGGATTTTTGGCAGGCCCACCCAGTTTTGTCCTGGATGAGTGTTAAGGAAACCTTTACTTGAGATATATTTGGGGTGCCTTTAAGGGAAGGCCAGAGCCGTCCCTTAACACTGTTTCAGGTCTTCTTTCTTGTCAGTGCAGATGAACCTTGAGTTTACAGAGCCAGGGCTGGTCTCCACTGGCGTCTGGGAGGAGACTGCTCCCTGAGTCACTGGGTTGGAAAGACTGCTGGCCGAAACCCTAAATGGTGTGGGAGTAGCCAGAGCTACCGAACCTCCTGTCCACATTGGGAAACTTCTTGAGCAGATACTCTTCTTGTCGCTAGGACTGACTAATTGTGAGGCATATACCCCCCTCGGTGAGGTGCTTTGAGAGCTCCGGCCAGAGAATAGAGTGGGAACTACATCTCTGGATGGTTCTGAAAATGGGCCAGGTTCTCCTTCCTCTGGGCTCCTTGAGTTTCAGGCATGTGTGAATCAGGAGTATTGGACTGGATGGCCTCTTCAGGACTGTAAAGCAGCGTCCTGCCCATCTGGCATCCTCTGTGCTCTCATTACCCACCCCCCATATGTTTTGCTGTCCTCTCCCTCTTTCCCACCCCTGTATTAGAGTGTGATAAGCAAGCAAGTGCTTATCAGGAGTCCTGGAGGCTGCTGATCCTCACATGGCATTTTCTGGTTTCCTGCCACAAAGCGGGATTTAGTCTTAATACCCAAACATAGGAGGAGATGGGCACTTGGGAGTTGCCCTTTCAACGGTGTTTAAGGACTTGACAGGGGTCAGGGACCAGGGGGGACTGCCATAGTCCGAGGACAAATCGATGCCCCATGACTACTATAGTCATGGAGGTTGTGAATATCTGTGCAGCAAGGTCTGGGGGTCTCAACCTTTAATGACCTCTCCCCTGTCCATCTGACCTTGTCTCACCTGAGCTTGGTCATCCATCATACTGGTCTCTTGAGGGTTTTGTCTCTAAAGTAGGTTCCTGTACTTAGAAGCAAATTGATAGTATTTGCTTATTTTCTCTGCAGCAACTATAAAAGGTAAATATGTGACATGTGAGAGGCTTGTTTGCTTCTTTACTGGTCTGGAACATTTCTAGAAGAGTTCTCTTAGCTTTTCTTTGAGACCTCCATCAAAAAACTCGGCACAACCTTAAAGCATCTATTTTACTAACCTTATTATCCCCCTTCTTGCATGGCTACTTTCTCTGCCCAGCTCCCCGAAGTTATGAATTATCATGACTTTAGGTGAGACTCCTTTGTGAAGCTTTGTAGGGCCGCCACAGGCCAAGACCAAAGCTCCCCTCGCCCAACCCACTGAGATTAATACACATCCCTCCTTAATTAACCCTGGGTGTCCCCTCACTCATGCCACCGACCCTTGAGGCGAAGGAAAATTAAACAGTCAGTGATCCTGGCCACACTGGTTAGATCCCAGCCACTTTGTCCTCTGAGTGTATATGTCAACTCATATTTAACCATCTGACCTGTTGGGGGGACAGAAACCATTGATTTCTGGGAAGGAAAACCTCTGTGAGAAAGGGTAAAGACACCACAGCCCAGCCCCTGATGTGAAGGAAAAGGGTTGATGAGGTGCGCAGAGCAAGGCAGGCGCTGCCATCTTCATGGAGAGTTGGCCATCGAGGCTGGAAGAGAGTAGTAGCGGAGGTTTGTTGGAGGCGCCTCCCTGATTCGTATGTGCAAGGAAGAGACGATCCGAAGGTCAAGCAACCACGTTCTATATGACTAGTTTAGAAATTGATAAACTCCATTGGGCTCTTTTTCAGTAGTCTCCTCAGTTACACAAAAGATTCTTGCTCATTCTTACATTTGGAGTTACAGAAAGGGAGGGCAGGGGAGGTTCTTAAAGCGGCAGCCGTGGGGCAGTCAGCCTTATGCCTCAAAAGAGAGCCAGTTCCTTATCTGTAAGAGACCCATCCAACTTCCGGACCGGCGCAGGGCCGTTCTGGCACGTGCCACCGGCTGCCCAGGCACATTTCTCAGCACCACAAAGCCTGGGAAATCGTCACAACAGGCTTCTCCGTGTAGGTGTCAGGATGTTGAGAACTCGTGCTGCTTGCTCTCCGCTCCATTCTAGAGCCCGTCCCGGGGAAGGCCTTTCAGGTAGATGCCCAAGGCACATGAACAAGCGTTCCCGCATCCAGGGCTTATCACTTCATTTGTGTACGTGCAGTGGACCCTTAGCCAGTTTTTATGTCCTTTCTTTCCTTTTTTTTTTGAATTTTAAATCTCTCATCCAGATAATCTGAAAAGTAATAATTATTGTACCACCCTAAATTCATTTTTGAATATTACTTTCTAAACCACATCTCGTTTGGTCTCCCATTTTTTTCCCTCCATCAGGGGGCAGGGAAAGGCAGATGTAGTTCATCCCCGTTTTATAGATTAAAGCCTGAAGAGGCTAAAAGGGAAAACATTGACTAAAACCCCAGTTTATAGATTCTTCGCTTTATCCTTTTCATAGACCCTAACGACCTTTTTTGAAGCCCCAGATGCAGATTCCTGGTAATAATAGCAACAGCTATTAAGCAGTGAGCTTGCACTGTGCCAGGCGTTTTCTACACATGTCTTTTCATCTCTCCAGTCATTTGGCTGTTGGTGCTGTCTCTCTCTCTCTCTCTTTTTTTAAAGTAGGCTCCCTGCCCAGCGTGGAGCCCCATGTGGGGCTTGAACTCATGACCTTGAGCTGAGATCAAGTCAGATGCTTAACTGACTGAGCCACGCAGGCACCCCAAGTGCGGTCTCTTTTTAAACTGAGATCTGGAGATGTCACTATCCTAGAGAAGTGGTGTCAGGACTCCAACCCAGGGCTTTCTGACTCGAAAGAAAGTCTTCATCCTTCATTCTCCCACTGCCCTGCCCCTGTCTCTGACTAAAGTTGCTGTGGAATATGGTGCAGCTCAGTGGCCAGAGAGATCGGAGGTTTTCTTTCACCTCCGGTCCAAACCCTAGCCACAGCTAAGCTGCCTCCTGAGAAAATAGTAGCTTTGGAAACAAGCAGACTATTGAAGGGGACTCTCTCCCTTGGAGAAATGGAAACAATCTATTTAATGGCGATTTATATAAGCTAGAAAGAAATCACGTACCTGGTTCAAGATCCCCCTCTCCCCTGCTTCCTACATCTTAGTGCACCTTTTAGGTTTCCTTAACAATAGCAGTTTTAACATTGCTTTTAATTAGATGAATTAAGAATGTTCTCTGGTGTTTTCACCCCCTCCCGCCCCCCTATCACCTTCAGTTCCCCATTGCTGTGAGAGCTGTGATTGCCATGGTAACGGGACTCCCAGTTGAGCTTGACTCTCACTGGTCTTTCTGGTCAGGGGAAAGTTAGGGGCAGGCCTTCCTGGTGAACAGAGTTCTGACTGCCTTTCCAGGGGGCTGCCTTAAAGCCATGAAAAGAGCTAAAAGGCTGTAAGGAGAGCACAAGCAAGCTTCCTGCAGAAAAGCCCAAGTGTGCCCTAGTCTTGCTCGAGAGAGTTCTAGCCTTCCTCCTAAAGTAAGAGGGCCCCAGCATCCCAAGTTTGCCAGTATGTGTAAGAGGCCTTCTTTCCTCCCTGTGGTTAACTTGCTTCCGGCCATAGAAGGGACTTTGTTATTCTTGGTAACAAATTTTTCTCCTCGAATTCTCTTTTCTTCCCTCTTTTCTCCCCCACCCAGAGAGTTTTCAACGTCCTTTACCCCATGCCTGCCGACCAGCGGAGACATGTCAGCATCAACTCTGCCCGTTGGCTGCCCGAGCCAGGGCTTGGCCTGGCCTATGGTACCAACAAAGGAGACCTGGTGATCTGCCGACCAGAGTGAGTGGCCTAGGGTGGGCGGCAGCGTGGGCGGGAGGGGGTCATCCAGGCCGAGGACGGGAGTAATCGGCATCATCTGTGGGTCTGGCCGTGAGGTGGGATCTTGTAGATGGGAAATAGAAATTCTGCTAGAGCCTGCCTCATTCTCTGCATCACTCCATAAAGGGTACTTTTCACTTAGGGTTGCTAGGGTTAGCTCTCTGTCCCAGAAATCTTCAAAAGACTGGTTTAGTTATTATGTCTTCTTAAATCTAAGGCAGTATTTTTTTCCTTTGTTTTCTCTTGTTCTCTGGTTACCTATTGATAGTAAAGTTTCCCTGCAGGCAAAAGCATAGATACCAAAGATTCTTTTCTAAACGTCTTTTGAAAAATTCAACAGGTGGTCTTAGGTTTGTGTAAATGCCACAGACATAACTTAAGAAATAAAATTGGAAATAGAGTATTGTTAAAGTCCTTAATTTGTCAGGCCACTGATGTCTAGCAGCCTGGCTCTGTGTCCTGCCTGTTTTCCTTTCTGCTTGCGCTTCGTAACAGTGAAGGCAAATTGAAAAGTTCCATTTAGAATCAAAATGCTTGTTATCTGGTCTTGAAGTAGGGGATAGGAGGGGACACTTCTGTCCTGGGTCCTGATGACACCCCTTCCCCTTCCCCTGGTGTTGTGGAGGATAGAGGTCTCTTCTTTCACTTGAGACCCTGGGAGTCAGCCAGGTCTGTCATCAATTTCCAGACCCAGCCAGGTGGGGCACGTGAAGCTCTGTGCTTCAGTGCAGATCAGGCTGATTGCTGCGTGGGCCGCCGCAGGGTTCCAGCCGACTAAATGCCACTTCTGCCTCCACGCCGTCCTAATGCTGTCCTTCACTTGGCGCAGAGTCTTCTCCAGGGGTGTTCTGTGGATCACAGAGCATGGCGTGACTGCTCTGGTAGGGTCTCTGGCTATTGGAAGTGTCTGCGTTGCCTTTTGATAGGGCCTTTGGTGATTTTTCCTAGGGTGTGTATTTGGGTCAGTTCTTGTGCCTGGTAGGTGACTGGTGACTGAGCCCTTGTCAGCTGAGCTAGGTCAGTGGCTCAGGAGAAAGGAAACCCAATTCTAAGGGCAGCTCTTTCATTCTATCCTGCATTTTTGGAGCCCCTCCCAAAGAGAGGCTGCCGTCTGCGACCACGGTTCTGCCAGCTGCACTCTCCTCAGGTTCTGTGTCCAGAGGGCCCCCCTCACTAGCTGCTCGTGCCTTTCCAGAACCAAACCGGCCTCCTTGACGACTGTGCCGCTGTTAGTCCTGGCGCTGGGTCTGTCCTTTTCTGCCCTCCTTCTGGCCTGACCATAGTCCTGGGATCAATCTGCTCTGAGCTCTTTCTTTTTCCCCAAAGCACATGAGACTGATTATCTTATCTCACCCTCTTAGGAGTTCATAAGAGGACTCTGATAGGCATCTTTTCCAAAACTGGCACAGAATTTTGGACCATAATTTTATTCTTAACCAACACTGTAGTTACAGGCCTTTCTTTCCCTGTTTCTCCAAGACATCCTTCCTCAACATTGTCTTGTCTGTAGCTCCAGCCACTAAACCTTTGTCCCAGCCAGACTCCCATCCCCTTCCCTTGTAAAATTGACCTGCTCCCACAGAGGCAGAATCTCTACCTCCAGTTCGTCGTGGTCCCTCAAAGGCTTTTATGTCTGAAACCCCGGCCTCCGCACTTGGTGTGAGTCACAGACACCTCAGCCAAACATGAAGCTGGCTTTGGCCTCTCTTCTCTCTTGTCTCCCCATATGTCGTCTGCGACATCCAGCGTCAGCAGGCTGGAGCCATCCTGGACTGCCTGGGGAGCGTAGCCGCAGGAACTCAGGCCTCTTCCCCGATCAAGGGGGCACTAGCAGTCGACACCACCAACAGTGGCCCACCACAGACCAAGTTGTGTTGGCCCGAGGGAGAGCTAGCTTGGCCTGCCTGTGTGGGGTTGCTGTTTCTCCTGAATTCTTGGGTCATTCTGGCAAATGCCCCAAATCTTAGGGCTGCATATTTGAGGGAACCATGTAAATTAAGACAGACATGACTTTGTCCTAAGTTGTTCACAGCTTCTCCGCTTCTCAGTCCCCTTCGTATCTGTGGGATTTGGCTTCAGGCAGGGAAGATGGAGCAGTATTCAGGTAAAGACGGGAAGACTCAGCCCAGGCCTCCCAGCAGATAGATCAGTGACAGAATTAGGCTTCCTGACTTTCTAGTTCCGAGCTCTTTCCTACAGCTGGTTTTTTAACCTTTTTTCTATCATGAATAACTTTAAAATTCTGATGGGGGCACCTGGGTGGCTCAGTCGTTAAGCGTCTGCCTTCGGCTCAGGTCATGATCCCAGGGTCCTGGGATTGAGCCCCATCTCAGGCTCCCTGCTCCGCGGGGAAGCCTGCTTCTCCCTCTCCCACTCCCCCTGCTTGTGTTCCCTCTCTCGCTGTGTCAAATAAATAAAATCTTTAAAAAATAAATAAATAAATAAAATTCTGATGGAAACCATGTACGCTCTTCCACAGAAAAATATACCACAAGAACACCCATGTAATTTCATTGCTCTCTTAAGACCTCAGGTAAAACATGCAGCTCTAGATCACGTTGAGGCATTGAAGCGGGTCAGGTGATTGACACGGAGGGAAATGAGAGAGGAGAAGCGAGAATGTTCACATCTTTTGAACAGTCTGTGGTTGGTCTCTGGCCTAGAACAAGGAGAACAAACGAACAGGACAGTAGGAGCTCAGCGTTGTTGTCTCTCCGGTAGATAGGCAGCTGGCCTGAGGCTCACCGCCCTTCCCCTGGTGACAGAGCTCTGACACAGCTGTTCCCGAGGGCACAGCAGCCGGCTGGCCGGGGTTACAGCCCTCCCCCCGGAACAGGTGGTTGTCTGCCTTCGTCCGCCGACACCGGCAGCTGCGCCCCGCTTCCTGCTCTCTGTCTGCCTCTTGATTTCTCCTCCATTGTCTTAGCCTCTGCACTCTCTCCAAGCACAGACAGAGGTCACAAGCCCCTTGGGCATCTTTTGGTGGTACTGAAACCCCACTGATAGTAGAAGAAGGGCCTCAGGAAATACTCCCATCGCTCTAGGGAACCACATTCTGATGACAGGCGAGGAGACGAACACTAGCCCTGTAGCCCCTGTGCAAAGCCATTAGGGTGGCTGGTAGCCCGGTCACCCCACCCTTCCTAGCAGTGAGGCCCTCCCTTCTCCTTTGCTTTGCTCCACCCCCCCCTCCCCGCCCCGCCACTCCTCCCAAGCTGTTGCTGTGCCTCTGGCTGACTGCCAGGCCAGCCAACACCCCCACCAATAACCATAGTGGGTGTGAAGTACCAGATTGATGTGAGGGGGTGCTTGCTCACTTCCGGCTTCATAGATCAGCCCTACAAATGGGGGGGAGGTGTTGCTGGGAAGACCACTGCTTCTCAGAGTCAGCTCTGAAGACAGAATTGAGGGACTCATGCTAGAAGAAACTAGGCCAGGACTGTGGGGCATCTGGCCCCCTGGCTGAGTGTGGCACCCCTGACAAGGCCCCAGCTCTGTCCCTTAAGAGGAAGCTACCGCTGTAAACAGTGATTGCAATCAAGCATCAGTGACCAAGGAAGAGAAAGGCACACCCCTCAATCAAAAGAGGAGCCACAGAGACTTCATCTTTCCGGCTGTCCCACAAGAGCCAGGTGCCAACTCTTTCCCACATTGCAGGGATAGCGGGGATAAATGCCCGTCCTTCTTTCCAAATAGCATGTAAGTGATAGATGAAAGAAGAATGTTCTCAAAGGAAATATTCCCTAGAAGTGGAGAAGTTCAGGGGTGCCTGCCTGGCTGAGTCGGTGGAGCGTGCAGCTCTTGATCTCAGGGCTGTGAATTCGAGCCCCATGTTGGGTGTAGAGATTCCTTAAAATCTTAAAAAAAAAAAAAATTGAGAAGATCGGAGCCATAATCTGCATGAGAGCGTGGTCACCACTGAGGAAGCTAGGACAGCTCCTAGCTATGTTCAGGCAGCCCCAGAAGGTCCCAGGTGTGAGGGAGTCACTGAGCCCAGCCCAGAAGCACAGCTTACAGATGGTGCTGAAGGAAGCCTAGGGTGAAGTGGAAGTAAGTCCCTCTGAAAAGGCTGACCCTGCTCGGCCTTCCCGTGCTTCCTCAGCCCTTTGTGTGTTTGCCTGGCTATCAGGAAGAACCCGGAGCCAACAGTGACTCATTGATCCTTACTAAGACCCAAGGAGAAAAGAGATAGTTGGGAGCATTCTTCAGCTTGTAGACAGAAATCAGTGATACCGGGTATTGAAGGCTAAGAGTTTTAGTCGCCAGACAGGGTGTCTTCAGTTCTGATCCTTGGTCCAGTACCTGGAATTTTAACCAAACTTTAAACACGAGCTTGTTGTAGTCAAGCTGCTCTGACCACAGAAAGTAGAACAGGTCCGGGCTCCAGTAGACCTGTTGGTGGGGGGCAGAAAGGATGGGGGTGGGCAGGAGAAGCACATCTGCCAGACTCCGTTGTCTCGTGCTGCTTGGCCGTCGACCTCATCACTGAATGTCCTGAATCCGCAGCTCTGAGCTGACACTGCATGCTGCCAGATGGAAAGTGTTTGAGGGGACCCTTTGATCGTCAGCATCATGCTGACAGTCCCAGCCCAGAGAGTGGGCCTTCAGGTGGCCTGTCTTCTGAGACTGGAAGGAAGGTTCCTGGTCGTGCAGCGCATGGCTCAGCATAGGTCTAGTGTGGACAGTTTGTTGTCGCTAACCGGCCCTGGCTAGCAGGAATTACAGAGGAAGGATTTGGCAGGGCCCCAGATGGTACTGCCACCTGTCAATAAATCTTGACAAGTTTGTAAATCAGAGGCTCCCTGGCAGCTGGCTTCACATGGGGCCTCATGCAGCCAGGATTTGCTCAGCAAACTGCAATGATGGCTTTGTTTTTGGAGGCCTCTGCTCTTGACCTCTGGCCCTTTGCCTCTTCCGTCGTGAAAGGTCCTCTCCTATCTCCCCTGCCCTGCAGTGCCCCTGCTCTTCTCAGACAACACCCACAAAAATAGCTGAATGCTCTGAAGAGGAAGGAGCTGTTCCTTTTTAAAGGGATGGTCTGAAGAAGATCACACCAAATCCGCAGCCCTGCGGGCCCCCGGGGGTAGCCAGGAGCGGTTAGACCAGACAGGGAAGGAAGAGCACCTGTGCTTGGCTGTGGCTCTTTCCCTCCAAAGACGCTCGCGTGCCCTCAGGTGAAGTCCAGTCCCCAGAATCTTCATGACCCTCGAGAGACAGATGAGGGGTTCCAGCCTAGGCCTGTTCCCCTTCACCTGCAGTAGCACAGCCTCCTGACACGTGGTCCCTTGTCAGCCAGGCCCTGTCCGGTGCCCATCCTGGCTAATCCTGACTTCACTCCGCCCCGCGCCCCCCAGCTGGCCTTTCCCTCATGACCCACTGGCTTTGATTTCTCTGCTTTTTGTTGAAGAAGTTCTGCCATTAAAGGAAGATGGCTGAGGCCTCTAGATTAAAAAGTTGGCTTTTGTCGGAGCTTGTCTTAGCTTGGGCAGCCGTTACAGAACACCACAGACTGGGGGATCTTTTTATTTTTTTTTTATTTTTTAAAGATTTTATTTATTTATTTGAGAGAGAGAGAATGAGAGACAGAGAGCAGGAGAGGGAGGAGGGTCAGAGGGAGAAGCAGACTCCCCGCCGAGCAGGGAGCCCGATGCGGGACTCGATCCCGGGACTCCAGGATCATGACCTGAGCCGAAGGCAGTAGCTTAACCAACTGAGCCACCCAGGCGCCCCAGACTGGGGGATCTTAACAGAAATTTATTTCCTCACAGTTCTGGAGGCTGGAAGTCTGAGATGAGGAGCCAGCAGGGTTGGGTTCTGGTGAGGGCTGTCTTCCTGCGTCCTCACATGGTGGAGAAAGCGAGAGATCTCTTTCTTATTCTTCTTTTTCTTTTTCTTCTTTTTTCTGAGATTTTATTTTTAAATAAAATTTTTAAATAGGGGCGCCTGGGTGGCTAAGTCTTTAAGCGTCTGCCTTCAGCTCAGGTCATGATCCTGGGGTCCTGGGATCGAGCCCCGCATCAGGCTCCCTGCTTCGTGGGAAGCCTGCTTCTCCCTCTCCAACTCCCCCTGCTTGTGTTCCCTCTCTCGCTGTGTCTCCCTGTGTCAAATAAATAAAGAAAATCTTCAAAAAAAAAAAAATTTTTTTTTTTAAATAATCTCTACACCCAACACGGGCTCAACCCCAAGATCAAGAGTTGCATGTTCCACTGACTGAGCCAGCCAGGCACCCCACTTTTGTACTCTTCTTATAAAGCCACAGTCCTTTTGGATTCAAGTCCCACCCTTATGGCCTCACTGAACTTTAATTACCTCCTAAAGACCCTCTCTTCAGCTACAGTCACACTGGGGGATAGGGCTCCAATATCTGGACTCAGGGGGGGGATACGGTTCTTCAAGCACGTGTGCGTGCCCCCTCCCATTTAGGAGCCAAGCCGGCTATTCTGAGTATCTCTTTCAGTCTCCAGAGGGACACCAGAGTTTTGTTTTGTTTTGTTTTGTTTTTTTGAAAGATTTTATTTATTTATTTGACAGAGAGATAGCAAGAGCAGGAACACAAGCAGAGAGAGTGGGAGAGGGAAGAAGCAGGCTTCCCGCTGAGCAGGGAGCCCGATGCGGTGCTCGATCCCAGGACCCTGGGATCATGACCTGAGCTGAAGGCAGACGCTTAACAACCGAGCCACCCAGGCGCCCTTGTTTTGTTTTTAAGTGAGGTCTGTGCCCAACGTGGGCCTCAAACTCACGACCCCGAGATCAAGAGTCCCATGCTCAACCAACTGAGCCAGCCAGACGCCCCAGGGACACCAGAGTTCTGATGGGCTCAGACACCTCTTCCCCATCTCCTGTCCCCACCTTCACCACCAGCACCCCACCCTCAACCACAGTGACTGCTAGGTAACACCTCTTCCAGGAAGGAATCCTTAAAAGCAAAGCAGTCTGTTTAACAGGATTGCTGCCTGGGGTGGCTTTGTAGGTCATTATAGAAACATGAGAAGCCACTGCTTCCCTTCTGGTAGCAGTGCCCATGGGCGATTAGAAGAAACGGCTTAATGGTCCATTACAGGGAAAGGAGGAAGCAGGGCAGGGTTGGCAGTGGGAGAACTGAGAATGGTAAGGTGCCTCATTTTCCTTCCTGCCTGCCCCATGGCAGTAGGGAAGACCCAGTGGCAAGAGCCTATGCTTTCTCCGTTTCGGAGCACGAAGTCCGGACTTTAGGTGGGGCTGTCTATGGCACCCTGTCTCTCCAGGGCCTCCCCAGCCTCTCATTTGCCATCTTAGCTCCTTTCTTTATGTCTGAAGAACACTTAACCCACTGCCTACGGATAGGGTGGCTATTCTTTAGCTATCTCTCAGGCCCAAGGAGGAGCTTGTTAGGCATTGTTCAGAGGAAGGAAGAGACTAAAAACCCACCACTACAGGCATTTGGGCTGTTGGAGAGTCGTCCGCATTGCTCCAGTACTGAGCGTCCTGGTCTCAGCTCTGCCCCAGGAGAGACTAAAGAGGGCTGTCGGGCCACAGTCCACAAAGCCCAGGAGGTGGAAGGAGTTCTGGCCCTTCTCTCTCTAATGCTCTCCACCTTTTCTCCTCCACCCTTCCCAACTGATTTTCAGGGCCTTAAACTCTGGTGTTGAGTACTACTGGGACCAGCTGAACGAGACTGTCTTCACGGTCCACTCCAGCAGCAGGAGCAGTGAAAGGCCTGGGTGAGTTTGGGAAGGAGGAGGGCACAGCTGCAGGAGGGAGGCTTGTCCCTTCCTCCTGTTTCAGATGGGCTCTCGAGCAGTGCCCTCGGACTGCTCTGGGCTCTCTGGGTGCCTCTCCTCAGCCACAGCAGCTCCTCTTTGATCTGCTTCATGCATTGAGCTTTTGCAGTTTCATTTGAGAAAAGCATTCTATGGCTGAGGAAGAGAACAAAACCTCTGCTCTTAGAGTCTTGATTGAGAACAAACTAGGACATCCTGTGGCCCTTTCCCATCCTGGCCATGGTGTCTGGGCACACTGGGGTAAGGGGAGAAGACAGCACTAGGGAGGGATGCTGTCCCCAAGAACTGTGCTTGTGGCCCAAGGAGAATCTGCGGACAATGCTGCAGGTGACCAGGGCCTCGGGGACCAAGCTGCTCAGAGCTGTAGCCCAGGGACAAACCCTCCTCAGGGGCCAGAGAGTAGAAACCTGGTACCGACCCACTTGTCACTTAATTTATTAATGAAGACTGGAACATTCTGACAAAAAGTGCTGGGTCAGTAATACACCTTAGGCATTCGCTGCTTCCTAGAGGAATTATAGGGCACAGCTAGAGGAACAGTCCCCAGAAGCAGCTAGAAAGGAGTGGCTGGTGCCTGTCACGGAAGTCCTGGGCTCCCTCTGCTGCCAGCCCCAGCTCTCCCAAGGGGCTGGCACCTGGGGAAATGCCCAAGGGAAGAGGGCTGCCAGCTTTGGGCCTGGGCCTTGCTCCCAGGTCAGCTTGTGCTGCCTGCCTTCAAGGGCCTGCTGTGGGAAGGCCCTGAAGGAGTCCAGAAGGGCTTTTCCTCCAAAGTGGAGAGCCAGGGAAGATTCCAAGAATTTAAACTAGAATCCTGTCAGCATATAGTTAGAGGGAAGGAAAAGCTAAGAGAGGAAAGGTCCTTCTGCTTCTGCTCACCCTTTGTCCCACAAATGTCAGCTGGTGGCTTCCTGAATGTAAATAAGAGTCTTAAGATCAGCCACCTCTCCCTCCCCAGAAAGACACTCGCTGTTTAAGGGAGTGACAGAACTAGCTGGTTTGCAAACTTGGGTGGTTCTTCAGCCTCCTCTCATTGTCCCAGAGCTTGGCCTGATCCAGAGGCATGACCTGCCGTCGGGAGGGAGCTGCAGGAGCACAGGGCTTGTCTTCGGAGCCTGTGGCCTCTGCTCCAGGGGGCTGTGCCCTGAGGGTCAGTGGGGAACAGGTGGGACTCTGGGAGGCGTGCTGTCCGAAGCCCTGCCTGACTTCTGTCTGCCTCTCCCCCTCCTAGAACTAGCAGAGCTGCATGGAGGACAGACAGAGACATGGGTCTGATGAACGCCATTGGGCTGCAGCCCCGGAACCCCGCCACCTCCGTGACATCTCAGGGCACCCAGACTCTGGCCCTTCAGCTGCAGAATGCCGAAACGCAGACAGAGAGGGAGCTACAGGAGCCGGGGACAGCGGCTTCGGGTCCTGGGGAAGGTAAGAGTCACATAATTCTAGAGGGGAATTACGACTGGGGGGTCCTCTCACCCCTCCTGGCCCCTCCGCAGAGACAGGTGGTGCTGAGAAAGGGCCCTCCCCTCTCCGAAGGAGTACCCTCTTACCTGCTTGGGAACGCTCCCCTGGTGGCGCGAGGAGCCTCCTCAGGCAGGAACAGCGTTTCCCTGATCTGGCTCATTGTTCCCAGCAGGCTGAGCTGCTCGTACAGCTCTGCTCAGCTCCCACCAAGTACCCTGACCGCCCTCTTCTGTAAAACTTGGAGGATCCAGGCTGTTCTTCCAGAGAGAGCACACAGGAAGTGGCCTAGATACGGAAGAGCCTGCAGGAGAGACTCAGTGCCACAGGCTCTTGTTCTGGGACGAGCACGCGGGGCCTGGGCTTCAGGGCTGACCCACAGGGTAGCTTGTCGAGCCGTGGTTATACCCATGGCTCCTTGCCGTTCTGGCTGCGGCCGGCACACCAGCAGCCCCTTCCTTCACCTTCCTCAGGTGTGGCTCGGCCAGCCTCAGCCCTGGCTCTGTGCTGGCCTCACACTTCTGAGAACCAGTTAGCACTTCCCAGCGGTAGAGCTTGAGCCACTCTGGAGTCTGTCGGCAGCTGTGCTAAGAAGGCTGTTCTCACCCAGTCGCTCTCCTTACCCGCGCCCCAGCCCCCTTGCCGGTCGGAGCTTCAGACAAGGCAGCCTCCAGCCACACACAAATGCTTTGGGTCTGTGTTGAGCCATTTGCTCAAAAAACGGCCACAGAAGGAAGAGCCGTGGTGTGCGGGAAGCAGAGTAACAGATCTGCCTGTGTCTCCCAGGGAGCAGCTTTCCATCCTGTAGCCCCACGCAGGGCGCTGTCCCTTCACCACCGTGAACGGAGATTTTTAAAAATTGAATCCGTTTTTTGGGCCCAGGCCACATCCTCATCTGAGGCCCATGACTCTTCGTTGGTTGTGGCCAGTTTCAGAGGCCAGCACCTCATTCCCATCGTGTCTCCTCGCCCCAGAGGAGAGCAGGTGGCGGAGGGGGAGCTGTTCAGAGGCCAGAGGCGCTCTGCGGCAGGTACAGCCATCCGGCGCTGGAGTGCGGGCAGGGTGGGCTCAGGTAGCTCGCTGCGTCGGTCTGGGGCCCCATGACCTTTGCCTGGAGCTCTGCACCCCAGCCCTTCTCAGCACCCCAGTCCCTTTCAGAAAGCCCCTCACGCAGACAGAAGTAAGGGGAAAGGTGTGGGTGGTGGGGAGGTATGTCACTGGCCAGCTCCATCTCTCCTGGCGCCAGGAGCCTTGTTCTGAGGTGCTCCCCCCCCGGACCACCAGCCTCTCCTGCCACTCTGGTAGCAAGGCAGGGGACCAGGAAGCAAGAGTCTGGCTCTCTGGCCCACCTTTCCCATCCAGCAGGCAGGCGTCGCAGCTCCGCACACCGCTGCCTCCACTCTCACCCCTGCTCCTCTCTCTCCGTGTTGGCCAACTGATGGCCGCAGCTGCAGGAACATGTAGAGGAAGCCCTTAGTGAAGTTAGGTGACCCTTTTCCTGGGCCTCACTAGAAGGTGGGGCCAGGGCGGGAACGCCTGTGCCCCCCTACACACCAGAGGCCCAGGGGGGTTAGTGGGGGAAACGGCCCTGCCTGACTGACTCACGTTCTGGGGCTGCCCCTCCTCCCTTAGCCCTTTTGCTGTCAGCACAGAAGGGTTTCCAGGCCACTCTTCATTTTCTGACTCTCTAAAGATTGGATTAAAGTCTCTTCAGCTCTTTATAGGACTTCCAGGAAGAGCCTTCCACAGGGGAATTTTGCAAGTTATCAGCTGTTTAGCTTGTCCACCTTCAAAGCTTCCCTACCCTGTCACTCGGAAACGGAGGGGAGCGTTCCCTGGGCTCGCTCTTTGCTCCCCACACTGATCCAGTGCCTCCCGGCATACAGTAGGCACTCAGGAAGTTTGTGGAATGGATGGATTGTGTGAAGGCAAAGGCAGCCTGCCCCTGAGCTTGGCTTGCTCACTCCTGTCTGTCTCTGACTGCTGGAGAAAGGTTGCCTGGGCCTTTTCTTGTCTGGTGCAGATGAGAGCCCCGCTGCAGTAGCCTGGGCCCGGGGCCAGGGAACAGCAAAGGTGGAAAGTGAGGGGGCTGGAAGGCTAACGGGTCCCCCGAGGGCAGGAAGGGCAGCTCCTCCTTTCCCTTCCACTCAGCCTGGCTTCCCTCTTCTGGGCAGTGAAAGCCCCAGAATTAAATGCGGTTACAGGGCATTATGGGAACTTGCTGACCCCATCCTGGCCTCCGCACTCAGAAAGTACCTTAGAACTTGCCAAGGAAAAGATATCCTGTCAACACTAACTCAATTTCCCATTTTTCAAAGGCAAAAAGAAATGCTTTGGCTAGGGAAGGAGACAGCAGAATTAACCTCTGTGGCCACCACTGCTCCTAGAGCTAATAGCTTGGATCCCCGGCCACAGCTGCCTTTTCCCTCAGGCTCCAGTGTGTTTTCTTCTTGCAGAATGTGCTAGCTGCTTCCAGTGGCTCTTAGCCTTGGCTTGGAGTTCCTGAGAGAGAAGCTCAGCTCACAGCTGTGTGCACTAGCCGTGAGGAAGCCGGCCATGGGCACAGCTTAACTTCTTCCGTCTGGTCTCTTTTGAGCACTTACTTTATGACTGATACTGTGTTAGGCACCAGGAATCCAAAGGTATCGCAGAGGGAAGCAGCTTCAGAGATGAGAGCATTGTCTTCTCCTTCGAAAGCAAGCCCAGAAAGGGAACAAACGCTTCAGCACTTCCCGCACAGCAGAGGGTGACGTGTGACCAGGTTTCACAGACTACCTTAAGTCTGGAGCACCTGTAGTCAGCCTGGGAGCCCTTTCATTCAGCCACACGTTCACGTGCCAGATGGACACCAAGGGCAAGACCACGCATTAGCCACCGGACCCAAAGATAGATAAAACTTACTCTGAGGCCTCCAGGGACCTGCAGCCCAGGAGGGAGATACCACAGCCACAGATGACACACACGGAGGCGTGGGGGCACTGCGAGGGCTCAGGGAGACAGCAGCCACTCCCAGCTGGGGTCCCCCGAAGGCCAGGTGGGAGGGGTGGTATTCACATTGACCTTGACATCCCCAGGGTGTCCCCAGTGTGTGTGAGCAGGGGCAGGCAGGCTCACAGCAGTGCCCGTTGGCTTTGGTAAGATCATTGGTGCAGGAAGGGAGGATGGTCAGGGAAGTGGCTACGACCTGACCAGAGGTCCCTTAAATGTCGTGCTAAGGCATCTTGACAACTTTGAGGGCCCTTGGAATTTCTGGGTTTTAAACAGATTAGGGACTTAACTAGAACTCAGTGAATCTGAGCTTTATTAGAATGGTAATAGCAGCAGCGTGGAGGCTGGGTGGAAAGGGAAGTGATAAGCAAGAAGCCCAGTCACGAAATACAGCCACAGTCGTGGTGAGACATGGCCAAGGCCAGAGCCACGGGTGCAGTGGGAAAGGGCAGGAGGGCCTCTCCGAGGACCTGGCTGTGGCACCGCCCTTGGGGCCCCAAGGCAGCCCTGTCCTGGCCCTGGAAGGGAGCTTCATGAAAGAGCTGATAGTTCGCTAGGCACAGAGCCCAGCACAGTGAGCGACAACGCCAGCAGGCCTCGGGCCAGCACCCCGCACATCCCAGACCCAGCTGGGAAGGCCCTCAGTGCACAGAGTTCTTGGAAAGCAGTGGGGGTGGCAGCGAGCACAGAGAGGTCCCCAGGGGGCCTCGCCAGGCAGCCCTTTGGGCTCACAGGATAGGAGCTGTGCTGGCACCGAGGCCCTGGTTGACCTTTCCTCTTAGCCTCTGCCCCACTGTTGGAAGGCTTTGCCCCCTGAGAGGAGTGCTAAGAGCCCTTCAGAGACTTTTCTTCTGCCCTGGGAGTTGGCGCTGAGCTGTCGGAGGGGGAAGCAGGGAAGGGCAGCCGCCTTAGGGGATTGGGGGAGGATGGGGAGCGTTGATGGGGAGAAAAGGGGAGAAACACAAACCGCAGGCACGTAAGTGAAAGCTGAGGCCGAGTCCCCACTGCTGAGTGCTGAAGAGAAGCGCCTGACGAAGACCCATGGCGTGAGGCTGCCAAGCACTAACAAGGAGGGAAAGATCTAATGGGGCCTTAGCCACCGCGAAGCTGTGGAACTGGCTGGCTGGAAATCCAGCTCTAACAAGGCAAGCAGAGAAAAGGGACTGGACAGGGAGGGAGCAAAAAAAAGTCTTACAAAAATAGCTGTTGACAATAAGTACCCAAAAAAAGAAAAACCCTCACCATCAGCGCCCCCAAATCTGCAGAATCCCAAACTGGCCAGCAAGTAGCCGAAGGAAATAAATTGATAGGTAGTGCTAGCCCTGACAGCCCCAGGGGTCTTGATCGTAGTTGCCCACAGGCTTGGGTCAGCCAGGGGGCTGAGCACAGGTGGAGGGAGGGTCCCTCAGGACGGAGCCCCACTCCGAGGCCCCAGGTTAATCACCACAGCCGTCGCCAAGTGCCCACCATGCCCATTACCCCATTTCCTTGGCCCAGCACACTGTGCAAGGTGGATGTTAAGGGACTCATCCAAGGTCACACAGCTAGTGAGCACAGAATGGATTTGAGCCAGAGCCTCCTTTGCTCCCCCACAAGGGGAGTGGGAATGCCCAGGCCTTTGGGGAAGGAACAGCACCTTCTCTCCCTCCCTGGAGATGTGGGCTGAAGCCTCAGGCCTGGGCAGTTGGCTGTCTCCAGGGAAGGATGAGGGCATCAGGCATCCAGCGCAACCCAAGGAGAACAGTAAATGGGAAACAGCTTGGGAAAGCTGGTGGTTTCGGAAAGAGGGAAGAGAGGAGACAGAATGCCTTCTAGGGAACAGTTAAAAACCCAGTCTTTCTCGTGGGCTTTTAGGAAGTAAACAGAACAACACTGAGGGAAGACAGCACAGCTTTGAAATGAGGCAGAGTGGACTATTTGCCTTTGGGCCACACGCTGTGGGTTGCCCCCTCTTTCCACACACCAGGCAGCACGCCCTCTCTCTGGGCCAGGTCTCCCAGTTTCCCGGACAGGGAGACAGCAGACAAAGTAAGCCATCTGTGTCCACCCCAGCCACCTTCATTCATGTAGTGACTAGCCTGCCACTTGTGCCAAATGCCCTCCTTCTGGTCCAGCTCTGCCTCTTAACTGGCTGAGTGGCCTTGGCCACCTCATGCCATCCTCAGCCTCAGTTTCCCCACCAGTAGAACAGAAGTGGGAATTATGACCATTTGGGGAATCTTGTCTAGCTTTCAAGTCTCTGATCCTCCGAAAGAGGGAGTTGGACTCTTCTCGTTTCTGCTTTTGGCAGAGAATCCCCCAGCTCCTCCTCACGGTGGCCTGCCTGCCTCAGTGGCCCCGGTCAGCCACGAACCCCCTCTGTCCTGTGCTCCCTACCTTCCAGGTGAGGGCTCAGAGTCCGGTGCAAGCGGGGAAGATGCCCTCAGCAGGATCCAGCGGCTGATGGCGGAAGGGGGCATGACGGCCGTGGTGCAGCGGGAGCAGAGCACCACCATGGCCTCCATGGGTGGCTTCGGCAACAGCATCATCGTCAGCCACCGCATCCACCGTGGCTCCCAGACCGGCGCTGAGCCCGCGGCCGCCCGCGCTGCCTCGCCCCGGCCCTCCGCCTCTCGGGGACTGCTCCCGGAGCCTGGGCAGCTGGCAGAGCGGGGCCTGAGCCCCCGGACAGCCTCCTGGGACCAGCCTGGTGCCCCCGGGCGGGAGCCGCCCCAGCCACCCCTGCCGCCTTCCTCCCCGGTCCCCTCCCCTCTCCCCCTTCCCGGCACCGAAGGACCAACCCTGCACTGCGATCTGACCAGTAACAATCACCTTGCTGATGGCGGTGGCAGCGGCCGGGGGGAAGCTGCAGGCCCCAGCAGGGAGCCACGGAACAGGTAGAGACCCATGTGTGCACTGGTGCTCCCCCTCGAACCGCTGAGCAGAAACCGGACCTCACAGCTGACTGGGAACTGTACGCGCGGAAGAGCTGCGGGCTGCATCAGGGAACAGGAGCAGGGTGGGGGGGATTGTCGAGTGAAGTCAGAGGCAGTGGGCATGAGGCAGTCGAATGGGCAGGGCTTGCCTCGGGACTAGAAGCTTCCAGGATCTGGAGCCCAGGGGAGCCATACTGCTGTGCTCCGTGTGAATGGAGGAGGAAGTGGGTATCCCTGCCATGAACCCCCCTTTCTCCTAGAAACATGGCTGAAGAGACTCACCCTTGGGCAGAGAGCCCCAGAAGGGTGAACTGTCTTCCAGATTGGGGCCAAACCATCCGGGACAGTGGCCGCTGGGGCAGCTTTGCCCTGGCCCCCTGTGGCACGGGTGGGGCCACTAGGAGCCCAAGAGCAGGAGGAGCAGCCTGGGCCCCAGGAACCACCTGTGTCTCTGAGCCTTCCAGAGCTTCAGCCTCTCTTTATCATCTTACCCCACAGAGACCACAGCCAGGGGTCAGGCCAGGCTCCCAGATTCCTGAAGACAGGGACTTCCTGCACTTACTGATGGGGGACAACCATGGAGCCAAGGGAGCAGCTTGCTTGCCTGATACAGGATGGGGTCAAGGGACGGTGGGCAGGTCCTCACTCAGGAGTGGGGGGTGTAGGCTGGCCAGCCCCCGGGGCTTGTCCACCAAGCTCCTCTCCCCCTGCCCCCTCCCCAGCCCTCAGAGCAGCACCTGTGGGTGGCAGTATTACATGAGCCCAGGCCAAAGCCAGCCCCAGGCTGGGGGAGGGGATGAGACTCCAGGTCAGAGTGTGAGGTCTCGGTCTGTGACTTAAGGTGTTGCATGTGGAATCTTGAACTGTACGTGTAGTTTCTAGTGGAGAAATCAAGGCTCTGATTATTTTGTTTTTAGTATGAAAATGTGATTTCTTTTCTGTTTGTAACTCATCATAGAAACATTGTGGTGGGAGGAGAGGGGATAGTCTGACTGCTAATGAGGGAAACACCAAAGATCTACATCATTAAAATGATGACATGCCCCTCACCAGGCTCCTCTCTGTTTGTTTCCATGGAGGATGGAGGAGGGGGTGGTGTTGGGGGTGCGGGTGGGGGAGGGGGGTCATTGAACTAAGCGGGCCTGGGTTCTGTCAGGCACTGTGTCTGGTGCTGCTGTCCTATGTGGGGAGCCCTGTCTGTCACCTCAGAAGAAGAAGCCAGTCAGGTACGGGCTGCCACATGTGCTGGGTCTCTGTGCCTCACCACCTCCTGCTTCCCCCGGGCCTGCTAAGGATTGGGGCAGCCTTAACAGTGACAGGTGGGTAGGTAAGAATGACGGAAAGTCACCCATCCTGATTGCTTCCTACCCAGGACTGTGGGTCTGGAATGAAGATGTGACTGGGACTGGCCAGAAAGCTGCTGGATCCTCTCTGGTCCCCGGAAACCACCTATCATGGGTGTCTGGGCTGGCCAGGCAGGGAGCTTGGTTTTGTCTACAGGCATCCCTCTAAGATGCCATTTGTGGCTGCTCAGGTTCCCCTTTACTTTTTGTCCTTAGCACAGTGGCTGAAGGGCCTGCCGTAGTTGTGGGCCTTGGCCACTTTGAGTTTCAAGCCAGTTAGAACGTGGGATGATACTTGCCCCAACTCTTACAGAAGGGTACAAGGAAAACAGAGCCACCCCAGGGATTTTTGCCAGCAACAACTATTTCTTTCTTCTTTTTTAAAAGATTTTATTTATTAGCGAGCATGAGTTGGGGAGGGGGGAGAGGGAGAAGCAGGCTCCCTGCTGATTCCAGGACCCTGGGATCATGACCTGAACCAAAGGCAGATGCTCAACCTACTGAGCCACACAGGTGCCCCAGCATCATCTATTTCTTGACTATCTCTTGTGTGCCCGACTCTGTCCCACATCCTCTGGGACTTGTACAATTACTGTACCAACAGAGACAAAACCAAAAGATTAAATGGGCAAGCAAGTAATACAAAACAGTGTGTAGAGCTATTACAGTTACGAACACTAGAATTTTCTAGGACATTTTAGTCCAGAACCCACAGAAGAGTGGGTTCTGGACTAAAAGACACATCAACCAGCTGTGTGACCTTGGGCAAGCCACCTGCCTTTTCTCTGCTCCACTTTCTTCCCTTGTAGTATACAGGGCTTGTATTATGTAACCTCTTACAGTTTCTTGGAACTCTATAATTTCGAGTCATTCTAGGTCAGCACTGGAGTGGTTAGGGCCAGGCTTCTTAGAAGAGGTAGGATTTGAACTACTCATTGAAGGACCGAAGGATTGCCCCACTGCAATCCCTGCCCTCCACCCACGCACTCCCATCCCCCAACCCCCCAGGAGAGGAATTCCTTGGTCTGACAGTATGGACTATGAATTTGTTGAGTATAAACCACGTGCCAAGGACTCAATGTGTACTATCTCGATCCTCATCACAGAAGCCCTCCCAGATAGGTACTGGTACTATCCCCCCACCCCCCACCCCAGACCACACAACTAACTGAGCCAGGGTTTGAACCCAGATGAGAACCCGACTTGCTCTGTTATTTTGGAAAACGGGGTATGAAGATGCCTTGTGGATGAGAGGATCCAAATTTGGTCCTGCCTGCCTTGCCTGTGCCCTGTCTAGCCAAGGATGAACCCAGCAGCTACCTGTCAAACTTTTGTGTTTCCACATCAACCCCTTCCCTTCTTTAGAAAGCCCTTGCCCGGTGGATGGAAGCTCCCCTACTAGTAGTAAAGCCTCAGGGCCCCTTGCCTGTCATAACAAGGTTGTGGGGTCAGCAGGGCAGAGCTTGGCAATCCCGTTTGGAGATGAGGAATTCGGTTCAGAGGAGTTCTATAGACGCAAGTTGTCTATGAACCCAGTTGAGTCAAAGGCAGAGAGCAAACACAAAACCAGGTCCCCCGGTTCCCAACTCAGCTCTCCACAGTTCCACTATTGGGTCTGGGGTTGGAGGGGTCAACCCTACCACATGGTAAGGGTTTCAGGAAAACTGGAGCAACCTTGCCTGACGGTTTCTGGAAGAACTCAAGGCAGTGGTTGGAGACATTTCTGATTTCTGTGGCCTCCAGTCCTTGGCCTGGCTTGTTTCCTGTGTGACTTTGTAAGTATCTGGCCTCCCCCCTCTCCCCATTACACACACACACACCACAATTCCACCTTCCTAGGAGCACCACCCTCTCCTGGATTTATGGCAAAGTGGAACAAGGGCAGGACTGTTATCTGATTGTCCTATGAACCAACTGAGCCCCTTTCTTCATCTGTGAAGTGGGGGCAAGAACAATATCTTCTCTCGTCCTTGGTTATGAGGCTCATGGGAGACCGGATCATTCACATAAAGGACGATGGCTTTTCACTCTAAGCCTAAACAGCCAATTCCAGCTGCCCTGGGGAGCACCCGAGGACCTCTTCCTCAGCGTGGGGAACTCCACACCAAAAGACCCGCAGCGCTGGCTCTTACCCCAATTCCCGCCCCTTCTCTGGCAGCTCCTGCCGCCTCCCCTCCACTGCCTTACCCGCCTCCACCGGGGCGCCCCCCTCACAGCCCCCCGCCCGGTCCTGCGGGAGGGTGGAGGGGCGGGACCTGAGTTGTTTTTCCAAGAGAAGGAACCGGCGGTCTTAAGGTTGATCGGGTGTTTGCGCTCAAAGAGTTTGAGGTGACAAGGCTCAGGACCTGGGTGTGGTGGGGGGAGGGATGAGTCCGACCCTGGCTGGCCCCAGGAAGGGTCGTGTCAGATGGAGGCAGAAACGCGGCTGCCTTGGAGCGCGGAGCGGAGCCTACAAGGTCAGTGTCGAGGCGGAGCTCTCCAAGGTGCTGAAGCCACCCGACTCGGTCCCGCGGACGCCCCAGCCGCGGACTCCCGGGCCCTCCCGCTCCTCACAGGCAAGGCCCCAAGTCCCCAGGCCCCGACCCGTGCGGTTCCCGGAGACCTCAAGAGACCGCTCGCCCTCTGGGGTCTCGTTCCGGGCTCCGCCCCGGGTGACCTTGGGCACTCAGCTTTCCCTCACAGGCATCGGTGAACTCGCCCTCCGGCCGCGGCTAGCTAGGCGGCGCGTCCCATCCCGGGGCTTGGAGAGAGGATGCGCCCCCCTTCCCCGGCCTGCAGCGCGGGAGCCGGGAGCCGGGCGGCGGGGGTGGGGGGCCGGGCAGGGGTTGTGTGCGATGGGTGGGCTCCTCTCTCCCTGGCGGACTGTTGCCTGTCTTCTCTCTCCAGCTCCTTCCTAGGCCCCGACGGCGCCCGTCTTCTCTGATAGCCCCGCGGCCGACATGCGGCCCTGAGGCTGGAAACTGCCGGTCCTCGGCTCTCTGCCCCGACGGAACCGTGACGGCTGAGCCGACCCCACCCACCCGTAACCTCTTGCTGGGGTCAAACACTCGCGCCTCCGAGGTCCCACTGTGAGCGGGGCCCTGTAGGGAGGGTGGTCCAGGAGGGGCGCGAGACCACCTCCAGGTCCCGGGTGCTTGGTCAGAGCGGAGGCGGAGAGCGCAGCCAGACGGGGCTGCCAGCTCCCTCCCCAGCCCGCGAGGGGGCGCCGCGTCCCCATGACAACGCGGACACCCCACCCCACCCCCCACCCTAGCCTCCCGAGAGGGCAGCGCCCCCCGCTAAGCCGTACTGTCAACCGTGGGCGGTGCCCCTACAGTGGCCGAGCGCGGAGCTGTCGGCCGGCTCCAGTGAGGGGCGCGCGTAGCTGGGGTTCCCGACGCCCCGGGTGGTGCCCCCCGCGCGTCGCAGTTGGGTGGCCGGCCCGGGGCGGGCGGCGCGGCCCCACCAGGATTGGCTGCTTCCCCGTGACATCACGCGGCTCGGGGAAAAGTGCGAGCGTGAGCGCGAGTCGAAGCCACAGCGCCAGGAGCTGCGGGCGGAGCAGGGGCCGCCCCTCGGCACCCCGTCCCCGCCCCCGGCCCGCGGCCCGGCCACGCGCCCCGCCCGCTGGCCCGCGGGCCGCCCGCTGGTCCCGCCGTCTGTCAGGTGCGAGGGGACCGGGGCGGAGGTGTCTGGTAAGTGACTCCGCGGCGGCGCGGGGGCGGGGGGGACTCGGGGTAGAAGGACGTGGGGCTCCCGGACCCTCTGAGGTTCCCCGGAGGCGGGTCCCATTGGGACGGGGCCCCAGGCTCCTTTGGGGACGAGCGCGGTGCTGGGGGCTGCACAGAGCCCGGGGGTGAGGGGCCCCGCTGGAAGAAAGACACGGAGTCTCGGAAGCTTCTCCAGGTGCGCCTCTGGGAAGGAATGGACATTCAGGAGGTCGGGGGAGGGTTGCCCGCCCACAGCCCTCAGGGCGCCAGGGGCAGCCGTCGGGGGCGGGACCCCTCACTCCAGCCCTCCCACCTGCAGCTCTGGAGGGCACCAGGCTCTGGAGCCCTAAGGAGCCTTTTTCCCGCCCGTCTCCCCGCCCCCCACCCCCCGCGCTACCAGCCCATTCCGATCCATGAAGTCCTCCATCCGCGACCTTGAACCCCGACGGAAATACCCCTACCCGCTCCTGGCGCCCTTCCCCCACTCCAGGACTACCCCCTGCTGTTGCCCAGGCTCGGAGCCCGGGAGAGCGGAGCCAAGCCCTGGGCCCAGTGGCGGAAGTGTCAGGCGCAATGTCTTTGCCAAATCCCCTGAGCCCCTTCTCCCTCCTGTGAACTCTTGAGTCTCTTCTCCCGCCCCAGGGACGGATCCAGGGGCCACAGCCTTCCCGGAGCCCTAGAGTGAATGCCTAAGAACCAAGGACCCACACCCCAAACCCCTCCCCACGGCGTCCAGAGCACGCGCTCCCTTCTCGTCTGGAAAAGGGGGGGGGGGCTCCAGAACCCGGGAAAGCACGGTGCCCACGCCCAGAGGCCGCAGGAACTGCGTGCTAGGGGGTTGGGGGGAGGGCGGGGCACCGGAGAGCCAGGGCCCCATCAACCGGGAAGGAGACCTGGAGGAGCCTCCAGATGAGCCCAATAATAACTCCCAACCCGGCCCTCGAGTTCCGCCCTGGCTCAGGGCTCGAGAAACCAGTGCCCACTCTAGCCGCTCGGGCCAGACGGTGCCTCTCCTGCGGGGTGCAGGGTTAGAAGTGTGGGTGGGGAAGAATCTTACACTCAACTGACCTAAGCCACGGCTGGGCCTCCCCGTTTTGGAGTGTTGCCGGTACACTCCCGCGGGCAGACCCGGCACCCTTTGGCCATAATGCTCCGTGGGCACGCTGAGCTGAACCCCGTGTCCTGTAAGGCCAGTGGGGCGACTCCGGCCGCGGCCCCTCGACAGAAGTCAGTCCCAGGCTGGGACTCCACACTGCAGCGTTGGGGACCCAGACACCACTGGGCGCTGCCTGAGACGATGCCCCAAGGTCAGGGGGCCCGTGGCAGCCCAGATTGTAGCCTGGCCGCGACCCTTCCCCACCCACGAGCGGGGCACGATCCAGACACTGGCTCTAGACTCGCTTCTCTGCGCTCAGACAGCCAAAGTCTGAGCTGAGTCTCCCGGCAGGGCCTGGAGCGGTCACCTCCTGCGGGCCCTGCATTTGCTCCTGTGCACAAACTCACAGTTTGTGCATACTCACAGTTGTGCATATGCATTCGCATACCCGAATCGTGTGCATCCCCCAGGCCACAGCACCCCGGGCCGCACACGCACGCACAAGCACGTGTCCACATGGCACGGGCCCGCTCACGCGCACACGGGCCCCCGGTATCCAGGCGTGGCCGAGCGCGCACACACGCACATGCAGACAGCTACTCGCTTGTACTCGCGCTCCCCAGTAATCACACACAAACAGAACTCGCACTCGCCTTCCCGCCCACACGTTCCTCCGCGGGGCCGGGTGGAAGCCGGGCGCCCTTAACTTTCCCACCATGGAACCCGCGCGGAGCCGAGGGCAGCTCCTGGGCAGGGCCTGGCAAGGGGGTGGGGGTGGGGGGGAAACCACGTCCTTCCCCTGGGAGGCCCTGCCCTGGAGCCTCCTCTGTGTTCTCGGTCGCGATGGAGTTGGGGGCGGTGGCGAAGAGCCGCCCGCCCGAAGTCCGGAGCTGGCACCCAGGGCTCGACATTGCCATCTAGCGGTGCGCACAGCCCTGGGCAGCGGCTGCTTGCTTCCCCAGATCTCCGGCGGGCCTGGCTGGATCGCAGAGAAAGCCCCGGAGAGGGTTGCTGTCAGAATGTCTGCAGGGAAACCCGAGGGGTCCAGAAAGAGGGTGGGGAGGAGGCGGCGAGACACCATGCCTCACCCCTTCTGCTGCTGGCAGCTTCCCCTAGCAGACCCAGAGCGGAACTAAACCACCTGTCACCTCCTTGGAGACAAGATGTCCCCCATGGAGATAAGAGGCCTCTTCTCTCCTGGGAAAGCTAAGTGGGGGAGCCGGCAGGGAGTGGGTGGGGACCCTTAGTTCTTTGGTTTTGAGCAGTGGACAGCAGAGGCAGGAAATCAACCTGAGACAGGTTGAGGTTGAGAAGGTGGCTCCTGGGTTCGAATCCTGCCCCTCCCCCCACCCCGCATTACAGACCAGATGACTTTGGGCAAGTTCATTAATATTATCCTCATCTGTAAGAAGATACTTCTATCAGTGAGATGGGGATACGAATAGTACCTGCCTTCTCAGGCGTCTGTAAGGATTAAACCAGATAATCTATATTAAAAAGCTCAGAGGAATTCCTGACTCCTAGTTAACAATAAACAAGGGCTATTATGTTTTTCACATTTGGCACCTCCAGCCCCATTCCCATCTCGCTGGCCTGTGTCCTGGCCCCGGAGGCTCCCGGGGCTTTCCTGGGTGCTGGCGGACAGATCCGTCCTGCCCACCCTGCCCCTGCCTGCACCTGCCTGGGGAGGGTAGCCTCTTCATGCTGGGTGCTTCTGCTCTCCCAGCTCAGAGGGTGACACCTGAACCTCTCAAAGCTGAAAGGGGGCTGTCAGAGACCCCAGAGAGGGTGGTATTTAGTCTTTGCCCTTGACTCATGTGTGACCTTGGAGATGGCAACGCCCTTGTTGAGCCTCCCCTCCTGAGAACCAAGGATTTAGACAGGCGAACATGAACTGCCAGGCCAGGGGGCTGGGGCTGCGTCTGCAGAGGCGAGTGAGAGGGTCTGAGGCCAGGCGTGGGGCAGAGGGTGGTCACCCTGGGACTTGCCTCCAGCCTCTGGTGCATTTTCATGCTGCAGATGGAAAGTTTAGTTGCTGGTCCCCATAGCTGCTCGGGAGGGGTCCCGCGGACCCAGTCCTCTCTATTCTGCAAATGAGAAAGAGAGGGGCGGGAAGGTGAGGTGGCTGGTCTAGAGCCAGGACCCTGCTGGCCTTGGGGCCTGGGCTGCTGGCTGAGGGCTCCTTCCTCCACACCGGCTGGCTCTCCCTCTCTCTTTCTCTCTCTCACACACAGACGCTGTGTATACGACAGCGCGCGGGGCTGGCGGGGCTGGGATGGGGCCCGTGTGCGTGTGTGTAATGGTGCGCGTGTTGGCGGGTGTGAAGGAGGCTGGGCTGAACGGCTGCCCTGGCACAGCGCACTGGGCGTGGGCCTCGCTCACGTGTATGGGAGAGGAAGGCGGGGGAGAGATGAAGAGGAACCTGGGTGGGAGGGGGGTGCAGGCTCAGGGGAGGGGCCGTGTGGGTGGGCCGGGGGGGACGGTGCCCTCGGGCTGGCCGCGGGCCCCCCTGCGACATTCCCCTGCCCTCTTCCCTCTGGGACACTCTGGGTCCCCTTTGGGTTCCCAGTCGGGCCCAGGGCTGGCCCCGGCCCCTTGGAAGCCATGTGTGTCTTTCCTCGGCTGACAGGCCCCCTCAGCTTCTCACTCCTCCTGGTCCTCACTCAGCCCCTGGCTGTGGATGGTCCCTACTGCCCCTGCACTGTGTCCCCACCCCTCCGCCCTGGGGCTGGGAGGGGGAGCTTGGGGAGGGGCTGCCGCAGTGGTATGCACCTCCCAGACCCCTCTGCATGGCACTCTCCTCGTCCTCGGGGGTTCCCCACTCCAGGCCACCCCGGTCATCCCAGGAGCCTGCCCCAAGGTGGTATCACCGGCTCGGTGGCGCTTCGGGCCTCGGCTGCCAGCACCCTCAGCTCTGGGGTGGCAGCAGGACGTCAAGGACTCGTGGAACCTCGGGCGGGTTATTTAACATCTCTGTGCCTCAGTTTCCTCACCTGGAAGTAGTGAAAAATAAAGGTTTCTACTTCACAGACTTGACGTGAGGAAGACATTAGTTAATATTGATAAAAAGTACAGAAAGTGCCGGACACTTAGTAGACAGTAAGTGTTAGCTGCTAACATATATTCTTGCCTGTGTCCCCAGTGCCATCTGGGAGGGTGGAGGACAGGTCCCCCTGTGATGTTTGGTCACAAAATGACTGACGAGGTGAATGAATGAACACTTCTGGCCAGAGCTACATGCTGACTCTGGGACCACTGAAGCCCCTCCCCATTGCTTCTCTGGGCCCCGCACGCCCTGGCCTTCTCTTGGCGCCCCACACGTGCCCCAGGGCCTTTGCTCTGGCCATTGCCCCCGACTAAGCCACCTCTGCAGCTCTTCACATGGCTGCCTCCTTGCCATTGTCCAGATCCCCTCCTTGGAGAGGCCTTCACTGATCACCCAGCAAGGAAGCGTCCCTGTCTGTCCTCTGACTCACCCACTATCCTGTTGCCCTGCCTTGTTCTCCCTCTAGCACTCTTTTTGTGGCTCGCATGTTTGTCTGTCTGCCCTGATCAGATTGTCAGCTCTGTGAGGGTGGGGCCCGTGTGTGTCTCAATCACTTCTGTAACTCCTGCACCCGGAACGGTGCTTGCGCACAGTAGGCCCTCAATAAGCAACGGATGGGTGAAGAAACGAGCACACGATGAGACAGAGTTCTCCAAGGCTCTGCAGGGTGATGTTCCTCTGTCACCTCGAGTTACCTCTCTAAACCACTTCGCCAGTTCACCCTTTCCTCTCTCCTTCCTCCTCCAGACACTGGCCGCCCACCACTGCTAACCAAAATGGCGAACTTCACACCAGTCAACGGCAGCGCGGGCAACCAGTCGGTACGCTTGGTCACATCAACCCATAACCGCTACGAGACAGTGGAGATGATATTCATCGCCACGGTGACGGGCTCGTTGAGCCTGGTGACTGTCGTGGGCAACATCCTGGTGATGCTGTCTATCAAGGTCAACAGGCAGCTGCAGACAGTCAACAACTACTTCCTCTTCAGCCTGGCCTGCGCCGATCTCATCATAGGCGCTTTCTCCATGAACCTCTACACCGTGTACATCATCAAGGGCTACTGGCCTCTGGGCGCCGTGGTCTGTGACCTGTGGCTGGCCCTGGACTATGTGGTGAGCAATGCTTCCGTCATGAACCTTCTCATTATCAGCTTCGACAGGTACTTCTGCGTCACCAAGCCCCTCACCTACCCAGCCCGGCGCACCACCAAGATGGCGGGCCTCATGATCGCCGCCGCCTGGGTCCTGTCCTTCGTGCTCTGGGCACCTGCCATCTTGTTCTGGCAGTTCGTGGTGGGCAAGCGGACGGTGCCGGACAACCAGTGCTTCATCCAGTTCCTGTCCAACCCGGCGGTGACCTTCGGCACCGCCATCGCCGCCTTCTACCTGCCCGTGGTCATCATGACGGTGCTCTACATCCACATCTCCCTGGCCAGTCGCAGCCGAGTTCACAAGCACCGGCCCGAGGGCCCCAAGGAGAAGAAGGCCAAGACTCTGGCCTTCCTCAAGAGCCCCCTGATGAAGCAGAGCATCAAGAAAGCCCCGCCTGGGGACCCGGCTCCCGAGGAGCTGCGCAACGGGAAGCTGGAGGAGGCCCCTCCCCCGGTCCTGCCGCCCCCGCCGCGCCCCGTGGCCGACAAGGACACTTCCAACGAGTCCAGCTCCGGCAGCGCCACACACCACACCAAGGAACGGCCGCCCACGGAGCTGTCCACCACGGAGGCCACCACGCCCGCCTTGCCCGCCCCTCCCCTCCAGCCGCGGGCCCTCAACCCCGCCTCCAAATGGTCCAAGATCCAGATCGTGACGAAGCAGACTGGCAATGAGTGTGTGACAGCCATCGAGATCGTCCCGGCCACGCCCGCCGGCATGCGCCCGGCAGCCAACGTGGCCCGCAAGTTTGCCAGCATCGCCCGCAACCAGGTGCGCAAGAAGCGGCAGATGGCGGCCCGGGAGCGCAAGGTGACGCGGACCATCTTCGCCATTCTGCTGGCCTTCATCCTCACCTGGACGCCCTACAACGTCATGGTCCTGGTGAACACCTTCTGCCGGAGCTGCATCCCCGACACGGTGTGGTCCATCGGCTACTGGCTCTGCTACGTCAACAGCACCATCAACCCCGCCTGCTACGCGCTCTGCAACGCCACCTTTAAAAAGACCTTCAGGCACCTGCTGCTGTGCCAGTATCGGAACCTCGGCACCGCCAGGTAGGCGGGCAGGGGCGCCCAGGAGGTGCTGGCGGCCACGTGCGCGCGCTGAGCCACGTGGGCGGTCACGTGGGTGGTCCCGCACGTGGCTGCCGGGGAGCGCTCTGGAAGCGTCCCCCCGTGTTCCTGTTCCCCGACGAGGACTGAGGTGCCCAGGACCCCTGTGAGGCTCAGGAAGAAGCTGTGGCGGGATTCCGAGAGACCAGATCTCCGCTCGGGCTGCGGAGGGTCAGCCCCAGAAGCGCCTGAACCAGGACTGCCCGGCCCGCCTCCCGGAGCTGGGAGGCGCTGGATTCTGGGGCACTGCCCCACTGTGACCAACCAGCGTGGCTGGAAGAATGGACATCTGGAGGGGAGCAGAAGCCCGGGATCCCCTTGGGAAGAGCAAAGGAGCCGATGCTTGGGAAAGGAGGCTTGGGAAGGGTCTCCCCGTTCTGCTGTAGTTGGTGCTTTCTCCCCGCTGCACCCCGCATGTAGGCCCAGCCCGTCCTCCCAGGTCCCAGTCCAGGGGCAGGGCTCGCCCCTTGCTGCAGCTACTCGGCCAGGCGCTGGTTGGGTGGACGGGTGGGCTAGCTGGAGGCCAGGCCGTTGTGGGCTCTCAGGCCCCCCCCCCCACACACACACACACTGTCCTGGGGCAGCTGGGAGGTCAGTGTCTCACACTCAGGAACCAAGGTCTGGCTTCCTGTGGTCCCACGCTGAGCAGAGAGGCCCCCCTGGTTCTGAAGAGCTCTCCCAGCAGGCTTCTGCAGCATGTGAGGGAGGCCTGGGTGGCTGGGGAGAATGGGGACAGACTTGACCCACGCAGGCTTCAGTGGGGCAGGGGGAGGGGGGGGCAGGGGGGAAGGCAGGCAAGCAGCCCCCATCTCTCCTCTCCCAACGGACAGAACCTTCTATTGGTAGTGAGCTATACCAAAAGACCTTTGCTTGAGAGTGGCTGCGATGAGGAGTGTCAGTTCTAGGAAGCCTTCTGGGTTCCCTCCCAGCCTTGGTGTGGTCCCTGGAAAGACCAGACTGAAAGGCTCAGGGGACTGGACGGCGGCACCCTTTCAGGAGTCGGGGCCCTGGAAGCAATTTTCATAACCATTCTGCTTTTTCCATGAGCTCTGGGGAGCACTCACCGCCAAGCCCCCAGCCCCCTAAAAGCCAGTCCCAACTGCCTTCCCTTTCCTTCACGAGTCCCTGCCCCAACAAATTACCACAGCAAACTCCCTGGGTTGGGGCTTTTATATATTAAAGGAAAAGCTTTTATTGGGAAGAAAAAAAAAAAACAAACACAACAGTTTATTTATTTCTCAGTAATGGCATCTTTGTGGGGAAGAACAAAAGCGGGTACCGGGATTCACATCCCTCTGGGGCAGGAGGCTCAAGCTGTCCACAGTCCCCTGTCCCTCCCGGACACTTGGGGGTGGGGGGTGGAGGAATGAAAGGGAAGAAGCAGGGTATGATTGAGAAAGCTAACGAGTAGACAAAAGGCACTGGTAGGTGAGCTCTTGGGCCCGTGAGAGGGAGGGCACCGGCCCCGGGCTCCTTGGCATCCAGACCTGGCGGCTAGTCCTTTCCCTTCCCTTTCTTGGCTGTAAAACAAGCAAGAAACAACGTGTTAGCTGAGTTCAGGTGACCTAGTAGAGACACCGCCCCCCCCAAACCGCCCCCAGCCCATACATTAGGGAGAAAATTCTGCCCCCTAGTGGCTGTAGATCAGCGGACCCCGGTACCCCGTGGGAGAGTGCAGCCATATTGATGCTGGACCTACCCCCCCCCACACCAACTTCTATACTTTCACTGGTGCTCGGAAAATCTTCAAGTTCTTGGTCCCCACAGCCCTCAGCCTCCACCTCCTCCCCTAACAACTGGGCTGATTCACCTCTGCCCCGATGGCCTCTCTGGGCTGCTGTGAATCAGGAACCAGCTAAGGGATGGCAGGACCGTGAAGTCCTTCTGATACTAGAAAGGACCCATGCTGACCAAATGTTCTCTCTGGCTGGAGAGATGACAAAGCGAAGCCCTTCCAGGACAACTCCCTGAATCCTAAGCAAAATGCTCCAACAGAACAGAGCGAGTTTGTACTTCCACTCGGGCCAGAAGGACTTAATAACTCCTGAGCACCTTCTGTGGGCCACCCTCAGTACCTGCCCACCTAAGGTATCTCCACAGACAGGAAAAACCGAGGGCAGAGAGGTCAGGAAGTCACCCGCCACATCCAAAACCTCAGGCTTAACCATTCCCTTTCACAGGTGGTGGCAGCCCCCGGCAATGACCCCCACACCCTCCTCCACTTCCCTGACCTTTGGCTTTGGCTTTGGTCTTGGAGGTGCAGGGCTTGGTCACGCGTATGGTCTCCTGGCACTGGGCATTGTACCGCGCCTTCTTCAGGGTGCCTTGGCGGGCTTTGGTGCCCGTGCCCCCATCACACGCCCCCCAGCTCTCAAACTTGTACTTGCAGTCGGCTGGCGGGAGAGCGCCCCGGGTCAGATCTGGGCAGCCAGTGGCTGGAGGCCACAGACCTGCCCAGGTTTCGGTGAGGCTGGGCCCGTCCCCTCTCCTGCCCTCGCCTGCACCCCACCTCACCTCCAAACTCCTTCTTCCAGTTGCAAGGCACCCTGCACCGGATGCGCTGAGTCTGGGCCCCACAGGTACCCTCGCGGAAACCCACGCCGCAGTCCTTGCTGCTGGGGGTGCAGGGCCCCCAGGTCCACTCCGCGCACTCGCTCCCCGGGCCGCCCTTCTTCACTTTGTCTAAGACGCACGGGGAACGGAGCTCAGACACACTCGGGGATCGCTTCCTGGGGTCCGGGCCTCGGAACCCCCGGCGGCCAGGCCCGAGGCTGCCGGCCTCACCGGCCCGTCTCCAGCCCTCCTCCAGTCCCCCACACCCCGTTATCACCTTTCTTTTTGGCCACCGCGGAGGTGAGCGCCAGCAGGGTGAGGAGGGCGAGGAGGAGGACGCCTCGGTGCTGCATCCTGCGGAGGAGAGGTCGGGTCAGAGGCCCCCGCCCGCCCCCTTCCCCACGGGGGGCCGGCACGCGCGCACCTCCCACCCCCGTCCCCACGCTCCAGGCCCACGGGCCGCGGCGGCGGCGGCGGCGGCGGCTGGAGGGCTCTGGGGTCGGCCCCTCGCCGCTAGCTGGGGCGCACAGCCGCAGGCGTCTCCCTGGGGGCGGCCTGGAGCCCAGGACGCAGCTCAGACCCCCACACGCCTCCGGGCTCCGGGTCGCCTGGGGCCCAGCGGGCGAGGGGCCGAGGCCGCCGCCGCCGCACGTCGGCCGGGGCCCCCGCGCGCTCACTCGCTCGCTGCCCGCCGTGCTGCGCTCCCTCCCGCGCCGGGCCCGTCCCGCTCCGGCCGCCGCGGCCCCTTTTGTCTCCAGAACCGGTCTGAGCCGGTCACATGGGCCCCCGCCCCCTCCCCGCCCCCCACCCCCACCGAGGAAGGACCCGCCCCGCCCCCTCCCCTCAAACCCGCGCCGCCCCCCGACCCCGGCGTCCCCGCCTCCGCTCCCGCCCCGCGCCCCCGGGCGCTTCTACCCCGGCTTCCCGCCGCGGGTCCCCGCACCCCCCGTTCGCCCCGCCCGGGCCGTCCGCGTTCAGACGACGGACTCTGCCGGCTCCCCCCGCCCCATCTCCCGAGCCCGGGTCTCCCGGCCCCAGGACCCTGTCCTGCCCTGGCTCCCCCGGCCCCTGCCCCAGCCCCAGCTTGCCGCCGCCGCCTCTGCCCCCTCCCCGGGGCCGTTCTCTTTCCCCGCAGGACGCCCGCCTTCCTTCCCGGGGAGGGAAGACTGGGAGGATGGGGACTTGGGAGGGAGCTCGGAGCCCCGGGGGTGTCACGGGTCCCGGCGCTCGGCGCGGGGCCCGCATTCCAGCCTGTGTGCGGCTCCGTCCCCCGATGACTGTTTAACCCCGTCGAGGACCGGCCCTCTGCGCCCCCTTAGCTGCTGGGGAAGGAGCGCCAGCCCCCACCGCGGGTCGTTTCACCAAGTGTACAGGGAGCCACTCTGCTCGGTGCTCGGGGAGCCCCAGAGAAAGCGCTCGGGCTCGGGGGACGCGGACGGCGCCGCGCCTTTCAGGAGCGCAGGTTTTCGGGGGCGGGAGCTGGAGGAAGTTGGGGGGTTGGGGAGGAGCCCGCAGGCCTGGATTTGGTGAGGCTTGGGAGCTGACAAGCGCCGTCTGAGAAGTTCCAGACCCAGCCAAGGCGGCGGCTGCTGCAAATGCCCACCCGTTCCGACCCTGGGGCCTCGGGGATCACCTCACCCGATCCCCTAAACAGCAAAAGTAACTGGGGCCTGGGGGAGAGGGCTTGCCCAAGGCCACAGGGCAAAGGGGCCGAAGAATCCAGGCCTCGCCCCCCGCCCCACCTCTCTTTCACTTTCATTGTTGTCGTCCCTGCGGGAAGCGGGAAGCGAGAGGAAATCAGCTCCTCCCCCGGCCCCGGCGAGCCGTGCCGCCAGGCCGAGGTCAGGTCCCAGGCAGGCCCTGAGACCCCACCCCCAAACAGGAACCAGGATCCCCCAGAAGAGGGTCTGTAGAAGCCCAGGGTGTCCAGTCTCCCCACCACCAGACCCCGCTGCTTCCGGAAGACCTCCTCCGCAAGAAAAAAAGAGCAGAAAGGAAAAAAGTCCACTTTACTGAGTCACACCCAGCTGTAAACATGTCACCACGAGAGCCCCACTCCAACCCCCAGGCCACACGGTCGGCGGTGGTGAAATGACTGGGTACACGGGGAGGGTCCGGGGGGCAGGAGCCAAGCAGGGCGGCGGGCAGGCAAACGCAGCAGGCTCCGTGTTTCCGGGAGGAAGCCCCGGGGAGGGTGGGGTCGGGGCAGGAGAGAGGGCCCAAGCTGCCCGCAGGCTCAGAGTCCGGGCCCTCGCGGCCCAGGCGGCTTAGGAAGCCTCTTCCCGAAGGCTCCCTGATAAGGGCCCCAAGCCCCGCTGCCCTCCCCCGCTACCCCTAACTCCTAGGGAGGGCACCCGCCGCAGGGACGGTGTCGGCGGCCCTGAGGTGGTCCCGCCCCAGTCCCCCAAAGGCCTGCCCGGCCCAGTCCAGTTTCTTGTTCCCCTGTCAGGCCCGGGTCAGGCTGGGGCCTCAGGGGGACAGGTGGGATCCCCCAGCTCCTCAGAGTCCAGCCCCAGGCCTGGGCGGCTCCTCAGGGGGCAGCACGGGGCTCCTTCCCTGGGGCACGGGTCCCCCCGTGGTCGTCCGACTGGAATGTGGCAGTGAGGTGGGCGATGAGGGGGCTGCTCCCCTGGCTGGCCCTGTCCCTCCTGCTACACGGCCGTCTCCTGGTCCTCCCGCTGGATCATCTGGTAGTGCTGCCGGTTCTCCAGGTAGGCGGCGAGCTCCGTGTCCTGAGCCTTCTCGGCCCGCTGCCGGGGAGTGTCGCCCTGGAGGAGGGGGGGGCTGCCATCACTTCAGGGGCCTGAGGAGAGGGCAGGGGACCTTCCATCCAGGTGGCCGGTGAGGAAAGGAAAAGCTTCAAAGGACAGGCAGTCGTGGGCTGCCCACCGGCCCCAACACCCCCTTCTCCAGCGCAGGCTCAGGTTTCTCAGAGTCCGGAGGGTGTGGGTTGAAGGACAGCTTCCAGTCCTAAGAGGTGGCTCTCCTCCATGGCTCGGCGCTCACAAGGGCCCGCGCTGGGGAAGGGGCTCCCTGCCAGTCTGCTCACCTGCTGGTCTGTCTTCATGAGAGAGGCCCCCGCCTCCACGATGTAGTGGCAGATGGTACGCTGGCCCAGGGCTGCCGCCTGGTGCAGACAAGTCTCCCCACTGTGGAAACAGGGACTGGCTGTGGACCCCCATCCTGTCCTCGGGGCCCTCTTGTCCCGTCTCCAGAGGGCTATCAGACACAGAAGGGAACTCGGGGCTGTGGGGCAAGGGCCGAGCGGATGTGGCCTGGAAGGGTTTCTAGGCTCTGACCGGCCGAGTGGGAGGGGCTAGATGAAGACGGGGCAGTTTCCAGGGTGACCAAGGTCTCGCCCTGCCCAGATACTCACTTCTCCTCCACAGCGTCAAGGATCTCTGGGGGGGCTGGAGGAGAGGGGAGGGGGCGGTCAGGGAAGCCGGCCATCTCCCCTCCTCCCGCCCTGGCCCTGGGGCCCCAGTGGCCCAGCTCACCGTGGTCCAGCAGGTAGCGGACCACGTCCTTGCTGCCCGTGCTGACGGCATGGTGCAGGAGCGTGCGGCTCTGCTCGTCCCGGTGCATGAGGTCGCCCCCAGCTCGGTGCAGCTCCTGGAGCTGAGGGCAGGAGGCAGAGCAGGGCTGGGGCTCCTCACGGCCACCCGCGTGCCAGCCACAGAAATGTCCCCCAACTCCCATAGGCCGCAGGCCTGACCCTACTGTGCTCACACACGTCATCCCTCTGGGCGTCTTTCTGAAGTGTAGGGCAGAGACCCGGGGCTTCTGGGCTCCCCGGGAGCACTGAGCACCAGGCCCTGGGGCCTGTGGTTCCTCTAAGACTTGCTCCTCTCTGAGCACCGGGGACAGGCACACTGTGCTAGCAAGCCCCTACGAAGGGACACTGTGAGCTGGACAGGGGCAAGGCGGAATGGGACAATCAGCACGGAGATCCTGCAGAGGGCCAGACGACGACAGGCTAACTGGGCCCCACCCGGAGGCCCTGCCCCCCGGGGCGCGGGAGCTCGGGGCGGCGGGGCGGGGGGCCGAGCCCTCCTAGTACCTTACAGAAGTTGTTCCTCTTGGCGGCCTCTATCAGCTCCTCACCTGCACGGAACACCTGCCCGTTACACCCTGGGGCCGCAGGCGCCGGCCCTGTGTGGGTGCAGACATGCTGGGCGGAGGCATGGGCCTGCCCAGGGCGGGGGCCCTGGCGGGTTGTGGCTGTGGGGGGCTCCACCCCCACCGGGACCAGGGAGAAGGGAGAGGCCTCACCTTTAGGGGGCGCCGCATCCCCTGGTAGTGACCTGCAAGCAGAGCAGGATGAGACGGACCCAGCGACAGCTGTCACCCCCCTGCCCCAACCAGGGGGCGCCCTGTGTTCTGCCGACAGTTTACTGAGTGCCTCCTACACAGCAGGTGCCACGCCGGGTGCCGGCGACACAGCAGTGAACAAGACACATGGAGAGCTTGCTCTCGCGGAGCTTACATTCTAGTCAGGGAGACAGACCCGTCCGCAAAGGAAGAAGGCCTCCTCAGAGCGGGCAGGGCTACGAAGAACACAGGGCGGCGTGCTGGGGTCTCACAGCAACGTCAGCCGGGGCTCCTGGGAAGACTTCTCTGGGGAGGAAACTCCCAAGCTGAGGTGTGAGTGGAGCGGGGAGCTCGGGGAGGACCGGGGACAGTCCTGAGGCGGGCACACTGGAGGCCGCGAAGGGCCGGGAAGGGCACGGCGCTGGGCAGTGCGGACGGAGGGGAGCTCGGAGGCCCCGGCTCAGGCTGCCGTGCTCAGATGTTGGGGGACAGCGGACAGGACTGCAGAGGAGAGGTCAGAGGGGGAGCCCGGGTCTCCGGCCAGAGCAGCAGGGTGGATGGCGACACCACTGCCCCCGGGGCGGGGGGGGGCGGCAAAGGGCTGGTCAGTTGGGTTTTGGCCAGGTCTGGTTCTCTGCCAGTGACTCAGCCAGGGAGGGGCCTGTGGGGACCCGGCAGCCAGCTGGACAGTGGACACGCGTTTGGCGCTGAAGGGAGGACGTCAGGAGGTACCGGCTTGTAGGCGAGGTTTCGAGCCAGGGGACTGGAGGAGACGCAGGACTCACCGGAGCGTGGGTGAGCAGGGGGAGGTGGGGAGAGGGGAAGTGGGGGTTGGGAGGTCAGGCCGGGCCGATGCCCCCAGCAGCTCAGGGTCCAAGATATAAATCTCGTCCTGGGCGATCTCAGTCACATAGTTGAGGTGTTCCTGTGGGTGGGGCGGTCAGGCGCCAGGAGTCAGGAACCTTCCAGGGTAGCCGACGGTGGGAGTACAGATGCAGCCAGGCCCGCGGGCCCGGAGAAGCCTCCGGCAGGCGGAACCTCCGTGAGGGGGCCCTGCCAGTCTCCCTCCCTGCTGCCTTCCCAGCTCCTTCCCACTGCTGAGCCTTTGCCCGGGGCACCCCGCACCTGGCCAGAAGTGCCTTCACCCCTGTGGCTCACCGGCCACTTTTCTGGGCACCCGCCAGCTCCCTCTGCCTGTGGGCAGCGTGCCTACCCCCCATCTGCGAGCACAGGCAGGCGTGCCGGCACCACCCAGCAGGCCGAGGGGCAAGCCCGTCTGTGGAGGTGCGGGCCAAAGGCAGAGGGGCCCCGGGGTGGTGCTCACCTGGGCCCGGTCGATCCTGTAGAAGCGGCTGGCAGTGGTGGCTGTGAGGGGGGGCAGAGAGCCGTCTGAGGCGGCAGGAGGCCCTTATACAGGCCCAGATAGCCGCTGCCCCACCGGGAGCCCTGCGGGAGGGGGCAGGACACAGCCCGGGGACACCAGGAGCTGGTCCTTCGGGGCCACTCACCATCTAGGAAGCACCACTTAGGGGACAGTTTCTGGGAGGTGGGGGACTTGGCTCCAGCACCTTCGGGCTCCTGCCAAGAGAAGCAAAGGCCGAGAGTTGGCAGAGAACAGAAACTAGAGCGGGTGGGCCCACACGGGGCAGGCTCCCGACCCCCTCACCTGCTGGAGCCTCTCGATGTGGGCGCGGCAGAGCTCCAGGTCGCTGTCTCCGGGGACCACCACGGTGCCCAGTGGCACGGCTGGTGGGCAGAGCAGGCTGTCAGCGGCTGGCCGTACCCCCCTGCCTGGCCCTCAGGGCCCCCAGCAGCTCCTTG
>NC_138379.1:13266909-13356938 GCF_054177405.1 Leptonychotes weddellii
GGCCCTGCCTCGCTTTCCCGGGACAGGGCAACCGGTAGCCCCCTCTCCAGCTGGGGAAACTGAGGCTCGAGAGAGGGGCAGCGTCTGGTGGTGGCTGGGAGGGGAACATACTCGCTGTGCAGGGGGGCGGTGCTCCGCCGCTTGGCCTTCTGCACCATAGTGGCCTGGTTGCGCAGGGCGATGCGAATGCGCGAGGCCGCGAGCTTGCAGGGCTCACCATCCACCTGCACTGGGATGGCCTTGGACGTGGTGAGTACCACCTCACGGCACTGTGTCAACCGCTCGCCGTGCCCGCCTACCTGCAGCGCCGCCTGTGGGTGCAGGAGGCTCAGGTCAGGGGCAGGGGTAGTGGGACCCCAAGCTCTGTTCCCCGCATGGATGCTCTGGCCAGGGAACAGAGCGACAACAATCCCCCAGAGAGCAGAGGGAGGATAGGACCCCAGTCAGAGAGGGGAGGGGAGAGTGAGACCCTGGTCAGAGAAGGGAGGGGGAACCCCAGCCAGGGAGAGGAGCATGAATTCTCCCATCTTGGCCAGTGAAGGGAAGTTTGGTGACACTCCCCCCTTCCATCTTTTTTTTTTTTTTTTTTTTTAGATTATTTATTTATTTATTTGACAGAGAGAGAGAGAGACCGTGAGAGAGGGAACACAAGCAGGGAGAGTGGGAGAGGGAGAAGCAGGCTTCCTGCAGAACAGGGAGCCCGATGCGGGGCTCGATCCCAGGACCCTGGGATCATGACCTGAGCCGAAGGCAGACGCTTAACGACTGAGCCACCCAGGCGCCCCTCCCCCTTCCATCTTGGGACAGTGCTCCTGGTCACTGTGGGGACAGAGCCAGGGCTGCAGGCAGGTCCCATGCTGGCCCACTCACCAGAGATGTCATGGTAAAGCCAATGACCTCGAGGTAGCCATCGTCGTGCCGCTGGGGCTCAAAGTCGTGGTGCTCCCCAGGGTGGCCCCAGGGCATGGTGCCTGCACAGTACCTGAAGGGGAAGGTAACACAAGGGCCTTCAGAGGGCTGTTGTGCAGGGTGGAGACATCAGGGCACACACAGGGCCCTCCTGTCCTCACCTGGGGATATTCAGGAAAACAATGCACTGGGGTTTCAGGTCCTGAATCTTGGGGGTCAGGTCAGTTCCGTCACACTGCAGGCAGGACCAGGGGAGGGTGTAGGGTATATATGGTGCCAAGGTGGCCTCCGTCCCCGCTGGGCTCACCTACCCTGCCTGCCAGCTTGGTCCGCTTACCACCACTCGGATGTGCTTGGCCAAGTCCTTAGAGCTGCCCATCAGGAAGTCAGAGAAGGCTGTCTGTGGGCGAGAGAGGGCGTCACCATCTGGCGACAGGGACTTTTGCTCACCACTGCCTGGCAGGGGTCCTGTGGCCTGGCACATACAGGTATGCAGGGGGCACAGGTGGGAGAATAGTGGGCATGGCGGGGGGGGGGAAGGGGGGGCCTGTTGCTGGCAGATCCCAGACTCACCCCGGCATAGAACATCTTATTCCGAAAGCGGCTGTTGAATTTCTCTGGGTTGGCCTCTGGGGGGCGACAAGAACCGGGACAGTCAGTCATTCTGAACCTGCTGGGGCTTCCCAGGCTGGGGTGGGAAACGAGGGCTGGGAACTGCCAGGGGCAAGTTCTGACCCTCTCGGTACCCTCCTGTGTCCTCCCCTCCCCAGCCTCCCGATGCTTTCGCGGCAAGTGGTTGCCCACCTCGAGACTCATGAAATTCCAGGGTGACATGGGCATCAAAGCCCAGGCTGAAGTAGTTGTTGAAGACATCCAGGGGCAGCTGGAAAAAGGTCAAGGGCCCAGCATGAGGGCTGGGCCACACAGCCACCTCCCTGCTCTGGCCACCAGGCTGGCTTGGCCCACGCAGTTTTGGAAGCCTTTCCCACAGTTAACAGGATCCGCCAGAAAGCTCTTCCCTCTAGCCCGAAGCCTGCCTCCAGTTCTGCCCTCTCGGCTCCCAGCTCCCGTGGGGCTGCTCCAAGTGCCCCGTATACCAAACACCCTGGGCCCTGCTGGCATGCTCTTCCCTGGCTTTCCAGTCCCCCCACCCCCGACACTTCGTCCACAAGTGCCGTATTCTGTAGGGGCTCCGTGAGAATGGGGACTTTGTTTTGTTGCTGCTTAAAATGATGCCTGGCATGTGGTGGATATTCAGTAAATATTTGCCCAGAGGCTAACTTATGGGGTACCATTATTACCATCGTACAGGAGAGGCCGAAAGTCTGGAGAAATGAAGAGATTTGTCCAAAGCCCCAGAACTGGCAAGTGGGACAGAGGGCTTTCCCCATCATGGCCCTGGCCGACCTACCCGGTCAGTGGCGCCCTCATCACGCTCCTCTGGCCCTGCGTCGGGGTTGGGCTCAGCACGGAGGTCCCAGCGGTCTAGCTGCACCACATTCCCCTCCTCCACGTGGGAGAGGATCTTGGACACAGGCTCATCCGTGTAGCCCTGAGGGGACAAGGCAGGAACTGAGCCTCTCTTGGGGAGAGCCCCCCGCAGCAGCACAGCCCACCCCCACTCCCCGCCTCTGGGCTCTTACCCCACCCCAGTTGAGGGTACGGGCCAAGTCATTGCCAGTGCCCAGGGGCAGAATGGCAACAGGGGGTGGTGGCTTTAAGCGCAGCTGGTCCAGAGTGGAGAGGATCCAGCCGACCTGGAGGGGGCAGAGCAGAAGAGGCCAGGTCAGACCAGCGGGGGCCCAGGCTCGGGCCCCCGCTGGAGAGGCAGGAGGACTCACCGTGCCGTCGCCTCCACACGCCAGGATGCGCAGGTTGTGCACTTTGCGGTACATCTCCAGCCTAGAGTCAGAAGACAGGAACAGGGCCAGGGTACGTGCGCCTGGCCCTCTGCGCCAGGCAAGCCCTCCCCACCATCTCCACAGAGCCACGGCAAGTACTTACGCCTCCTTGGGCCCTCCCTGGCTCAGGTCAAAGACTTGTCGGGGGTTGAGATACCACAGGAAGGACTGGATGATCTTAGCGCCCTGTAGGGGGCACCGGGGGAGTCGGTCAGGGCTGGTGGACTGAGGTGGGGAGAAGCATGTGAGAAGGAGGACGGACGTGGCTGTGGGAACCAGGCCCAGCAAAGGGCGAGGCTCTGATTTCCTCAGGACCTCTGGGCAAGAGGGATGGGGCAGGAGCCTGCAATGGAACCTGGGAGCATTTGCTGGGGAGGGAAGGGTTGCGGAGCTTGACCCCGCTCCTCCCCCGGAGGCTTTCAATGGAGAGGGAGGCTGTGCGTACCTGGTTGCCCCCACTCTTGGGGTTCACAAACACCAGCAGGGGCTTCATGAGGGGCGACGGGGTGGGCCTGATGATGAAGGGTCTCCAACGGCCCTCCTTGGAGACAGGGAGACTGTAAGACTCTACCCTGGCTGGACAGACCTCACGCTCGTTCTTGGCGGTGCCCCCTCACGTTCTGCCTCCAGGGCAGACCTTAAGGTGGGCCTGGCCACAGAGAGGCAACTCGGATCTGGCCTCCCACCTTCCCCAGGGGCCCAGGGAGCTCAGTACTTCAAGAAACAGGCCCCTCCTTCCTGTTCACCTCCAGCTGCCCACCCAGCCCCAGGACTAACCTCTGGCCCTTTCTTGCTAGATTTCCTCTTGAAGGATGCTCTTTTTTTCTTCTTGCTTGCCTTGAGGGTATTCTGCAAGGGAAGCAGGGGCATTGGCGACAAGGCAGGTGGGCTGGGGCAGCTGGCAGAGCCCACGTGTGGGGGTGGTGTTACGGGTGCAGGCAGGACTCACCTGTGGCCTGCGGGCACGGAGGATCCAGGTGGGTGGGATGACCACAGCAGCGTGCACGCCCAGGGAGCACGGCTCCTCTATCTGTTGCAGCATGAAGCAGGACACCTTGCTGTGGTACTAGAAGGGCGGGGGGCGCAGCTGAGCTCAGCCTGAGCTGAGCCCTGGGGGCCCCCCTCGCAGTGTCACCCAGGGGACAGCCTCCGGGGGGCCGGGGCGAGCACCACTTACTGCCTGCTTGCACCAGGAGCAACTGATGGCCACAATCTCCTTGCTGTGGAAGGTGAACTTCTGCTGGAAGCCCTAGGGTGGAGAGGGTGGTTGGGGCACCAGCGGCCGGGCCCAGAGCAGCAGGCCCAGCCCCTCTTCCGTGGCCAACCTCTCTCCACCCAGGGAAATTGAGCCCATTTTTAAAAATTAAAACAACTGTCAAATAAGGCCCTGGAGCAGGGAGGCCTGCGATTCTCTGAAGTTACCTGCAAGGCGCTGGGTGCACACACCCGATCTGTTAGAAGGGGTCACAGCTAACTCCTGCCAGAGGAGATTCCCTCCTTCCTGACCCCAGACCCCGAAGCCCCCCGGTACATGCTTAAGAGTGCTTCACACTTCTTCACAGCACCTGTCACATTCATTCCCTTGTTCATTCCACAGACATTTACTGAGGACCTGCTGTGTGCCGGACCCCGTGCTCGGCACTGAAAGTGAGCAGAGGAAAGAGGGACGAGGCCCCGAGACCTTCCAGAGCCTGCGCTTACTGAGGGAAACAGAGCAGAAGCAGATGACGAGTAAGTGGCCGCCACGCTGTGGACTGTGCTCAGGAAGACTGCCCGCAGAGTCTGTCTTCAAGCCACAGCCTCCTCCAGGAAGGCAGGGACCTCATTACCCAGCTCGGGGCTCAGCACCCAACAGGGGCGCAACAAATACTGTGCTCAGTTACCAAATCAGTACGTCTATATACAATTCTCAGAGGGCTCCCGCACGGCTTCAAGGCGGTCCAGATACACCGCACGAGAAGCTCACTTTCTTCCCTGCTCTCCTGCTCCGTCCAGAGACCTGGGTGTTTTGGGACTGACGGGGCCCCTCAGCCAGGCTGGGAGTGAGCCCTAGGACTCTGCACTCAGGAGACACCGTCAGCCACGGGCAGCTCACACTGGACTCATGGCCCGAGGCTCGGGGGCCGCAGGGTCCAGGTCCGGGGAGGGGAGCGGGCTGGCCCACCTCCTGGGGCAGAGCCTCACCTTCCCACAGTGGCGACACTTGCCATCCTGGCGTCGCCGGTGTACCCAGTGGTGCCGCACAAAGGTTGGCTGGTGGAGGAGGAGAGAGAATCACCAGAGTGAGGGGTGGTGAGGCGTGAGCCCTGAGTGTGGCCTGCACCCCTCAATATATTAACGTGAGGCGTGGGGCTGCAGGAAGCTCTGCAGAAGCGTGAGTGAGAGTGGCTGGAGGCTTCTCTCCATGGCCTCCAGGTGGGGGCCGAGGCTCCGGCCGGGGGAGAAGAGCGAGGAGGCACGAGAGGCAGGCGGTGCCTCCCCCCTGCCCCGCAAGCAGGGCCAGCCAGGCCTTCCCCATCGAGGCCCTCTCCGAGCCTCAGTCCTGCACCTCCCCGCACCCCAGAGCAGCCTCAAAGGGGCACTCTGGAGACACTGCGGAGAAGGCCCCTCAGGAAACCTGGGGCCTCCTCACCCATAACTACCCTGGGCACTTACCTCACGGATGTTCCTGGAGCCTGATTCGCGGAAGGACGGCTTACAGCGGAAATTTATCTGTGAAGCATTGCAATGACCACCGAGATGTCAGAGCCTCCTTTCAGGGGCTCAGGCATCTAGCCACCTTCTCCAGCAAAGTGTCACTCAGGGTCATCCTCACAAGGCAGGGATAGCCCCAAATCATCCTGGGAGCCCTCAGAATGTGAGACCCCTCTTCTCAGAAGCCCTCCTGCATCCCTGCCGCCTCTCCACTAGCCAGAAGGACCCTTTCCTTCCTCTGTCAGTCCGCTGGCATGGGGGACACTGGGAGTGTCCACCTCCCCCACTAAAAGGCAGCACGCTGTGCTCCCCCCCCCAGATTTTCCCTCACCCTCTGGGGCTCCCAGCCGAGGTGCGTGCAGGCGCCCCGATCCTTGCTGGCAGACCTGCGCTGGCTGGTCCCTGGAGACCATTAGCTCATCCGTGGAAACTGGTCTGGTCTCCAGCTCGGGCTCTGGAACGCCTGGGGCTAGGTTTGTTTCTCTTTTCCCAACCGTCCCTGCTTCAGCCTTAGCACAGTTGCGGGGAAACCTTGCTCTAGGAGTCAGGGGCTGGGGCAAGTGGCCCACGTTAGCCTTGTTCATGCTGTTCCCAGTCCTACAGGCTTTCCCATGTGCTGCCTGGGGAGCCCTCCCACCCTCTGCCCGGACCTGCCTCCCCAGGGTTCCCTCTACTTCCCTTCGGAAGCACGGGGCCCAGACACGCCACCAGCTGTCGACACACTGCGGACAACCGTCCTTAGGGAAGGGTCTCTAGGGCAGGGGTATGTAGCGGACAGGGCCAAGCTTCGGCAAGACAACAGCCCATTCTAAATGTGGACTTCGGTGTGGGTAAAATGGTGTCTTGGCTGTCACTCACTCATTCATCCCACTAACAGTCAGTGAGCCCCACTCTGTGCCAGGCTTGTTCTGGGCAGTGGGGTAGGGTAGATAAAAAGGGGGGAGACAGGATTCAAATGCAGGCATTTCAGCTCCAGGGTCTTTGGCTCTACACCACCACGCAGGCTGGGACGCTCTTGGCAGGTGAGGCGTGTAACGTGAATAGGCGTGCAGAGACACACACGTGTGTGTACAAGATGCCTTCGGCACCCAAAGGGGAGGGGCGGGAAAGGCTGAGCACGCATCCTCACCTTCTCCAGTTGTTCGATGCAGGGGGTGTGCACCACGATCTTGCAGGCTGCACACTTTCTCCGGGACACTGATTTCTGCTGCAGAAAACGAAGAGAGGGCCCTGAGGCACCAGGTAACTCCATCCAGGATGCTGCCCCAGGGCAGGAAGAGAAATCCTTACATGTGCCCCGGCACAGCTGCCCTCTGTGTTCACTGGGAATTCGCAGTGCTGGCATCAGAACACAGTCCCCATTCCTCCTGCCATCCTCAGGCAGCCCTCAGCAGGGGCGCTCAGGAGAGCGCCTTGCTCCCACCTTCCCTGGAAAGGGCTACAGCTGTCAGGCCAGCAGAAGTCCGCCTACAGGCTTCTAGACCCGCTCCACCAGCAGGGGACAGCGTGCCACCCAGGGCTCACTCACCAGCATCTTAGCTACACAGTACTGCTCCCCAACATAGCAGAAGTCCCCCGACACGTTGGTCTCGAACCAGATGTGTTCCCCATACGTCGCGGACTCCTAGACCACGAGATGAGCGTGCTCAGCGCAAACCTGCTACCTGACTGATGGTAGGTAGCCCTACAGACTCACCTCTCTCCCAAGACAAACCTGCTCCAGCTACTGCAATCTACTCTGCTCCATCCTGTTTCCCCACTGTCCCTATTTTTTTTTTTCTGAAGATTTAAAAAGGTTTTTTTAAGTAATCTCTACACCCAACGTGGGGCTCAGACTTACAACCCCCGAGATGAAGAGCCGCCAGCTCCACCAACTGAGCCTGCCGGGCGCTCCTCCCACTATCCCTGCTCTTGAGGGCTGGGCTGAAACGTGTCCACCCCAGCAGGTCTGCCCTGATCCCAAAGGCCCATGGGCTCCTCCCGCAGTTGCCCCCCGCACTTCCCTCCACCTCCAGCTGCTGCCCTGGTACCCACCTGTCCCTCCCTCCCAGCACCCTGCCACTCACGCTCCAGTCCACAGTGCTCCGGATCTGCCGCTCTGGCTCGCTGCACAGGGCCCCGGGAGTGGGAGGAGGGGGTGCCAGGTGCTGGAGGCCCGACTTGGTGATGGCTTTCCTGCAGAAAAGGAGATCGCTGAGGCCAGCTGAGCACCTGGAGACTCTGCTTCCTTCCCCCCCTTACCTGGGATCTCTGCCCTCACTGTGACTTCAACCCCTGGCCAAGACGGGGACCGCAGTGAGGAGGGTAGGGGATGCCCCACGGCAGCCTAGGGCTCTGGGAGGTTCCCTGCAGGAGACTTAGCCCTCCTCACAGCCCTTGTGGGGTGCGCTGGCTTCCAGGCACTGTCCAGAGCTATTCCCAAGAGGGGTGGGGGGGCGGGCCGCAGGCCAGGCAGAGCCTAGAGGTCCTTCCCCCAGGCCAGCGCCCTCGCCCTGCCAGCCGCAGCTATACCTACGGAAGCAGGGCACTCCAGGTCTGGGGTCCTGCTGACTTGCGCCGTAGGGCCACCTGGCGCCTGCGGGACAGCGGGCGCGCACGGGCGGGCATCAGCGCACCAGCTGTGCTGCCTGAGGCTCTTCGGGCCCCAGGGCCAGGGTGCTGGCTGGGGGGCTGCTGCTGGCTGAGGCGCCGATAGTAACCATGCAGGCCCCAGAGGGCGCGGTCATACACCACGTCCGCAGGGACCAGGGGGGCCGAGGCCCGGCGCCGGTGCAGGCAGCGAAGCATGGGCACGAGGGTGCCCCGGTGTGAGGAGGGCCCTGGTCTCTTGGCGCCCGGCTGGGGGGCACTCAATGCCGCAACGGCCACGTCCTCCTCCTCAGGCATGCCTATGAGCCCAGCCAACAGCAGGGGTGTGCCCAGAGGCTGCGCCCCGACCGTGGCAGGCTGGGGGGCGGGCACCTCATCCACGACGAAGCGGGGGTTGCAGGCAGGGGGCACGGTGCTGGAGCGCCGGCGGCTGGTGCCCCGGGCCCCCACCCCGCAGCTCAGGAGGCAGCCCTGAAGCTGTGCGCTGGAGCGGCGCCGCTGGACCAGCAAGGAGGAGGCCTGCCCGGCAGGGGAGCGGCGTCGGACCTTGCCTGTGGGCAGCCCCACGCTGCTGGGCCGCCGCTGCCCCTCCCCAGGGCCCGGCGCCTTCCGCTGGAAGCGTCTCCTAAAGAAGGTCTCCATGGCAGGGCCAGGCGGACGGCTGTTGGGCAGAGACCGGGAGCATCAGGAGCTGGGCCAGCCTATGGCCCACCCTGCGCCCAGGAGCCCAGTCACAGCCTCTGCCCTTTGAGCAGAGAAGGGACACAGGGGGAAAGGGGGAGGGCCCACGGCCTCTGACCTCCATAAACACGGTGTTTGAGGATACCACGGAATCCTCAGGGGAGCCCACATTTACCACTGCCGGAAGCACTAACACCCCGTCCCCCCCCCCCAATTATACCCTATGCTGCCCCAGGAGTAATGGGTACAAGGGGCTTCCGGCCAGCCATGCGGCTCCTCTGTCCAGGCACCATAAACCACAAAGCCCTGGCCTTTGACTCCCTCGCCTGAAGCTGATGGAAAAGAAAAAAAGGAAGCTGAAAGCCCGCAGTCCTGGGTTCCCGGTTGCAATCGGCCTCTACAGACGGAGGGGCCAAGGATAAGCCTTTTCTTTTCCTCTCATTGGGCCTTTGTTTGGCTACCGACTCAGGGCAGCTTAGGTTTAGGTGTCCCCTCCTCGGACATGGCACAAACTAAGCTATGATAATAAAACGAGGCTCTCTGAAAAGAAATTCAGTCCGGGTAAGATCCCCAGAGTCTCTCAGCCCCAAGTCGTGGGGTCAGGCTGAGAGTGGCACTAGAAATGGAGCCAATCTGACTTAGGGATCAAAGGACCCTGGGGACCAAGGCCGTCAGGACTGAGGAGAGCCGCACAGGGGGAGAGCCACCCTAGGCCTCACGCAGGGCCACTGTGTATGGGGAGCAACAAGAGGACTGAGCCAAGAGAAAAGCCTTCCAGGTATGTTCTGGGTGTGCATCTCTACCTCTGAGCGGCTAAAAGAAAGAACTTTCCTGTACTAGACTGCTCTGTCTTACCCTTCTGCAGAGGCCTAGTATGGATCCCCCATGTGTGAAAGTACCGGCTGATGGGGGATGTTTGAACACCCTTCCAGCCCTGCTGCCAAGGGAGCCTGTGAACTGCACTGTGTCCGAGGGGCCAACGCTGGGAGATCCAACTCTCCGCCCCAGAGTTCCCTCCTGCAGGGAGGCAGAACCCATGGGGACCATCCTTCCTCAAACCATCCTCCCTTGACCTGTGCTGAACACGGGCCCAGCTTCCTTCACCAGCTCACCTACTCCCGGCTGCCTCTTCTTCACAGGCTGCTGGGATTATTGCACCCTCACTTCTTCCGAAGGTGGGGGAAGGGCAGGAAGCCTGGTAGGCTTGGGGGCCGGGAGGGGAATGCCTCCAGAATGCCCAGGGATGCCTGTGCCCCGCCATCAAGTGACCTCCTGGGCCCTGGCAGCCACAGAAAGGTCAGAGCCACAGCCATGGGACATCTGCCTGGGGCTGACAAGAGAAACCCGTCCGCCTGCTGAGGGCCTGGCAGAAGTCAGGCGTGGTGGTGGCTGGGAGCCTTGGACAAATGGTGGTGGGTGCTAGGCTGGAGGACTCAGGCCCGGGCTGCGTGTCTACTGCCTGTTTCTCCCACCACCCGCTCACCCACTCTTTAATCCACGACGACCCCGGGAGTCTGGGCAAGCAACGCCAGGCCCTGGATGGGTGTGGGGGTGTTCAGGGAGAGGCACACGGGGCCAAGGTATCCGAGCTCCCGTGATCAGTGAGCAGCGGAGGCAGTGTGCCGGGGGGAGCAGTGCTCGAGACTGCCTGTTACAGTCCCCGGCCTCTGCAGGGGACAGGGAGAAGGGCAGGAGGTAAGCTCTGCGGGTAGGAGAACAAGTGTGGACAGAGAGCTCTCGGCTTCCTACTAAAATCAATAGCACCACAGCTGACATGTTTTGAGTGCCCACCATGTGCCAGGCACTCTGCTAAGCCCTTTACAAACACACGTATCATTTTATAAACCAGAGCAACGTGGAAGAATAGGTACTGCATCCTGCCATGTTACTGATGGGAAACTGAGGCACAAGGAGGCAACTTGCCCGGAAGTCCACAGCGAGTCAATGGGGAGCCAGTGACGGAACCCAAGGCTGCGTGAAGGCAAAGCCTGTGTTCCAGGAGCCACAGTGGAGAGTAGAGTCTTTCCTTCTGGGCCATGGGGCTGGGACTGAGCGGGGATGGCGCAGGGAGGGGAGCCCTAATAAAGGCAACAACGGCCCCATTGACTCAACACCTACAATGGGACAGGCCCCGAGCTAAGTACTTTCATTTATCATCTCACTTGATCCCCACCACAACCCCACGAGGCGGGCAGGGTCAGCGGCTCCGTTACAGAAAGGAGGCCTGAACAGGTGCAGTACGTGCTCCAGGTCACAAGGCCAGTCAGTGGCAGAACCGCGACCTGAACCCAGGGCTGCCTGACTCCGGTCTGCTCGGCACCCAGGAAGAGAAGCCCGAAGGCCCAGCTGCCCGTTGCTGCCTGGGTGCTGGCTCGTCAGCACTCCCCCGGGTGTTGGCTTTCCCCGCCCATCTGGTCAGGCCGCCCTGTGACAGCTGCCCGGCCTGGAGATTAGTCACCCGGACACACCGCCTGATGCTAGTGTCACCCAGAAAACAAAAGGCCACAGTCGGCAGGGGGAGGTGCTGCGGGCACTCTGTGAGCAGCGATGAGGCCTGGGCCCTGCCAGCTGCCCCAGACCCACGCTGACAAGAGAGGCCTGGAGTCGCATCGGAGGCCTGGCGGCGCAGTCACTGCGAGCGGGGCGCAAGGCGGGCTAGGCCAGGCCGCTGTTGGGTGACCTCGTGCAAAGCCGCCCCCACATGGGCCTCAGTTTCCTTGTTTGTCCAAGGAGGCTGCGAGACCGAATTGATATTTTATGACAATCTGTCCTGCACGGTACCCGTGCCTCTATGTTCCCAATGCCCCCTCCCCCCAGGCCCCACGCTTCCTGCTGCTCTGGTCTCCAGAGAAACCGCTGTCCTCTGGTTCCAGACTTCCTATCTCTGCCGAGGCTTCTCCTGGGTCCAGTCGGAAGCCCCCCCGCGGGCCTCAGGCCCCAGCCTCTCCCCACCACGCAGCCCCGAGGGGCGCTGTCTTCGCACCGCTCTGCTTGCCATCTGCAGCAACCCACGCGCTACGTGCAAAGGCCACTGGAGGAGGCCCCCCGGGGTTCTGACACCAACGGCAGAGCAAAACGGCTACCCCTCAGCCTTCGCGTGGGGGACCTCACACCCAAAGGGGACAGGGACCTCCAGCTGGCTGTCGAGGGCGCAAGGAGAACTCCCCAGCTCCACTGGCTACGGGCTAGAAAGAACCAGACTCCTGGCCTCCCAGCCCAGACCATCTCACCCCCTATGTTAGTTTCAAGTGGAAAAGCCCAAGGGCCTTGGAATCCTGCATCTGCCATTGCTTTCCCGGGTGTGGATCGACTAACCTTTCTGATCCTCAACTTACTCCTCCGCAAAATGGGGATACCACCTAGTTCAGAAGGTTGGCCTAAGGGAGGTTCTGATAAAGTACCTGGTGATACCAGGCAGAGGGGAGGGGCATGGCAGAGCCTACACCCGCAGTAGACACAGGGGTATGTGGATCGTGCCATCTCCTGGGGTTTGTCTCTGCCCGTGGCGGGAGTGGGAACCCAGAAAGGGAAGCAGGAGAACCCGGGGTGGCCACCACCCACCACATGAAGAATAGAGCCTGGCAGCCAGAGTCCCCTGGGGGTATCTGCCCATGCTGTAAGGGATGCCCTCTGCCCCTCATACCAGGCCTGGCGCCCCAAGGTGCTGGCACAGGACACCCTGTGGGATGCAGCCAGGGTTCCCATTCCCGGCTGCGAGCAGGGCCCCACATGCCCCTCTCCTCAGGGAAGGCTGGGAATGGTGCACAGTGGCCCCATTTCCAGCAGCCCCAGAGCAAGGGCCTGGCGCGGCCTCCCTAGGGGGATACTGGTCAGAAGCCACCTCTGGTGCTCTGCTCTCACAGCCCGAAGGTCAGAGGGAAGGAGCTGGGGACAGCTGGAAGGGAGGCCTGCCTCAGGGCTGGTGAGACAGGGTCCCCCTTTCCCAAGGTCTTTACTTGCTAAGAGGAGCCTGCCCAAAACAAAACAAAACAAATGTGCAGCGGGGAGCAGGTGGCCAGGGCTGCACAGGAAACAGCCAGCAGGCCAGTAATGTTTACCTCCACGGGGCCTGGTGGGGGCAGGCACCTAGCCCACCCTTTCCCTTCCCTTCCCTTCCCTTCCCTTTTCCATCAGCTTCAGAGCCTCATCCAGGAATGGTGGTGCCTGGGCCCACCCTGATCCGTTCCTCCCCAGACCCACCCAGACAGCTACAGGAAGGAGGAAGCAGAAGGCAAGGAAGAGTTGGGGGTGGGGTGGGGGTGAGTCCCCTTTGACCTGATCTGGAAGGCAGGGTGGCAGGCAGGAGGTGGGCGAGCGGGTGGGGCCTGGGGTCCCTGTGGGCAGGCGAGCCGGGGCTCTGGCTGGGGCTCCAGGCTGCTGGCCTGTGGCTGAGCAAGTCCTAGTTTGGAGAGCGAGCCGCTGTGGCTGCTCCTCTACCCCCTCCCCCTCGCCACCCTCCTCCCCCGAGCCTGAGACAGCCGTTATGAAAATAACCCGATTGGTAACCAACTGCACTTCCTCTCCCAGCGGCCGCTCCAGGCCCTGCAGCAAGCAGGCGGCCGGTGGGCGGCCTGGCGCACACGCGCACCAGTCCTGCCTCCTGGCTTCTCTTCCCGAAGGCCCCAGAGCCGGGCTGAGCAGAAGCCCAGTAGCCTCCCCTCCACCTGGTACCCAGGAGAGCACACACAGCCCCTGCCTTGGCTCCTGGAGGAGGTCTGGGCAGGCAGACGTGGGGGGTGGGGCGTGCCCCTCTGGCTACCTAATGTCCTCTCGCACCCACTGGACAGGTGTTCTGGGGTCTGGGGCAAGCGTCTGAGACAGCTAATCACTGGCGCCCGTCAAAATAACCACAAAAACAGATACCCGTCGAGTCTTTCACAACTTACAAAGCACTTTTTCACAAGCATTATCAGACAGGAGGCTTGTGATTCTGCTGCGCGGGTGGATTATCGTCCCAGCTAGCCAACAGGGCACCTGAGGCTCCCGGAGGCCTGTGGCTGCCCGAGCTCAGCAGTGGCTGAGCTGGGGCCATCCATCCTGGGTGTCCCGGCCCCCCCAAGGGGGCCTGCCAGAGCTGCCCCGGCTTGTGTCCTGGAGAGGCCAGCCCATGTCACACAAATCCTATCCAGAATGCCACCCCCCTCCCCCAGCTCACACTCCTGGCTCTCAAGGGTTGACAGTGGCAGCTCTCAAACTTCCACGACCTTTTACATTCTTAAAAATTACTGAAGATCCCCAAAAGGTTTTGTTTACAGGGATAAGAGCTATTGCTATTTACCATATTAGAAATTAAAACTGAAAAATTTAAAAAATATTCACTCATCTAAAAACAGTAAGCTCAGGACGCCTGGTGGCTCAGTGGGGTAAGCATCTGCCTTTGGCTCAGGTCATGATCCCGGGGTCCTGGGATGGAGCCCCACGTGGGGCTCCCTGCTCATCGGGGAGCTTGCTTCTCCCTCGGCACACTGCTTGTGTTCTCTCTCTCATACACACTCTCTCAAATAAATACAATCTTAAAAAAACCCAAAACAAAAAACCCCCAATAAACTCATTACGTGTTAACATAAATAACATACTTTTTTTTATTTTTTATTTATTTTTTTATTTTTTAAAGATTTTACTTATTTATTTGACAGAGAGAGAGAAACAGCATGAGAGGGGATAGGGTCAGAGGGAGAAGCAGACTCCCTGCCGAGCAGGGAGCCCGATGTGGGACTTGATCCCAGGACTCCGGGATCATGAGCTGAGCCGAAGGCAGTCGCTTTACCAACTGAGCCACCCAGGCGCCCAACATACTTTTTTTTTTAAAAAAACACCCTGCATTTTCTTAAAAACAAAATTAGCTAGAAGAGTGTCATTGTTTTAACTTTTGCAAATCTCTTTAATTTCTAGTTTAATAGAAGACAGCTGGATTCTCCTATCGGCCTCTGCAGTCAATCTGTTGTGATATGTTGTTTTGGTGGAGAATGTGAAGAAAATTCTGCCTCACACTGACATGTAGTTAGAAGAGGAAAGAGTATTTTAATAGCTTTTTCAGGCAATTATGGATGTTCTTCTTTGCTACTACATTAAAATATGACAAGTGGTAGTTTCTTAAAGGTTAGTGGCGATGTGGAATCTGAAACCGTATCAATGAACTTTTCACTGGTCTATCTTGCATTTTGCATTCTGTAACATCAAGCATTGGAAAATGTATTTTACTGAGTTAGGCAGATCTTCCAAATGTTGACACATTTCCTTATACAAAATCAAGAAATCATCACTACTTGCTAACATCACTACTGGTCTCATCAGAAAAGTCTTTTAGGTCCTGAGAAGCTGTCAGGCCCTAGACGGTGGACACAAGGTCTCTAAAATTCTAATTTTTGCTTTTCAAAGGCTCAAATTTTATCATTAGCAACAAGTACTGATACTGGTTTTAAAGTGACAAGCTCACTTCATTCATTTTTGAGAAAATGTCTGCCAAATACCCAAGAGTCTGAAGAGTTTTAGTTTGGTCTGTCAGGTGTTCTTTCACGTTAAAATGGTGTTCCTTAAAAAAAGTAACTGGTACAGCTCACGGCTCAGCAGCAAAGCCACTTTTCAAGACAAGCATCACAGTCCGGTTCGCAGCAAAACTGCCTTCTTCACACAGAATGTTTGGAAAGATGTATACTCAAGGATCTGAACTTTGCAAAATTATACGGCATTTTGTTGTTGTGAGCACGAGGCACACAACGGCTTCTAGTGTACGTTGCGGGCCCGGCCTCGGTTTGCGCCGAAGTTCCAGCCGCCCCACACCACCCTTGCTTTTACGCTGTCAGGTGGAAAGGGCACGAACCAGGGCAGCTCTGCAAGTATCATTATGCAAACAGTTCCAAAGGCACCAATCCTCTGGAAGGGTCGTGGGCACCCCCAGGACCATACTTTGGGAACCACTAGTTCAGAACGAATTCCAAATCCTCCGGCCTGGCAGGCGCGGCTTCTGCAGTTGTGGCACTAACTCAGCCTCCCATGTCCTGACGCAAACCCGTGGGTTCTGACCGAGCCATCCTGTCCTCTGTCCCCCAGTCCGGCCGTGCGCACAGCATACCCTCCACCTGGAATACTGGCCCCTTCCCACCCCGCATCAAAATCCCCCCTGCTCACAACTGCCCCAGGCGAGAATGCACCACTCCCACTAGTCACCTCACACCACTTATTTGGCTTCTTCTCTGCCACCGGACCTCTGGGAGCCCTAATTCTTTCAAATCCATATGCCTTGTTCCTCCCACCTGGCCACCAGGCCCCAAGCTCCCGGGGGCCAGGGCCCAGGTCTTGTGCATCTGGGCACGGCCCCGCACAGTGCCTAGCAGAGTCCAGTGTTTACCACCGATGGGCTCAGGAGGAAGGAAAAGGGAATTCCGTGGGGGAGGGGCGGGAGCCGTAAAGGAAGAGAAGGGCTTCCTCCGCCTCGGGTACTGCACCCAAGGGCTGACCACAGGGCCCAGGCCGGCCCAAGCCACTTCTCTTTGTTGGGCACAAGGGGATGGCAACAGCTTTTGTTTTAGCAGCTACCTCCCCCTCCTCTGCAGAGTGACCAGCTGAGGCCCCTTTCGGGGCCAGGTGCCATTGCCCACTCCACGCTCTCCGTGGCTTTCCTTGTGAAACTCGGACAGCAGGACTTGGCAACGTGAGGGTGGTGGGCAAGGAGGGGAGAGGAGGAGTGACTCAGATGCTTGGGGGCTGGGCCCGGGCCCAAGCCCCCGCTCTGAGCTCCTTGCTGAAGCACTCCGTCTCTCCTTCGTGTCCCAAGTCCCTGCCTCAGGGTCGGGCTCCTGCAAAGCCGGGGAGAAACGTCTGCGGAATGACTGACTCACTCACCCCTTTAGAGCCTCCCCTCCCAGCAGCACCACAGTTCATTTTAGAGTGATCGGTTGACCCCTGATTGGTCTTCCACTGTCAGCTGAGCCAAACGCAAAGCCCTGGGCCAGGACTCGACCAGCCCCTCGGCCTCCTGTCCCTTATCTTCCGTACTTTCTTACATTTTACTTGACAGACACACAAGGCGCTTTGTGCCAGGCCCTGTTCTAAGCATTTTACAAATTTAAACTCAGTGAACTTCATTAAGATGATTAGTATTATTATCCCCATTTTATAGGTGAGGAAACTGAGGCACAAAGAGATTAAATAACTTGCCTGTGGTCATACAGCTACGAAGTGGCAGATTCTAACCCAGAGTCTGCTCCAGGTCCATGCTTGAAACCCCTCACTCTCCACCTCTGGAAGGGGCCCTCTGTGCTCATGCCTTTGGCACCCAGTAGTCTATCTGGAATACCATTCCCCTCTTCTCCTTAGTGACCTCTCTCATCTTTTTCCTCTTGTCTTTTCAGAGTTGGCTCAGACACTGGCTCTGCTGCGAAGTTCCTCCCAGCCCCCTCTCCCGGGGGGTTGGCTGCTCCCACACTCAGGCCCTCTCTTGGTTATTCTCCGCCATCAGAGCTAGTTTGCAAGTCTGTACCCCCCACCAGACTGTGAGCCCCCGGGGACCATCAACTGCCCGTAATTGCATCCCCAGGGTTTAGAAGTGCTGGACTCGGACTGAAGAGGGAATGGAGGAAACAATGAATGGTCCAGGCTCCGCCGCATGGATGAAGCTGAGAGCAAAGAGCTCCGGGCACACCGACCCAGAGGTTGGCCGGCTCCTGAGGCCTTCTTGCCAGCACTGGGTGGACAAGTTGCTGGTTTGGGCTCTTGCGTCTCAGAGGCACACGCTGAAACCGATCCCTGACGGGGTTGCCTATATGTCTCCGAGTCTCCCAAGCCCCTGCTGGCCCCCAGGTCCTTCTTCCCTCCTGGCCGAGACCTCTCGTTGCCCTCTCCTGTATCTGCAGCAGGCTCCCATTCCCCATCTGTGCGGAACAGCATGCCCCCCCACCATCCCTCATTCAAAATTTAACTCCCTCTGTGCTTTCTGTCCCTGTTGCTCCCTCCTCCATCCCCTAGAAGATCTTCTCAGAATCAGCCGTCAACCCCTCCCCCCCAACTCCCCACCCTGCTTCTGTGCACAACACGCAGGGCCTTTTCCTGCCTTTGAGGCACTGTGCCTAAAATCTCTCGGAGAAGTTGCAGGAGACAAAGAGCTTTTGCAAGGATTTGGACTCAAAGGTCCAGAGGGGTTCTGCCTCTGACCAGCTACAGGACCTCAAGTGCAAGTCTCTCAACCTGTCTGAGCCTCAATTTCCTCATCTGATACTTGGGGATAACACCCACCCTGTCTTCCTCATGGGAGCTTGAAAGTTTGTTCACGGTAACCAATTCTTCAGTTGACCAAAACTTTAAAGAAAGGAAATTAACCCCAGAGACCTAAACATTAGGACAACCACTCTGGAGCATAGCTTGGCAACGACTATCTAAGGGGAAGATACACCACCCTGTAACCAAGCACCAGTGGAATGAACACACGAGGAGCCACGTCCTGGAACAGTCTCTGGAGGACTGCTTCCAACGGCAAAGGTACTACCAACAACCTAACTGTCCATCAACAGGGGACTGGGCAAATAGGCTGTCATCCAGTTGCAAAAGGGATTAGTGTATAGCAGTCAAAACGGGTACATCAGAGCTCATGTCTCAAGATGGTTAAATCCCCAAAACGGTACGGAGGAAAAAACTTGAATTCAGAATATGTACGGTACACCATTTAAATCAAGTGCAAAACCATCCAGAACAGTACTGTGTGTTGCTACGGATGGATACCTATGTAGGAAACATTTTTAAAAGGCATGAGAATACAAATACACAAAAAATAGGATTGTGGTTTCCTCTGGGGAGGGAGACAGGGGGCCTCTACCTCTATCTAAAGTAAATACAGCACGATGGTATGATTTGACCAAAGTGGTGGGTGTTACATGGTTCTGTACGCTTTTCTAATTGTAAAATATTTTGTGCTTTTTAAAAGATTTTTTAAAATAATTTTTAAGAAAGCCCCTCCTCCCCTGAGGGAGAACAGCTCCCTGGGGCTGCCCTGGGTCTTCCATGGATGGGTTTCAGCAGTGGCATGGAACCCCAACTATGTTCCTTACACTGTCTCATAGTAGGAACCCCGTGTCTGTGGGGCCGGAAGGTCTCCCCCCAAAGGATGCCTTCCAGAGGAGGGTGAGCGGGTGGCAGGTTGTGTCAGTGGGGTGTCTGTGTAGGCTGGGGAGCAGGAACCAGCTTGCTCCCTTTCACAACCGCCCCCGCCTTAGTAAAATGTCAGCAAGCTGGGGAAGGGGGGGCGGAGAGCCAGGCAAGCTGTTAACCCGCGAGATGCTGATGCTGGGGTGTGGGTGGTGCAGGCCCAGGCTCCCAGACAGCTATTTTGGCATGTGCTGTGATCGGGCTCAGCCCTGGCAGGGGAGAGGCCTCTACGTGGGAGCTCTGGACTGGTGCTCTGCCAGAAGCAAGGGGGAGGAGGTCTCTGAAAGGGAGGGAGAGGGCTCCGGGGCCCTTCCTCTCTCTTCAGACCTCTCACCGTGAGGTGCTGAGCACAAATGAGGCCCAGTGCACTGTGCTCTCCCTCCCCAGCACCTCTCCCCAGGCCACAGGCCACAGGCCACCCGTGACCTCAGGGTGATATCAAGGGTTCCTCTGAACATGTCTCTTGAGTCTTCTGCAACGTGTACTTTGAAAGCAAGATAAAAGATCACAGACTTGCCCCTGCACTCCACACCCAGCCAGGGAGCCCATGACAACCTGCTCACAACCCATTCTCCCTCACACTCTCATAGTCCCATACCCAAGGGTCCCCGCAGCCCAGCCTTGCTCCCCCTGCAGCTGGGATCCTGGTGGCAGTTCTCCCTTGGGGTCCAGGAGCGGAACGTCTCATGGGTCTCACTCCACTCCCATACAAGACAGAGCACTCAAACCCCTTTTTAGGCTCTACCAGTTTGGGGATGGGAGACTAAAACAAGAAAAGGGTGCTTGTAAGTAGGACAGCCTGTGTTGTGAAAAGATCCAGTGTGAGCTGCAGGATCCTGGGCCAGGCCTCTGACCTCTTTGAGCCTTTGTTTCTCATCTGTAAAATGGAAATAAAACCAACTACGAGACTAAGGATTACACGAAATGGATAGATTTACAGACTTCTGGCAACTGTGAACTGCCAGAGAAAGATGAGCTGGCACATCACACACCTGGATGCAGGGGAGTGTGGGGAAGGGTGGGAGTGCTCGTGTTCTCAGCCTCCTCCTCCTCTCCCTGGGCCACAGAGCTCCTGGTCTCAGACCTGCTCTCCACCACCTAACCAGGTCCCTGGTGTCTCAGCTGAGGAAGGGGGCAAAAAGGAAAGAGGGCAGAATGATACATAGCTCCTCAAGGGCATCTGGTCACTGCTCTGGCCTACTCTTTTCCTACCCAAAACTACCTTCCAAGGCTCCCAGCCCTGACTAGAGTGCCAGGCAGATCCCACGCCGAGAACTCTGGGGGTCCCCTAAGGGCATCAGAGGCTCCACAAAGGGAACAGAGGAAGCAGTCGAGTGCTTGGCACCACCCAGAGGTGCACCCACTAACCTTGCCCAGGAACAAGGGGAGCCAGTAAGCCTAGATGCACGTGCAGCAGTTTTTCCTTCTTACCCCCACCGTCTCCCATGATGACTTACAGAACTGCTCAGGGGGCAGCAGCAGCCTCCAGAAGGAGGCAGAGGGGGCAGCGAGGAGGACAGGTGGAGGGTAGGGTGGAAGGTGCCAGATGAGGATTCCTCAGAACACAAGGCAGGCTGTGGGGTCCTGAGATGTGGTACAAGTTGACACGATCCTGGAGTCAGGGGACTGGTGTTGGGGTCCCAGATAACCCCTAGCTAGCTGTGAGACCTTGGCCCAGTCAGGGCCACATCACTGGGCCTCAATCTTTAGGGAGGGGGAGGGGGAGGGGTTGGGCCAGGTACTGTGGAAGCTCCCGCCCAGCCTGCCTTCTGCCTCCTTCTGATCAGCTCTGCCCTGGCGGCGGAGTATCAGGTAACTGGCCAGTGGGAGGTGTCTGTGGGTCCACCCACAGCAGGTGTTTGGTACAAGTGGACTAGCTGGAAGGAGACTCTCCCCTCCCACCACCCTCTCCACAATGGTAGCTGTCGCCCCCCTGTGTCGCTCTAGCAATACTGCAAGGACAAGTCGCCCGTCAGCTTCTGGCCATTGAAACTCTCTCTAGCCTTTGTAGGGATATAGGGACCCAACCTCTGCTTCTCCAAGAGCCCGGGCACAGGCCAAGCCTCAGGGCCAGTGTGCCCACTCACTTCCTCCTCTGCTTGCGGGGATGACTGGCAAATTCTGGAGAGGGCTCCAGGAAGCCGAGGAGGGCAGGTCGGATTCTCTTTCCCCTACCTCCAGCTGCCCGGGGCCTAGGCTTTCTCTGACTAGGGTCACTCAGTCCTTCCTCTACCTTGCCTGGGAGGACATCCACTCTCCTGTTCTCTTTTGCCAGCTGGGGAAGCTCTGCATCCTGAGATTTGACCTTTTTGGAGTACAGTACGGAGAGACAACGACAAGAGTTGCCCATCCCCTCCCCTGACCTGTAAGCCAGTGTGTGGCAGCAAAGGAAGACAGACAGTCCTATCCCAGTTCCCGACCTCGGCTGGCTCCCTGCTGGCACATGACATTGGGGGAGGGGGCGGGGCGGCAGCAGAATGGGGTAAACTGACGCAAGCTCAGCCACTCGGGTCCCTTTTTCTTCTCCAGCTGGGAGGAACCCAGGGACTCTTACTTGCACCTGGTCCTCTGGACACCTGGGCCACTCCCAGTATTAGCCTGAGTAGGACAAACCACCCAAAAAGGCTTCTTTGTTCCCAGGCATCCGGCACCACAGACGGGGGTTCTCGCCTCTGCAAGACGCATCCCTCAACACATGCCTCCCCAACCACTGCAGAAACCAGCCCAAACTTCAGCTCAGGCAGCCCAGCGGGCACCCTCTACCAGTCTGGACTGCAGGCCCATGCTCACTTGGGGCCATGTGGCATCACCTCTAAATGGGACCTATTGTCTCAAACTTGTTCCACAGGTGCATTTCCTGCCCTCTGGGAACTAATGACTTTGAGCACTAAGCAAGGGCAGGGGTGGCAGAGCCAATGCTCAGGCTCCCAGGGGCTCTGGAGGCCCAGGCTCCTTACGTCTAGGTGTGTGAAACGCCAAGTAATTTCTGATGCCCCTGAGGTGCAAAACCAGTTAATCCACAAGCTGTGCGACCTGCCCAGGGCCAGGCTGCTGGGACCAGGCCAGAGGAGAAGGAAGTCCTCTCTCTAGGTGGGCCCTGGAAGAGCAGGAGGAGACGGAGTCAATTTCCCTCCCACTTCTGACTGACCACCCCCTAGGCCAGTAGGATCTGAAGGATAAGGACAGAGGAAAACTCGTATGTCCTGGGATTAGGGCAGGGCCTATACAGATTCTTCCGGGAGGGGCTGATGGTTCCCAGCAAGGGTCCATGAGGTGGAACGGAGCTGGGAGCATCATGGCCTGGCTTTTTGTCTTGCTACGCTACAAGAGAGGAGATTCTTACTGCTCCCCAGATTCCAAGAGGGTGAAGCCAGTTGTGGGGGTCTGAGAGGTGCTTTAAAGAAAAACCTCTTTAAGGAAGATGCCGAAGAGGCTGCCATTCAGGAACTGTTCTACCTGCCCAGATCGGGGATGGCAAACGCGCGGCCCATGTACCACCACTACCCCTCCCCAGCCCACAGCAGAGTGCTGATTATAGACCCAACCACCAAGCCAAGATCCGAATGCAGCAGCCACCACCAATCTATGTGTCCTCTTTGGTCCTCCCTTCCAGCCACTGTCGATACACTTATCAGGGCCCTCAGCCCCAAGGTGTGAGGATGGGGTAAATGCAGAGAAGAGCCTGGTTAAGGGTGAGGAAAAGATGGACGGGAGGGGCTGGCTTCAGCTAGGGCACTGGGGACTTTTACCTGAAAACAGCAACCAGCAAAGGTGGCTGGACCAGATTAAAAAAGCATTAAAGGGGTCATGCCCAAAGCAAGCGTACTATTCCAAACGTCTGCCCCCTTCCTCCAACCCAAGCAAGGGGGAGGGGGGGTCAGGCCCAGTGGCCATCTGATTCTCTGAGTTCCTGGGCCTGTCAGGAAAGTCTTTTCCCCTCACTGCCCTCTCCCTGACTCTACTGGGCTTTCCAAATATATTCATTTCTGAATGCCCCACTGCCCCAGCACAGAGCTACTACGCAGAGACACTCCTTACTTGCTTCCAGAGGTCGCTGTTTGATTTTCTTCTCATTAAGCAGCCTATCGGATGACTTACCATCCCCAGAGTGATGTAATACTTTGGTCCTCAAATCTGGTAGCATATCAGAAACACTTGCGAAGCTTTAAAACAAAACAAAACAAAACACCCAGGCCCAATCTCCAGACCTGATGAGTCAGGCGTGCTAAGGATAAGATCTAGGAATCTGAATTTCCTAAAGCTCCCTAGGTCATTGTGATGTTCTGTTCGGGAACCTGGTCTAGAGAAAGGGTTTTTTGGAGTAGAGTTCAAACTCTATCTCTCCCTCTGACTTGCTGTGTGACTCTGGGCAAACCACTTATCTCTTTGAGCCTGTGTTTTTCCTCATCTATAAAAATGGAAAAGTCACACCTATCCTGCTTAGAGAATTACGTAAAGGTATTTGTTGGTTTTCTTGCTTCTTGTTCTTCCCCTGAACGTGCCTGGGGTTCATCCCACATGCACAAACCTGTGCCCTTCAGGAGGGGCACAGCCACAGGTCACAGGAGCCCAACACTTGGTACCCTGAGGGCAGGGACAGGAAGCCTCTGGCGGAGCCCCTCCCTCCCCCTCCGGAGCCTGTGAACACTGGAGGCTACATCCTGCAGAGCTGGGTGTAAACTGCTCCATCTTGTCGGGCTGTGGGTGACAAAACAGAGGCACTGGAAGCCTTGCTCCCTGCCCCGTTTTGTATGACACTGAAGCTTGTGTGGCTTCACAAGAGCCCATGGAGCTCCATCTGCCAGTGTGAGAATCGTGATCTCTCTGTGTGCTTGGTGACACGGACACAAAGAACAGGGCCCTGGCCAGGGTAAGGCTGGCCGAGGGCATAGGTCGGCATTATGGGTTCACCAACCCGCACAACAGGAGAAAACTGCCCATGTTATCGGTGGGTAAAGTCTACCCTGGGAAAGGTCAGGGCAAAGCTCGGGGAGGGGGTGTGCTGAATGCCACCCAGCAGGGCAACCGAAGAAAAGTGAGAGGGAGGCCTTGGGCAGGCTCCAAGTGGTCAGAGTCCAGCCTGAGTTGGCTCTGGGGTCCTGAGCTGATTGGCTGCAAGCTCCCTGGCCACTGGAGAAAGGCAGGGGTCAGTCAGGAAAAAGCCCAAGGATCCAGGTGGGGTACTCATGGGACTCCACCTTCCCTCACCTTACACCAGGGCTGCATGGCAGGAAGCGACTCCCAGCCAACACGGGCACACATGCCATGAGCCGCCTGCACTCAATCTTTCCACACCCTCCCCCAGTTCCTAAGGAGCTTGAACAGCCAGGATTCCAGACTGCAGCCCACCCTATCCCTTACCCAGCAAGAGCTGGATGGGGATAAGGGGGAGAAATGCCTACTGCCTAGCCCAGGTAGAGGCTGGGGTCTCTCCACTAATTAAAAGCAATATAGAACAGGTGGCCAGGCACCCCCCAACCTCAAGGAGAGGCTTAAAGTGATGAGCAATTAGCTCAGTGACCAGTGCTCTGGGACAGCCATGTGTTGTGACAGTATCAACAGAGGCCATGTTCTGCAGATGCCATGCAGCGGTGGTAGGCAGACGGCCCCACCGAGGCGCGGGGGGTGGGGTGGGGCCGTGACTGCGGCCAGGGGGGCTCAGAGGGGGCCCTGTTCTCTCAGTGCCCAGAACGGGTGAGTGTCCAGTCACGGGGGCCCTGCCTGCTGGTCCTACCCTGCAGGCAAGTCGGAAGCTGACCCCGTCTCGGTACCACAGAGGAGGCGCGCTAAGCTGCCGGTGCCAGCGAATGACTCCCACTCGGTGCCAGTGCCGGGACGCTGGGGGATGACCCCGACGCGGAGCCAACCCCAGACAGCCCGCACTGCCCGTGCCCGGCGGAGACCTCCGCTCGCTGTCAGTCCCGAGACGGCCGAGCGACGCCTCCCGGTGCCCGGCGCCGTATCCGCCCGGTGCCGCGGTGCCCACCCCGCTGCCGCCGCGCTCACCTGTGCCCGAAGAGCCGCAGCCCTGGGAAGCGCCGCTTGTTGAGGCGCCGCGGCGCCTTGTCCGGCTCGGGACCCGCGTCGCGCTCGGAGCCGCTGGACGAGGCGGAGGCCGACTCCGAGTCGCTGCTCCGAGCCTCGGGGCTGCCGTCCCGCGGCTCCATCCGGCCCTAGCCCCGGCCGGCGGCGGGCCCGCGGGAGACGCCCATGCCGGGCCGGCGGCCGGGGCTCAGCACGCCGGCTCCGTGCCGCCTGCCGCGACCATGGCGCGCCCTCGCTCCGCCCGCCCCGCGCCGCGCGCCCCCGCGCCCCACGCCCAGGTGCCCGGGAAGCGGCAGCCGCCGCTCCAGGAAGTGCCGCCAGCCGCGACCGCAGGACCCCGCATAGCTGGCCGGGCCGCTGCCTGCCCGCCGCCGAGCACGCCCCCTCGGCTGAGCTGCGGCACCGGCTCGCGGCGCCCTCTGCCGGCCGCCGGCCGCACCGCAACCCGCGTCGGCGGCCGGGAGCGGGCGGGGCCCGGGAGGGGCGGGGCCCCGGAGGTCCCACCTCCCCACCCCTAGGCTCGTCCTCCGGGATCCAACAGTATCTCCTTGGGCCTCACACACCCGCACTGAGCACACCCAGGCACACACGATCTTTTCCTCCCCTTAGCCCCGCCCCGAACAACCTACGCGCTCACAAGTGCACACCCGCGAGGGCAGCTGTCACCACCTCTCTGCCACAGCCCCACCGGTACGGCCGCCTCTCTTGCACACCCTGTGCCCACTCACAACCACTCATACAGTTTCCACCCTTACCAACCCTTGGCTCTCCCAAATCACACCTCCAGGAACAGAAGTCACACAGTGTTCCCCATACACGCAGAACAAACACGCCTCTTACACACACTTAGGCTCACTCATTACTTAAACTAACACATCCCACCCCAGCGTCACACTCAGATATATATATACCAGGACCAAAGTCACTAAGTGACCCTGGCACACACCAACAAAGAACATACACGTTTCTCATGCAAATTCATCTCTCCTCCGCTATTCACAGTTGTTTCCAACCCTTTCGCACACGCCTAACACGTCGTGTTCCCCCAACACAATATCCAGTGGATCCTGTGGATCTCTTACACTGCAGGAGTCACCCGCACGCCTCTTACACACTCATACCTATGTACACATAAGGACACACTCTCATTCACCATCATAGACACCCACAGGGAACATACACATCTTTCTCCTGCTCACAGATACCCCCCAGGACAACAGTTACACGTTGCCACGTCCCTCTTGGACGCGTATCACCCACCCAGAAACATACCTCGCGGACACACACATGCAAACACAGCCCCAAAGGCAGCAGAGGTTGTCTGCCTCTAGAGAGGAGGAACGCGGTGGGAATGCGAGCAGTCACCGGGGGGTGGCACAGCCAGGACACGTGCTGGGAAGCCGCGGCTGGGGCAGCCTCTGACAGCTGGTAGAGGGAGGCCAGGAACCTGGAGAACACAGTCCTCTTCCTCCCAAACTCTGCGACCCTGATGCCCGCATCGGGTGCCCGCTGTTTCTATTAGCACTCCTCTCGGCAAAGCCACATCCTGTGTCACCTTCACTTTTACCCTCTCCTCTGGTCTTCTGGCCGCCCATTTTCCAGCCTTACCCAGCCACATATAACCGCTGCTCAGGGCTGTGACCTGTGGGCAAGCCTGTGGTTTTAAGAAATAGCCGGCACCCAGAAGCTCAGAACTTACTCCCAGCGTCCTTCAAGGTTCCTGTGGGCCTGGAGAAGGTCTGACCAGGGAGGTGGGGCACCAGCCCTCCAGCTAGCAGAGGTGCCGGGGGGACCAGGAGGAGGGCAGTGAAATCCAAGTGGGCCTGACACTGTCCTCCTGGGGTGCATGGGTCCCTCTGAGGAAGTTTCCCAATGGTTCTGACTCCAAGCTCTGAGGGAGGAGACCAGAGGCAGCTGGAGACCCCACTGAGTTTGCACACAGCCTTACAACACCCAATTCCACACTCACGTGGGGGCTCCTCTTCCCAGATCCCCCTGCTGTTAGCTCCTTCAGCCCAGCCTCCCGCCACACGGTCCCCCCAATAATTCAAACATCGGAACTCCCCTCACCCTGTCAAGAACGCCTTTGCCCTTTTCTGAGCCTCTGCAGAGCCACTGGACTACAGGTGGGTAAGCTCACATTTGCCACCAACGCCCCACCCCCAACCCAGAGAAAGGAGGACTCGGAGACAGCCAGAGGTCCCCGTGCCCACTCCTGGGCCACCTCGAGTACCTACTGTGTCCGGGGGGCCTCGGCTGGGATCTGTGGCACGTCCCAGGAGCGGTAGCGCCACATCTGCCTCAGTGCCCCCGGCCTTTCCCCTTCTTCTGTCCCCAGCGCCTCCGCGGGGCCCAGAGCTGTGGCCTCATTGCAGCCTCCCCCGGTACTGTGGCCAGCCCCCAGGACGCTCATCCTGCCCGGCGACTCTCTTCCTCTTTCGGCACTTCCTGACCGGGGGGCCCTGCGAGAGGCCGGCCGGCTGCCCCAGAAGAGGGCCAAGGCCTCGTAGGCGCCTTCCGCTGGCTGGGGCAGGAGGCTGGTTAGGAAGAGGAGCTGCATGGGAGGGCAGGAGGCAGGTGAGGACAAGCCCAGCCCAGCCCCCAGGAGACAGCCGGAGTCAGAGGCTTGCCTGGGCTGGAATCCCGAACCTCAAGCTTCAGTCTGGCCTTCCTCTCTGTTCAGACTCTCTGTGCTCTTCCCCTCTTGGTCCTGCTAAGATCTCCCACTTCATCACACCTAGGAGGGTACATTGGGTGGGCAGTGGCTAGCCCCCAGCCATGCCTCTCTCTCCTTCACACCTCTGCGAGCGTCACACCATCTAACACAGGGCTGGGCACGGGGGACAGCGGCGGAGTGGAAAGAGTAACCAGAACGGAGCCAGAAGGTGTGGGCTCATGTCCTGTTTCTGCCATTTACTGGATCAGGTCAGAGAGGGTTACTTCTCTGAGTCATCTTCAATCCTTTCTGGAAGAAGGTAGGATATAAACAGATAGATTGATGAATATATGTCCGGGAGCTTTTCTGAGCCTCAGTTTTCTTATCTGTAAAATGGAAGGGGGGGCAATAGTAATCATTGGACTCATGGAGTTTAGTGAGGATTAAATAAGAGGTAACAGTGTTTACAAATTAATTCATTCAGTAAATATTTATCCAGTGCCTTCTATGCATCAAGTGCTTAGACTATATAGACTATATAGCAGTAAGCGAGGAACCAGGGCTCCAACCTCACAGAGCTCAGATTCTAGTGGGGAAGACACCTAGGAAACAAATAATACATGAAATAATGTCAGGAGTGCTATAGAGAACAATGAAGCCAAAATGAAGGGGAAAGAGTTTGATGAGGAGGGAAGAGTTTGATCTCCTCCTTAGGTAGGAGATCAGGGAAGGCCTCTCTGAGGAGGTGACATTTGAGAACAGACCTAAATGAATCGAGAGAGCAAATGACATGACTATTTGGGAGAACAGCATTCTAGGTGGAAGGATCAGACATGGCAAAGGTCCTGAGTAAGGAAAATACTTGATGTGTCTGAAAAATAGCAAAAAGGCCTGCTGGACTTTGAGGTCACTGTGGAGATTTAGTACATAAATAGTAAAGCATACACTTACTCTTTATTGTTAGGGTTGGTTCTGGGAATGGAAATCGTCCCTTCCTCAAGCACTCTTTAAATCACACTGCTCTGTAATTAGTTCTTGAGCTTTATATGTGTTTGTTACCCCAGAAAGGCTGTCAATTTCTCGAGGACAGAAATGATGTCAGTTCAGTTCAGTTCAATAAACATTTACACTACAGAACTTGCAGACACAGGAACGCACACGTGCCATCCCAGCCCTTGGAAACCTCCATCTGGTGCTATAGTCACCTTTGTGTCCCTCATGACTAGAACATAATATTTCTCAATAAAAATTTGTTTGATAAATCATGCTATGTCATGAATAATGAACACTCAGTAATGATAAAACAATGCCTATTATTTCTTGGACAGTTCTGTGCCAGAAACCTTGGAATCCTTACAACGACCCGATCCTGTTATTTTCCTCCTTTTACAGATGGGGAAACTGAGGCCCAGAGCTATTAAGCTCATTTGTCCAAGATCACCCAGCTGGTAAGCAGTAGAATCAAGAATCTTACCCCAGAGTCTGTAACCTTAAATAAGACATCCCTGGCCTCTCTGGGGTTGAGACATAGCATGGTGATTACTCGGCACTCCCCTTTCCAGCAGCTCTCCCTCCAGCCCATCATCTCTGAATTTCTCTGGGCAGGTCCTGTATGCTGTGGCCCATCAGAGACTCTGCCAGCCAGGCCAAGGCCTCTTCTAGAAGGACCTTGTTCTCCTTGCAGGACCATGTTCTCTTCTCCCAGGGATTCTGCAAGGAGCTTGAGCAGTTAAACAGAGGAAGTGGGGCTGGGCTTGTTTTTAGTCTGAGGCTTCTGGCAGCTCTGGAGTGGCAGAGAGCAGGAAACGTGACTCCTGAAAGGGGAAGCCGGACAGGCTGGAGGCTCTGAGAGGCAGAGCAGTCCTGACTGTGGGACCAGGATCCCCTTGGGCTTGTGCTCCTCCAGGCTGCCAGTACTTTCCAGGTGGAGTTGGCAGGACAAGGCTGGAAGGGACAGGTGCACGGTGCTGGGGAGGATGCCCTTGACAGTTCCTAGGACAATGTGTGCCAGCACTGGGGAGCTGGGGACCCCTCAGAATGCACCCAGATACGCACAGGAAGAGGAATCTGGGTAAGAAAATTATTCTGGGCTTTGTTGAGGCCCCAGAGGGTGAGGTGTTCTACTTTCAGTGGCCTGGATGAGCAAGTGGGAGCTGGGGAAAAGAAATGTACCAGGGCATGAAACGCTCAACCCACGATCTGGACAGTCTCTGCTCTCAAAACCAGCCCAGCCAGCCTCCTTGGCCTGACCTTCGAGGCTCCTTATGCTCCGGTTCCTGGTGCCTTCCTTTTTTTGCCTCTTTGTCCAGGCTTTCCCTGTGGTGATTTTCTCTCAGCTCATACCACGCTGGTGCCTGCCTCCCAGTAGGTGCTCAATAAACATCGCTTCTCTTTTTTTTCACACTTGTTTTAACATGCCACCCTCACCCCTGCCAATCCCTTCCACCTTTGGTGCTCTCCTTGGCCTGTCTGCCCATCAGGCCTTACCAATCAAGATCTCCATCCTTCCAAACCCAGGCCCAAGAAGCAAAAGCGGGAAGGTGAAGAGTCCCAGACACAGAACCCACGGGTTCAAATTCCAGCCCTTTGCTGTGTGACTCTGGGCACGTCACTTAACATCTCTGGGTTGGACCAGATGATTTCTAAAATCTCTCTGCTCTGATTCATTTAACGCTCCTTCCCAGCCTCTGGATTTTTAACTTATTCATTTGTATGGCAAATATTTTATAAACACCTAAGTCTCGAAGGCTGCCTTAGAGCTATAGCATTCTCACCCGACCGATTTATCTCTGACACTCACTTCTGTTCCCAAGAATATTCCTAGATCGTGTGACCTTTTGCACACACCAGGCTTGTCTCCTTACAAGATTCTTGACCCCTGTGCTGCGCTTAGCTCCGGCTGAGCGCGCAGTCTGTGCTCAGCAGCTTCCCATGGAAGTGGAGAAGTGCTGAATAAAGGTGCCCAACAGGCTGGGCAGGAGGAGGGAGACTGCCTTCCCGTTTGCACTAGCAGCTGTGGTGAGGGGTGGGGAACTTTTTGAATCTAAGTCCCTCCTCAGCCGCTGAGCCTGTCCTCCAGGCACCTGCTGAAGCCCTTGGGAGCCACCCAAAGCCCAACAGCACCTGCTGATCGCTGGCCTCTGCCCAGGTGCGGGGCCTCTGCTGCCACAGAGGAGACAGATGTACCTGAGTAGGGCTGCAGGTGCCACTGGCTAGCAACAGATGGAAATTTGATTAGACTCCTTCTGGGCAGCCTCATTAAAGTCATGTGCAGGACGAAATCGGGAGGGGGGGCTGGGATCCCCCACCGGGGCAAGAGAGCTGTGGGTATGGCCCTGGCAGCTCAAGGGCAGTCCCTCAAACCGCGATGTTTCTTGGAAACTGTCCCTTGGCACCTGCCAGGTCCCCAGGCTGGAGGTGAGAGGAGCCTGGATGGTTCTTCCATTACTCTGGGTCAGCTGGATCTGCCCAAAGGAGCTCCCTCCCACCCCTGCTGTAGCCAAGCCCCTGGGGCAGGATCAGCAGGCCTCCTGCCCTTCAAGCCTCCTACCCCCAACTATCAGGTCATAAGCCCCAGTTGCAGAAGCAGCTTTCAGCCCTCATGCCTCCTGTCTTATTACCCCTCCTAGAGATATGTGCGTTTAGAGCCAAAAGAAAAGATCCTTAAAGATGAAAATCCAGGCCCTTGGAAGCCTGAGTAAAAAGGGCTTTGGAGTGAACTGCCCAGCAGCCCTCGAATCCCCACCTACTCTATGGACACTGCTTAGTCTTCCTTCTGCAAACATCTGTAGGCTGAGAACACTGGTCAAGCACAGTCGAGCTCAGCAGAAGCCAAATCTCATCCTAATGCCTTCCCTACGCACTTTGCATATCCTTGAAGAGAAGTCTTCCCCAGCCTGTGCCAACCCTTGTCCTTGGGACCTGGATGCTTGAGGGGGCCTGGCCTCTCTGAATGCTCTGCTCTGAGATTGTACCAATTGAAGCAAAAATGAGACTCTAAGCCAGGCTTCCTGATGCCTGGCCCTGGGCTACATTTTCATCAACACACCAGAGAAGTACCTGTTCAAATGCCTCTGCTCAAACTGGTCCTCCCAGCTTCCTTCCGAAATGCCCAAATGGTTTGTGCTCCCCTGCTGCTGGGGTGGGGGCATGAGCTGCTGGGGAGGGGGGGGATGTCCCAAGCACTGTGTGCCAAAATAGGGTTGGAGAAGCCCCTCTCTCTGGGATCCCAATCCCTGCACTGCTCTTGGCCCCACCTTTGGGCACTGCCCTCCGTGGCCTTTGACTCACTAGTCAGCAAGAACCTCAGGTCCCTGAAGGGAGGAAGGATCTCCAGGCTGGGCCTGGTCCCTGCCCTTCCCAAAGGAAGAAAAATAGATAGACTCCCCCTTCCCCCCCAGCTTCTAGCTTCCTTTGGCAGCAGACCCCTCCTCCAGCTCCAGCTCAGCTCTCTGCCCCCGGTTTTTACATTTTTAATTCAGGACAGAATGTGATCTCTTGCAGCTCCTTGCTTTATCCTGTTGCTATTTAAATTACAAATCGGCCCCATCTCCCTGTCACTCTTGGGTTATTTTTAGCTTCTGGTAAATAGCAGCAGGGAGAGTTGGATCAGGTGCCCCTCCCTTGAGGAGCTGAGTCCCCATAGCCCCGTGCCCACAGGAGGGGCACCCTTCCCTGCCAGTTGGCGTCCCCAGTTGCTTCCCCCCGCAGCCCCTCTCTGGGGGTGGAGGGGGTAGGGGGAGGGCTGCGGTCTGGGACGTGCACCCATGCTCAGCTCTTGCTTAGTCTCCGTTCAACCCTACCATTCCCAGGTCTTCTTACCCATCCATCACTCAGGGCCCACCTCCTTCGGGAGCCTTCCCTGGACACCCGCCCACCCACCCCCACCCCCGGAGGTCCAGCTCTAGAGGGCCAAAGATATTCTAACTTGTGTCTCATCCTTGCTACAAGTCAGGAACTTTACATGTCTTATCTTCTTTAATCTTCCCAGCCCTTCTCCCGTGCCGGTATTATTGTTCCTGTTTCCCATATGAGGAAACAGGGTCAGAGGGGAAAGTGACTCAACCGGCTAGGAATTAGAACCCAGGTCTCTCTGACCCCAAAGACGGCATGTGTGTGCAATGCCTCTCTCTCGGGAGTGTGCTTGCCGCTTCGCCCGACGTGCAGGTTAATTCTCAATGCCAACCATCACTGTCTTTTCCGTGTGTTTGTCCCGTCCCGTCTATTGGACCAGGGATGGGCAAACCACGGCCAATGGGCCATATCCGGCCGGCTGCCTGTTTTTGCGTAGCTGTGAGCTAAGAATGATTTTTACAGTTTTAAATGGTTGGAAAAAAAGCGAAAGAATAATATTTGTGACAGTGGAAATGATAGGAAATTTAAAGTTCAGGGTCTATAAATAAAGTTTTACTGGAATGCAGCCACGCTCATTCATTTACATATTGTCTGTGGCCATTTTTGTGCTACAATGGCAGGACTGTGGGACTTGCAAAGCCCAAGATATTTACTATTTGGCCCCGTACCAAATCATACCTTTGGTGGGGGAAGGGACCATGTCCCACACTTCTCTCAGGGGAGCCCCCTGCCAGCACAGGCGAGTGGTTCAGCTCACATGTTACCTTTCCTCTCTCCTTCAGCTTCTTCACAGGTTTCTAAACGGGCTTCACTGGCAAAATCACCTGGGAGGGGTTTTTAAAGTTGAGGTGTTCAGGTCCAACCCCAGACTACCTCTAGCTGGGTCTCCAGGGATAGGACTCTAGAAAGGATTTTTAAAAAGATCCCCAGGTGATCCGGTGTGGGAACCACTGGGCTTAGCTCCGGAGGCCCCAGCTCTGCGTCTTCTGACCCTTTCAGGCCAAACCCAATGTCCCTGGTACCCCCTCTGGCTTTTCCCAGGCTGGACGCTGCCCTCCAGTGGTCTCCTAAGCCCAACCCTGAGCGGTCGGGACTTTCTCAAGTATAGGGAAGATAGCTTTCCTCAAGCCCAGATGCAGACACGGGAAGATCCCCCACTCCCTTTGGCCACCAAGAGTCACTACTGGCCCAGACCCGCCATCTTTCCATCCAAGGAAAGCAGCTGCCAGGGCCACATCCAACCTGCAATGGGGCTGTGGGAACCTACTTCCCAGAAGCCATCACGTCCCTAAGAACTTCTAGTGTCCTGCCGAAAGCCCCCGTCCTCACTTACGTCAGAGACAGCCCGGCCTCAATCCTGCTTCCGCTTCCCCCTCTTCGCCCTCAGATTTTTGTGCCCCCGCATTTCTCTCTAAAAGCCTTTTCTCTCTGTGAAGGGCTTTCAACTGCTTTTCTTAGCAACTCCTCACAGCGGGGTGGGAGGTTTATCTGCGAGCCAGAGCTGCATGGAACTGTGGCAGGCGGAGGATGTGAAAAAGGCCCTGTGGGCCCTGGGCTTGCCGCCCCCCGCCACCCCCCTGCGACCTGTACCGGGAAAGGTAGCATCAGTCACGGGGCCATGCAGGACTGCAGCCACACGGGAGGGCTTAGCTAGAAATCCAGCTCATTCCACTGGGGTCCCCTTGAGAAGCCCAGGGCTGCGCTTTCCCAGGGCTTCTTCTGCCCTCTCCCCAGGGGGGCTCTTGCCTTGATGCCTTGGTGCTGCTCTGGTCCTAAGATCAGGCTCCTGGCCTAACTGTGGGGTGTGAGGAGGTGCCTTGCGTGATCTGTCCAGTGGTGACAGCTGGAACCACCCTCCCCCCACCGTGCTGTCTCCTGTAGCCCTCACACAGGGGACCTGGAGGTCTCCTCCTCCCTTTGCAGCTAGAGAGGGGCCTCAGCTGGGCCACCCTGCATCCTTTGTGACTAGAGGCCTCGAGTTTGGGCTGTGGAGGGGTGTCCATTCAGGAACCACCCTGGGGGGGATCCCAGCCCTTGCCATTGCTTCTGTGGGGAGGTTGGGGGGGTGCACACACACACACACACACACACACACACCTCCCATCTCGGCCCCTTCATTATTCTCTGCTTCCAATCCTCTAACCCTCAACCCGATTCTAGCATCCTTTCCAGCTTCAGATGCTGTTTGTCCCTATTCCACAGCCAAAGAAAATCTTGGGGTCATCCCTTTATGTTACAGACGAAGAACTGAGGCGCAGAGACAGAGAGATTGCCTAGCTCAAGCACATATAGCAAGTCCCTGGCAGAAGTGAGATACAAGCCAGGTCTCTGGACTCCCAGACTAATATTTCTTCCAGGATGCTACATTCTATGCTCCATTCCCCGTCAGTCCCTGGTCCTCTCTCCTCCCCCAGAGGACTTTCAGAGGCTCTATTATCTGCAACCAGGAGGCAGGGGACAGACGATGACCTCCTCTCAGCCTGGTGTCCTGGAAGAACTGGAAATGGAGCCCCCTGATTCCTTACATACCCCAGAAAGTGAAGGTAGAGCCCATGTGAACCCAACCTACTTCCTATTTATTCTGAGCATCTCACTTCACGATGGTGAGGTTTCCTCCCCTTCTCTTCCATCCTCCCTCAAGTGATGGAGGCCTAATGGTCTCATACTCCATTCAAGCCCTTCAAACTCTCAGGGCTGGGCCAGTTTTATGAAACACTTTCCCAGAAGCCCCAGGGAGAAGCAGGGCAGCCTGAGACACTCCTCAAGTCCCTGAGTTGTAAACAGACAGGAAACCTGTCCTCTCTAACCAGGCCGATGGCTTCAAGGACTGCAGAAGCCTCAGTGTCCCTGCTGGACCCTCCAGAATCTGGGGAGTCTAGGGGCTTTAGAGGGACAGCAAGTCCAAGTTGAGGCTGTGGTCTGGGAGAGGAAGAAGAAGGGGTGGGCTGCCCCTGCCCTGTCCCCACCCACTCCTCAGACCCCTCCTCTGGGTAACTTGCCCACTCTTGTTGGAGGGGCAGCCCTCCCTCACCCCATTCTAAGTCATAAATGTGGTCTCTGGGGCCCACTGCAGCTGATTCCTCCAGGAAACCCCCTGGGCAGAGAGGGAAGGACCAGGGAGGCTGGGAAACTTTCACAGGCAGAAGCTTCGAGGGAAGTGAGGGGTTCACTCTGCCACCGGCGAGGCCAGTGAGGGCCTGACAGGGCAAAAAGGTCCAGGAGGGGATTCCTGCTTCATATCTAGGCAGCAGGATCTCAGCCATGGGGGCAGGGAGCACCTTGTCACTTCCACAAGCCAGTGCCTAGCACATGGTCAGCCCACAGGGAAGTTCAGGTAAGGCCTATTGACCGAACAGGGGGTCTGTCTTCCCCCAGAAGAAGGGCCAGGGGCCATCTCCTGGCTCTCCTCAGCAGAGAGAAGTTTGGGAGGATCATGTCTTTGTTATTTCTCTCCTCAGCGCCTAGTACAGTGTCTGGTACTCAGGTAGCATCAGTAATTCCATGTTGAATGAATAGGGCGGTTCATATAGAGAGGGGCTCCCACAAGCGCCCCCTTCCCCTTGCACACGGAGAGCAGAGACCCCTCGGTAGTCATTTCTGAATCCCCAGAGCCTAGAGCAGCGCCAGGCAAGCAGCGGGTCCTCAGTGAATGTTGGCTGAAAGGGGGGGTGGGGGTGGTCCTAAGCGTTGCGCTCCCCTCTGCCCCCATCCTCCTTACCTGTAGGACACCTGCTTGCGTAGGTGCATCTGGCGGAACCGCTCCTCCACGGGGGCCACAGCGGCCATGCCCCGGGGTCCCTCGGGCCGCGGCTGCGAGACCTCAGCCTCCTCCCCCCGCCGACAGCGCCGCCGCACCACCTCCTCCTCGGCCGCCCGGCCGCCGCCAGCCCCGTCCCCGCGGGGCCCTCCGCCGCCCGGCCCCTCGGCCATCCCGCCGCCGTCCTCTTCCCGCGGCTCCTGCGGCCTTTCGGGCTTCCCCGCTAAAGGGCAGTCTCCCTTCCTCCTGGGCCCGGGGACGCGAGGCGGGGAGGGAGGGAGGGGAGCCCCGGGGCCCGCACGTCCCTCCCGACGCCGGGGCTCAGACGACGGGAGCAGCGATTTGCCCGGCGACGCGCCTGGGAAGGCTGGCGGGGATCCTCCCGCGCCCCGGGGGTCCTTGGTGGGTGTCGGGGTGCTGCGTCGTGCGCGCCGGGGCGCTCCCCGGACGGCTGGAGCCGGAGCCCGAGCCGAGCCGGAGCCCGGGCGGCGCGCGCGCTCCTGCAGCCGCCGCCACTGCCGCGCACCAGAGTGTCACCTTAGAGACACCCGCCAGCCCGCGGGGTCCGGGGGGAGGCGGGGGGAGGGCGCCGCCCCGCCTAGCCAGCCGGTTTGGGCACGGAAGGAGCGATCCCGGCCCAGCCGGCGGCGGGCACGAACCCTGCCCCGGGCCGGGGCCGGGGGAGTGGGGCGCCCGCCAGAGCCCACCCCTGCACCACGTTCCCCGCACCCCGCTTCTCGGCAGCTGCCAATCACCGCCCCGCCCGTCAATCAGCTGCTGTGATGCACACACACCCCCCCCCCCGCCCCCCAGCAGCCTTCGTCCCGCGCTTTCCGGCGCGGGCATTCGCCGACGCTGCTGCGGGCAGGTGGTTGTTGGGGGGCGGGGGGGGGGAGGTGTCGGGGGCGGTGACAGGAGCTGGCTTTAACCCTGTCGGTGCCACGAGAATTTAGAGACCCAGTTAGATTTGGGGAAGGGCACGGTAAAGGGAAAATGCTCTGGGATGCATTAAATTCGGGGATGGGCCTGATTGCCGGTAACACAATCTCTAGGCCTAGAGCTCTTCCGGGAGAGTGACCCCCAGCTGGGGGTGGGGGTGGGATGGGGAGCTTCCTGACCCTGAAGCCCAGAGGCCTCAAAGCCCAGCTAGCTGCCTCCTACGACCTTAGCCCCCTGAGGCTCTTGGGCCAGGGTCTTCCACAAGATTGAATCGTCCTCCTGGGTCAGTTGAAGCTAGGAGGGAGCCAATTCAGAAAGAAAGGACTAGAGGTCTCCTTGGAGTCCATTTGGGACTCCCACTCTACTTCCCCCTCCAAATACCATGGTTCCCCCTTGCATCCTCTGCTCTTGTCCTTGGGATGTTCATCATCTGACCCTCACATCCGGATGATGATGAGACCCTGGTTAACTTATCAGATCTAACACCTCCTATTCACTGTCCCAGACTCATCTTTCTGAAGCCGGCCTTTGACCATAGCACTTACTTTCCCCCTCTGTGGAATTTAAGGTCTCCCTCTGCCTACAGGTTAGTGTGGCATTCAAGGCCTGCTTCTATCTTCTCACATCCTATGCTCCCTTTCCATCTATTTCCTTCCACTCATCTGCGCTCCTTATTCTGGGAATAGGCATCAGGCCTGTACAGCATTGTTCATCTGCAATCTCCTCCTGCTAATGTATTTTCAAATTCTGGGGCTCCACTCAAGTGCCCACTCTTCCAGGAAGTCTCCCTGGATGGCTCCAGCTGAAAGACATGCTCCTTCCTCCCAGACCTCATTGCCCTCTGCACCAGGTGTCTAGTCTGTGTCCATGCTGGTCTGTGGCTTATCTTTTTTTTTTTTTAAAGATTTTATTTACTTATTTGACAGAGAGAGACACAGTGAGAGAGGGAACACAAGCAGGGGGAGTGGCAGAGGGAGAAGCAGGCTTCCTGCGGAGCAGGGAGCCTGATGCAAGGCTCGATCCCAGGATCCTGGGATCATGACCTGAGCTGAGGGCAGACGCTTAACGACTGAGCCACCCAGGCGCCCCTGTGGCTTATCTTTTGCCACTGACTGTGAGCCCAGGGAGGTGGGAAGGAACAGACACGCAGAGGTAGAGAATGGGCTACAAAGGCGGAGAGCTACTTGGAGTTCCTCCAACTCTCAGCGGCCCTACAGTGGCCGTCCTCCTCTGGGCCTTTGTGCAGATTGTTCCGGTTGCCTGGAGTGTGTCCTCTTCTCTAAAATCCTGTTCATTAGTCAAGGCCATTCTCAAGTGCCACCTCCCCCACGAACCCCTCCCTGATACTCTGTTATAGATGCCATCTCCCTCCTTCAGCCCCGTAACTATTTCCTGGGCCTCTGGCAGGGCCCTCCCCTTCACACTCGAACAATAACTAACATCTCATTTGATTCTCACCACAACCCTGGGTGGTAGATATTATCACTTCCTCCATGTTACAGATGAGGACACTGAGATGTCATTCGAATTATTCAGGCAAATAAATCACTTATTTAATAAATAAAACCCCCAAAGGGCAGGGCCCGGCTCGCCTCAGCTCTGCCTCCCACCTCTCTCTTAGTCCAGCCCTCCTATGTTGAATGAATGGAATAAATGGAATTAATTTAAACTTCTTGGCCACAGGGGAGCTTCCTCCCTGAATCCAAGTTCTAAAGAAGCCCGCTGTTGGAGGGGGTGGGGCAGGGTACTTGGGAGCCCCCCCCCCCCCGCCCATGTTGCCGTTGGGATTGCTAATTTTCCAAGCAGTCTGGCCCAAGGTAACCTCCTATACCATGAATTATGGTAGTTCTGGCTGGATTTGACATTCCCTCACCAGCTGCCTAGAGGCTGGGTTTCCAGGTTGGCTTTTCCTTCAGCTCTTTCCTGCCGAGCTCTCCCCACTCAATCCTTTTTTTTTTTTTAAAGATTTTATTTATTTATTTGCGAGAGAGAGAATGAGAGAGAGCATGAGAGGGAGGAGGGTCAGAGGGAGAAGCAGACTCCTTGCTGAGCAGGGAGCCTGATGTGGAACTCGATCCTGGGACTCCAGGATCATGACCTGAGGCGAAGGCAGTCGCTCAACCGACTGAGCCACCCAGGCGCCCCCCCACTCAATCCTTTTTAAACTGAAGCATCTCCCCTCTGTCCTCACACCTCCCCCACTTAGGACCAGCTGCTGTGTTATCGGTGAACTGCGGCGCTGCTCACTTCCCAAGAATTCAAGGGAAAAATGAAGGCCCTCTCCCCTGCCCAGTCTGGCTACCTTCTGCAGCCTCTCCCAGCTGCGGCTGGCGTCTCTGATCATCTCCAGCCCACTGCCTCTGCGCTCAGAAATTCATAGCGAATGCCTTTTAGAGTGTTTACTGCATAGCTGACCTTGGGCTAAGAGCTTCGTGCGCAAGCTTTCACTTACCCCTCACAGCACCCCTTTCTGAGGGTGGGGACTATTTCACAGAGGAAGGCACTGAAGCCCTGAGAGCTAGGTGCCTTGCCAAGGTCACCCACTGAAGTGCAGCCCAGACATCAGCACCTCTGCCCTTAACTGCCACTCTGACGACAAAGCAATTAAGCCTCCTTTGGAGCTGAGTTCCCAGCCTAGCTCCCCCAGTTACCCCAGGAGCACCTGTTACCTACACCCCAATTTGGCCAGATGGCTCCTGGGACCATCCAGCCCTCTGGAATTGGAGCCTTGCTCTGGCTTACCCCAGCTCCAGGCATTGCCCATGGTTGTTCTCCCTGCTTCTAGAGCTTTGGTTTCCAGGTGTAACAAAGGGTCTGTTGTGGCCGTCCGCACAGGATGACTGGTACCAGGACAGCCAGCAGATGTGTGTGTGTGGCAGAGCCGGCTGCCAGCGGAGTGTGGGGGCTGCAGCTCCATCTCCAGGGACACGTGGGGGATGCACGAGGTCCCCGAGGAGGTGGCATGTCAACAGGGGGCTTGTGCAAGGGGATGAACCCTGCATCCTTACAGAGGCAGGAAAGGCTGTCTTGGGTGGACAGGCATAGCGTGGTGATCGCAGATGACCTCACTTAGACCAGCTCACCAAGCCCTGAGCTGGGTTAGCTGGGTTAGCTGGTTAGCTGCTGGGTTAGCTGCTCTAGGAAGCCCCCATGTCCTTGGATTCTTTTTAAAAAAATATTTTATTTATTTATTTGATAGAGAGAGGGAGAGAGCGCGAGCATGGGTGTTTGTGCACAAGTAGGGGGAGCGGCAGAGGGAAAGGGAGAAACAGACTCCCTGTTGAGCAGGGAGCCCTATGATCCCAGGACTCTGGGATCATGACCTGAGCAGAAGCAGACACTTATGGACTGAGACACCCAGGCACCCCTCCCGCCCTTTTAATAAGATTTATTTATTTATGTGGAGGGGAGGGGCAGAGGGAGAGCTAGAGAGAAACACAAGCAGAATCTGCGCAGAGCATGGAGCCTGTTGGGGGCATGGATCTCACAACCCTGAAATCAGACCTGAGCTGAAACCAAGAGTCGGACACCCAACCAACTGCGCCACCCAGGCACCCCTAGATATCAAGCCCTTTGGCATCAGGAGCCGGGTCTTGTTTGTGTTCCAATGTTAGCATGGTGCCATGCAATAAGGGATATCCTGTAAAAATTTGTTAAATGAATGAATGAATAGATGACGAGGGTCCCACCAAAAGTCAGCTTGGTCTCCCATTCCTCTGAGCGGTTACTGCAAACTTTCCCCTTTCCCCTCCCCCCTAATTCAACTCCCAAGCCAACCCTCTCCATTGCCCCATCCCCCAACTGCACAGTCATGGGGGGCTGCCTCAGTTTCCTGTCTCCCCACATTCTGCACCCCCAGAATGCCCTCCCCGCAGAGTGTCTGGGCTTCTCTGGTCAGGAGTGGATCTCTCCATCCACTCCGTGGATCCTTGCCCCACCCGCCTCATTCATCCTCTTCCCTCTCTGTGGGATCTTTGTCTTCTAGAAATAACCATCGTCAACTCTCTCCCATCCAAAAAAATCACTATATTGTACACTTGAAACTAAAATTGTACTGTATGTTAACTAACTGGAATTTAAATAAAAACTTAAAAAAATAAAGAAGAGCCCCCAAATTGCTCTTGATCTCACCTACCTCTGCCCTCTAGGTACCACCCTCTGTTTCTTCCTAGCGGAGTTCCTTGAAAAAATTCACTGTATCCCCAGGTCCCCCTGGCCTCCTTCCCATCCGACCCTCATGATCTCACTTCCACCTCACCTCTCCCCAACACAGCTCCGACCAAGGTCACTGGTGACCGCCTCATTGTCCAAGTGAGCAGACACTTTGTCTTCTTCTCATCTTTCCTAGCTCTCAGATGCCATCTGACACCACTGAGCTCCACTCCTGGAGGCTTTCCTCTGTTGGTTTCTGGGCCACTCTCTCCTCCTGTTTTTTTTCCCCTCTCCAGTCGTTCCTTCTCAGCCTCCTTGTTCACTCCTCACCCTCTACTGCCTCTTAATGTCCATATTCCTGGAGTTCTGCCCTCTTCTCTCTTCCCTTTATGTAGACTCAAGACTTTAACAGACCACCCGGATGAGGACAATGTCCTCATTTCCAACTGGGATCCATTTCTCCCAAGCCCTAGACTTCCATGTTAACAGGAACATTCCACAGGCAGCTCAACTTCGAGATGTGCTCAAATGAATTCTTTTTCTCTCGAAACCTGCTCTTCCTCCTGTATTCCCTGTCTCGGCCAATGAGCCCATCATCCACCATGGCCTCCATGTCAGACATCTCAATGTCATCCCAGGCTCTGCCCTCACTCCTGTACCCCACAGCTAATTTGATGTCAAAGCTGTTGCTAATTCTTTCTAATTATCTCTGGAGTCTATCTCATCCTTGTATACCCCCTGCAGAGCCCTGGGACAGGCAAATCTGATGAGCTCACTCTCTGGCTTAAAAATATTCAGTAGCTCCCCATCACCTTCAGAATGAAATGTTCTTGGTTTACATCCCCGAAAGGGCCAGGACTGAGGTGAGGCTAGCTGAGCACCTGGGTGTACAATTTAAGGAGGGGCTCATTCTCAGGCTTGTTTGTACCAGCACCTCTATGCATGTGGCACCCTAACTGTCCCCTTGCCTCACTTTAGTCCCGGCCCTGTTTCTCATGGCTCCGTGCCTTTGCCCTTGGCCATTCTCTCCACCCCCAACACCCTTACCCCTCTCTACCTTACCAACTCCTACCCATCCTTTAACACTCTGTTCAAGGGCCACCTCCTCTGAGTTGCCCTCCCTGACCCACCCAGTCTGAAATCCATGACACTCTTCCGTTCCCCCCTCCATCACACCAGCCCTGATGGCTGGTTTCCTCCCCAGCCTCCACCACCAGCCTAGCGCCTTTGGGGACAGTTTGTTGGGTGACGAACAGAGGGAACGGATGCATCTCAGGAAAGACGTCTGCTAAAAGTCATTGTTAATGATACTGAAAGTTTAGGGCAGAGAGCCCAGCCTTTCATGGCCTTGCTGTAGGGGCCGGCGTGTTCTAGCAGCTAAAACTGATGCCCAACAGCAGGCAGTGAAGTCCCTATCCAGTGGTCAAGATGAGGCTGTGAAGGAAGAGGGGTAGAGGATGGGGCCCGATGGCCGGTTCTGAGGTTCCATAGCTCTGTCTGGTCTTGTCCAGCTTTTCCTCTGGTGGGCGGCTGGTATAGACACCATCCCACCCCCATGCCCTGCTTCTGGGTAGGAAAGTATCATGCCTGCCTGATGAAGTCCAAATGCCTTAGGAAGGCATTCAAGGCCCCTTGGAATCTGGCCCCTGATCACCATCTGGCCTCAACCCTCTGCATCCTTGCTACCACCGGGCTCTTCTAAACGATTTGAATTTCCTCGAACTTTTCCTGCTCTCTCCCATCTTGGAGGCCTTTGCTCGGGCTGCTCCCCTTCTTGCTGGAATGCCCCTTTCCTCTTTCCTGCCTACTTCCAACAGTCCATGTTGCCTCCTCCAGGAAGCCCTCAAGTCTGGGTGAGGTACCCTCCTCTGTGCCATGACCTTAGCACACCGATTGATATTGCACAGCTGATCTTTCTTGGAGTCACCACGGGCCGGGCCCTGTTCTAAGCCCCTTATATATATAATTTACCTCATTGAATCCCCACAACCACCTCCTGCCTTCCTTGGGTGTTATGTCCTCCTTTTACAAACAAAAATGGAGGCTCAGAAAGACTTGGGTTACACAGTATCTTACTTTCCTATGCTGTGTGACAAATCACCAACGAGCATGGCAGCTTAAGATGACATACGGATGATCTCAGATTCCATGGCTCACAGTCAGAACAGCCCAGTTGGCCCTGTGGGGGGGTCTCATCTGGAGCCGAGATGAGGCATGTTGAAGTTGTTGGTGGAATTCAGTGCCTTGCCACTCCGGCCCCGAGGCCCTCAGCTCCTGGAGGCCACCCCCTCCACGCAGTTCACACAGGGCTGTTCGCTTCAAGGCCAGCAGGAGACTGTTTCTCTTCAGGAAAAGCCCAGTCCCTTTTTAAAATGGCTTTCACCTGATTAAGCCAGGCCCACCAAGGATCATCTCCCTGTTGAGGAACCCAGAATCAGTTGATTTGGGACCTTAATTACACCTGCAGAATCTCTTTACTTTTGCCGTAAAAGGTCACCTAATTATGGGAGTGACATCCCCTTATATTTACAGGTCTCCTGCATATACCCCAGGGGAGGGGATTAAATAGGTCTGTATGGGGGGATTTGGAGGGGAGGGAGAGTCGGGGGCAGGAAGCTTGGGGGCCATGTTAGGATTCTGCCTACCACACCCAGCCAGTGAGTGGCAGCCCCAGGAGTTAAACACAGCTCTTCTTACTGTGGGGTCTGCACCTTTGACCCAGCTGAGGCAGAGGACACAAGAGCTGAAATGCTGGCGGGTCTCAGGAGGACCTAACTGGGTACAGCATGGAAAGTGTCTGGCACAGTATCTGGTCCAGAGTAGATGCTTGATCCTAGCGGTTCGCATCCCCAAAGGCCAAGACTGTGGCTGATACGCCTCTCTGCCTCCATGGTCAGCGGTTGGAGGAGGAGCCTTGGGGTGGGGGGATTACAGCAGTCCTCTGGCCATCTAGCCTGAAAGCTGCGCCTGGCTGGAAGAGGGAGAAACACCCTCTCACATGAGCACGCCCTCAATGAGCCCCTGGCGGAATGTAAGATAAACTTCCTCTTCTCACTCCCCCTGTCTCGGTCCTGGTCCCCTTCCCCCCACGAAGAAAGTACCCTCCCCCCCCCCCACCCCGCCATGAAGGAAGGCACAAAGTCAGGAATTGATGCTGCATCTTTTTTTTTTTTTTTACTTTTGCCTTCTTAAAGCATGTGCTCAGCTCATGGAGGAAGCAGTCTGGCAATTAAAAAGGCCCAGCGGCTTGGGCTGCGGCAGGGGGAGGCCAGGTGAGGGCCAGGGAACAGCAAAGCCCGCACTAACTTCATAAAATATAAAACAAGGGAGGGGTGAAGGGAGGATGGAGACTTGTAAAATACAATATCTTAGGGGATTGGCAATAATAAAAAATAAGGTTCATTATTTACAAACAATTTCTGTTCTTGGTCTCTGTACAGTGGGGCTGGGCGGGGGGCGGTGTGTGTCGGTGTGTGGATGTGTGTGTCTGTGGGGGGAGCAGGGAGGCAGTGGTCGTGTTGGTCATTATGAGAAAGGAGGGAGTTGGCCCAGTGAGTGGTTTATCTGAGAAGGACGGATGGCTGTGGGAGGGAGGGGTGAGAACAGAGTGGTCGGCCCAAGGGAACAAACAGTCCAAATGTGGTGGGGAAAGGAGAGGCCCTGGGAAAGAGTGGGGCAAAGAAGGGCTGGGGAGAAGTGGAACGCTTTCTCCTGGGATGGGAGCCCAGGGGGCAGGGGGACAAGCTGGATCCGGGTTACAGAGCAAGACAACCCCTCTTCTGGGTGCCAGAGGGTACGTCCTGTGTCCTGGGTCTTGGCGCGGCCTAGGAGAGTTTGATGGTGGTATTGGGGCCCAGATCCCTGGAGAGAGAACAGAAGTCCGGGGTGAGTGTGTCCAGTGAGGATCCTCTCACCCCTCTGTGCACTGGATCAGAATGTGAGTGGGAGGGGGCCTTCGGGAGGCGTGGCTGACATGGGGACTCCCCTCCCCGCAGAGCGTGGGTGGAGCCTGGGGCCCCAGGAAGGGAAGGGGCCACCCACCTACCTCTCACGGAACCACTCCTTGGGGTGAGAGAAGTCGGGGCTGGTGCCGTTTCCACCAACGTCTTTTGGCCAGGCCTCACTCAGGTACTTGGTGGTCTCGTGGGTGCTGTCCAGGTGGTCATGCTGCAGGTGGTCCTGGGGCCGCTGCTCAGCCGGGCCCCCCGGCTTGATTTCCCAGCTGTCTGGGGGCTCCACAGGCAGGAGGGCACTGCGGCCCTCCTCCCACGAGCCTGCCCCCTCGTCGTAGAACAGGAGGCTCCGGGAGGGCACTGGACAGAGAGCTCATGGTGAGCCTCCGTGCCAAGGCTCCCCACTCCCAGCCACATTCCTGGCCCAGTAGTGAAGGACGAGGGCCTGAGTCTGAACCCCAGCTCTAACACTGCCCATTGGTATGACCTCTGGCGAGTCAGGCCTTTGCTTTAGCCTTTCTGAGCCTCAGTTTGCTCATCCGTAAAATAGGGATACTAGGGCCGAACCTCATGTAGATGTGGTTTGATGAGACCATAGGGGCAAAGTGATTGAAACTGTGTTTAGTATGCACTCCGAGAGAGTAGTTCTTCCTAAGCAGAGGGTACCAGGGCGGGGCATCTGAGAGCTGGGTTCTAATCCTACCTCTACTACTCACTTTCTCTGAGACCTTGAATCAATCTCTTCCCCCTTCTCTATTTTTAGAAGATTTTATTTACTTCTTTGAGAGACTGAGAGCACTAGTGGGGGGGGGGGGGCTGGTGCAGAGAAGCAGATTCCCCACTGAGCAGGGAGCCTGGCTGGGGGGCAGGGGAGCTAGGCAGAGGCTTAACCCCCTGAGCCACCCAGGTGCCCTCTTCCCCATTCTAGGCCCTAGGGTGCACTTCAGGAAAGTGAAGGAAAAGAAAACACGTTTGTTGGATATCTACTCTGTGCCAGGCATTATGCCGAGAGCCCTTTGACCTGCATATCAAATCACGAGCATCTCACAGAAACTCCTGGGAAGGAGCTATTTTTAGCCCTGTTTCACAGAACAGGTGAGGTTCCAGCTTATCAGGTACTTTGGCCTATGCTGGAAGCCAGAGGCAAACCCAGGGCTGCCTGGCTCCAGGATCCCCCAGCACCTTCCGGGCCCTCAGGCCCTGACCTAAGAGTGTGTGTGAAAGGCACTCCCTGCCATTGAGCAATGCAGCAGCCCTGAAAGCCCGCCAGCTCCAGAGGCCACTTCCTACCACAGATGCACACAGGGCCTGCAACCCACTGCATTCACTCCAAGGGGCTTTGTTCATCCACACTGGCCCCACCCCCCACTTCCCTCCCTTCCTCTCCGCTGGCTTCCTCTACCTCCGAAGACCCCAGGGCCCCCCTGGCCTTGGAAAATGGATATGGGACTCTCGGCCCTCACACCCCCGTGGCCCACCTCCCTCTGCGACCCGTCCTGTCTCTTCGCAGGCCACGCTTGTCCAGGGAGTGGTTTTCGCTCGCCACCTCCATTTCCTCTTCCCCTAGCCCTCCCCACCCCTTCCTCCTGTCAAGGCCCTGCTGGTCTAGCTCCTTCTCCCTGCTTATCTCTCCTTCTTTTTTTTTTTTTTTAATTTTTTTTAAAAGATTTTATTTATTTATTCATGAGAGACAGAGAGAGAGAGAGAGAGGCAGAGGGAGAAGCAGGCTCCCAAGGAGCAGGGAGCCCGATGCGGGACTCGATCCCAGGACGCTGGGAGCATGACCTGAGCCGAAGGCAGACGCTTAACCATCTGAGCCACCCAGGCGCCCCTATCTCTCCTTCTTGAATCCTACTCCTCCCCGTCTCCTCCCTCTCTGACCGCCCCCCCCCCCCCAATCTGCTTCCTCTTCCTCCTCCTGCCCTGCCAGATAATTCATTCCTGGTAGACGATGAACAGTTAGGAAGTTCCTCTGTAGGTCTACCTGAAGTACCTTCTGCTTCTGGAAATCCATACTATTCTTTGCTGCACCTTCTACCAGTTTCTCCCCTTGCCACCTGCCTATTGTATCTTTTCTCTCCTCTGGTGAGGTCTTCAAAAAGGGAGGGGGTGCACTCACTGATTAAGGGCCTGCTGTGTGCCAGACCCTGTGCCAAGAGCGTGTGTGCCCCGTGCCATTTAGTTGTGACAACACCCATACTCGGGGAGTGCAGAACTGTAACTTCTGTTTGTCAGATGAAGACATGACAGCTTAGGGATGTCAAGACACGTGCCCAATGTGACACAGTTAGCAAGGGCAATGGCAGGCATGACTGACTCTGAAGCCCCATGCTCTTAAGCACTGTATCTTGCAGTCAGTTCCCCATGGGCTGGTAACGATCTGAGCCCACATCACCACCACCCCTCCTCTGCCCATGCTTGACGTTACCGGTGCATCCTGGCACTCCTTAACACAGTGCTCCAGCCACCACTGTCTGATGGGAAAGTGCCCTTGAACCGAAACTCACATGCTATCCCAGTCCCAAAATACTAACTGTTCCTAGCAGATGCCCCGTAACCACTGGTACCACAATTCCTGGGGGCTGGGGTGGGGGCGGGTAGGGTGGGAACATTCCTGCTGTCCCCTAAACCACCCCCCACCCCCGCAGGCCACTCTTGGGTGGGCTGGGATCAGGTAGCCTGCAGTGTAGTCCCAATTCCACAACTAACATCGAATAAATCATAGGACCTTGGGGGGGGGGGCCTCAGTTTCTCCATCTGTAAAATGAGGAGGTAGAATGAGATGTCGCCAACCCAGAACGCAGCTCCTCGCTTGTATCTGGCTTATGCCCAGAAGTTGGGACCCAGGGAAGGTCGCCTGGCTCAGAGCACTCACTCTGACTGGCTGTGTAGACGCTGTCAGCGGCCATGCGGTCTTCCTTCACAGTCTGGGAGCTGGAGGAGAACTCAGGGAGGCAGGGCACAAGGGAGCCCAGCACCAGAACGAAGCACAAGGCTGCCACCTGGTAGTGGAGAGAGTGGTGGTCAGAGCAGGTTGGGGGGGGCGGTGCAACCCTGGCCATCCCCAATCCTTCTCCCCCCAAACCAGTAGGTATAAAAAGCTCGGTATTTTTCCAAGAAAGCAGCGCCCAGAGCCAGCCACCCCCTAGATGTGCAGTCTTCCACCCTTTTTGGAGAAGGTGAAGGAGGCTGCTCAGGCCATGTCAGCCCTTGGTAGGAGGCCACCACAGGCAGTGTTAGAAAAAGAGGGAAGTGGTCAACACGGTTATCACCTATAAGGTGGGGGAATCAGGATAGTGAGAAAGGAGTACTTGGGTGTGTGGGGGGGTGGGGGACAAGCGAGGGGACAGAGCATCACACCAGATTCTCAGCAGGAGGAGTTAAGAGTCACACAGCCCGAACTAAGCCCACCCCACATCGTGCCTGCCACCTGAGAGCATGAGGATCTCAGAGGGCCTGGGGAGCGATTAGCCAAGAGGCAGCAGGCTGGGCGCCTGGGTGGCTCAGTCATTAAACGTCTGCCTTCGGCTCAGGTCATGATCCCAGGGTCCTGGGATCGAGCCCCACATCAGGCTCCCTGCTCCGCGGGGGGGAGCCTGCTTCTCCCTCTCCCACTCCCCCTGCTTGTGTTCCCTCTCTCGCTGTGTCTCTCTCTATCAAATAAATAAATAAAATCTTAAAAAAAAAAAAAAGAGGCAGCAGGCTGCACATTTCCAGGACAGCGTGGAAGACGGATTTGCAGATGTCTGAACCACACCCTGCACATTTTTTTTTTTGAAGATTTTATTTATTTATCAGAGAGAGACACAGTGAGAGAGGGAACACAAGCAGGGGGAGTGGGAGAGGGAGAAGCAGGCTTCCCGCTGAGCAGGGAGCCAATGCGGGGCTCGATCCCGGGATCCTGGGATCATGACCCGAGCCAAGGGCAGAGGCTTAACGACAGAGCCACCCAGGCACCCCCACCCTGCACATTCTTTTGGGCTTCTAGAGATTTGCTCAGCCTTCTCCTCGCTATTCATTCCAGAAAGAAAGAAACAAGTGCCTCCCAACCTTGTGTCTCCCTAAGCCCTTTGCCCCCCAGGGTATAGAAACTGCCTCCTCAAGGGACTTGCCCTGCTATCCCCTAGCTGGGTTCACGTGAGTCACTACACATCCACATTGTGTTAGAACTGGTCAGGGAAGGTCATGTTCTGGAAGGCTCCATGGGCTTGGTGAAAGAGGCTGGGGTCTTCAGGAGCCAGCTCACCAGGCACTAGGATGGTGTACCCTGGTGATGTTGCCAATCATCAAAGCTCTGCCGGCCTTCCTAGAAGGCCAGCCGGGGGAAGACTCGTCCTCATGTGGCCCTGTGGTGAGGGAATAGCACCTACCATGAGGCAGGTCCCCGTCTGGGTGGCAGCCATCTTGTAAGGTCTTGAGATCTTGTTGGTGACCAGAGTCTGGAGTTTCTGCAGCTGCTGGAGCAGGGTCCTGAGGAGGGCACAGTGGTCACTTGGCAGGCTCTGCCCCAGCAGGCATCTCTGCCTCCTGGAGCTCTCCCAGGGAGCACCTGGGCTGGCTCCACACTTGGCTTCCACACCAGGTGCCCGTTTCAGTCAAGACAGAAAAGGTCACCTCCCGCTTGGCTCCTCTGTGGCGTGGCTTGGGGAACCTGGGGCCTGTCTCGTGATGAATAGCTGGGTCACCCTATGGGAGCTCAGGGGTGCCCTGTGATGCTCCTGGCCAAAGTGGGGTGGGGAGGAAGGTCTGCCCCACCTGGGCTGAGGTCACCTTTTTCTTCACCTACGCCAGCCACAGCTACAGTGACCTTCCTTCCTTTGTACCCCACGATTCCCGGAGCTGATAAGAAGGCCATGTCCGGCGGCTGTCTGGTGTGTAGTGAGGGTCCAGTAAATATAGCTACCACCTTGGTTAATTTTGTCACTGTTGCTTGTACCAAGGCACCTGTAACATCTCGTTTCTGTTCATGGATTTCCATGTCAGTCTCCTTCACTAACCGTGGGCTCCCTGAGGGCGAGGACCGGGTCCCACCCAACGACGTGCAGTCCTCCGGGCACACACAGGGTCTCCTCAGCCCACGCTTGGCCAACCACAGTTTAACTGTCTCTTTCCTCCACCTAGCCGGGCACTGGGGTTGCAGTTACCAGAATGCACAGCAGGTGGCGAAAGAGCTCCAAGGGCCTGGCCCTATTTTGGGCCAGAGAGGAATCTGGGCCAGAGGTACAGGGGTGAGGAGTGCGGCCCCGCCCCCCTTCCCTGAGTGGGCGGCATTCTCCAGGTCAATCTGGGGAGTGGCTGGATCCTGCTGGAGAAGCTGGGGGAGAAGGAAGGAAAGAAGGAAAAAGCCTTCTGTTGAGCACCTGCTACATACCAGCTGTTGTCTCTTGTCATTTTAATTTACCCCAGCAAATAATTATTAGAGACCTACTGTGGGCTCCTGGCTAGGCACTATCAAGAATTCAGAATAACCATAAAAAAAAAAAAAAAAAAAAGAGGAGAAGAAAAGCTAACACGAATTGAGCATTCTTAAATGCCAAGCACAGTGCTGGGCCCTTTACCGGCGCCGTCTCATTGTATCTTCACAAGAATCCCGTGAGATAGAGCTTCTATCATCCCCATGTAGACAAAACAACTGGGGACCAGAGAGGTTTAACAGTTTTCCCAGAATCACAAAAATGGCAGAGTGGGATTAAGAAACCCAGGCTGTGACTTTAGGTAGCTGTGACCTGTGCTGGCCCCATACTGAGGTTTCGCAAAGGGAACTGTACATTCGAATCACTGAAGGATCGTGTTGAAATGCAGATTCTGATTCTGTAAGTCGGGGGAGAGTCCCGAGATCCTGCGGTTCTTACAAGCTCCCAGGTGGTGCTGATGCTATTTGCTGGTGAGAAGAGCTCTGAGTTGCAAGCACCCACCCACCCCAGCGGTTCTAACGTTAGGGTACGTCAAAATCACCTGGAGGGCTTATTAAAACACAGATTGCTGAGCCCTCCCCAGGGAGTTCCTGATTCAGCAGGCCTGGCTTGAGGTCTGAAAATCAGCATTTCCAAAACTTTCCAGGGGCGGCTGCTGCTGGTCTGGGGAATTCCGCTTTGAAAGCCACTGCCCTACACCAACTCACTCACGCGGCTCAGCTGCCCTGTCGGGTTTTTAGAGCTATGCGCGGATGAAGAAAGATGGGAAGCCAGGGGTCCCAGGCTGCAGGGTTCCTGTTTCTGGGGTTCCTGTCATCCTGAACTCAGTCACCTCTCCTGCCTCCTGCCTCCCAGAGCTATGCCAGAGCCGGGCCCTGGCTGCAGGAGGGCAGGGGGCCGGGGAGGATGCAGGTGGTACCACCCACCTGTTGGCATTCTCCAGGGTCTCTACCTTCTTCCACAGTTCGTTGTTCTCTGACGTAAATGTCTCCACCCTGAGGGGGCCAAGCAGACACAGGCTCAGGGCCAGGCCCCAGACTCACTGCTGCCCTCTCTGCCCTGTCCACCGCTCCCTGAGGCATCCCAGGCCCCGAGCCCCAAGCCCCCTGCTCCGGTGCCCTTTGAGAGAGCACTGGGGACAGCGGGGCAGGCGGGGGACTGGGGCCCAGGCCCACCGCCCTGCCCAGGATACTTACTTCTTTTCTAGACATTCCACGTACTCCTTCTTCTTACGGCGGCTCTCCTGGGCCGAGATCTAGGGGGGAGGCCGCAGAAAAGGGGTTACCACAGCCACATAACCATTTCCGGGGGGCCCTCAATCTTAGGGCTGGTGTCACCAGGGGAGCCCTAGGACAGGGCCAGGGTCCAGCTCATGCTTTACCTTATTCTTGATTTTTCTCCGGACCCTCTTTAAGGCCTTTTCTTCGGCTTTGGTGAGGGGGAGTTTCGTGGGGATGGGGTAGCCCTCAGCAATCAGGGTGCGTTTCTCCTCCTCTGTCAGGAGCAGTGGCCCTGATGTCCCCTGTAATTTCTGTGGGAGGTAGGACATGATGGTTAGGAACCAGACAGCCATGGATTCAAATCCAAGCTCTGCCACTGACTTTGCGTGACTGAGGGAAGGCACTCCACTCTCCTAGCCTCGGTTTCCTAATTTGAAAAAGGGTGGATCTGAATGAAATCCACTAACATGTACCAACAGTGCTGGGAGCCCAGCATGTTAGGCATTCAGTATATTATTGCAGGGTCGGGGTAGGGGGGTCCCCTAGATCCCATTCTGGAATCCACAGCCTCAAAGCTGACTTGTCCAGAGCCCCTAAACAGCAACCCCCTCAGACCCCTACAGTCTTCACTTGGGAGGCTCCATGCAGGACTCAGCTCCATGTTTCCCAGGCGATTTGGGGCCTCCTGAGTCCTGTTCCCAAGCAGTGCTCCTTGGAGCCAGCCTGGGCCGTCCCCTGGAGGTCAGGAATGTCAAGTTCTAGTCCTGGTTCTGCAACAGTGGGGGTGTGACAGGCCTCTTGGACCTCTCTACCTGTTTCCTCTTTACCCCAGAACAGGATTAGGAGATTCGCACTCCCATCTGCTCTGAATGCTGATGGGGATGGGGATCAGGCTTGGGGCTCCCAGACCCTTCCTCGCTGGTCGTGTGCAGGGTGGACTAACTCAATCCCTTGCCTCTAGGCTCAGCCCACCCCCAGCTGCTTACGTGAGGGGCGGTGAGAAGGGGGGAGGTGGAGATGGCCGTGGAGGAGCGGGCCATGGGCCGGACAGGGCTGGAGGGGGGCAGAGAGCGGGGACTCTGGGAGCCGTCACTGTCGCTGCCGTGGCTGCTGGGGGGCGTCAGAGGCATCTGCACCAGGTCCTCTGGGGAGAGCGGGGGGAGGGGAATCCAGGTTAGCAGGGTTGCATCCCATCTCTGCTTGGACATCAGAGGTCAGCCAGCCCTGACACTGTGGGGGACGGAATACTGGGGCCTTGACCAGCTGTCCCATCAGCTGTCCCATCCCCTCTGCCATGTCAGAAAGATGAGCTGACATCCAGAAGTTCATTTCTGAATGCCATCCCATCCCCAGTGCCACAGAGGCCTGGCTCCTCGGTGTGGCTGTCATGGAGGCCGGATTCTCGAAGTCCCTCCCCCATCCCTGATTTCACAGGGTCCAGGCCCTTGGAGCCTCCACTGGTAACCCCAGAGGTGACTGGAGTTTGCCCATAGCCAGTCCCACGGGATCGGGCTGGGCAAGCAACAGGCTCTGTCACTTCCTTTTTCCCACTGCCAAACATCTAGCCCAAGCAATCCCAGGGTTTCCACTTCCAACTTGAGCGTGACAGGACAGCAGGCTTTCAGCAGACCAGCCAGGAGCCCTGCGGTCCCCAGCCTCCCCCTCCCTGCTGCTGCTCTGTGGCTGCAGCATCAGGAAGACTGGCACACTGCGGTGGTCAGGGAAGATCCTGGGCAGAGCCACGAGGACCGAGAGCCCAGTTGCAGGGAGAGCTCCCAGGACAGCACAGAATGCCCGGATCATTGCAGAGCGGGCTGAGGCTCCAGAGGAACAGCTGCATCCTTCCAGACTCGGCCCCTAACTGCCCTCTGCACGAGTCCTCTCTCCCTCCCTGCACTTTGATTTGCCTCTTAAGGGTGCCATAATGTGAAGAGCCCGGAACGTGGAGTCAGGGAGCCTGAGTTCAAGTTCTGCTGTCACCCGCCCCACGTGTGTGACCTATAGTCATATTTATTAACCCCTCCCGGCCTCACTTCCCTGTTGAAAGGGAGTGAACTGACTGCAGGGAGCCTTGAGGACGCAATGAGCTCATGTATATGAAGATGCTTTACGGATTGAAGGGCACTCTACAAGATGATGTGTTTTCACAATGGCCCCTTTCTACCTTCTGTGAATCTTCTCTCCGAGGGAGTGAACAGCGTGAGGGCGAAGCTTGGGTCTTACTCATCTTTCTAAACCTTGTGCTACTCAGCCCAGGGCCTGATACATAGTATATGCTTAATGAATGTTTGATGAATTAATGAGGTAGGGTTGGAAAGATTCAGTTAGCCTATTCTCCTTCTGGCCAATCCAAGAAGCTTCCTCTGTGTTCCCTTCCCCCCTGTCAGGTCTGGGGATGTGCCTCCAAGGCCTCCTAGGTAATCTGCCATCTTTAACCCATATAGCTGCTAGGAAACGGGCCCTCACTACTCCGTGATCTACTTGGGCACAGGACTGTCTTCTCCCTCTGCTTTCCCAGACATGTCCAATGAACTCTCATTGGATGGATGGATGGATGGATGGATGGATGGGTGGGTGGATGGATGGATGGATGGATGGGCGGCTATAGAGTGGGCTTCCATTAGTGAATGACAGGAGGGGGATGAGCAAACAGGGTGAGCGTGTCAATAACAGAGATGACAGTTGTAGACTGGGTTAAAAGGGAGCTGGATGGATGGAAAGTGTGCAGAACAGGGAGGAAAGGATATTCTGGGGAGAGATGGGGGCTGTTGAGGGAGATGGGTGGGCTGGGCCAAGGGGGTAGGGAATGCTGTCTGCCCAAGACTGGAGAGGAATAGTCCCTCTGGACACACTTACCTGGTGTCACTTTGAGGAACTGATTCACCTCCTGGGGCTCTGCTTTGATCACTGGCAGCTGAGTCATCTCTCCTGGGGCCTGAGGAAGAGACAGGCCCAGCTCCATCAGCTGCCCTTGAGGCTGTCCCCACCATTCAACCTCCTACCCACCCTGAGGCTGGCGGTCTGCTCTGCACAATTAAGGAGGTGGCTGGACTCAGGGTTCTGGGTACAGCCCAGAGGGAGAAAAGACAAGTTCTCAGGCTCGGAGAAGCCAAGTAAGACCTAGGAGAAGAGAATGGTGGCTAAGTAGTTAGTGTAGTTTAGACCTTAAGCTTGGAGAAGGAGGGCTTCTTGTGGCCTCCAAGGCCAAGGCCATCTTTCTGATGGAGGCTGCTCTGTGCTGACTGTGAAGGCTGCATAGGCCTTGGTATGTGGGTTGCCAGGAGGAGAGAAGTAATGTCTGGTGCATTGTAGCTGTTCAGTGGATGGTAACAGTAGCACCAGTGAAGAAGGCCTTAACTGGCTGGGCGATCAGGGTGAGCTCTCTAAGCAGCTGAACTTGGAAAGGAGTCCTGAAGTATAAATAGGAATGGTCCAGATAAAGGACAGGGCAGGTGGTAAGTGAAAGGAAAAGAATTCCAAGCAGAGGGAAAAGCATCTGTGAAGGCACAGAGGCTAGAGCGCATGGCCAGATCTGGAAGCTGCAAGTATTCAGGGTGTCCAGAGTATAGGGGTGTATGTCAGGGGGGAATGGTAGGAAACAAGACCAGAAGGCCTGGCTAGAGGGTGGGGCGGGGGTGGTGGTAGGATTCACAGAGGGTAGAAAGGGACCAGACAAGGAAGTTTGAAACAATAAGGAGTCCCTGATGGGTTGTATCACAAGGGACGGACAGAACTAGATTTATGTTTTAAACAAACAATGCATCCCCATTTCTTTATATTCCCACTTGCTGTTCCAGAAAGGACATAAAGAACATGTATGGCCTACTAGGGATTTACCCCAAAGATACAAGTGTAGTGATCCGAAGGGGTACGTGCACCCCAATGTTTATAGCACCAATGTCCACCATAGCCAAACTATGGAAAGAGCCCAGATGTCCATCAACAGATGAATGGATAAAGAAGATGTGGTATATATCTACAGTAGAATATTACTCAGCCACCAAAAAAGGAAATCTTGCCATTTACAATGACGCGGATGGAGCTAGAGGGTATTATGCTAAGCAAAATAAGTCAATCAGAGAAAGACGATTATCATACGATTTCACTCATATGCAGAATTTAAGAAACAAAACAGAGGAGCATAGGGGAAGGGAGGGAAAAATAAAACAAGAGGAAATCAGAGAGCGAGACAAACCATAAGAGACTCTTAACCATAGGAAACAAACTGCAGGTTACTGGAGGGGGGGATGGGGGATGGGGTCACTGGGTGACGGGCATTAAGGAGGGCACGTGATGTAATTAGCACTGGGTGTTATATGCAACTGATGAATCACTGAACTCTACCTCTGAAACTAATACTACATTATATGTTTTTTTTTTTTTTAAGATTTATTTATTTATTTGAGAGAGAGAGAATGAGAGAGAGAGAGAGAGCACATGAGAGGGGGGAGGGTCAGAGGGAGAAGCAGACTCCCTGCCGAGCAGGGAGCCCGATGTGGGACTCGATCCAGGGACTCCAGGATCATGACCTGAGCCGAAGGCAGTCGCTTAACCAACTGAGCCACCCAGGCGCCCAATACTACATTATATGTTAATTAATTGAATAATAATAAAAAAAGAACATGCATGGCTTCCTGCACATGATTATCAGCACGCATCTAGGTGGTGTTCTCTTTGCGGAAGGCACTGTGTTGTTGGGTGCTGGATTTCAGGACCAAGTCTCCCCTCTGGGTCCACAGCCAGCAGAGAGAGGCCATGATATTGTGGTTGGAACACAGAATCTCCAATGTAGGCAGATGAGTAAGAATCACAGAAGGTTCAAGTTGGCAGGGACCTTGGAGATTCTCTGGTCTACATCCCAGCTCAGCCCTCAAAGTGACAGGGAGGGCACTGTGACGCAGAAGGGTGGGTCACCCAGCCCATTACTGACAATGCCAACTTCTGGTTCCTGTGCCTTCCACAAGAGCATCGTGATCTCCCTAGAGTGGGAAGCGTGGGCTTCCAGGTCTTGTAGGCCAAGTTTGGAATGCAGTTCATTATTTCTGCGTGTGGGATTTTTTGTTTTGTTTTAGAGAGGGGGAGAGAGGTGGGGGAGGGGCAGAGAGAGGGAGAGAGAGAATCTTAAGCAGGCTTGATCTCACATCCCCGAGATCATGACCTGAGCCGAAACCGACAGTTGGATGCTAAACCAACTGAGCCACCCAAGCGCCCTGCAGCTCATTATTTCTGACGGTGTGATTCTGGGCAAGTCGCTTAGCTCCTTGAGCCTCATTTTCCCTCTCTGAGGCATGTGCCCAACCTCCCAGGACTCTGGCGGCTGCTGCTGCTACTGCTGCACCTTCCCTTCCTGCTTCGGCAAGGCCCAAGGAGTCGCTGAGCCAGTCTTGGAGATGGTCACAAAAGATCTTCCACCTTTACAGGTGACCCTTGGTCCCCTAGGTCAGTGCAGGGGTGGGGAAGGGCTGATGTTGGCCTTTGGCCGCATGCATTTTGATCAGGTGAGACGTGTGGCCAGCAGGGGGCAGAGCCAGTCAAACCCCCAATCTAGGGATTTTTAAGACGGCCCTTTTATTGTAGACTCAGGGCTTGAAGCCCCTTAGAGGCAGCTCATGCTCCCATTTTACAGATAAGAAAGCTGAGGAAGAAAGAGAAGGTAACACGCCCAGAGCACAAATGAGAGCTAAACTGGGACCCAGGCAGGGCCTGGAGTCTGGGCGTCACATTCCCAGGAGGCTCTTCAGATGTCGACCTTGGATCTAGAGTTGAATGCTGTTATCTATGTCTCATGGGGGGTGATGGGGGGGCTGACCTGAGCGTATGAGGTAAAAAATATCGATCTCACAAACATATACAATTGAAATATTGACAATGGTTGTATTCTCATTTTGGTCATTCTTTTTAAAAATCCTGACACTTTGAGACAGCTATCTGACCTGCGCTCTCTCCGTCTCTGAGACCCTGGACCGGGCCCCTGATGCCCAGCTCTGCCAGGGCCCCCGTCAGCTTCCTTCGGCACGCAGTGAGGGGCCCAGCTTACTTCGAGGGTGCTATGGATTGTTCCCATTCTAGGACGGCCAAGGGGCGGCCCAAGGGGTAGGCAGAGGCCTGGTCCAGGAGTTCTGACCCTCAGCTCCCAGGGTCACATTGTTCCCAGGCCACACAGCCCTGGGCTACACAGGGCTTTGAAGGCCTCTTCCCACAGAGACCCCCGCCTCCCCCGGCCTCCCTCCCTCAGCCCCTGGGAACAGTCCCCAGGCTCACCTGGTGGGGGACGGGCAGCCTGGACAGGGGGCTGAGGCCCAGCAGCGGCGTGGTGGCCATGGCCGCCGCAGCGGCCATGGCCGAGGAGGCGGCCAGAGGGTCCACGGGCAGCTCCGGGCTCTGCTCCTGCTTCACCATGACGGAGCACAGTTTGTGTCCCAGCACCCATGCTCCATGTTCCACGTCTGGGGAAGGGGGCAGGACCAGGCTCAGGGGACTCCCCGAGCAGAGGGCTCTGCCGCCCTCCTCCCGCCGGGAGCTGCTCTAGCCTGGGCTGAGGAGAGATGGTAGTGTACAAGCAGGCAAGGGCAGAGAGGGGCGCCGGGTGAGGTAGGCTGGGGCCAGAAGAGGTGGGGCATCTTCTTTACTCTGCAGCTCACAGGAGCAGGCGTGGACAACAGATCTGGACCCCTCCTGACTGGCCGTGTGACCTTAGGTAGGTTGCTTAACCTCTCTGAGCCTTAGCTTCTTCATCTGTAAAAGTGCCTGACAAGAAGTAAATGCTCAATAAATGCTAGCTATTGTTAACACAATGACTGCTAGTCAGTGAACATTTGCCGAGCACCGTGCTAGGCGGTGGGGGACCTGGTGAGAGTCGCAAGCAGTTTTAGTGCTGCTGAAATGCAGAGGGAAGGGGAAGGTGGGCCCAGAGAGGCCAGCAGGGGTAGCGTGGCCTTGGAGACTGGGCTCACAGCTGCGACTTTGTCCTAAAGGTAATGAGGGAAGCGCTGAAGGGTTTTAAGCACGCTCAGATTTGTAACGTCGAAAAAAATCATGTTGTGTTTATGTGGAGACAGGCCTGACTGCAGGCAAGGTGGAGGCCGGGAGACTCGCAGGAGGCTGGTGACAGTCCAGTGAGAGAAGATGAAGCCTGAGCAAAGGAAGTGACAGTGGGGATGGAGAGGAAGGGACGTGCTGGAGACAAATTCAGAAGGGAGGATCCACAGGACCTGGTGACGGGGTGGGGTGTGTGTGTGTGTGAGGAGGTGGGGGTGGGGAGGGCATGTGCGTGGTGAGATGTGATGATCAGGTTTCCCAGGGTAGTGTCCACTTCCTGCCTTCTTACTGAGGCTCCTGGCCCCATCTGGGCCACAGGGCTGGCAGGCATCACCCCTTTTCCTGATGGGTGCCTACAGTCCTGCACTCCAAGTCAGCCCTGCAAGCCCCAGGCAGTGGTGAGGTGAGGCGGGGGTCTGGGGAGCCAATATGCAAGGGAAGGGCCAGGGCGCTCTGGCCTTTGGGGCCCGCTGTGGGTAGAGAGAGGGGGTCAGTGGTGCCTGGTCCCACCTCAGAGACGAGGCCCCACCCTGCTGGGAGCCTGAGCACCCCAGCTCTGGGCCACAGGCTGCCCCAGGGCTCCAGGAACACCCACAATCTTCCCAAATTACAGGGCCAGCTGTCCAGCCTCCGGGAAGCTGCCCCTGCAAAGGGCCCAGAGACAAATTGCTCTAAAAATAGACTTGGGGTGGCCGAGGAGCTGCTGGGCTGGCCCAGCGGGGGTGGATGGAGAACCTACCATGGGAGGAGGTCCACCCCACATGCTGCCTGCCCCTCCCCTCCCTGTCCCCGCCTGAGGACACGCGGACGTGACTTCCAGAAGCTTGGCTGAGAGGCCAGGGCACGCAGGGAAGCTAAGACCTCAGCAGCCCCAGCCCTGAAGCCATTTAACCCCCAGACGGAGTCCCTGCCCTCACAGGGGTGAGCGGGGTGGGGTGCAGAGTCCCAGCTCTGCCCCGGGGAATCTCAAAGACCGTCAGAAGCAGCACACAGTTGTTGAGCTGAGTGAGGCTCTCAGCCCTTGCTACATACGACTTCTTTTATCCCTCTCAATAATCCTATGGGGCAGGCACTATTATTCTCCCCATTTAATAGATGAGAATATCAAGAAACTCATTCAAGACCACTGTCCTCTGAAGAGAAAGAGGAATTAAAAATGCTGTTCATTGTGCTAGCCACTCGAGTATTACCAGGACTTTTATACGTACAATGAAAATAGCCACTAATTCTTCTTACATATTATGTGCTGGGCACTGAACTGGGTACTTTATGTATAGATTTAAAAACCCTGGCCAGAATTCCTATGACACATATATTACCTTCATTTCATAATTGCGGAAACAGGGGCCAGGGGGATGAAGCAACTTGCTCGAGACCACATGGCAGCACGTGGAGGTGACGCCTCATGATGCACAGCGAAGCCCGTTTGGGTCCACACCCCGTACCCTGCCGGCCCTCGAGGGGGGCGAATGTGGTGGCAGCAAGGGTTTGCAGTTTAGCAGCAAGGGGCTCACTTGCTCCCAAGTCCTCACCAAGCATTTTACCGTGTGTGTGACCTGGACCCCTCGGCTTTCCTGAAGCCTCGTTTTTCCGAGGAGGGGAAGAAGCTTTTGAGGGACCAGAGCGGGGGGCACTGCAGGCTGAGATGCCCAGGGGCTCCCAGAGGAGTCACCCCAAACACCTCTTGGAGGAGTGCTACCTCCTGCCTTTTTGTTCTCTCTCATATCACACCTTCCTGGGCCTTCTGGGTCTGGGCTGGCCCAGGGTCCTTCTACCCTTTCTTACCTTGGGTGGTGTCCTCCATCTTGATGGGCACAAGGGGGCTCTGAGGCGCCGAGTCACCGCTCAGGGAGTAGCTGTGCTCAGCCTGGATGCCTGGTGTGGGGGAGTCCAGTTCCATGTCCAGTAGAGGGCTCTTCTCGTCCAGCACGGGGTCATCGAAGAAACTGCTGAACAGATCGTTGGAGAAGTCCTCCATGTTCTCCGCAAAGTGGTCCAGGTGCTCCGGGAAGTGCTAGGGGAGGAGGAGGGGCATGGGGGTGGTCAGCGGAGGCTGGGAAGGGGGCGCAGATGCTGCTGGGGTGGGGCCCCTAGGCCTGCCACCACCACCACCGTCACCACAGCCTCTCCATTATTCTTCCCTCCATCATTAAGGCCACCACCGTCCCCACTACCCATATCCCCAGGACCAGCTGTTGTCACTTCTATCACGGCTGGCACTGCTGCACCCCCGCCTCTCCCTCCACCCCCCGCTGCCATCTCCAGCCTCACTGTCATTATCCTCAAGGGTGAGCTGGGGAGGGCTCAAGAGCATCCCCGGAGCAGGCAACAGACTACCAGGCTCTCATTCTGGCCCTGTGACCTTGGTTCAATCGCTCAGACCGCCTGAGTCTGTTTCTCCGTCTGCCCTACTTCATGGGAAGACTAAGGAAAGAGTGTGTGTCTACGCCAGCAAGTTCACATCCCAAAGGCAATACTGGTGACTTTCATATCTTTTGCTCGAGTGCAAGGTGGTGGGATTATCAAGGCTGCTCCTCCCCTCATTAGCACAGTCCTCACCTGTCCTCATGCTTCCAGACTCTCCGCTTTCCAAGACTTTCTTTACGCCAAGAGATTAGGCTCTGAAGCCATGTTACTTGGGTTCGAATCCTGACCTTGATACTTCCAGCTATGACTCAGTGCTGATGAGACTGTGGGTGGTGACTCATTAATGGGTTGTGAAATCAATCTAGTAGGTCACAACCAGGATTTAAGAAAAAGTGAAACAGAAAAAAAATAAGAGTAGAAAACACCAGACTGCACTTCACATAGTGAAATTAAATACCTGGTGAGGTTTTCGTCCCAGTTGTGTGTGTGTGTGTGTGTGGACTCAGTAATGAAGTAAAATACATTTCTTAGAAACAAAAAAGTCTGAAAAATAATCGTCTCTGAGATCTTGGGAAAGTTAATTAACCTCTCCCTGCTTCATTTCCTCCTTTGTACAGTGAGGATGATAATAGTTTCTGTCAGGATTGTTATGAGGATGGCCCTGGGTACATAATACTCAACAAACATTGCGTCTCATTATTAATAAAGCACCCGGTGGCTGGTACATAGTAGGTGCTTATTTTTTTCTCTCTATAGAATTATAAACATGTGCCGATTGAATGCATTTGCTGGTGGGTTGGAAGAGATGGTGGGAGGGGGGGTTGCTTCAGGTCCTGGAGTCCAACCTGGTGAATGGTTAACGACCGGCTTCTGGGGGATTGATTGGTTCAGGGTCAGAGCTGGTGGCCCTTTCTCGCATGGAATACTCAAAGCCTGCCCCAGTCCTGAAGGGGTGAACAGAAAAGCCCTCTGAGAACAAGCTTCAGAATATTTCACTTCTCTGTGCCTCAGTTTCCCTATCTGCAAAGGGGAAATAATAGTTCCACTTCATAGGAACTGTCATGAAGATCATGAAGATTGTTGTCATGAAGATCAAATATTTGTTAGGTGCTTAATACTCACCTTATAGGATTATGAGGGTAAAATGAGTGAAGTACACATACCACTTACACATAGAACACACACACACATTAATGCACGTAGCAGAATGGTGCCTAGTATGTAGTGAGTACTCAATGGTTGTTAGCCATTATTAGTATGAAAACTGCAGCTACTCAAAGCCAAACTCCGGGCTTGAGCTGAGTTGAGCTGAAGAATGATCAAAGAATCAAGGACAAAATAAATGCAGAAACCCATTGACTCAGGTACTCTCTCCCCTTTCCCCAGTTTGCCAGAACTTATCATCTACCCTACATTTTTACTGTGATTTTATTTTATTTTATTTTTTAAATATTTTATTTATTTACTTGAGAGAGAGAATGAGAGCACGAGAGGGAAGAGGGTCAGAGGGAGAAGCAGACCCCCCGCTGAGCAGGGAGCCCGACGCGGGACTCGATCCCGGGCCTCCAGGATCATGACCTGAGCCTAAGGCAGTCGCTTAGCCAACTGAGCCACCCAGGCGCCCTTACTGTGATTTTAACCTTCCGGAGTGCTTTAAAAAGCACGACTTTAGTTAATCCTCACGATTACCCAATGAGATAAGGAAGTTGCATATCTGCATTTGACATATAGGGAAACTGAGGCCCAGGAAAGCCAAGTACAACAGGGAAGTGTCCACAACCCCTCATTGCCCAGTCCTTCCCCAACTGTAGGAGACATTCCTCTGTTCAAGAACTGCCTGTTGGCCAGACTGAAAACTCCCTGAGGCAGGATCTATATCTTGTTCACCTGCTGAATCCCAGCACCTGGCCCATGATAACTATTGTTGCAGGGACATGGCCTTGTACCCCAGAGGGCAATGCCATCAGCATGTCAGTTGTTCATCAGGGCCTGGGCTGAGGCAGTACCAGGAGATACTAGTACTAAACACATCTCTAAGAATAACTGTGATCCCACACTAAGGCCATTTACAGGGTACCCCCCCCAATCATCCAGCCAGCCCCAGGCAGGATTGTGCTAGCTACACCCTCTGCAGGGCCTGGGCCAGCCCAGCTGGGGGCGCTTTGCCCCTGCTCTCTCTCTCTCAGGGTCTCTCAGAGGCCTGGTGTGGGGCCCAGTGGGAGGGTGTTGTGAGGAAGGAGGGCAGTGAGTCAGCCGCTAAGGTATTCCTCCAGCAGCTGCTTCTCAGGCGATAAGGGTTTGCCAAGCCCTTTCCTGGGGCCTGGGAGAGGAGAAATGCTTCCTCCAGTCTGGGCTGGGGTCCCTGAAGGCCTTAACTCCAGGCAGATGAGCCAGGTCCTTCTAAGAGACCCCTTTCGGGGTGTCCACAGAAACCTGCTCAGGGAGCTCAGCTGGCCCCCTTTTGTGGGCAGCCCCCACCTGCTGGAAATGGCAGCCAAGACCCAGCAGGATGGAGCTTCCAGAGGATGGGAGCCAAGTGGAAGGGGAGGGCGGCCAAGGGGCAGGCAGGGTGGGAGTGGAGGACACTCAGAAAACCCAGTCCTCTTTGCTCAGGGCTTCCTTGTGTGCTGGTCGGACCCCCCGTTGGCAGTGGTGGGCATGTCTCATCACCTCCAGGCTAACCTCCTGCTCATGGAAGCAGGCCAGAAGGGACTCCCTTCAGAGAGTTTTGTAGCCTGATTTCTATCTGGTGCCTGGCTTCTCAAAGCAGCTCAGTTATGGCTGATTGATACCATCACATTAGAGACAGAAGGGACCTGAGAAAGCCCATGGCCCTCCCTCTTGTTCCTCTCACCCCATTTCCTAATGAAGAAACCAAGGTCCAGAGAGGGAAAGAGGCCTACCCAGGGTCACACAGTGAGTTGGTGATGTTGAGGGAGGGGGTCCTCTGAAGCTGAGGCTGCACAGGAATGGGGGTCACCTTCTTGTCCTCTCACTTCTTCCACGGTACCCACCCTCCCCCAACTTTGGAAAGCCCACTCTGGGGATCTCAGGCCTCCTCAGCTCCAGCATGCCCAGGTTCCCCCCCAACCACACCCAGCTCTACCTCTAGTTCACACGCTAGAAGCTGAGGTTTCACTACTATCGGAAGGAAATTATTGCCCTGGGGGAGGAAGGGGGGTCTTAATCTGTTACAGAACCTGGACTGGATCGTCTGACGGAGGAACCAAGCAGCACTCGGAGATCTTGGAGGATAGGAGGTTTATTTAACGCTGGCGGGCTCAGAGGAGAATGATCTCCAAAGGTCTGTGCCCGGAGCACAAAGGGGGTAATTTATACACTTTTACTTCCGTGTATGTGGCACTTTCCCGCGCCGGGCAGGCGGGGCAGGAGGGAAAACCCCGAACGGCCCGGGACTGGGATTCCCTAGCTGGCTTGGTCGGCCACCTTAGAACACAGATTTCCCTTATCAAATCTATAAACAGCAGGGGGTCGTGGGTCAACGTTCAGAGGGGGATAGGGTTCCATGGGGCTGGTGAACCTTCTGGGGTGCCTTTCCAGGCAACCGGGATGGGAAGCCAGAGAAGGAAATATTATGATTTGTTTCCCTCCTCGTTAAAGACTTTTTCCTACAGTCATGCCAACATAAGCTCCTTCTCGGAGGCCACGCGCAGTTAGCCCCGGCTTCTCTCTCTCTCTCTCTCTCTCCCTCTCTCGCGGAGAGGTCTCGGACTCTGCTGCTCGCAGCCCCCCCCGCCCCGCGCACACCTCTCCTAGCGGCGCCCGCTCCCGGAGCCCGGGCTCAGCCGCCAGCCCTTTAAATGTAAAGAAGGAGCGGTCCCACGAGCCGCTCGCGGCCCGCCAGAGGTTAACGCCTGCGCACCGGGGCGGCCCCGCGCCGGAGTCAGGCCTGCTCATTGGTGCGGCCCGCGGAGCTCCTGACCAATGGGAGGAGGCTGCGGGCAGCCGGCGGCGGCGGCGGCGGCGGGGCGCGAGCGAGGAGCGTTCTCCGTTTCGCGCACCGCGGGGGCGTGGGAAGGGCCCGGAGCGCTAGGTCCGGCTGTGTGTCCTTTTCTGCGGCAGAGGCACGGACGGCCCCTTGGAGCTTCCAGGGGGCCGGCAGCCCCACGCAGTCCCAGACCCTTATGAGTTGCACGGCCCCCGAGCAAGCGGGGGGAAGTGGAGAGGGAGGGTCTCTTCGGAAGTCCCCGGCTCGCAGGGGAGGCCGAGCCGCAATTCTTATGTCCCTTGGCGGCTCTTCCAGCTCAGCTCCTTCCGTCCCTCTGCGAACAGTCCTACCACAGGGCGCAGTGACGGGGCAGCGGGTCCTTGGTCGTGCGGGGAGTGGGAACGCTCCTGGGGCGGTAACAGGACCATCTGAAGCTCCTCTCAGTTCCCCTCCCGTAATTTCTCCACTGGGATCAATGCAGAGAGAGGGCAAAGCTCTGGGAGTGCAGCTGTCTGAGAGGGTGTGTGGGAGAAAGTTCTCCCCAGACCTGGGGCAGCCTCAGAGCGCCCCCTTCCCTCCGCCCCTAGCCCCACGGCGCGTGCACCCCGGGCCCTGACTTCTGCCTCTCCCCTCGCCCGCGCTGATTCAGTCTGTGCTTGGGGAAAGGAGGGAGGAGACCAGAGTGGGTCCAGGCTGAGCTGTGGGATAAGGAGTGGGAGGGGGGAATCCCGAGCCCGGACATTCCTTCCGAGAGTGAGCTCTGGGGAGAGATGGGAGGAGAGTCCTCTCACATTTCCTTCCCTCCCCCACAGACTGGGCCACATGCCCCCCTCCCTCCCCATACTGACCCATACATTCCGGGACGGTTACTTGCCTCGTGGTCACTAGAAAATCGACCCCATTTCAAGCTGAAGGGCCACGAGTCTGAGTCAGTGCTGTGCCCTGAGTGTGTGGATATGTGTGTGTGGGGGGGGGAGGGGTAGGCTCAAGGGAGACAAGGAGGGACTTAGGGGAGGGGAGGTGGGCCCCTGGGTATCCAGTTGTCAGGCCCTCCCTGTTCTTAAGCATCACCATCCAGGCATTTGGGGGCCCCCTTCCCAGAGCCAGAATCAGAGGTTGTCCTGTGAAGGGAAAAAGGCCCTGGACTCAGACTCTGGAGGCCCCAGTTCAAGATCCAGCTGTGTTCTGGGGCAGACCTGGGCAGGGGCAGGTGGTGTCTCCTGGCCAGGTCTCAGTTACCCCATCTGTTATAGACCGTGTTCCTGAGGCAGGGGTGGCAGGCAGGGACAGGGTGAAGTGAACTAGTCTTCAGAGAGTGGGCTCTTTTCCTCTGTCCTGGCCTCCCTGGGGACTGGGAAGGGATGGAGCCAGTTCTCCGGTCCCTGGAGCCAGTCCTCCGGTCCCTGGAGCCAGTCCTCCGGTCCCTGGAGCCAGTCCCTGAGCCTTCCTGGCAACGGCATGGGGGTTAAGGGGGGCGCATTGTTCCAACCTCCAACCTCACTCTCATCCCCCATTCCCCACAGGCCCACGGAAGGCGGCTGCTGAGGTTTCATATTTTCCCTCTACCGAACTATTCACCACAGAGCCCAAGTCCAAATAAGCAGAAATGCTTCTCTCTGTGTGTATGTGTGTGCATACGTGTGCGTGCGCTACACAGACATGGGCTGTGAGGTTCCTTCTTACACGGGGAAACACCACTTTTCTGATACCACACAACGTGAGATCCACATCCACGGACACATTCCACATACAGCCTGGCACACACCCACTCAGGGGCTCCCCTAGGCTGACACCGGTAGGCACTAAACACAGCCCCAACAAGGACGCCCTCCTCAGGTGTGATCAGATGGACACACATTCTCCTGGACACACACACACAAACGTGCAGCCACCCCAGAGATGGTTAGACACGGCCCTGCACCCTCTCACTTGAACACACACAACATGTCACACCACCACAGAACTAAATGCTGACTGCGCCAACCCACATGCATGAGTCATATGACCCCCAGCGAGGGAGCTTTGGGAGTCCCAGGCTCGCCAGGGGCTGGGACAGTGAGGGCTGGGACTGGAGGAGGGGATGACACGGGGACTGAGCTTTTCCATGTGTGTGCTGGAGAAAGGAAGGGAGAGCGGAACACGCAGGCTGGCACCCACCACAGGCTGCTTCTGTGTGCGCTGCAGGGCGTGGGGAGGGCATGCACGTTCTCCATAGCCCCCAGCCCTGTTGGTCTGGCTCTCCACTTCCCTCTCCTGACACTGGTAACCCTTCCCTAGCCAGGCCGCAGATCCCTCAGGAGAGTGGAGAGCTGGCCTGCAGGTTCCTGGCCAGCCCCTGGCATCTTCCAACCAGGCGGCCCATGTACTGTGGCCCAACCCTGGGGTTAGTGCCAGGTACTGTCTGGGCAGGAGGAAGCGGTGGCAGTGAATGCCGTCGCCCAGGGCTGGGATTAGCTGTGACTGGCACCACTGAGGGCCCAGCAGCCCACAGTCTGGCTGCTGGAGATGTCGATCCGTACACGGTGGCCAGAGGATCCCTGTGGGACAGCTCAGGACACTGAAGACTAAGTGCCAGGGCTGGCACTGGGGACCTCTGGAGAATAAGGGCATCTAATCACAGCCATTTATTCATCACTTATGTATTCGTTCAGTATTTACTAAGCACCTACTACGTGCCCAGGCCTGTGGATATAGAGATGAACAAAGCCCAATTCCTGCTCACAAAAGGCTTTCTGACTAGCGGTGTGAAATACCCCATTGGTGAAGGTAAGTCTAAGGCGTGAACTCTGATAGGTCTCCAGAGCATTCTCCACCTTCCGTTAAGAGGAATCTTCTAGCACATATGACTATGTGACTCTCCTCCTCAGTATCTATCGATGACTCCCTACTGCCCTTAGGATAGTTTCCAGGTCCCTTAGTATAGCTTGAGATGCTCCAGCCATACTGCCTCTATGTCTTGCTGTGTCCAGTTCTCAGGTGTATCTCCAAAGCCTAGCATTGGTCCCAGCACGTGGTGGGTGCTCAGGTGTTTGGCGAGTGACTGCCTGATGGACTGAATGAGTGGGTAAATGAAGGAATGTGCCAGTGAGCTAATGGACTGAGGCCTTTCTTCTGCAGCTGAGCCTCCAGGAATGACAGCCCTGAATTCTGCTTCCATGCCAGCTTGCAAGCTCCTGGCCTCCTTCCCTCAGCTCCTCCCTAGTGGGGCCTATTGTATCCAGGTTGTTGTTTCCCAAGGCTTTTTTGTTCTTAAGCCCCAGACAGACCAGTTCCTGGGGACCAGAGTCCCCCCACCCCCCTCAGTGCCGTAACAGCTGCCCCCAGGGTTTGACTAGGCCCAAGAGTAGCAGCAGAGCCCCGCGGCCACCCAGCCAAGCCGCGCTCGGGAACCCTGGCCAGCTGGAAGGCCCTCCTCAGCTGGAGCCTGCCACCCGGCTCTGGCTGGAATTCCCTTGGCCTCTTCCCTCTCTCCAGTGCACTCAGCGTTCGGCCTCTGGCTTCCTCAGCTGTCCCGGACTGTCTGAGTTGTCCTCAGGTTTTATTTTTGGAAGAAGCTGCATTCTCTCTCCTTATTTACTCCTTTCCTTCAGGGAAGGTGTGGGACCCCTGGGTTCGGCTGGGGATCAGGCTGTGGCTCTAGCCTCAGGGGTTTGGACCTCACTGGGACTCCAAGGGAGGGGACCTCCAAAGACTCCTGACGCATCAGATGCTTCAAAGCCAGCTGCCTCTGTTCTCCTCCCCCCCACCCAGTGTGTGACTAATGCTTGCCCCTGCCCTTCTTGAAGAGCCCCACAACAGCCAAAAAAAATCATCACCATTTTCGAGCTGAAAAGAATTCTGGCATCACTGGGTCCATCCCCTTTTATTGACAGAGGCAATGTACTTCAACGGTTAAGAGCAAGGGAGGCAGACTGATGATCCAGTTCTAATCCTGGCTCTGCTACTTACTGTGTAGCCTTGGGCAACATTCTTAACCTCTCTGAGCCCCAGTCTCGGCTCTAAAATAGGGGTACTGATCTCTAACTACTAGGTTGGCTGTGAGGTTTCAATAAAGGATGACATTTGTAAAGTGCCTGACACAACGCAGGATGCGTGGAAGGGTCTCACTGACCTGGAGCTGGTATTATTACTATTATTATTATTACAGAGAGGAAAACGGAGAGCCAGGGAAGGGAGGGGACTTGCTCAGGATCACACAGCTTGAGGGAAGCGGCCATTTCCAGAGTCTTTCCTCTGTCTCGATCTCCCTTCCAAGGAGAAGGGAGGGACTGGCATCAGCCTCAAAGAGGAATCTCCTTGAGTCCTAGCCACATGGGCAAACCCCTGGGTCTTTGGTGTGGGCCTCCTACCGCCATGCCCAGGCCCTCCTCCGGGGCAGGCGTTTCCTCCAGGGCCTCAGTGGCCTCGTTCTTGCTCACTGGGGATGAAGGGTCTGGGGAGGAGACCCCCGCACTCAGCCCCAAGGTGGACCTCAGGCCAGCGGGACTCTGTGAGGAGAGGGGAGTGCTGGGTCCTGACATCACAGGGTAGAGAAGCTGGAGCTACAGCCATGCAGGCCAGCTGGGGCCCTTCCAGCACGTCCAGATGTCTCAGGAATGTGCTGAGCTGGGAACTACCTCGCTCCTTCCCTCACCACCCCCAACCCCTCATCCCCTCATATACTTGCTCAAGCTCTGCCTTCGCCCCACCCCCTCTACCCTTTCTCTTTCATCTCTCCCCAGGAGGGCCTCCTGTCCATGGTCCCTCTGGTACCTGGCCGCAGTCTGGCTCCCTCTCGGACCTCTTCAGAGGTCATTGAAGGCAGGAGCCCTTCCCCTTCTGCAGACCCCAGGGGCTGACCATGTGGGGTGGGGGGAGATGGGAGCCTGAGCTAACTGGGAGGGGAAAGTTCTGAGCAGACAGTACATGCCAGATCCCAAATGTGGAACTGATTTGCAGCTCTGGGAGAGGAAGGGGTGAAGGCCTTGGGGCAGCGGAGGGCAGGGCTGGGCCTCTTCTCCGGGAGGATGATGAAAGGGGCTCTGGGCATCTCGTCCCAGCTAGCTGGGTGTGAGGGCCAAGGAGGTGAGGGTGCCAGGCTGGGCTGGCCTCAGAAGGAGGGCTCAGATCCTTCTAGAGGGCCCTGGGCCCTACAGGGACATACCTTGCCTGAGAGTGGAGGGTCCGGAGCTGCAGGAGGGGTGGGGGAACCCCATTAGGGCCCTGGGGTTGGGCCAGGAGGAAGGACTCGGTTCAGGCTAGAGCTCTCAGCCCTGAAGAGGGAAGCCTGTTCTTTTGCGAGGGTGGAGTCGCCTTGGGCCTCTCCAGGTCAGCCTGGCCCGAGGGCTGGGGATGAAAGAGCCTGATGGGAACTGGTACTCCTGGCCCAGAGTGAGAGTCACATCAGGGCACAGGGTGGAAGTCAGAGAAGAGAAGGGACCTGGGCTTAGCTACTGCCTCAGGCTACTCCGGACTCAGGGAGGGCCCACAGTCCTCTCTCCCTTTGGGCAGGGTCCCTCAGCATCCAGGCAGGCTGACAGCAGATTCCTAATGAACCCTAGACCTCCTAGCACTGAGACAGTTCAGAGTTGTGGGGACCACAACTTTGTCTAGCTCAGAACTATCACTGGCTCCCTCCTGCCTGATGAAACAACTCCCAGCTCCTAAGCATGACATTCAAGATCTGTTGTACATGCATCTCAACTTACCACTGTAGTTGGAGACCCTCATCTTTCTCTTCCCTCCATCCTAGTTGGATGACCACGCCTAGCTCCTCAAAACTGCTGTGAGCTCCATTGCCCCAGGGCCTTTGCTTATACCATTCCTTGTGTCTGGAATGCCTTTGCCCTTTATCTCTTCATTCCAACTCCTATCATCCCTTAAGGCCCAATTAAAATGCCACTTCCACTAGGAAGCCTTCCTTGGTTGCCCACCTGTACCACCTGATGTCCCTCTTGAACCGCTATAGCACTTATAGATTGTTGAGTTACTGGTCAGTATCATGCCTTGAACTCTAAGTAGGCACAATGGGACCCATCTCTCCTTCTGAACTTTTATCTCCTTGAGGGTAGGATGCAGGATGGAGTTCATCCTTGAACCCTCTGCTGGGCCTTACACAGGGCCTAGCATATAGTATGCCTAATAATGAAAATAATAATAATAACAGCTAATGTTTATGTCCCAGGCACTGTTGTAGCTCCTTCCATGTAGTATCTCATTTAACTTTCAGAAGATAAGGTAGTACCCTCATTTAAAGTTGAGGAAACTGAGGCACAGAGAAGTTAAGCAGCTTCCCCAGGTTCATTCATTTAGCAAGAGGTTGAATCAGGATTTGAACCCAGGCTCTGAATGCAGAGCTCATGCTCTTAAGCAAACTGATTGTTGAAGGAATGGTTGATTTTCTGCTGCCCCATTCTCAACACCCAGTACAGAGCCAGGTACAAACTATGGCTTCAAATTCCATGCAAATGGGTCCCCACTTGGGGCCCCAATGTAGCTCATCCCTGGCCATCCCCTTCCTGAAGCCCAGAAAGAGCCTTAGGAAGGGGGTCTGGCATCTTTTGTCTTTACTTAAAAGAGCCTTCCAGCTCCCAAGAGGTCAGACAGACAGGGAAATAAAATCTCTACAACCAGGGCTCATGAAAGGGATGGAGAAGGTGGGACCTTCCTCCAAGGACTGGCCAATGCTGGGGACCTTCCTTTCAGGCCATGACAACAATAATCAGAATAAAACGAGTGGCAACAACTATGGTTTATGGAGGCCTCACTAGGTGACAGGCACTGTGCTAGGCCTTATCTAACTGAATCCTCATAAGAACCCTATGTTCTATGGTCATACTTTATGGATGAGGAAAATCAGCTGCGAGAGGTTCAGGCACCTGTCCAAGTTCACACAGATGACAAATGGTGAGAGCCAAGATTTGCTCCCAGGTCTGAGCTGTTAAAGGAGACCACTAATGGCCACCACACCCCACCTCTGGTATGTTTTTGAGATATTAGCTATCTGACCTGTGGACTCGCTGTCTGGTCAGGTTGGGTCTGGGAGTAGGCACCAGGTCTCAGGACATTCCTGTTCAGAATCTACCCAGAGTGGAGTGGATTCAGGGTCCCTAGCACACCTCTCCCCCGAACTCATGTGGCTTTGAGAGACCCAGATATTCAGAGCTGGGCCTAGATCTTCAATGGTGCTAGTGAGTACACATGTATCTATTTTATTATCCTTTATTAATTCATATGCATGCACCATATATATTCTTTTACGATACAGAAGTCTAGTATGGTAAATTGAAAGGTAGATGTGGAATTTAGGTTAAAATTCACTATTTCAATAAAAAATAAAATCCACTTTAAAAAAAAGTATCATTAAAGTTGGAAGTGTGGAAGTGTCCTTTCTTCCACTATCTGTTCATCTACCCGTCTATCCATCCATCACCCCTCCCCACTCCTTCCTTGTTTTCCTTCCTTCTATCCATCCAACCGTCCATCCGTCCATCCATCCATCCATCCGTCCATCCGTCCGTCCATCCATCCATCCATCCATCCGTCCATCCATCCCATCCGTCCGTCCATCCGTCCGTCCATGCATCCATCCGTCCGTCCATCCGTCCATCCAGTAAATAAGCATTTCCTCAGCACTCAGTCCCTATAGCTATAACTAGACAACAAAGTAATTGTCTGACGTTCCTGCTCTCAAAGAATTCTCTGTCTAGTTCAGCAGTGAGGAAGCCAAGGCCCAGAGAGGGGAAGTGATTTGCCCGAGGTCACACAGTGAGTTTGGGGAAATGGGGTGAGGAGAGGTGAGGAGAGGTGAGGACGGTCCAGGCAGAGGGGCACACAGTGGGCAAAGGCTTGGGCCTGCCTGCCTCTGAAGCAGGTCCCCTCAGCGGCTGCTTTAAAACTGCCTCCTGGCTCTCCGTGAGGGCCTGAAGAGCCTGCCTTACTCCTCTGCTGCTTTCATTTTTGTTTTCCTTTTGGAAGGGGAAAAGGGGGACAGCTGCTGCTGTCCACAGCCCAGATGTGTCAGCCTCTCTGGGATGGGTGAAATGGTGCCTGGGCCAAGAACCAAGGGCCAAGGAAGCTGCAGTGAGGGCTCAGTCCCGGGAGAGTTGGGAGAGGACTCACAGCAAAGCTGGCAGCAGGGAAGCCCATTATTGCCCCAGTGCTCAAGTTGACCTTGTTGGTGATATGCTATGTCTAGGTCATGGAGATCAGACTCTGACATTCCAAGGAAATCGATCCCTTTGACCTATTTTCTGTGACGGTCAGAGTTCTGGACCATCTCTTGCACCTCCCAGCCTCTCCTGAACCAGACGCCCCCACCCTTACCTTCTCCCCCATCCTGGTCAAGGGTCCTGCCACTTATTCTGACTTCCCCTCGTCTGCTTGAGGGGGTTACACAGTGTCCCAGCCAAAGCAATGTTCATGGTCTTGACTTAACTCCACCCAAATCTTCCTCCTCTATCCTGCCCCCTGGAGCGCAGAGACTTCCAGAAGAACAGCTTGTTCTCCAGCACCTGGAGCTGGTTTCTTGAGGGAGGTTCGGGGGCAAGCCAGGTCCCAGAGAGGGATGCTCCGGGAGGGCCTCTGTACTGGGATTTGCAGGAGGCACATGGTATGGGGACGGGAAGACACAAGGTGGGGGTGTCCTTGGTCCTCTCCTCTCCTGCCACAGTAGCCAGGCCAGGCCAGGCATATATAGACTCTCCTGGGGAGTCCTGGGAGCTACAGAGAGCGGAGGTCCAAGTTCCCAGGTGGGCTGGGGAGCAGCATCCCAAAGTGAGTCTGAGGACAGGGCACGGGATGGGCTGGGGGGGGTGGCCTCTGCTCGGCTCTCACAGGCCACGCAACCCGCTGGCTCTGCTTCTAATGCTCCGGGCATCCAAGGTGCCCTGACGGTGGCAGTGGGTGAGAGTGAAGGCGGGGCCCCTCTGATATCAGAGAGCCCAAACTTTCCTCGCCCTAGAGAGCAAAGTGCAAACCAGAACGAGAGAGAGAGAGAGAGAGAGAGAGAGAGAAGATGGTTATCTCCCCAACTAGACTCTCTCCATGGGACCCCTGCCTCCTTTCCAAACTCTGCTTTCTTATCTGCACAGGGGACACTGATACCTCTATATGCTCAAAAGAGACAGTGCCTTCCAGCAACTCCTTTGCCAATAGGGATGGGGCCATGAGGGACGGCGTGTGCCAGGTCACCTCCTCTAAGAAACCCTCTGTGACCTCCATCTTGGCTGGACGCTCCTCCTCGGGCACCCGCCCTGCTCTGCTCCATCCAGCGCCCCATGGTGCTGCAGCTTCGCCTCTCTCTCATGGCAGTGGCTGAGGTCGCTATGCATAGTGACCAGCAAGGGGCTCCTTCTGTGCCCATTTGTCAAAGGCCTGGATGCATGTACTGAAGAACGACCAAGCGAAGCCCCAGCTGGTCCAGGGAAGCCGGAGGGACCCCATCGTAGTTTGGGGTACAGACAGCATTTTCGTGGGATCCAGCATCCCCATCACCCTCAGGGCTGGCCAGGCCAGGACCCTGAGAACCCCGGGGCCCCTTCTGGAATGAGCAATACACTTCTCGAACGCTCAGGCCTGTCTTTTAAAAAACATTCTCCCCTTCCCTTCCAGGGACTGCTCTAGTCTGAAGTAATTTTCTCGACAAATACAGTAAATCCTTGAAATGGAGCAAAGTCCACTACAAGGCAACCCAAACTTGGCTCTGTCCTCTGCCTGGGGCCCACCTCAAATAAAGGTGGGCAAAACTCTTATGTCAGGGCGGGATGGTTGGTAAAGAAGTGATGCAGTTGTGCTTCTCTGGAGCTTTCTCAAGTTGGTCTGCTGCATGTGGTAAGGTCCCACGAGCTCTACTTTGGGGCTTTTTGCAATAGTATGGACCAACAGAAAAACGCTGCTTTTCATTGCTCCTGAAATAACATAACTCCACATTTTACGGGACTGAAAATTTTGGACGTGGCTTCTTGTCTCTTATGGCGGAGTTTTACTATATTAAGCACCTATTTGGTACCACAGCACTGGGCTAGGTTTATGGCAATGAACAGAACCGACAGGGTCTCTGTTCTCACGGAACTTGCTTTCTCAGTGGAGGAGATGGACAATAAGCCAATAACAGAGCTCTACACTGGAATGAGGGCTATGAAGACATCAAAGGGCTGAAACAGAAAATGAGAGGGGGCCCCACTTGAGGTGGTCAGGAGCTTGCTCTCAAGAGGTGGCATTTGGACTAAAGAGAATGGGATGGAGAGAACTGGAGGGAAAGCATTCTAGATGTCAGGAACAGTACATGCAAAGGCCCTGAGGCAGGACTAGAAGAGACTTCGTTTGAAGCTGGGTGAGTGTGGATCCAGGAGTCCCAGAGCAACCTGAACAAGAGAAGACTGGGGAAGATGGAAGCCCTAGAGCCAATGTTCAAAGATGAGGCCTAAGCCACAAGTTCAGATCTGCTGTGGGTCAACTAATTATACATTATCCTCCTGCAGGGGCTCCGGGGTTCTGTGCATAGGAGGTGGATGGCTCAAGGCAATGACAACTCCCTGGAAATCATGGCGATCCCTTCCTGAATCTCAGAGACAGTATGGGTTGCAGGATCCTGATGGCTAGGGGCTAAAGCACCCTTTTTCCTCCTCCCTAAAAATATGTGAGGTCTGGGCTGGGCCCATTTAGCCATCCTTGGTTGAGGCCCACTCTGTGTCAAGCACTGTGTTGGGCCCTGGGGATATCGCCGCGAACAAGACAGATAAACCCCTGTCCCAAGGAGCTTGTATCCCAGTGGGGGAGGCAAAAACAAAACAAAATACCCCTGCCCCAAACAAACTCAATGTTTTGGAGGAGGACTAGGTGTCTGGGGAGATCTCCCTTCCTGAGTTGGAGCCCTGAGATTTTGGCTTCCCCACTGATCCTTTTCTAGGGGATTCTACTCTGAGACCAGAGTGCCTTGGCCCTTAGGTCCTCTTTCCTGTTGGTGAGAATTTAAAGAGACACACACACACACACACACATACCCCTCCCCTTTTAGGGGCTGTTAAAGGCCCACACACAGACATAGGAACACCCAAATGCACATACTTCTCTAATCTCCCTAATCCCCCAAGGCCAGGGTGGTGATGGTGGTGGTTCTCTGTTTCCCTATTTAGCTCCAGAGAAGCTGGGCTATGGGCCTGGTTTAGCCCCCACACCTCCCTTCCCCTGGGCTGGTCCCTGGGTCCTAGTCATTCCCACACCTGGCCTCCCCAACTGCTGGAGGTAAATGAATATACTGGGCAAACATCCTTGCAGCTTCCTGCTGCTCCCATCTGAGAAAATAGCACTCCCCTTCCTCCTCCTCCTCCTCCTCCCCACACCCTCCCAGCTGGGGCGTCTCTGGGATCCAAAGCCATTTCTCTCTAGAGAAACTAGAGTCATCCCCTCTCCTTAGCCAGAAGAAGGCAAGAGGCACATAGACCTAATATCTCTATCTGGAGACACAACCTGTTCTCCCTCTGGTCCTTTATCCCAGTTTCCTGAGCACCAGACCCTCTCTCATACCTGCCCAGGGGCTGAAGGATCACAGGATACAGGGGACAAGGGCTCTCCTGTGGTCACATCAGGAACTGTGGGAGGGTGGGGGAGGGAGAGGGAGTAGAAGTCCCGCACATCTGGCAGGAAGCACAGCCCCCTCTGAGGGGTGTCTCCGAGAATCACACGGATAAGCTGGGAACAGCATGAAGGTATCTTCATAGAAGGTAAAAGGAAAGCATCCCTGACCCCTCCAAGCACACTTGACTTGAATTGCATACTCATTCTGTCTCTGCCCAAGCAAATGTGTATTTCTTACAGAGTTGTGTCCAGTGTGAGCATCAGAATTTTGGGTTCTTGCTTTTTGCATGGAGCAACAGACCACACACATTTTCCACATGACGTTATGGTCTTTATCTGGATTTTTAAGCAGGATAGTGAATACCCTGTTCTCCATCTTCTAGACTGAGAAACACACAGACCCTATCCCTTCCCATCCTTACCTTGGAAACATTTCCCTACCCTCATGCAGAATGAAGAGGGAGCTGGGGGTAGGGTTGGTTATGTGGTCCCAGCTGTAAGGGATCTTAGACATCTAAGTGGAGGCACCAGAGAAGGAAAGTGACTTGCTCAAGGTCCCACAGCAACTCGTTGCTGCATAGTTCTTACCACCACCCCATCTAGTTTCTGGAACAAGTTAACTATAGAAACTTACCTGCCAGGCATTTTCCTCCATTAACTTTTAATTAATTTTCTCACCACTATGGGGAAGGATCTATACCTCCATTTTTCAAATGAGGGAACCAAGGCCCAGAGGAAGAAAAGCCACCTGTCTGAACTGCCCAGCTGGCTGGTAGCAGAACAGCCAAGAACCAAATCTCCTGGGAGTTTTTGGTCTCTCCTCTTAGAAATCCTTTCCTCTCTCCCTGCCTGGCCTGGCCCTGCCTAGTTCAAGGTCAGCCCCCAGCAGGGCTTTCCCTCCCCAGTCCCAGTGCTGGATACCACTGTCTAATCCTGCCTCCTTTCCTGTGCTGGACCAAGGCCCAGCTGAGCAGCTGGGGACACAAGGCTGAATGGAGGAGCAGGAAGAGGCTGTAGGCGGCAAGAGTTCATTCAGAAGAAAGCCCCACTCAGCTGCTGAGGGCACTTCACTGTGGTGGTGGGGAGGGCTCTACCACCCGCCTTGGCTGCAAGGCTACACGCTCCAACAAACACCTCTCCCTCTGACCAGTATCTGTTACCAACTCCAGGAGGGGTGTACGGAACCCCCAATCCCTGCCATTTTATTCCTAGGATCTGTGCCAGACCATCCTTAGAAAGACCTGACCCAACCTCTCTCCACTTTATAGACGAAGAAGCAGAGGACCAGGCTCACAGTGGGATGCCCAAGCAGAGGCAGGCCTAGAACCCTGCTCTCCCCACTACCAGCCCAAGTCCTCTCCCCTCCTCCACTTGGCCTGTGTGCCGAAGTGTGCTCCCTTTGACTGGGACCAGGGGCCATCCTCAGAAAGCAGGGTGACCCAGATCTCCCTAATGGAGGGCTGGGAGACCTCACACCCCATGCCTCCCGGTCAGGTTCCTGTCCCTTGGCTTGTTTCAGTCTAGAAGCCTGGGACAACTGAAGTGGAAGTCCAAGATGCCCAATCCTTGAAAGTCTCTGTGCATTTGGCTCTTATCTGGCCAAGTTTATCGTGGTCCCAGGAGCTAGAGGCCAGCCAGCAGAGACCCGTTAGGTGGGGTGTGTGTGTGTGTGTGTGTGTGTGTAGAGAGAGAGAGAGATGGGCAGTTTACTGCACGGGGTGTGTGTGTGGGGGAATCCCACCAGATTCCCCAAATTGTCCACATTTCAACCCAGCAGGCCCTTCTGAACCCAAATATTTTCTTGCGTTTCGGAGCCCATGTCCCTCCCCCCAGAAGGGCTTTAGGGCTGAGCCTGAGAGAGGGAGGAAGGGAGGGAAGAAGAGAGAGAAGCCACGTTTCCTTAGGGAGGGAGGGGAAGAGAGAGAAAGAGAAGGACAAGCTCAGAGACAGAGACAGTCACGAAGACACAGGGAGAGAGACAAGGTCAGGGAGACATGAGGGACAGAGGAACACACCTAGAGACACAGAGATGGGGAGATAGATCTCCCCCCTCCTGAACGATCACCCTGTGCTGCCCTGACCATCTGAGCGTGAGCGTCAGGTCCGTCTTTGGGGAACTCACGGAGCGGCCGCGGCAGAACCCCTAAGTTTCCAGGACTGGCTCAGAACCCGGGTACTGCTCTGGCCCCCCAAGGGGCGTCGGGTCCCTGGCCTTCCGAACACTTCCCTGTGCGCCCCCCAGCGGAGAACCAGTCGCGGAGCCACGGAGGTCCTAAAGGGGGCGCAGGAAGGGGCGCCGCCACTTTGCGCCCAATCTGGTCGGGGAACCTCGGGGGTGGGTGGACGACGGCTAGAAGACGTGGGAGGGGGCAGGATTGGTGTCTCTCGGGGTCATATCCAGGGATCGGCTGGCCCCGACGCCTCGACGTCCCCTTCCCCTAGAAAGCCGAGGTCAATGTATCCGCGGACGGAGCCCCCAGGAGGGGTGCGCATTAGCGCAAGCTCAGAGGCTCCGGTCCGGGTTCGGGGTCTAGGGGGGTGTCGAGGGATCTAGTCTCCGAATCACAGAGCTCTCAACACGTGTCTCTCGGGGACCCTGCACCGAGCCCCCCTCCCCCGCTTCTACCCGGTCCTTCGGGGGGGGGGGAGGTGAGGCAGGCGCGCCGCGAAGAGGGGTGCGGAGTGGTGGAAGGGGGACGTAGACCCTTCGTCTTACCGCATTGTTGAGGAAATCCGACTCGTTCAGGTCCCCCAAGTCCAGGAAGCTGGATCCGGGGAACAGCCTGTCGGCCGGGAAGGGCTCCAAGACCGCGTCCATCGCGGCCGGCTCCGGAGACCCCCCTTGCTTGGGCTTCCCTCACTCCAGGGCGGCGGCGCGCCCGGCCCAGAGCTCCTGCCTGAGCGCCGGCTAGCGGGCGGGGGCAGGTCCGGGGCAAAGCCCCGGGGAGGGGCGGGCGGAGGCGGCGCGGCCCCGGGTAGGGGGCGCCGGGGGCGCGGGGGCCTTAGGGCAGCGGCGCGGAGCTGGCTGGGCTCAGGGGCCCCGGGCGCACCGCGAGCATTTAGCCGACTCCTCCTCCTCCGGCTCCTCCCGGGGCACAGCTGGCTTCCATGGGGAGCCTGGGAGTGGGGCTGAGGGCTTCAGGAGCCCCCCGGACAGGGTGGGAGCGGGGGTGGGGGAGCTAAGCGCTCCCCCGAGACTGGGTGGCTGCCCGGGGCTCTGCTCTCTCTGCGTCTCCCTCTGCACGGCTTCTGTCACTTTCCTCTCTGTGAAACCGGGAACCCCTGGCTGGTTAGCCCAGCTGGCCGAGGCGCCACGCCCCCACATCAATATTCACGATAAATTTCATATTAATGAGAAGGGGGAGCGGCCTGAGGAATGGTCCCTCCTCTTTTAAAGAGACATCTGCAAGCTAATCTTCCTTGCCAAAGTCTCTGTTCTCTGGAAGATCAACGTAGGGGCTTGAAGCAAAATTATCCTGGAGCCAATAACTGTGTTCCTGGAACCTCGGCATCTTGTTGAGGCTTTGCCAACCACTCTCCCAGAAGTTCAGGTGGGAGCTGAGTTATTTCCATTCTTCCAGCCTTATGCTAGAGCCTGAACCAAATCCAAAGTGGGGCAATTCCACCTCATGGGCCCCTCAACAGATCTCTCAGTGGGGAGATTTTTCACATGTCTCCTCCTCCAGGGAGACTTCCTTGGTTTGCAGGCTGGAGCAGTGAGCATCCTAGACACTCGAGAGACACGGTGCTCTTACCTCCGTTGTGGCCTGTCTAATGTGTTATTGTCATTGTTTGCTCACGTGTCTTTGACCCCACCGGACTCTGAGATCCTTCAGGGCAAGGAGTGTATCCAGCTTTCTTGTTTGTTGAAAGGGCCCAGTGAACAGCAGAAATGAGGCGAGGACCCCTCTTCTCATCAGTTGTCCAGTCCCTGTAATGGCTCAGAAGAGCAAGACGTTGAAGAACAGTGGCCATGGAGCTTGCTAGGTGTGGCTGGCTGCACACCCAGGGTCACCGAACACTCCCAGTTCCCCAGGATCCCTTACCTAAGTGGCCTGCTCAGGAGTTCAGCTTAATCTCTTGAAAGGGCTGATAAACAATCACCAGGCACCTGAACAAATGGAGGGAGTGAGAAAGGCACTCCCTCAGAGGGCTGAGCACACGGGGTTCCTGCCCAGAAGTCATTAATAGGATTAAGTGTGTCCTCTCGGTCTGGGGCTTTTAATTAGCTCAGGAACCAAAAAGCCTTTAAGAAGCACAGATGTCATTGCAGTTAAGCCAGAATGTCACCGAAATTGCTCTCAGTGCCAAGGTGGGCACACACCGTGAGGCAGAGATAGAAGCTGTTTGCTTGCCTGGGGCAGGGAGGCAGGCACGTGCTTTCCCTCCATCTCATGACCCAGTTGACAGAGTTCTGGAGAATGAGGTTCTGACCTCCAGGCTGTCACATGACTATTAGCTTCCAGGCCTCCTGGAGAGTTTGTTTCTGAGAAGCTGAGAATATAGCCTGTGCTCTAGGGTTCACCCAGCAGTGCAACTCTGAGCCCTTAGGGTGGGCCAAAAAGCAATCAGTTGACTCTCAAAACAGTGACAGGTAGAATTAGGGTGCTGAGACCATGGGCGTGTTCCCACATGCCTCACATCTGGCCAACTGGGTAACCTTCCAACACCGAGAATGTGGCTGATCCTTTTCCAGGAAGGTGTGGGGGGTGCAGTGTCCGGCTGGGCCAACACACCAGTCTGGGATGGGTGAGCTCGAGGTAGCAGGTGTCTGGGGTCCAGCTCCCCAAGCTGGAGTCCTTGTAGGCCCCCAGGAGGAACAAAAGTGTCCCTCTGCTTGAGGTTGGCTAGAAATTGTGCCTGTGTTCCTCCCAGCCGGCTCTGTAATTAGAGACAGAGGCACCATTTAAGTGATTGGGGAAGATTATATAGTTTTAGATAAATAGGATTAGAGTGTCCTCTCTTTCCTGATTCTTACCCAGGTGAACACCCCAGGAAACCATTGCAAATAATCCTGGGGAGACATTCTGGTTCCGGCACCTCCTGTGGAGCCTGAGAGGCAGGATCTCCCAGGAAAAATCCTGGGGGTAGGGGGAGTGGGGAGGAGGAGAGAAGAGAGAATGGGCCGTGCAGAGCCTGGCACGTAGTAGGAGCATGATCATTTTTTTTCTGGGATGAAGGGGATGACGAAGTCCAGCAAAGATGAGAATGGCAGGGGATTTAGTCACACATTCTGCAAGTTTTATTGAGCATGATGAACAGTCCCTAGACCAGGCACTGGGGATACAGTGGTGATTAAGAATTTTTCCATAGTCAATGAGGGAAGAATGGGTAGAAAAAATTTAAGAAGATGATTTCAGATGTGGGAAGACCACGAAGGAAATAAAGTAGTATGATACAACTGAGTGGGGGAATGAAGCCCTCTCTGAAGAGGGGATGTGTGAGCTGAGAATGGAAGCTTGAACTGAATGGCAAAAGGGAGCAAAATGGAGGGAAAAGCATTCCAGACAGAGGGAACAGTAAGTAGGAGAGAAAGAGTGGGAGGGGCAGGCACTGATGTGGGAGCTAGAGGATGAATGGGAAACTCTGGTGCCCTCTACCAACCTGATACTTAGGATCATACAGAGGCTCGAGGCTCTGATCTATTCAAGTACTGAAAAGAGTGGAGCTAGTTCAGATTAGAGGGCCCACCTGAAGCCTTCTGGAGCAGTGCATCCCTTCTGTATCTTCTCTTACCGATTTTCGATTTTCAGGAAGAGGAAGTTAGCTCCCTGGGTCTGAAGTTTGGGTTCTCTCCTAACAGGGAGGGTCTGCTCCCTCCCCACCAGTCCCTGGACCTGGTTCCACAACCCAGCCCCTCTCAGGCCCCTTCTCTACATCTGAAGGGTCAGGGGAAGGAGACCAAAATTGGCTCTGCAAACACCCACAATCCAGGTCAAGAAAAGCACAGACTGTAGCCCCTTCTATTATGGGCTTAGCAAGATCTGGTTGTTGCTTTCCTGCTGCTGCTTCAGATGTGAAGTGAAAGGCATAAAGGCATCCCAACCCGGCAGTGACACACAGGAGAGAAAGGACAGAGATAAGCTTCCTGCCTGTCCCAGACCCTGAAGGTCAGGTGGAGAGAGGGGCTCCTTGTCTGGCTGAGCTGTGAGTAGGGATGGTGTGTGTGTATCTGAGGGTGGGGGAGCTTGGATGGGGACTGCCACACTTTGATACCCCTGGAGAGTCACTGTCCTTCTCTGGGGTCTCAGTTTTCACATCTATACAATGGGAGACGTGTTAATGACGCATAGGGTCCCGTCTTCTCCAAGGACCTTCTAAATGTGCCTATACCAGGACAGGTCTTGTTGGAGAGTAAGGGGGGAAGGGGTGAAGGGCCTGCCTCCTTAGGAAGCCTGGCACTCCTATGTTCCAGGCTCCCTCCTGGAGCCTCCAAAAGGGTGCAAGGCTGGGTATTTACACTTGGCAGGCAGGCCCTGGGTGGTGGTGAGAAGGTCACCCAAAGTAAACCTGCCTTGTTTGCCTGGATTGTAAAGGGAAAAACACTTTGGCATACTCTAACAGGAACTTCTGAGAAATGAAAACATATTCATCCTGGAGATTAGGCTGACTTCCGGGGCACAGATGGGGCCCTTTGTTCTCTTGTGGCTCCCTAAAATGGGCTGCACAGCTGTTCTCCCTGTGTCCCCTGCTGGGGCTAGATGTGGAGTCCCTGGGGTGGCACCCTGTCAGGTGGGTGGGGGTGGGCTTCAGACCCAGGCTCTCACTCTTCCCCATCCCCTTGGCCTGTGGTTCCTTCCCTGCTCCACCCCGAACCATAAAAATACCTGAAATCTATTGGGTACTTGCGTTGTGCCAGGCACTAAATACTTATATTATCACGTTTAATTCTTGGAAGAAGCTTGTGAAATGAGTATCATATTCACTGATTCTGGGATGCACGTTTTAGCATCGCTGAAATCAGAATGTGTCTTATAATCGATGGTATGTGGTAGTTAGGTAGTTTTTTCCTTGTTAATGTACATAATATAGTGGTGCATCATATAATTGATGATATCGATTCTTAGATTTGATGAAACATGATTTATTATCATCCCCAATCCTCAGATGAGAAAACCGAGGCTTGCCTTAGGTCACCAGCTTCAATGAGGCAGAGAGAGGGCTGAAATCTGGGCCTCCAGGCTTCTTACCCAGGGCCCTTTCCACTCACCCCAGATGAACTGGGTTTGCTCACTAGGGAGAGGCAGGAGCTGAGGGGAGGGCCTTCCAGGGCCTTCCTCAGCAGCTAGTGAATCACCAGCCACCGTTCCTTGGAAAAGGACCTTGAAGATAGATTTTTTTCCCTCTCCAGATTCTCTGAAGACTGAAGTTCCTTAAGGACTAAGAAAACACTTGCCTCTCTTCCAGCGACTTTTCCTGGTAATTATCTTAGCTTCACTTTCCCTGAATTTCTGTTCTACTGTCCCATCTTTGGACTGGAGGCAGGCCCGCCCCTTGGCCCTCGGTCTGCCTGCCGCCTGGGGAACAGCTCCACCCGCTTCCTGCTTTGCTCAGTCCTGCTCTGAACTCACCCTTCTTTCCTCTACCTCGAATCACCTGTAGCAACTCTGCTTCTAGATGCCTCTATAACTCAGGCCACTGGCTCCAACCCCAGAGACATACGTACTCTCAGGTATCCAGCCTCCAGCCCCTTTGCTTTCTAAGTCAGAAGTCAGGGGAGAAAAATCAACCACGCCAGGCTTTCCTCTTGCCTCCCTGAGCCCTCATGTTGTCGGGCACACTCTCCTGCAAATCCTGCCCCACCTAGGCCTGGCAGAGCTGGAAATAGGGGACTGAGAGGGAGGAAAGTTAGAGGCTGGACTCTGCCCATCATCTGCCGCACTTGCCAAGTTCACCCCCAGCCTGCCCCTATGCCTCAGTTTCCCCAACCTCCAAGGCTGGCGAGGCCGAAGCGGCCCATCAGCAGGAAAGCACAGAGGCAGCATCGGGCATTTAAATCCAAAGCTTTGCTAAAATGCACCCAGGCAGTGTTCAGGTTAGCGGGGCCTGATAACACTCAAGGTTAAGCCAGGCTTTCAGATTCTTTTCTGTAAAATGAGGGTCTGGGACAGGATGATCGCTCAGATTCCATCCGACCAGCCCTGAGCTGCTATGATTCTGTCTCCCTCTGTCCAGAAAGCAAATGTGGGCTTTGTATGTGAGGTGCCCCTGTGTTCTCTGGGCATCGATTGGCCAGGAGCTGAGTGTGCAGTCCGCGGCCGTGTGACCATGCCTGCTCACGCCGCTCGGGCGGCTGATCCTGTGTCTGGAGGTGCGGACCGACCTGGTCGGGGCGGGGGGGGGCTTCTGCCATTCGTGCCCACGTTTGAGCCTCAGGGGAGAAAGCGCCAGCTCACACCTAGGGGTGGGCCCACCCCTCCGTGCACATCCATGCCAGCGCGTGCGGCCGCCAATCTGGTTTCCATCTTCTTCCAATAGGCAGCAGGGCCGGGGGAGACTGAGTGGAATATTAATTGTGCTTTTGCACATGGCTGAGCTCCATGAATGTGGTGGTAGGAGGGAGCAGCCTGAAGCTATGTGGGGAATGAGGGGCAAGCCACAAGAGTGGGGTTCCCTGGGGTTTATAGGCCTGTTCCAGGGGAGGCAGAGCCCTGAGACCCAAAAGGGTGGGTGGTGGGGGGAGGGAGAGAACTTTTGAGACCAAGGATCTGAGGACAGCAGGAAAGAATCTAGTGAGGTTTAGGGCAGTTCCCGCATTGGCCTTCCCCAGAGCCTGGTACATGGTAAGTATTTAATTAGCGTGTGCCGAAGGATTGAAGAGCTGACGGCTGTGTGCACGAAAGATCTCACAGATACTCCTTACCTGGGAGGAGACAGAGGACTGAGGAGGAAGGAAGGAAGGAAGGAAGGAAGGAAGGAAGGAAGGAAGGAAGGAAGGAAGGAAGGAAGGACATATTAAGCACCTACTATGTGCTGGCCACTCTAAGGGTTGCCGTCAGGCATTTTATTCTATTTCAAACACACAAAAGCTCTAGAAGATAGCCTCATCTTCACTGTGCACACACTCCTCCTCCCCGACTTGCCCCCTTTGGAAGGTCCAGGGGAGAGAGCTTCGTTGACTTCAGGACACAGAAAAGCTGGTTGCTTCTGAGCGGTGGGTCTATTTTGAATCTCATGGCCACTTTGGATTTTGTGTCTCATTGAATTTCCTTTATTTGGGCTGTCAGGAAGCTCAGAGGTGAATTTGCTGGGGCACACCTCTTGCAAGAGGATCTCACGGGTGGTGCATCTCACAAACTGACTGTGGCCCTGGCTTCATCTTAGGTCTTTATCCCCCTTTCTCTGTATCCTTTTTCCTCTATTAAAAGCTGTCTAATTCCATTGTCTGCAGGGTTTCCCAAATATCTTTAATGTACCCTGAAATAAGGTATAAATACAAAAATATTCTTACTTTTTTAGATGAAGAAGGTGAGGCTCAGAGAGGTTATGTTATTTGTCCAGGGTCACAGAGCTATTAAGCAAGAGAGTGGGAATTTGATCTTAGGTCTGTTTGACTTAATCTTTCCACTGTACCAGACTGTAGGACTGGACAAGTTGCCCAGTAATTGGGGGCTTTCTGGGGCATTGGAAGGAGCCTGGGGGCTTTGCAGACTCAAACCTTTAACTCTCGGTGGCCCTCATCCAGGCTCCTCTGCTTGAAGAGCAGGTCCACATCAGGGCTCCCATCCCATGTCATGCAGAGAGAGAGAGGACTTTGGGGGCCATGGGCATCCCCCATCCTCAGGGACCAGCCCCAGCTCCCATGGCTGAGCAGAACAAACAGAAAACCAGCAGAGCTGGCCTTGGCAATCACCAGTGAGAGCAAATATATATTCCAGATGCTCTGAGGAACATTTCTGGAGCCTCCAGAATTGAAGGGCGGACTAATTCCCTGGAGAAAATGAATGGATGTGGGCCCAGGGGAGCCACATTTTTTCTCAGCTCTATGGCAAGCAAGCACCAAGGATCCAAGGATCAGGGTGAGGGGCTCCAGTGGTGTGTGTTCTGGGCGCTGATCCCTTGCTGCACCCCTTCAGGCCTGTCCATCTGGAGTCTGTCTCCCCTGGGGAGCCCGTGCGTGAAGACTTAGGGATTCCCAGGGTTGGCCTTAACTCATCCATTAGTGAATTCAGTCCTTACATGAGCGGGCACCACACATGTGTTCCACAAACCTGGGGACCTCTGGGAAGGCACAAAGAACAAGTCTAATCGAGAATGGAAGGGGATGTTGTTCTGAGAGCTGAAGTGGAGAATGACAGTCTCTGGCAACCCAGGGGATGCTGGCAGAGTCACACAGTGACGTAGAGCCAATGAATAAAGACTCCGTCCCTCGGGCCTGTCCAGATGAGCCCTGGGGCCTCTAATGTGGGATGCCTGCAGACACTCGCATGCATGGCCCAGGGGAGAAATCATCACAGAAATAATGATTCTCACACACTGCCATATATTATGGTCCCATGGCCCTTCAATGCTCTGCCAATTTGCCATGAGGATCTCAATCTTCTGAATCCATAAATTGCCCCTATAAATCAATAAGATAAAGACCAAAAATCCGATAAATATACTGGCAAAAAAATATGAACAGTGGGTCTGGTACATTTATACAATAACATTTATCACGTTTCCGGATCTATGCTAAGCATTTCCTATGCCTTTTCTTATTTAAGCCTCGTTTAAGCCTTATCACACCCCTTGGAGGCAGATACCAGGATCATCCTGTTTTCCTGAGGCTCACACAGTGACTTGGTCTGATGTCATAGTCTGTGCTTACAGAAGTACCGCTTGGGATGACAGCCACCCCAGACTGGGACCCAAGGCCTCAGGAAAATATGGCAGGGCCTGGGGAGGGAAAGTGAAAGAGGGGCTGCCAGCTGAGGTGAGATCCTTTCTACCTAGCAACTTGGGAAAAAACCTAGAACCCCAAATATCCAGGCAGATGGCTTTTGAGGGTTTTTTTTTTTTTGTCTTTTTGAATTTGTTGAATAGATAATATGTCATGTGACTCAAAACATAAAAAAAGGAATACAATGAGAGTTAATCCTCCCATCCCTATACCCTCCATCCTCACCACTACGTTCCCACCCTTTAACCAATGTATAATCAATTTAATTACTTCCTTGGGCATCTTCTTTGGGGTGTGTATGTGTGTGTATGCATATGTATCTATATATTTTTTAGAGAGAGTGAGAGAGAGAGAGTGGTGGGGAGGGGCAGAGGGAGACAGAGAATCCTAGGCACGCTCCATGCTCAGTGTGGAGCCCGACGTGGGGCTCGATCTCACGACCCTGACATCATAACCTGAGCCGAAATCAAGAGTCGGACACTTAACCAACGGAGCCCCCAGGTGCCCCATCTCTTTCTCTTTTTTAACTGAAAAGAGGATTATTATATACATTGTTCTATATCTTTCCCCCCCTATTTTATCTGTTTTGGAGGTCTGCCTATATTAGAACATAGAGAACTTCCTCATTCTTTTTTTTTTTTAGTAGCTGCATAGCTACCCATTGTATGACTGTACCTTAATTTATTTACCTGTCCCCAAATGATGGACATCTGGATTGTTGCCAAGTTTTTACTATCACAAACAATGCAGTAATGATAGCCTTGTTCAAGCACTGTATATCTGTAGGGTAAATTCTCAGGCATGGGATTACTGGGTCAAAGAGAATATGCATTTGTAATGTCAATAGATATTGTCAACTAGTTCATATCAATTTACACCCCCAAGGAGCAATATACGACAGTGCTGATTTCTCTACAGTCTTTCAAATAGAGGATATTAGTAAACTTTTAAATGGTTTCCAGCTTGCATTTCTCTTCTATTAGTGAGGCTGAGAGTCATTTTAGATGCCCTAGAACACTTTATGTTTCCTTTTCTGTAGACTCTGTTCATATTCTTTGACCTTTTAAAAATTAGTGGTCGGTCTTGTCTTATTGATTTTTAGAAGCTCTTTACATGTTAGGGAGATTGTGCTATGATTTATAGGAGCAGTGAGGCCACAATTGGCATCCCCTCTGGGAAAGGCTGTAGAGGTAGATTCTTCCCCACACCTCCACCCTCCCATCCAAACTCAGTCATTTATTCAATGAGCATTTATTGAGTACCTCTTGAGAGCTAGGCTCTGTGCTTAGGCATCAGAGACCAGAGGAAGAGACAAAGCCCTTAGGTTGCTCAAAGTCCAGTGGGGTCTCGGATCTGTGATCAGACAGGTTGTACGGCAGTGTGAGATGAACTGTAGTTCAGGGATTCAGAATGAGTGCTTCAGGGCAAGGAGAGAGGAAGCAAAAGCCTCTGCCTCCAAGTAGACTCTGACATTTGTCTCCATCTGGGGCTGGCTTAGAGCTGCCAAGGCTTTGCCTGCCTCCCTTCTCCTTGTGGGTTCGGCCCTTACACCCTGATTGCCAAAATGCTCTGCTCCGGGAAGATGGCTCTTCTCAGTACATATTTACAGAATGCTTCCTGCATGCGACTTCCTTCCCTGCCCCTTGCTGGTCCTCACCATCTCATTCTATCGTGTCTTGCATCACTTACCACCTGTTGCTGGTTTGCATTCCTCCACTGCCCAGAGGATTGTAATCTCCTCGATGGCAAGATGGTAGACTTTCCTCTGGGTCCCCTCTCCAAAGGCTTGTTGGATGATGGATTGTCAGATGGAGTGTTGGCTGTTAGGGAAGCTGGAAATCACGGCTCCCCTGCATTGGGGTGTGCATGGGGGGCAGGTGAGATGGGAACACTTGGGCACAGGAATGGGTGATATGCCAGGCTGAAACCCCAGCATCAGGGCCCATCCAGAAAAGGGTTAAGCTTGCTGGAGTTTTGTATATGAAATGGCACCAGGAAAAAAAAAATGTGCAGACTAGCAATTGAGCCCTGTCTCATCCTGGTTCAAATGACATTGTCTGAGCTTCCCCAGCCTCGCCTCCTGCACTAATTACAGACCTTCCTGGGGAGGAAGACTGGGGCCAGGAGGTCTTCATTACAGGCTCCTTTGCTGGAGGGAGCAAACCCCAATGACCGAACCCAATGACCAAAAAAACTCTCTTGAAGAGAGGCCCCGGGGGTTCCTCCGATGCACCTCCCTGCTGCTGCCTGGCTGGGAAAGGGTTAAGAAGTAGGCACGCACTGGAGGGACAGGCCAAAGTGTAATGCCAGACCCAGGCTGAGCTACCCATCCGCCG
>NC_138379.1:13357038-13368087 GCF_054177405.1 Leptonychotes weddellii
AGATTGGCTTTGATGTGGGGCCTGCTCCGGGTGGGAGGGTGGGGGTGGGAATCAAGGGTTTCTGAGGCCTGGGCTGGACTCTGCCCACTGCCCCCAGCCCAGGTGGGGCCCAGAGGTCTCCTGGCCATCGGCGCGAGACCCTGAGGGTGATCCCTGCAGACAAGAGGGCAAGAGTTTTGGTTCTTGATCTTCAGGCACATGAAGGGGCTGCTACCTGGGCCCCAAACTGGAGGACTGGACTCAGAAGCAAGAGTGTTGTTACCACACTGTGTAATTTATTCTTACACCTGTCTCCCCCACTGCTCCCCCATCGACTCCCCAATGGTAACAGCAATAGCAAAAAAAATAACAGCATTACGGTGTGCCAACGAAGTGCCAGGTACCAGGTTAAGCATCTTCCATTTATAACATAATTAATCCTTATAGCTATGTGCTATAGGTATCATTTTAAAGGGGAGGAAACAGGATGATTGATATATTCCTGTTCATAAAAATTTACTGAGTTCCTACTATGCGCCAGGCACTGTTCTAGGCCCTGAGGGTGTAGTAGTAAACACAGTGCGCACATTCCTCCCCTTCTGTACCAGTAGGTCGTAAACAAACGGTCAAATACACATAGCATCATGTCATATAATATGAAGACAGTACTTTCAAGAAAAGTATAGGACCATCATTTTGGACTCAGTGGTGTCCTCCCGTGTGAAGACACAGAGACGTGGGCAGCAGGAGGGAGTTCGCTCTGTGGACTATCTGGCGGAAACCGTGTCCGGGAGAGGGAAGAGGAGGTGCGAAGTTTGGATGTTGGAGGTGGGAGGTCCTTGTTTTGCTGCGGGCACAGCCAGGAGGCCAGTGGGACGGGAGGTGGACAGTGATAGGAAGAGAGCTGGGTAAGGGAGCGGGAGCTGGGTCATGCAGGGTACTGCTGAGTGTGATGGGAGGGTTTGATCTAATTTGTGTTGTTGTTTTTTTATGATTTTATTTATTTATTTAACAGAGAGAGAGAGTGCAGAAGCAGGCGAAGTGGCAGGCAGAGGGAGAGGGAGAAGCAGACGTCCCCCTAAGCAGGGAGCCCGATGTGGGACTCGATCCCAGGACCCTGGGATCATGACCCAAGCCGAAGGCAGACGCTTAACCGACTGAGCCCCCCAGGCGCCCCTAGATTTTGAATCAGAGACTCAGACTAAGTCGCAGAGGCTAACACCTAGCTCAGGCTCACCCGGCTAGTCGGTGACACTGAGGTTCAAACCTTGGGGATAGACAAGGCTATCATCTCCCACAAGAGGCTGGGGCTGTGGCTCATTCCCCTCGGCATCCCCTGTGCCCTGCAGAAGGCCTGGCACAGACTAAATGCTAGCAAATGCCTGGGGAATGACGGGTCAGTTCCAGAACTTCCACTGACCAGGTGGTGGTGGTGGTGGTTGGGCAAGTCAGTTAAATCTCTCTGAGTCTCAGTTTGTCCATCTGGAAATTGGGGAGAGAACAATATATCTGTCTTGCCCAGAGGACCACATGGGGTGGGGAATCCAGGAGACCTGGTGTGCAGAAGGGCGAGGGGTGGTGTGAAGTGTCCGAAAATGCTCTGCGGTCTGATTTCATCAGTCCTTGCTCCCTGATGGCTCTTGACATGATCACTGAGGGGTGCACATGTGTCCTTGTAACTGTGTGTCCTGCCCACGGGGCCAGGCATGTATGTCCATGTCACCCGACGTAGGTATGTGTGAGCCTACGTATATACGTCTGTTTACCTGTGTTGACGGCACCTGGAGGGCAGCTGCCTGGGTCTGGCTGTCTGTGGGAGCTTGGGCTCCGGAGCTGGGGCAGAGGGAGTGGAAGACACAGACACAGAGGGCCTCCCTCTACCTCCGTCCATATCGTGGTCCCTGGAATTCCCATAGCTCCTGCACCCTCTGTCCCGGCTCATCGTGAAAAGTGAGGGAATTGTCCGAATACCTGTCATTCTATCCCACCTGTCTGTGGGCCCCTGGGGGCCAGGGCTACTCCAGGGAGCAACACGGTATCTGCTGGATGACTGGTGCTTAGTAAGCGATGGATGGATGAACAGATGGGTGGTCCCTGGTCTCTGGAATCAGAAGGGCCTGGAGCTAGAGGGCTTCGGGACTCTCTTTGAACCTAGTCACTCCTCCTATCTGGGCCTCAGTTTCCTTTTCTAGAAATGAGATTTTTGTCTTCATTCATTCCTTCATTCATTCACAGTCCTCCCTTGTGAATGTTAGGGTACTGTCGTATGTTCTGGGCATACAGACATTATTGAGAATCAGTGCTGCCCTCAAGAAGCTGAAAGGTGTCACAGCCGTGGGTCGCAAGAATTGCGACGTCAAGTTGCTCAGAGGAGGGAGTGGCCAGCTCTGCATCCGAGGGGAGGACAGGGAGATTTCCTGGTACATGGGGTCCTTGATATGGGTCTTGGGAGGATAAGCAGGTGTTTGCCCTTTCTGGGCAAAGGGGATAGCATGCCAAAGATCCTGGAGGTACGACAGAGCCTGGCACCCTAGGAGAGTGCTGACACTGGGGTAATGGCCAAAACTTATCAAGGTCGGTGGGGCGTGGTGAGCGACAGGGCTGGAGAGGGCAGCCAAGGGCTAGATCATTCGAGGCCTAGGCCCCTCCAAGGAATTCTAAGAGTTACCCTGAAGGTAAATGGAAACACTGGCAGATTTTGAGGGGAGAAAAATAGCATGATCGGGATGCATTTTCAATAAACCGCTCTGCTGTGGTGTGGGCAATAGATCGGAGGTGAGTAAGACTAGAACCAGCCAGTGGAGTTAGGAGGCTTTTGCGGTTCTATCCAGGAGGGGGAATATAAGAGCCTGAACCAAAGTTAACAATAGCCCAGTTATCCAGGGCTGACTATATGCCAGCCCGGCTCTACGTTAAACATTTGCAAATATTATCGCCATTTCATCCTCAGAGCCACCCTGTGAGTAGGTGCTATTATGATTACCTCTTCCCCTGCAGGGGTTCTGGTTAAAGGGGCTCCATCCCCCCAGGGAGAACCCCCCCCCCCCCCCCCCCGTCCCAGGGCACTGCTGGTGTATACACATGGGGGGTAGGGGAGGTGGGTCAGCCAGCACGGTCATCTCAGGGCCAGACCCTGGCCCTCACTTGCCTCTCTCCTTGGGCCCTGAGGCCTGCCATACCAGGGTGGGGAAGCGTCCCCTGAAGGAGTCTGGCCCTCTGGTCCGAGCTGAGCAAATGGGATCTGCTTCCTATTAAGAGGTTTCCGACTGGCCTGGCCATGTGGCTTCCCTTTGTGCTTCCTCTCCTGGGCCAGTTTGAAATGCCGGCCTCCCCCACTTACCTCTGTGGACTTTCCCAGGCCCGGTAGCCAGCTGGGCTGACTGACGTCAGGACACGGGGGGGGCCGGCGAGCGTGCTGAATCGCCCCCGCCCTCAGTGGACGCCCCAGCCTCTACCTGCGTATTGCTTTGTCCTTCACAGGTCAGGGCGTTGGTTTTCTTTTTAAATAAATAAAGCTGAACCTGACTCACAACTCAAGAGAGGCTGCAGCTCTCCTCAGAGCCATGAGCATCACCATGGTAACTGCTCCATCCACGAAACACTTGAAAATGTAGTTATCAACAGTGACACTGCCTCTTCCTTCTGGCCTCCTAGCAGCCCTGGGCTGCACAGTTCTCGGATCCTCGGTGCCAGGCGAATGGCCCGGGGCTATGCCTGGCTCCCCAGAAAAGCAGGGAGTTGAGGTCCCCACTCCTGCTGACCTGCTTGTTGCTTGCACATCCTTCTGGAAGGCCCTGAGAAAACCTCTTTCATGCTGGGGCAGGCACTAGGGGTATGACAGGAAGCCCACAATTTGGAGCCATGAGTCCGTAGCTTCATCCATGATTTCTATTGGGACGATAAGATTGTGTGGCAGGTGCAGCTTGCAGAGAGGATAAGCCTAGAATTGAGATGAACGTAAGGATGATAGCAATAATAATAGCCATGTATTGAATGCCTACCACCTGAGCCAGGCAGCATATAAGATGCTTTCTATACCTTGTCTCCACTCCTTTGCTGGAATTACCTACCTAGAGGCAGTTGTAATTAATTTAATAATATCTAGTATTTATTGAGTGCAGAGACACACTGCTAAGCACTGATGTTTATTCCCACGTGGGAAGCACTACGATTCTTCCCATTTTACAAATGGGAAAATCAAGTCTTAGGGAGGTTAAATACTTTCCCTGAGGTCACTCAGCTATGGAAGGATGGAACTGTTATTTGGGTTCAGGTGTGTCTGACAGGTGTCCTCATTATTTTGTTACAGCTTAACGCTCAATCAAGCCTCAAGCCACATACTGAGCAGATGGAGGCTCCAGGTTTGCCTGGTTTAAGAGACTTCCTCCAAACGCCTTGACTGATAGTCCTCCGCTAAAATGGTTTCTGATCAGGGTGTCTAGGTGGCTCAGTTGTTAAGCGTCTGCCTTCAGCTCAGGTCATGATTCCAGGGTCCTGGGATCGAGCCCTGCATCGGGCTCCCTGCTGCTTTTCCCGCTCCCTCTGCCCCTCCCCCTGCTCTCGCTCTCTCAAATAAATAAATAAAATCTTAAAAAAAAAAATGAATTGGGCCCATCAAGTCCCCTTGCCTCTCCAGGACCAGGTCCACCCCTGGCTCCTGAGAGTCCCCAGTCTCCTCCCACTCACTCCCTACCCCCAGCCCGCAGCCCCCCACGTCCCCCAACCCATCTTCCTCCTGCCCAGGGCAGAACTGTCCAGCAGGTTCTGCCCGCCGCCCCAGCGGCCCCCCTCCCCTGGACTTCCTCTGCAAGGGGAACTGAGGGGTATACCTGTTGCCAAAAAGCTTCATTTTTTTTGCAGAAATAAACTCAGACCCATAAGCCAGCTTTCAAGGCAGATACTACCCTGACTCCTCAGCAAAATGTCATTGGTGGGCAACCCCAGGGTGTAGAGGAAAGATTGGGATCTCTTCCTCTGACAAGTTTTAACCATAGAAGAGCCTTATTTGTCAGAGCAAAACACCCAAATATCAAGTAAGAAGGCATTGGATCTATAAGTAATGTTACCTGCGTATTATGGAATATGAAGAAGCCATTAAAATGGAAGGATATTTAATGATGTGGTCAAACATTCACCAAAAAAAGAAAAAAATGGGATATACAACTAGGTGCCCTGGAAAGATGTTTGTAAAATGTGGCAGAGATGCCAGTTAGCCCCCCAAAATCTGTTCTTCCCTTTTTCTATAGTAATAAAAGCTCTATTCAGATAAATCCCATTTCCTGGGGGTGGCGGGATGGGACTTAGTTCTGGCTAGTGTGGTACAAGCAGGCGTGATGCATGTGAATTCTAGGAAGCATCCTTCGAGGAGACAGGGCTCTCTCTTCTTTGCTGCTTCCTCCTCCATTGGCTGTCTTGGGTCACTAGTGGAAGGCATGCACTGACGATGGAGAGCCCCAGGTAGAAGGGGCCTGAGTCCCTGATGGTCACAGGGCTACTGTACCAGCCTGGGCTGCTTACTTCTGGACATCAGTTCCTAGAGAGAGAAATGAACATGTTTAAGCCACTGTTCCTTTGGGTCTTCTGTCATTTGTAGCTGAAACAATTCTAATCAATGTCAGATGTATTGTTAAGTAAACAACAAAATGTAAGTTAAAAATAATATGAATCATAGGATTCTGATTTTATTGTAAAATGTGTGTTTCTATATATTTACCTGCATACCTAAAAATGTGGACAGCACGATTAAACACGAAAATGTTAGCAAGGGTTATTTCAGCGGGGTGAGGCTGCAAGGATATTATGTGTTCATTTGTTTGCTTGTCTGTATTTTCTAACTTTTCCACAACAAAAGTGTACTACTTTTCAGGTAGGAAAAAATAAATAAGTGGTGTAAATGGTATGATCCTAATGGGATCAATGTGGATCCTAATCATAAGAAATATACCTTACTCATGATTACATGGGAAAAAAACTGAAACAAAAAGAAGTGCACTAAAGTAAAGATTAAGATCCAAGGACATGGGAAACTGTTCAAAATATATTATGAAGGGGAAAAAAGGTTATTAAACAGTATAATTCCATTTTTGGGGGTAAAAAGAATAAAATGAACCTAAAATAAGTACAATGTTATATGTCAATTATATTTTAATTAAAAAAAGAAAGAATAGGGCACCTGGGTGGCTCAGTCGGTTAAGCGTCTGCCTTCGGCCGAACCCCGTGTTGGGATTGCTGCTCAGCGGGGTATCTACTTCTCCCTCTCCCTCTGCCCCTACCCCCCTGTTTGTGCTCTCTCTCTCTCTCAAATAGATACATAAAATCTTAAAAAAAAAAAAAAGAATAAAAGGACATGAATACATGCTAGAAAAAGGACCAGAAGGAGATAAGCCAATAGATAAATGGTTTGGTTCCAGAGGAGAGATTCTGGTGATTCTTATTTTTCTCTTTCTACCTTTTGGCATTTCCTGAATTTTTCCCCAATAAAGCTGTATGAATCTTATTGACTTAAAAGTATTTTTATTTACAGGTGCCTGGCTGGCTCAGTCAGCAGAGCATGCAACTTTCGATCTTGGGGTTGTGAGTTCGAGCCCCACGGTGGGTGTAGAGATTACTTAAAAATAAAATCTTAAAAAAAATGTTTTTATTGAGAGCAATTTTAACAATACAGAAAAAGATGTTGCAAAGAACAATAAAAATGATTAATATTTGGTTATACTTAATTTCTGTCTTTGTTTTTAAGAAACAAGGAGTAACAGGAAAGCCCTCCTTACAGACGTCTATCAAGATCGTGAAAAAACATTTAAATGTGAGAGCACTTGCCCTGGGTGGGATGGCTGGGGGGGAGGGCGGGGGGGGGGGCGCTGTGGGAGGGCAGGAGAGAAGCAGCACTCAGGGACTTTGACTTCCTTCCACTTTCAGCTGAGGGTTTGGCTCTAAGTGCCTATTTCCAGGACGGAGGTGGCCTGGGTGCGAGGGTGTCAGATTTGCCTGGCACTTCTTCTGGAACATTCAGCAGCAGGCAGGGCTGGAAGAGGAGGGTTCCGGTGAAGCGCTTCCCTCCCGAGGTCAGTTGGTGCCCAACTGGTGTTTACAAAGAGGGTGGGGCCCCAGGCGCAGGGCTCTGAGGCCTTTGCTCTCAGGGGAGCTGGCTCATGGCAGGCCACAAGCAAAGAGTGGCAAAACCACTGTCTCCTGCAAAGCTCAGAAGCCGGGCCGCAGCTGGGAGGATGCTGGGAAATGAGGGGCCTGAAGCTAGGTGGTAAAGTGGTCAGTGGAGGTTAAGGAGATCCAGAAGGAAGCAGGGAAAAAGGGACGGGGCAGGAGCATTCACACTGACTGCACCTATTACCATGGGTAGTTATTATCTTCGTTTTCCAGGAGAGCTCTGAAAGAGGCTCAGAAGGATTGGGTCACACCAGCCCCAGGCCTCATGGCTCCTGGACTGAGGTCCAGGCGGAAATTCAGGTGAGCCCAAGGTTCATGCTCCTCACACCACACCGGGCTGTGTCCCATGGGGCAATTATGAGAGAGCCATTCTGTGTCGCTCAGAGTCTGGGGCAAGGCGTGGGGGGATGTGGAGGTTGATTTTCAGGAGGCAGTGGGATCTGGGGATGAAGTGCTCTGAGACAGCCTGTCCTCACTTGGCGTGAGTCGCCCCCTCTGGCTTGGGGGGCTCAGAGAGGCCGATAAGGTCTGAACTGATTTTGGAGAAGAGTTTGCCAGTGTCCTTTCTTCTTGACTTTGTGGAGACCTGAGGCCTCCAGGCCCATGGCCAGCTTTCCAGGAAAATATTAGAGCCTCCCCCTGGGAACTGAGGTGGGGAAGAAAGCGGAGCCACCCAGCCGTTCACCCCTCACTTACTGAATGCACAGTCCTCCCTGATTCTCTCCTGGGCCAAGGTGGAGGTTAGACTGGTGTGTCCACGTGCATGTACACACACACACACACACGTGTGCACGAGTCCATACAAACATCAGCAGAGGCAGCCTCCTAGTGGACCATCCTTTTCAGCCTTGCCCTTGTCTCTAACATCTGGCACACCGCCCGAAGGCGGAACAGGCCCGGAGGCCCACGCCGGGTCATGGGCCGGCTCGGCAAGCAATCCGTTTCCCTACTTCCTTGACTCAAATGCCAGGGCCAATGCCCTCTGGATGTCAGAGCCATGGGCAGTGAGACACATTAAATCATCCTGGGGAGGCTGGAGGCTTCTATCAGATGAAGTTGGTTGAAATTCTGGCTCTGCCACATTCGGCTATCCGACCCTGGGCGGCTTTCTTAACCTATCCGAGAGGTTCAGTGCCTTTATCAAATGGGGATGTGTTGGTTGGTGGTGATAAGAGATACCACCTCCTCTTCCAGTGGCTGGAGGGGGAGTGAGGAGTAAGCCCGAGAGCACACAGGTGGTGTTGGGGTGCTGTGCGTAGAGCCTGGCATACGGCAAACACCCAGTGGCAGCGCCTAATGCTTGTGTGGCCCTTGGCCTCTCCCACCCCCAGCCCCATTTAGTGATCCAGTCTTCAGTCTGGAGTGGCAGGGGAGGTCCCAAACCTCTTCCATCCCCTTCTTAGGCATGGAGTATTCCTTTGTTCAGGACCGTGTTGCCTACCACACCTGAGGACCAGCAGGAGGGAGAACTGTGGTTGAGTCTGAGGTACCAGAGCGATGGGTGCCAGTCCTTCGGGCAGGGAGACCAGCAGGTGGCCCCGTGATGCATCACCCCCAGTCCTGCTGCTTCCCCGTTTGACAGCCTCACATTGGCTGTGACCGTATCTCTTCTGTCCCTGCTCTCCAAAGATCCTCACAGGTTGTGGATTCTTTCTTCTAGTCCTGCCCAGGCTGTTCTTCACAACAATGATGAATGCAGCTCCCAGTTACTTACCTCAGTGTCCCCACAACGCAGACGAGGACACTGAAACCCAAAGGGGTCAAGCGACTCGGTCATCACGGAGAAAGTGACCCACCTGAGACTGTATCGAGTCTGGGAAGACGTGAGTGGCAGAATGGACCCTGCTGGGTAGGAAGACATTCTGCGCACTCAGACCCCATCGGTTGCTCCTGGTTTGGGATCCATGGGGTCCTGCTGGGGGCTGCTCAGTTCTGCTCATAGTCAGCTAACCTGGTGCTCAAGGGGATAGGATAGGATAGGCTTCGACTCTCCCTCATGCCCAGGAGTTGCCTGCTTGCTATGGTCTGAATGTTTGTGTCCCCCCTCAAATTCATATGTTGAAATTCTAATGCCCAATGTGATGAGGTTAGAAGTTGGGCCTTTGGGAGATGCTCAGGTCAAGAGGGTGGAACCCTTTGAATGGGATTAGTGCCCCTATACAAGAGACCCCGTGGAGCTGCTTTGCCCTTCTACCACGTGTGGACATAACAAGAAGTTGGCAAGGTGTGACTCGAAAGAGGGCTTTCACCAGAACCCAACCCATATAGGCACCCTGATTTTGGGAGTCGAGCCTCTGGAACGGTGAGAAATAAATTTGTTTATGAGCCACCCAGTCTGTGGTCTTGTGTCATAGTGGCCCCAGCAGACCAAGGCACTGCTGCTCAGCCCGGCTGGGGTAGGAGGTGAGGACCCGGTCTGGGTGAGGTCCACTCAGGAGCGGGAATGGCTGGCAGTGCGGAAGGAGGGTGTGGGAGTGGGGAGGCAAGTGAGTTAGCAGCTATGGAGAACTGCCACAACCTCTGAGGCTGGAAACTCACAGGGAGGAGGGGTTGGTAGAGAGCTCAGGGCTGGGGCTGCCCACTGCGAGCTGGGGCCAAGGAGGAGGCCGTGGCCAGAGTTGCTGCCTGAAGCTGGGGGTCCGGAGAAACACCCCGACTTCTCTCCTCTTCCTGCCGCCCCCCTTCCTCCGGCACCTTTCGCTGGGTGAACCTAGTCAGAAGCCAGTTAGCAGGGGAGTCTGTCATATGACATTTGCCCTCTGAGATGTTGAACAGAACAGAGAAAGTAAGGAACAGATGTGATAGCAAATGATAAGCAAGCAAGCAGGACACAGACCTTTCCAAGGTGATGTCCTGCTCCCGCGGCCAACCCCAAGCTGCTCCAGGGCTCCTGCTGGGTAGCGGGTGGGCAGGCTCCTGATGCTGATGACCATACTCCCCCTTACGAAGAGGACTTCTGCTCGCTACTGGTTGGGTCCAGTGGAGCTGGCCACCCTCCTTATATCTGACTGGGACTGCCTAGTGGTCTTCGTTTGCCTTGTCCTTCACTTCAGTGACTGCCTTTCTCTCTGGTCCTAACTTCTTCCCCATCAGCATTGCCCTCACAGGGCTGGGGTCTTACCGTGCCCTTCCCCCTTGCCAGCCCAACTTAGAAGACCAGAGAAGATGCTGCCAAGAGTCTCCCACCAAACACTCTGGTTAAGAACCTGAGGTCAGATCCAGCTCTGTGGCTTTCTGACTCCAAGCACGCAATTTCGCCCTCTCAGCCTCAGTCTGCTTATCTGCGAAATGGGACTAGCAACAATACCTCCCTGCAGAACTGCTGTGAAGATAAAATAAGCTAATGCAAGTAGAGTGCTGAGCACAGGGCTCAGCTCTTAATGAGTGTCCTATAAATGGCAACTTCAAAAAGCATGGGAAGGAACAGTTGGGAGTCACCATAGACTCGGGAGGAAGCACCTCTGGACCCTCAAGGTCCTGGCTGCCAGGGTCCATTACTAGTCATTTTCCTTGAGATCTAAGTCTCCCACATTCCAGGGGGCTGAGTAACGGGACAGCTCTTTCCCCGGTCTCATGAAGTTCTCAAGGCTAGAAGGAGGCCTGCATGTTTTGCCTGGAACTGGCTTGCACTCCCATTCTGAGCAGCACTAATGGCAGTGGGAGGGTTGGGCAATGGGCACAGGAAGCTGAGTGTCCTTGCCACAGGACCTACTGAATGTCTGAGCATTGCAAGGCCCCCTCCCCGCTGCCTGCCAGTGTTTCTGGTCTCATCTGGAAGGACAACGCTGTGACGGTCCAGGCCCTCCCTAGGCCTTTATCTTTTGTGCTTGGGGCTGGAGGTCTAGTAGCCAATCAAAAATCTCTTAGGTTGGGGCGCCTGGGTGGCTCAGTTGGTTAAGCGACTGCCTT
>NC_138379.1:13368587-13473157 GCF_054177405.1 Leptonychotes weddellii
TGCCCCCCCCCCCCCCCCCCCCCCGCCCCATCACTGAGGCCTGGGAAATTCATGTCTGCTTGGGGCCAGAAGAATTAGTCTATGGGCATACGAATCTTTATCCAAGCTAGTGGCCAGATTTTCCAACCCTGAAATAGGAGCCACATGGTTTGACATAGGATTTTTGTTCTCTTTCCAGGTGAGAATAGCAGTCTGGGAAATGTAGTTTCATGATGCTCGTAGGTGGAATTTCCATGGTCAGTGCAGAAGAGTGGACAGGACCTTTAAAGTAGGGATTCTCACGGATATCATGAGAGATTTATGGGTTGCTTTTAGTTCTGAGGAGAGAAGGAAACCGTTGAAAGAGACCTCCATCCTACCTGCCCAGGGGGAGGGGGGTGGAGATGTAGGGGGTGAGGAAAGAAAGAACTTGGAAGCACTTTTGGAATTCCAAAGGAGGCAGACAGATTTAAAAAGGCCGTATGAGGTGAGATTTGGGGAAATAGGAGAGTTCCACACGGTAGTTAAAAGCTCTGTTCTGGAGTCAGACCGACTTAGGTTCAAATCCAGACTATACTAACCACCTGGGTGATCTCCAGTGGTAACTTAGCTGTTTTGGAGAGTCCAACAGTGCAGGCTCTAGAGCGAGGCTAGTAAGGATTTGCATCCTGGCTCTGTGATCTTTGGCAAAGGTATTTCACTTCTGTGTGCCTCCCATTTTCCCTTTGTAAAATGGAAGGGTATATATCAGGACCCAAACCTTCTCACAGCACCACTTCTAAGGTGTCCTAAGGCCAGAGAATAAAGTGCTTAGTTCAGTGCCTGGGACATTGACAATCACTCAACATATGTTAGCTCTTTTTTATTACCTCTGGAGTTTTTCTCCAAATGCAGTAGGCAAGAAACTTTTAGCTAACATACACATTTTTTTTTTATTCGAATAGTTCTGAATTTATTTTCAAGTGTATTAAAATATATGACTAACATATCAAACTGTGGTTTTGCTAATGTTATTGCTTAGGGCAAGGCTATGTAGAAAAAGGGAATCGATTTAAAGTTAATTTAGAGAATAAGGAGAGTTAATAAAAGAAGTCAATTAAAAATATATAATATAGATGGAATGTGGGTATGGAAGAAAACCATGCAGGCAATACCTGAGTGGCTGAAAAAATCGGAAAATAATCCTCGATACTTTCTGCTAATAAAACCTTCTAAGGCACATGGGTGGAGAAATGAGGCAGGAAGATACCGATCAAGACGCAATCAGAACGTTGCCTTTACCCCCCTCTGTAACCACTGTTGTTCCCTTTTTGAGAAATCCGTAGGAGGGCACGGACAAGCGAGGCCTGACGCCCTAATGAGGTCTTGGAACCCCGATAGCTTTGTGGCTTGCGGGGCTCGGGGAAGGCAGGCAGAATCCAAGGGCCCAGCTCGGGAAACCGAAAGCCAACTCCCCAAGTTCTCTCTCCCGCCGCGTTTAGGGCGATTCAGGCCTCTCTGATTTTTTTTTGGATCACTGGGTCAATCAGTCAGCCAGTGCCTCGGGAGAAGTTTAATTAAGCTCAGATCGCCGGCGCTAGCTGCCAAAGGTCTCCCTGCCCGCCCACCCCCCCCGCACATCTGGCGAAAAGCTTCTCCCCCGCCCGCGAGGCGGGGCCGCAGCCCGCGCATGCGCGTCGGCAGGGCGCCCAGCGCCCCGCGGCAGGCTCGGCTTCCAGAACCGAGCGTTGCAAACTGTTGCATCAGACAGCAAGCAGCCGGCCGGGCAGCCAGGGTTTCTAGGAAGATAGGAAGGGTTTGAGATCCTCTGTGGTCGAATGCGAGCGTTGGCTGTCCCTCACGGTGTTTACACGCTGGTAACACGAGCCCCTGAAAGCTCAAGCTTGCGCCAGTCCGGGGAGGGCCTTAGCCACAGGTGAAATTCGCTTAACCCCACTGCCTCTGCCCCCACCCCACGGCCCCAGCTGGACCAACAGAACTGGACTCCGTCTGCTTTATTAATGGCATGGGCCCTAAAGGAATGAGCTGGGTCTGATTTCTCTTCCCAAGTACAAGAATGCCCCTGAGGAATTTCTCACTCTGTGAAAGTGCAAAACTAATTTCCCAGACAAGAGCTGTTGCCGGTTCCCAAAAGGGCTTGGAAAGACCCCAGCAGGAATGCTCAGTGGTTCCAAAGCTCTTCACCCCAGCTGCTGGACATGCAGACACTGACCACCAAGAACGTCTTGGTGGGTGGACACACGTCCTTCACAGATAGGCCTTCTTTTTAGAGTATCTCAGGCCCCTATGTATGGAGATTTTGGACATCAGCCAGAGAATGCACAACCACCAGGAACTCACACAGACACAGCACAAATGTAACAGTTCTCTAGATTCAAGTGGCTCTGCAACTCAGGTAAGGGAAGAGTTTTCCTCACTACTCCCTCATTCTTCTGGTCTCTGGGCCTCTGCCTTCCTCAAGGGGAGAGAAAATGATGCTGTAGCTAGCTAGCAGGGATGGGACAGTCTTGGGCGGGGGGCGGGGGGTCGGTGAGAAACTCAAGAAGAATGAATATGATTTGGAATCTACTCTCTAAAGGGATTTCCAGGGCCCTCATCTGAATTCTGTGGTTCAACGTTCTTTTTTTTTTTTTGGAATGGGTGAAGACCAAGTCATTGAGTATTAATGGATTTTCCAAAAAGACAAAAACTGACAATGTATACCTTAAGCATTCTGTCTTTACTAGAGTGTTGATGTTGAAAACCTATTCCATCTGAATAATCTGGAAAGCTAAAACAGGGCTAGTGTTCTTCCTTCCCCTCATTATTTTGAATAACTCAATCCCAACGTTCAATAACAAAATGACCTGAAAGACTCAGCATTATCTGACATAGCCACTTGCCAGCCAGTCACTGTTGTTTGTTTAAGCCAACATTTTCCTTTGAATGGTGGGGTATTATGGCACTACGGGATTTTTGTTGTTGTTGTAACCGATGCTTCATAAATATGGCCCAAGCTATTAAGGTTGTCCACAATGATCATATGAACTGAAGGCATGCCATCTAGGAAAGGGTAGGAAGGAGTGTGGGCAAGTGCATTTCCAGGCCTTGCTTCTGAGGGTATATCTCAGGACCCAAACCTCCTGCCCAATGGATGTCACCAAGGTGGTATCCTGGGGTCACAGGGTGTGGTCTCCCGGAGCTGCCAGGAGCTATCCAGAATGTCAGATATGTCTGAGCGATAGTCCCCACCTAGAGAAGCAAGTCATTGACTATTGTGGGGCCTCTCCAGGCATGAAAGTTGGAGCCCTGAGGTCAGGAGCTGAGTAGGAACTGGAGAAAGTGAGCTCTTGAGCTCATGTTAGGTTCTCTGTTGTACCCACAACACTTACGCATAGTGGGCTGTCAATGCATGTTTGTAGAATGAATGCCCTGAAAAAATGAGGGAAGGAGCAGAGAGAGGTAATGTCAGAGAAGTCCAAGAATTTTGCAAGAGGCCTCCTGGGATGCCCAGGGCTCTTTTGTGTTGGGCAAAGAGAGCGCTTGTAGTTCAAAGACAGGGCAAGAGAATCAGAACCGTGAAGTGACAGGTCTCCTGAGGTCCCTTCTGCCTCAGGTTCCCTGTTTGGAAAGGCCTCCAGTCGGTGATTCTATTTAACCAAGCCTAGTGACATCATCATCCATAACAGTTGCCTCACATTGACTCAGTTCCCAGAGAGAAATTCTGGGAAAGTAAGGGGTCTTAGGAGGGTGTGTGACTAAGACCCAGGGGACAGGAAAATCCCCTAGAAGCCACACTCTAAAACCATAAGCAAAGTGGCGGCCTGGATGGTTAGATGATGCAGGCACACACCAAAAGCATGATTCGTTTTCCACATTTCTTGGGCACTCACCGATTCTAGACACTATACAAAGCCCAACCCCAGACAAAGCTCCCGTTCTAAGGGCTTATGATCTAAATTCCTTGTGGAAAGTCTGTCTTTCAAATGTTTAAAGCACCTCATTCAATCCTCATTTCCACTTCAAGTCATGCACCTCCTTCCTGAGAAACCCACCAAGTTTGAAATTCATAGCTGGCCTTCCTTCTGTTTTTTTGCTATTTATGTGCCAATTTAAAGGGTGGGGAGAGCTACGTTAATTTAAAAATAAAACACAAATAGCAAAATGAGTCTTCGTTAAAGTAAAAAAACCACAGAAGGCATTTTTTTTTTCCCCTCTCATATTTTTCAGATTTTCCTAGAACCACCTTTATTTCCTCAGAGCCCAGTCATAGAAAGTGAGTGGGCCTCTCTGGATGCTCTTCCAAGCAAAAGCTACAAGCCTTATTCCTATTCTCCTCTCATTGAACCTTTAGGTTTTCTTTTTCTTTTTCAGACATTTGAGAGAGCAATTGAAGCCCCTAATTCACATGTGGTATTTCTAAGCACTCTTAGAGTAGATTTTGGTTTGTTTTTGGTCGGTTTGTATCTTACCTCTTCTGCTCAGTTGGATCAGCTTGTACATTCCGGTGATGGGAACATGGCATTAAAGTTAGATCCTCCTGGTGGATGCCCAGATTGCCATTTACCAGTCTTGTGGCCTCTTCTATCAAAAGGAGAATAATGGTATACTCCTCTCAGGGCTGTCATGAGGATTAAGGAGTCAAGACACATAAAGGGCTCAGCACAAAACAGGCTCTTAAGACACTGTAGCTATTAAAAATAGATCCTTTCAACCAATCTGCTCCTTCCTTAAACAAGCCCCTCCTCCTGTTTCGGGCGAAGAAAATTAGTTATCTATTCCAAGTCGACGATTTATCCCCATTTTACATCACCAAAGCGCCCGTGAGAAGGGGAGACAAAGCCGAGGTTGACCTGCAAACACCTGAGCCTTTTAGTGGAATGGAATCAGTGTTGCCTTTCAGCAAGAGGCGACCAAATCAGCGGTGCAGGGACTTGGGGAAGCCTTGAAGGCCCACGGTGGGATAACAGGACCACAGAAAATGGGGGAGAGTGATCAGGAAAAGCAGGTTCAGGGGTGAGATGAGGGGCCAGAGGGGTGCCAGTCGCCAGGCAAGAAGGATTCCCACTGGGGGCTGCGGGGGCGGGGAGGGCGGTTCTGAGTCCAAGCGTCCGCAGGCGGAGGCTGCCGGCCCCGGGGTCTTTTGACCATGGGACCCGAGGCGCGTGCGACAGCGCCCTCTGCCGGCCGCGCGGAGCAAGCCGCCAGCCCCGCCGCTCTGCAGGTGGGACCAGGGATCCCTCCCGCTGCCTCCGCCCCCGCTCCATCCCTTCTGAGGACCGCGCGGCCGGGTTCCGACCGGATTCCGGGACACGCGTCCCTATCAGACGCCTGCGGGCTGAGCAGAGATGATGCTCGGAAACATCCGATACACCCGGGGATCGGAGGCCGCGGGAACCCACCCAAACCCCGCAGAGGCTGCGCCTCTTGGGACCCGGGGCCAAAGCCTCCCGGGCTGTCGGAGGTGGTTTGGAAGTGGCATCACCTATGGCCAAGACCGCGGGTTCTGCGGACAGAGAGGAGCCCTGGGTTCGCTTTCTGCCTCATCCATTTTCCAGCTAGGTGACCTTGGGCAAGGTACTTAAATTTCCATGTGCCTTAGTTTCCTCATCTTTAAGATGGAGAGAATGATCCCCGACCTTATGGGTTGACAGGAGGATTACATGGGATCAGACAGCCTGGGTTGGAATTCTGGCACTGACATCAGCTAGCTGTGTGCCTGGGGCAAATTACTTAACCTCTCCGTGCCCCGGTTTCCTTAAAATAGGGATAATAACGGTACTTACCTCCGAGGGTTGTTGCCTGCAAAACGCTTAACACAGTGCCTGGCACAGAGTAAGCGCTCAATAAATGGTGGCTCTTATGGTTGTTGTCGTTATTATTGTTCTTAAGAGCGCTGAGCACACGAGCAGAACTCTAGCGGGCTGCTATTATTAGTCTCTTTCTTGGGTCCGGCTATTTCTTTCCGGGCATTGTTAAAATCTTTTACCATGCGGTCGCGTCCTTATCAGTAGCCGAAGGACAGCCGGCCTTCCTGAGATTGGAAAAATCGAGGTTCCCCTGGAGGAGGGCCAAGGACGCGGCCGCGGGCTTCAAGGACCGGGACCTCCCCGGGGGACACCCGCGCCACGCCGCCGCCGCCCGTGCCTCCATTAGCGCGCTCAGAGCCGCAGTGACGTCGCCAGGTCCCGGCGGTGGGGAGGCGCGGCGCGGGGAGGCGCGGCCTGGGCACGCGGGGAGCCTGGGGGTGCCGGGGCGGGGGGTGGCCGGGATGGCAACCCGGCTGCAGGAGACGTCCGGGGCCGCGCGGTGCCCTGCTGTCCTCGGCGGCTTCGGCCGAGGCAGCCCGGGTCGCTGCGGGAAGTCCGCGGCCGGGGTCGGCTGACCAACCGGCGCTCCCCCCCGCCCCCGGCCTGCCCGCGCCGTGCGCCATCAGGCTCCGCCTGCACCCCGCGGGGAGGCCGGGGAGGCCAATGCCGGGCCCGCCCAGCCCGCGCGGGGTTGGTCTCCCGGCGGCTGCTCCGCGTCTGCGTGGTCCTCCCCCTCCCACCCTTCTCCCCCCCGCCCCACCCGCCCCAGTCCCATTCCTCGTCGTCCCCGAGAGACCTGCTCACTTCTTCCTCTACCCTCCTTCTGGACCAGCTGGCTTGCTGGGAGTAGTCAGCAGCCGCCCCCAGGAGGCGCTTCCAGTCCCAGCTTGCGGGGACCCCGGCGCACCCATCCCGCTGCTCGCTGGATGGTTCCACTTGGCTTGCCCTGCCCGCACCTCCGACTTGCCGAGCCTTGCCCCCATTATTGCCCATGTCGGCGGTGGAGCTCCCACCCACCCATCGTCCTAGATGTCTCGCCTTCCCTCCTAAATACCTCTTCGGGCACTCTCCACTTCTTCCAGGATGGCTTCTTAGTTCCATCTGTCCTGGGTTAGGCTATTAACATATTCCTCTCAAAGATCTCCTTGTCTGCACCCCAGCCTCCTTCAGATCCATTCTCCACACGTTGCTAGAGCCAGCCCCCTACAACCCATGTCTGGCCATGCCTCTCTCGGCTTGAGGCTGGCTGCCTTCATGGACACTCTCTGTCTTCATGAACACTCTGGTCTGCCATTTTTGAGCACCTTCTGAGCTAGTCCTGGGTATAGGACCCAGGTGGGATCATGCTATGGAAGGTCCTCAATGTCTTTATTACTGTTGGGTCCTCTCCAGGGAATTTGCACCTCACTCCCTCCTTCTCCTTCCCCAATTGGCTTCCTCTTACTCATTCTCCACAACTCAAGATATGAGTCACCTCTGACAGGAATGCCTTCCCTGTTCTGCTATCTATGGAAGAGAAGTCTCTCTGGGTCCCAAAGCTTCCCATCTCTGCTGCTTTCCTCATAGGGTAAAGACCTGACCTTCAAGATGGCCTATGAGGCCCTGCATGGTCTGTGCACACCCCCCACCCCCATCACCTCCAACTCCAGCCCCTTTTCCCTCTGCTCTGGCCACAGTGGGGTCTCAGTTCCCAGTCTCTATGCACACCCTCCGACCCCAGGGTCTTTGCACAGCTTGTTCTCTCTGCCCGGTACACCTTTCTGCCCTTCCTCACCTACTCAATTTTTGGCTCTCATCCTAAGTGAGCATCATGTCCTCAGAGGCAGCTTCCCTGACCCCTCCCCTAGCCCCACCTCCAATTCAATCCAATCCTTCTTGGATAGATCAAACATATAAAAAACTACAGGAGAGTAATATCATCAAACCTGTTTATTCTGCACCCTTCCCCTGCCCCTCCAACCTTTGCCAAAGCTTAACATTTGCCCTAATTTCTTCAAATCTTTTTTTTTTAAGAACATAAAACATCTTTAGATCTAGATAGGGCCCTTTGAACCCATGCCTGTCCCTCTTCTAAGGTAACTAATCACTCTTCTGCTTTTGGGATGTATTATTCCTATACGCGCTTTTGCATTTTTACTACATTTGTTTGTGCCTATAAACACTTCATAGAATTGTTTGGCATGTTTATAAACTTTGGGGAAGTGGCATTATACTGAATATATCATTGTACTACTTGCTTTTTTTCACTCAGCGTTTATGATTTGAAAATATATTCACATTGCTACATGTAGTTCTAGATCGTACATTTTCACTGCTAATTCGGGTCCCATTGTATGAGTTCACCACACTCTATTTACCCATCTCTTTCTGAAGGACGTGTAGCTTATTTTCACATTTTGTGTTGTTAGAAACAATGCTATAATTAATGTTTTTTATGCCCATCCCCTTGCGTGAAAGTGAGCCATGGGCAGATACTGGTGTGTGAAATTGCTGGACCCAGGTCATGTGAAATGGCAGCTTCACTCAGCCTGGCTGAAGAGTTTTTCAAAGTGGTCGTACCAATTTACACTTTGATAGCAATATGTAAGTAAGAGTTCCCGTGCTTGGCATCCTCAACAACACTTGGTAATGTCAGACTTTAAATTTTTGCCAAGCCAATGGGTGTGAAGCGGTATTTCAATGTTTTAATTTGCAATCCCCTGTTTACAAGAGAGACTAAGCATACTTTCATTTGTTTATTGGCCATTTGCCTTTCATCTTTTAAAAATTGCCCTTGGTTTGACAGTGCTTCTATTGGATTATCTCTTATTATGTGTAGGAGCTCTTTATATGTTCTGGATACTAATCCTTTGTCAGGCTGTAGCCCATCTGATGTCTTTTACTCCACTCACAGTTTAAATCTGTGGAATTATTTGATTAATGTCCGACTTTCCCACTAGACTATAAGCCCCAGGAGCAGAGGGACCATCCCCTCTGACTAATGCAGTGTCTAACACCTACCAGCAACTCAATAAATACTTCTGGACTGAATTGCATTGACATTATTTGTCTTTTTGTATGCTTGTGCTCAGACCTCACCCTCAATGCCTCCCAAGGCCCTAAATTCCTCAAGAGCAGGAATCCGGTGCTATTTTCCTCATCTTTGTATCTGCATCTTTGCCTCTATCACAACACAACACTTCTGGCACAGAGGATATGTCCAATCATTTTTGCTTGATTAATTTTATTTGAGCCTTCTCTTTCCTTTCTCCTCAACCTATCTTTTTATCTCTAAGCCCAGTTATATATTATCTATAAAATGAACGAGTAATATAACTCCAGTTATATTACTATATATATAACCCAGTTATATATTATCTATAAAATGAACCTCCTTGGGTGTCTGTGAAAATCACAAGGTATACTGTATGCCAGTAAGAAGAGCAGTGCTTAGTACACAGTTAGTGCTCAATAAGTGGTAACTTCCATCGTTCCCACAAGAATCATTTGGGTGACTAAAGATACACTCTGTTTCATTTTAACAGACCAAATTCTTTCAGAGAGAGAATAAAAGTGAACTTCCTGAAGATCTGGTGAGCGGGGTTTTTTTTTTTTTTCCTTTATTGGCATTTGACCCATTATATAAGGCTCAGTCCCAACACGATCTCTGAAAAGCATCAAATATCATTCTTCTCCTTCTCTTTTATACATTTCAGACATATCAAAGGCATATGAACCATACATAGAATTCAAACCTTTAAGTGGAAACATATAAAGGCCAATTCCACGTCTTTGGCCAGAAGTCAGAGAGCAGAAAGGAGGTCTGTCAGTGATACCAGGGGTGGGATTGAGTGGCTGTAGCCAGGGACAAAAGCAGAATTCTTACATCTGTTTCCTACATCTGCCATTGATTGTGTGACCTTTGATCTATTTATAAAATGAAGACGATAATCCTTGCTTTTTCTGGGAGGCGGAACTTCATTAATTACTCTTTTTTTTTTTTTTTTTAATGCCTTGAGATCCCATGAAAGCTGAAATTTCGGCTGTATTTAAACAGTGCTCCCAGCCGCACCTGTCCATGCAACAGAAGAGTGAGATCTCTGTCTTACCAGAAAGTGAGGCCCGGGAAGGTGGATTTGCGCGCCTGACGGTGTGCGTGGCCGTCAGACAGGGGAAACCCCCTCCATCTGGGGCCCCGAGCTCGAAGGCACGAGAAATCTCAGGGCAGCCTTTATTTGATCAAGATGTCATACTCCGCAGAGGCCCGTCCTCTCTAGGGTTTCAACCCTGCCTGAGGAAAGCAGGTGTCAGCGTCGGGCCCACTGCATCATGAGCTCACCAGAGAGAACAATCAGAGGCGCGGTGACGGCTAGTCCTAGCCGCCGCCTCTCCCCGAGGGCCCGGAAGGAACTTTGCTGCGGGATGTAACCCGAGAAGGTGGGCTGCCTCTAGAAGGCAGTGTAGGCAGGGCCCCCTCCGGAGCCTGACCTTCTCTTCAACTCCAAGGTCTGGGAGAGGGACGCGAAGGCCCAGGGAGGGCTGAGATCCCCATCTGACAGCTCCGGGTAGTAGCCTCCGAGGGTTACGCCTGCCCCTACGGCGGCTCTTGGAACTGGCAGCACCAAGTTGCAGAGGCTGGAGGAGAGAGCCCTGGAACCAGAAGACCAGGCTCTAAAATCCAGCTGCAAAACTTACCAGCTGTGCAGTTTGGTCAGTGAGCCTCTCTGAGCCTCAGCGCCGCACCTGTGGGCCGGGGATAACGATAACCTGTCGGGGTTGTCAAGCAAGATCACAAGAGAAAAGACATGTGACAGTACACAATACACAGAACTGTGGAAAGGGGGGAAGCCAATACTCATTGAGAAGATGAAAACCCTAACAACTCATTTAAGTCTGAGCAGAGCTCACTCCCTTTTCAGTTTTTTTCTTTCTCTCTATTCTTAAGGTAATACTTGTACATGATTAAAACAACAACAACAACAACCACCCACACCAAAAACCAAAAAGCCTGAGAGAGGATACAATGAGAAATGAGCATCTCTGTCGTTGGAACTTCTTGTAACACTTTCTCCTCCCCTGGTGGCAATAAATATTAAATAACAGTGCCAGGTTCTGGTGTATCTTTCCAGGGTTCACCAATGCACGTATGAGGATGTATGTGGATTTTAAATTGTGCCTCCTTTTGATACAGATAACATGCGATCTACACTCTTCTTGTACACTGCGGTTTTTTTTCTCACTACACAGTGTTCCTCGAAATGACTTGCAAGTCAGTATGTATAGAGGCCCGTGCCTTTGAAGGCTGCACAGTATTGCACTGCATTTGCTCAGCTGGTTCTCTGCAGATAGACATTTAGGTCTGTGGAGTTTCCTAATGCTGCCGTAACAAATTACCACGCGTTCAGTGGCTTAAAACGACAGAACTCTATTATCTTAGAGTTCTGTAGATCAGAAGCCCGAAATGGGTCTTGCTGGGCTAAGAGCAGGATGTTGGCAAGATTGCCTTCCCTCTGGAGGCGACGTGAGGGGAGAATTGGTTTCCTTGCTCTTTCTAGCTTCTAGAACCATCTGCATTCCTTGGCTTGTGTCCCCTTCCTCCATATTCAAAGCCAGCAACCGTAGGTCCAGTGTTTCTCGAATCACCCTATTCTCATTCTCCTTTTCTGCTCTCCTTCTTTCACTTCTGAGGACCCTTGTGATTACATTGAGCCAACTCAGAGAATCTCCCTATTCTAAGGTCAGCTGTGTAGCAATCTTAATTCCATCTGCAACTTTAATTCCCTTTTGCCATGTATATTCACAGGTTCTGGGGATGGGGATGGGGGACATTTTTGGGGGGCATTGTTCTGCCTGCCACAAGGCTATTTCCTGTCTTTTGCTATTGCAGACAGAACTGATGACTGTCTTGTGTAAATGTTGTTTCCTACCTGTGACTATCTGTGTGAGATTAAGTCTGGTAAGTGGACTGGGTAAAAGGACATGTATTTTAAAATTTGGGGAAGGTATTGTCAAATTTCATTCCAAAGGGATTGTACCAATTTACACACCTACCACCACTGTATTCTTGCAAGTTTAAAGAAAAATTAGTAGCTTTTATTTTTTTAAGAGCAGTTTTAGGTTTACAGAGAAATTGATCAGAAAGTAAAGAGTTCCCGGGCACCTGGGTGGCTCAGTCGTTAAGCGTCTGCCTTCGGCTCAGGTCATGATCCCAGGGTCCTGGGATCGAGCACCGCATCGGGCTCCCTGCTCGGCAGGAAGCCTGCTTCTCCCTCTCCCACTCCCCCTGCTTGTGTTCCTGCTCTCGCTATCTCTGTCTCTGTCAAATAAATAAATAAATAAAATCTTTAAAAAAAAAAAGTATAGAGTTCCCACATCCTTCCCTCCCCCCTCCATAGTTTCCCCTCTTATTTACATGCTGTATTAATGTGGCATGTTTGTTACTACTGATGAACCAATGTCAATACATTATTATCACACAAAGTCCATACTTTACATTAGGGATCACTCTTGGTGTTGTACGTTCTATGAGTTTGGACAAAAGTATAATGACATGTATCCATCACTATAGTATCATACAGAGTAGTTTCACTGCCCTAAAAATCCTCTATGTTCTGCCTATTCATCCCTCCCTCTCTCTTTCCCCAAGTCCCTAGGAAACACTGATATTTTTACTGTCTCCATGGTTTTGCCTTTTCCAGAATGTCATATAGTTGGAATCATATAGTATACATCCTTTTCAGATGGACTACTCTCACCTAGCAAGTGCGGGCCAGTGGCGCAATGGATAACGCGTCTGACTCTCACCTAGCAATATGCACTTAAGGTTCCTTCATGTCTTTTTGTGGCTTGATGGCTCATTTCTTTTTATCGCTAAGTAATATTCCATTGTATGGATGTACCATACAGGTTGTTTATCCATTCACCTATTGAAGGACATCTTGGTTGCTTCTAAGATTTGGCAATTACGAATGAAGCTGCTATACAGTTGACCCTTGAACAACATGGGGGTTAGGTGAGCCGACCTCTGCGCTGTTGAAATATAACTGGAGTATAACTTTTGACTCCCCCAAAAACTTAACTACTATTGCCCTTACCAATAACATAAACAGTCGATTAGCACATATTTTGTACGCTATATGTATGATATGTATATTTTTACAGTAAAGTAAGCTAGAGAAAAGAAAATGTTATTAAGAAAATCATATGGGGCTCCTGGCTGACTCAGTCGGTGGAGCATGTGGGCTCTTGATCTTGAGGTTGTGAGTTCGAGCCCCACGTTGAGTGTAGAGATGACTTAAAAATAAAAATTAAAAAAAAAAACAAAAAAAGAAAATCATATGGAAGAGAAAATGCATTTGCGGTACTTTTACTATATTTATCAAAAAAATCTGTGTATAAATGGACCCACACAGCTCAAACTTGTGTTGTTCAATGGTCAACTGTAAACATCCTTGTGCAGATTTAAAAAAAAAATATTTTATTTATTTGAGAGTGAAAGAGAGCACAAGTGGGGGAGGGGTAGAAGGGCAAACAGACTCCCTGCCAAGCCGGGAGTCTGGTGCGGGGTTTGATCCCAGGACTCCGAGATCATGACCTGAGCCAAAGTCAGACGTTCAACTGACTGAGTCACCCAGGTGTGCAGATTTTTATGTGCATATAAGTTTTCAGTTGAACCACTTTTTACACATCTTTGAACATACAGTATTTTAGAAACCTTTTTCACCTTGGCTAATCTGATAGAGGAAAAAATGGCATCTAGTTGTTTTAATGTACATTCCTTTAATTAAGAGTGAAGTTTGACATCTTTTCATATTTACATTTTTATTTCTGGAAATGGTCTGTTCATGTTTGTTTTTCTATTGGGTTTTTTCTTAGTGATACAAACACACTTTTTACATAAAAAGGAAAATTGGAAATGTGTTATGTTTTTACAAATATTTTGTCCAGTTTACTATTTGTCTTTTGGTTTTTTTTTTTTAGTGTAGAAAGCTAGAACCTTTATAAGTCAAATTTATACCTTTTCTTTCTTGGGGGGTTTTTGTGTTTGTGTCTTGCATTTTCCACTCTAAGATTTAAGAAAAAAATTCCCTGTTTACTTTTTGTGTTTTTATGGCTTTCCTTTTGACATTTAAGTCTTTGATACATCTGGATATATTTAGGTGAAAGGAGCAAGGTAGGGTTCTAAGTCCTGCCTTCCCCCCATTGTTAACCCATCAGGGAATGTTGGTCCAGGACCACTTTCCAGATAATCTATCTTTCCTCATTTTGGAAACGCCACCTTGATTATATACTAAAGTCTGGAGGATAATTGTATTTTATTCGGGTCTTTGGAGGTAACTGTTTTGCTTACCAAAGTTTTACATCATGGTTTTAAAAATACCGCTTTATTTAGAAATAATTCACATACTATAGAATTCACCCTTTTAAGAATACAATTCAGGTTTTTGCTAACTTCACAGAGTTGTGTAATCATCACTGCTATCTAATTCTACCACATTTTCATCACCCCCACAAAGAAGACCTGTACCTGTTAGCGGTCCTTCTCCACTCTCCCCTGCCCACAGCTCCTGGCAATCATGGATCTACTTTTCATTTCTATGGATTTGCCTATTTTCAACATTTCATATAAATAGAATTATACAGTATGTGACATTTTATGGCTGACTTCTTTCATTTGCTGTAATAGTCTCAGGGTTCATCTACGTTGTAGCATGGATCAATACCTCATTCCTTTTTATTGCTGTGTAATATTCCATTGTATATCTCTACTACATTTTATTTATCCATTCATTTATTGATGTACATCTGGATTATTTCCATTTTTTGGCTATTATTACTAATGCTGCTATAAACATTTGTGTACAGGTTTTTGTGTAGACATATGTTTTCAATTCTCTTGTGTCTATCTATCATTTATCTATCTATCTATCTATCTATCTATCTATCTATCTATCTATCATCTATCTGGGAGTAGAATTGCTAGGTCATATGATTACTCTATGTTTAACTTTTTGAAGAACTGCCAGACTGTTTTCCAAGGTGGCTGCAGAATTTTACATTCTTTCCTAACAGCAGTGTATGTGGATTCCGATTTCTGCCCATCCTCCAACACTTGTTAATGTTTACCTTTTTGATTATAGCCGTCCTTGTAGGTGAACTGGTATCCAATTGTGGTTTTGATTTTCATTGCTGTAATGACCAATGACATAGGGCATCTTTTCCTGTGCTTATTAACCATTTGCATATCTTGTTTGGATAAATGTCTATTGAAATACTTTGCCCATTTAAAATTAGATTATTTATCCCTTTTTATTGAGTAGTAAGAGCTCTTTATATATTCTGGACACTAGTCCCTCATCAGGTATATGATTTGCAAATATTTTCTCCCATTCTGTGGGTTGTGTTTTCACTTCTTTAATGGTGTCCTATGAAGCACAAATGTTTTTAATTTTGTTTTTTTCCTTATGCTTTTAATTTTGATGAAGTCTAAATTTATCTGTTTTTTCCTTTTGTCTGTGGTTTCCGTGTTCTAGCTAAGACACTACATTATGTTTTAATGTCTGGTAAAGAGTCTATCCTCACGGCCCTCCCCCACACACTCCCCATGCTGGTCAGGCTATTCTTGCATGCTTATTTTTCCACACGAACTTTAGAATCAGTCCATCTTGTTCCAAAAGCAATTCTTTTTGTATATTTTAAAAATTGGAATCACTGTAAATATAATGATTTGTGAGGACTGACCTCTTTATAACAGCACATTTTCCTATTCAAAAAACGGGTATGTGTTTACATTTATTCAGACTATTAAGCCTAGCAGCATTCTTATAGATTTAGCACATTTGTATCAGTTGTGTTTTTGTTGTGGCCCATCTGAGTGGAATCTTTTTTAAATATTTTCTAACTGGTTGATGATTGCATATAAGAAAGCTACCCATTTTTGTTTATCAGTCGTATAATCAGTCATCTTATTGTATTGATACTGAATGATTTTACTGATAGATAATTCCTGAGTGAGTTATCCTGCATTTTCTAGGCTTCCAGTCACATCGTCTAAAAATCATGATAATTTTGCTTTCTTCTTTCCTGTTTTCATACTTCTAGTTTTTTTTTTTTTTTCTGTTGTACAATTGTATAGGCCAGCACTTCTAGAACAATGTTAAATAATGCTGGTTAGTGGAGATCTTTATTTTGCTCCTGACTCTAAGGGAAATGCTTCCAGTGTTTACAGACTTTGTAGAGAGGCAGGTTCCAGCATCTCTTTTCTTTTATTGTGTTCTTTTTGTCAGGTTTTATACATGGTTCTGTTGCTTCATAAAAAGAATTTGGAAGTTTTCCTGCTTTCTCTTTGCTCTGGAACAATTTAAATAGCAGGTAGAATTCACCCATGAGACCATCTGGACCTGACACTTTTTTGGGGTATAGCTCTTTAAAAACATCCTCAATTTATTCTGCAGTATTTAATAGGTTTCGGTTTTTTGGAGTGTATTTTTAAAAACTCTTCTGGAATTAGCAGCCGTATTTTCTATTTTCCTAGAAAATCATCTCTTCTACCTTGGGTTTAAACATTTCTGCTTTTTGGTTGACCAAGGTAAGTGCTTAGGGTTCTGTTAATTCACTCAGTGTCTATGCTAAGGTGATTTCTTTTTTTTTTTTTTTAAGATTTTATTTATTTATTTGACAGAGAGAGATCACAAGTAGGCAGACAGGCAGGCAGAGGCAGAGGGAGAAGCAGGCTCCCTGCTGAGCACAGAGCCCGATGTGGGGCTTGATCCCAGGACCCTGGGATCATGACCTGAGCTGAAGGCAGATGCTTAACCATCTGAGCCACCCAGGTGTCCCGCTAAGGTGATTTCTTAACTCTCGTGTCTTATTTTGTGTATTTGATCTTGAAAAAGCTGGTGGGAGGTCTTCCACTGCAGGACCATCTGTTTATATGGCCAGTCTGAGGCCAAGGGTTCCCAATTATGAAATCCCCCACTGCCCAGCCAGTTCGATTCTGTTCAAGATGGCGTAAGACAGACATTTCTTCCTTTACCTGGCTCTAGCTGTGATGGATTGTTTGCCATGTGCCAGACACTGTGCTAAGCTTTTTACTTTTGTTTTCTCATTGAATTCTCACACCATCTCATGAGAGATACAGAACTGCATTATTATTCCCATGTTGCCAACGAGGAAACAGAGACTCGGGGAGATTAAATAACTCACCCAAGGCCCCGCAGCTAGTAGCTGGCAAAGCTGGGATTCTGACCAGGGCTGTCTGCCTCAGGACCCATTCCACGTACAGGCGTCCTGCCCCACCCCCACCCCCCATTCTGCACTTGCCTTTCCCCTCATCTGCTATCAGCAGCACAGGACTGGCCCAAGGTGGGGGGCTTCTAACTCAGGCCCATGTTTTCTGCATTTCTTCTTCTTCTGCTTCTTCTTCTTCTTCTTTGTTTTTTAAGATTTATTTATTTTAGAGAGCGAGTGTGCACACAGGTAATTGGGGAGAGGGCAGAGGGAGAGGGAGAGAGAGAATCTCAAGCAGACACCCCGCTGAGCACGGAGCCCAACACAGGGGCTTGATATCAGGACCCTGAGATCCTGACCTGAGCCGAAATCAAGAGTCCCGTGCTTAACCAACGGAGCCACCAAGGTGCCCCCCATTTTCTGCACTTCTGATGTGCCTCACAGTGTGACCCCTCTCCATCTCTTAGATAATTTTTGAGGGCTTTCTCTGTGTTAGCCACAGTGCTAGGTGCTGGGACAATGGCTCTCAGACATCATGCTTATAATCCAGTAGGGAAGGAGCTGTGTCACCAAGCTCAATGATGATGCTTATGTAAATAGCAGTCTCCCCTCCCCCCCCAAAAACAGCTATCAAATCATAATGCCTTGAGGTATAATTGTAGAGAGAGCCCAGGACTGGTTTGAGTCACACAGGTCTGCCCCTTAATAGCTCTGTGATCGAGACTTGCTACTCCGTTCCTCTGAGCCTCTTTCCACGTCTGTAAAATATGGATAACATCACACACATCTTTCACGTGGCAGGCATACATCTTACAGTTGATGGGTGTCTCTCAAGGATCCTTGACAGTGTTGTTGTTTCTGTTCCCTGTGACATGAAAGAGTGGTGTGTCCTATGGATGGTCTTAGAGTTGATGACATATGATAATAATCACATGGTTGCTGTGGGAATGAAGTGACATAAAAGAAAGAGGAAAGCTCTGTATAAATTTAGGTTACATAGTGCAAGAAGCCTGGGCTGGTGCTCTAATCCAGACTTGGTCATCACTACCTAGCTGGGTGACTGGGGGCAGGTTACCTGCATTGTGTGGTCCCCCCCAATTTCCTTCTCTGGTCTTCCTTCTCAGCAAAATGAGAGATTTATTTAATTTGTTAATTCAGCCAACATCTCCTGAGCACATTTTCTGGGCCAGGCTCAGTGCCCCTGGGCCATGGGAGCGCCTGGCTCAGCAGGATGCCGACAGGGAACAAGATTTTCCTTGTGAGCCGTGCTATGACAAAGATAGAGACAGGAAGGGTGAGCTGATCTCAGGGAGCTCTTCCAGCTTTAAAGTCTGCTCTTCTGGAAGTAGGAGGGGCCAGATAGGGCAGGTGTGTTTGGAGAGGCCGTTTGTTATAGGGGTTAATGCACAGGCTTCTGGGTTGGACAGTCGTGAACCAGAACGTTCTAGCTGTGTGACCCTGGGGCAAAGCCTTAACCAATCTGAGCCTCAGGACCCTTATCTGTGTAGCCAGAGTGACAGTAGTCCGTATCTCATAGGATTGTTGTGAGTATTGAATGAAATACGGAATGTAATTCACTCAGCTCAGTGAGAGGTAGTAATAAGCGACTAATGAATGGTGGCCCTCTCCCTCCCTCCCTCCTTCCTTTTTGCCTCTCTCTCTCTCCCTCCCTCCTCTTTCTCCCCAGTTTACTTTCTGTACTTGGGAAGCAAAAACCTGTTGGTGCAGGAATCCCTTGTCCAAAGTTTCCTACTTTCTGTTTGGAGGTTGGCACAGAAAAAACAGCTCCGGTAAATAAATTTGCCTCTCCCATTGCTGGCCTTTGTAGTGGCTCCCAACCTTTCTGAAAGTTTCTAACGTCTGTCCGCCATGCTTGCCCAGTAGCCTAAGGGACTCAGGGCATTTTCCTCAGTGGAGCCAGGTAGACACAGAACCCAAGGTCTAGGTACTTTTCAAGGGCCTACGGAAAAGTTTGAAATCCAAAAAAAGCTATTGGCTCCAAAACATGAAAAGGAAACTGTAAAATCAAGAAATGTTTAATTAAAAACCTATTAAATGTCACAGCATGTTAACATCATGAATTGTTAAAATTTATGGTTTCTTTATGTTTGAAAACAATTTGTAGGTTGGATTTTTCTCACTTTGCAAGAGTTTCCAAATATGTACAATAGTTATTACTGAGAAATTATAGCCAATTATAAATTGAGTTGTTCACCAGTTGTAAATTAAATGAGTATGTTTAACCAAATTCAATAGCAAGAGTATAAAAGGCTGCTTCAAAAATTTTGCAGTTAAAATTGTTATTATGGAATATTTTAAAGTATTTTAAACAATGTAAGCCCTCTCTTGGGCCAAGGAAAGTCTTTAAAATGTTTATGCTGTGCTTGGGAGGTTGTTAACCCTCTTTTCAGTTTTTCTCCCCACCCAGGATAGCTGATTTTTCTAGCCCTTTGTGAGAATCTAGCATTTAGAATTTGTAATAATTTTTGAAAATATTCACAATGTAATAAAAAATTGCAGGACATTAAACTATAGATCAGTTTGATCTCAAGTAGTTTAAAACATTCATACATGCATAAAAAAAAGGACTAGAAAGAAATATACTAGAATGTTAATAGACTCTCTTGGTAGAAGAACGTGCATAATTATCTTTTCTTTTTTATAGTTTTCAGACTTTCCAAATTTTCTACAATGAAAATGCATTACAATCAGAAAAACAATTTTGGTAGTTAAAAATTTTTTTCTTACTACAAAAGTAATTTATGCTCATTATAGAAAAATCACAAAATACATATAAGCATAAGGAAGGAAAAGAAACATGAAAATTCCACCCACCCAGAGACAACCACTGGGTCCTTCCAGACCTTTTTTATGCATACATAAACATTTATATTTTTGTCACAAAATGGGATCATTCTGTACATAGTACTGTTTTGAAACCTGCTTCTTTCCCTCACAATATATATTGAGAACATTTTTTTAATGTCAACAGCACATTTCTGCAAGATGATTTTAATGGCAGCATACCACATTTTGAGGATTAGCCATAATTTATGTGACCTCTAATTATTAGACATGTATATCGTTCCCAAATTTTCTCTATTACAAAGAGTACTGTAATGAAAATATTTTAAAGCATCTAAGAAGTCTTTATTTTCATAAGGAAATCATAGAACACTACCCAACAGACATTTGCTTTTGAATGATGCCAGGCTGAGGATCCAAAGGTGTTTAAGTAGTGATTTGTGCTCTGGAGGAGTTCCCAGTCTGGGGGGTAGACAGAGGCGGGAGCCGTGAACTCTGCCTGAGAAAACCAGGAAAGACTTCTCTGGGAGGGTGACAAGCCCGAGACTTGAGGATTGAGTAGGAGTTCATCAGGCAGATAGGGTGGGGTGAGCAGGGAGACCTTCCTTGGCTCAGAGAACAGGACAGGAGAAAATGGGAAGGTAGCCTTTAATTTAGAGCGCGCGTGATGCGCTGGGTACTTAAACAAGTTTTCTCATTGAATCCTCACATCAACTCTTCAAAGGAACCATTATCATTCCTATTTCCCAGCCAAAGAAACTGAGGGTGCGTGTTTGTTTCCAGAGGTAGAGCCAGGATTTAGATGTGAGTCTCACTTTAAAGTCCACGCTCTTTCTTTCTTCCTTTCTTTTTCTACCCACCCCCCCCCCCCATGATAGCAGAGGCAGTTCTGTGCTCCCAGGGAAGGTAGGAAAAGGTCTAATTCGTTTTCTTTTCATGTGCTTTTTCTTGGTAGCAAACATCCCAGCTATTTTAAGGCCTGTGCTATTCCCTGCCACAAAGAAGGGCTTAAGTCGCAGCCCTCTTCCATCTCTTCCTTACAGAGACAGAGCTTGAAAAGAGAGGTGGGAGCACCCAGTCATCATCTTGGGTGCAGTCCTTTGCCACCCCTTGAGGAAGCCTGTCTCTCCTCTGTACCTCATTTGTCTTGGCTCGAGGACACAGAGTTAGGCTCCGAGTGGGCTGTTTTAGGAACGGTGAGACTGAGCATGGGGGATGGGGCGGGGAGAATTGGAAGGTGAGGGCCCGAGAGGTGAGCTGGACAGGTGGGTCATGCTAAGGCCTATGTTACTGACATTTGCTAGGGGATGGACATGGCCAAATGGCTCCTTAGGAAGAAAAGCCAGACTGCTCTGGAAAGGATGGTGTGTCCTAGAGAGATACAGATGTTGGAGAAAATGTGATATGGACCCAGAATAATAACAGGTAACATTTTTTGATTGGCAGGCACTGTGCATGTAAAATATCCCTAATCTTTCCGCCCATTTAAAATATTCTTAATCTTTATGGGGTAGGTGTTATTATTATCCTTGTTTTCCAGGTGAAAAAATTGAAGCACAGAAAGGTTAAACGTGTCCAAAGGCACACAGTAAGTGGAAAAGCCAAGATTTAGACCAAGGCAGCCTATTCTCAACCTTCCGTCTAGCTTAGCTCTCATTTAAATGAATGAAGCAGGCTGTCAGCTCTGTGAAGACAGGGGTCCTGTAAGTTTCACCACCAGGGCAGAGTTGAACCTGTGAAACAATGCACTATCAATAAATAGGATTTTTTAATATTTATTATGATGATAGTATAGTTATATATAATGTATTTAATGTATGTTATTAGATTACATATATTAATAATATTAATAATTAAGTGTGGAAGCGATGAATATAGACTAAAACAGCAACACGGGAGTGGGAAGGAAGAAATGTTTCTGAATTAGAATTGCGGGGTTTGGTGACAGGATGTGGGGTGAGGAGTGGAAGGGGAGGATTCTGGGTAGATGACTCGATTTCCAGGTTGGAGAGCAGGAAGAGGGTGGGGTCCTTAATGAGGCTCGGCCTGAGGGCTTGGGGTAGAGAGTTATGCTTGGGCCGTATTCATTCAAGGGGCCCATGGGCCTTAACCCTGGTCCCTGAGGAGCATCTCTTGAGAGAATCCTGTAAAGCTTGTTCTTCTGATTTGGATAGCAAAACTAACAGGTTTACAAACTTCTCACATGCTAATTAAAAAACTAATTAAAACCCATCAGCTCTAAAAGGCATATGGTTTATTTAAGGTTGATCCAAGCTTGATGTTTGGTTAAACAACGTTTTAATAAATCATAAAACGAACTGGCTCTCATGATACTAGTATACTTTTCCAATTTACTGGATATGTTTCACATGTGGTTTTTTTTCCCCCATTTGAAGGACATTAAATGAGGCAGTGTAGATAAAAATGCCTACTGCCTCATGGTCATTTAAAATTTCTTTTCCTTGAACCCCTCGGCAACTCTGTGGGGTAGATATGGTCTTTATCCCCATTTTACACACGAGGAAACAGGCACCCTTAGGAGAGGTGAAGGGAGACACATACAAGATGCCTTGGCATGGAAGTAGAAAAGTCAGAACTCAAACCTCGGTCTCCTCCACTGTTGCTGTCTATTATTTAATTATCCCCAAATGTAGCAGCTTAAAACAGAAAATATTTATTATCGCCCAAAGGTGCTCCTGGTCAGGAACCTGGAAGTGGCTTAGCCCAGTGGTCTGGCTCAGGGTCTCTCAGGAGGTTGCTCTCAAGCCGTTGCCAGAGACTTCAGTCTCCGGAGGCTGGACCAGGGCTGGAGGTGCCATCTCTAAGCTCCCTCATGGGGCTTTCGGCAGGAGGCTTCAGCTCCTTGGCATGTGGGCCTTTCTGTGGGGGTGTTCATGACATAGCTTTACCTGGACTGAGTGATCTGAGAAAGAAAAAAGGGGGAGGGAGGGGGAGGGGAGAGGAGGGGAGGAGGGGCAGGGGAGGAGGAGCAACCAAGTTGGAAGTCATAACCTCATCTCAGTAGTAACATCCCATCAATTCTATTCCTTAGGAGCTAGTCACTGGGCCAGCCCCGCTCTAGGGCAGGGGACTTCACAAGAGTGTGAATGCCAAGAAGCAGGGATCTCTAGGGGCCACGTTAGAGACTGCCTCTCACAGGCACCTTTTCCACTCCATTATACCATATCTTGTCATCTTCATCTTTGCAGCCCCCTCTCCTCCCCCAGAATTACTTTATAAACTTCATGAAGTTGCAATGTGACCAGTTTGGGGTGACTTATATTTTCTGGAGACAGACAATAGCATTGAACTACTTAGCAAACCAGGAAGTGGAAAATGGTTCTGAGGGGATCCAATCCCGTTCATTGCCAAGGCAGTGTAAAATGCAACATGTAAAAATGGACTTAATTGGTGAAAAATTAATTAGACGATTAAACTTATTTCTGCTTAAATACATTTAGGTGTTAATTAGTAATTTGACTTGAGGTTTATTTTAAGGTGGATTTGTTATCCTGACTCTATCCTTTAAGAAATGATCTCTGTTTAATATGCCACGAACACTCCTGGTCTTGCTGAGAAACAATGTCTAGTTCATTGTCATGGTTCTTCTCCAGATGGGACTTATCAGGGTCAGACTGGCCCAGAGAGCAAAAAGGCATTTGCCTTGGAAGCTCCATCAAGAGGAAAATCTTTCTATTGCCTGAGGGGCTTTTCTGGGAAGGCTGAATGGTAGTGGGAACGACATAGGATTACAAGTGGAAAATACAGGGACTCCTTACATTTCTCTGCTCCGTGACTTTGGGCGAGTTACTTATGTTGTCTGGGTTTCGTTTTCTACATCTGTAAAATGAGGTGGTGAGAGTACATAATGTCTGAGGTCACTTCACCCATAAAATTCCATGATTGTCAAGTACAGTGCTCTCACTACAGGGGGGAGACTCTGCAACGATTTTCCTTTCCTTAAAAAAAAAAAAAAAAGAATTCTTAGCCTGGTCTGTTTGTTAGAGTTTGTTTCACAGGGTATCCTATGCTCTGGTTAAACACAGTGGGTTGAATATGTGTTTACTGCCATGTTCTCTTTAAGTCCCATTTAAATGAAAAGGACAAGGAGAATGGGCAAAGGGACATCAGTGGACAAGAGAAGGGATGGAAGGAGGAGATAGTCAAGCCGTGTGGGGGAAAATGCCCACAAGAGGTCCAAAAGCTTGCCCTTCAGAATCCCAGAAAGACCCAGGCATTTCAGGGAGTCACCGAAGGTGGAGTGAGGAGAGTGAAATGAAATTTAATGATGAATTACATTCATCATGAATGGATGAATGAATGGTGACATCCTCTTCGCAGGATTCCAAGGATCTAAATCAGGAGAATGGTAAAGAAGCTTCTAGAATTCTAGGATGACAATGGAAGCAACCAGTCCAGATGGAAGGAGAAAGCCAGTTAGGGAGATCTTCTAGAAAAAAACAGAATGGGTAGAGATGATCCAAATTGCTTGGTTTGAGGAAATATCAAAAGGCTGTTAGAAGGCCTAAGAAAAACTGTTGCTAGCTATCCAGAATAATAAGCAAATGAAAAAAAGAAAAAAAAAAAAAGGTAATTATTAACTTTGGGGTAAACAAAGAGTTGTCCAAAAAGAGAAGCATATCTTGGTACACTAGCTCAAGTGAATACCAATTGTATAATCAGAATAAGGTCAACATTAAGTGTGAACGTAAGCAGGAGTTATAACTACATTGAGCTGAAGAGGGGAACCGTAGTGCTTTAGAAAAGAGAACTCCTCATTCATCAGCTGGACGCTAGTTGATGAGGAACTCAACAGATGGAGACCTAGCATCTTAAGTTTGTTCTTTAGATTTATAGAGGTAAATACCAGAAAAAAACATGCAAAAGAGTGATCGTGCTGGCCTCTGGGTGGAGAGGAGCTGTTTTTCATTAAAGGTGTATTTAGCACAATTTAACTTCTTAAACTAAGAACAGTCATTACTTTGAGAAAGATAAAGGGGAAGTTCAAAAACTTTGCATCTCATGTATGGCCCCCTTCGTCATCAGCCAATGCGAACAGAATAAAATTGCCTCTTGAGGTTAAGACCTGGCTCATGCTTACACTGCTCTCTGAGTTTGATCTGAGGAGGCCTGGAGAGGTCATCCCGCCGGCAGACGTCACCCCTGCTGATGATGAATGTCCACTATGTGGCGATGGTGGGGAGGGAAAGCAGTGGACTGGAGTTAAATGATTTGGGTTCAGATTTAGTTTCTGCTGCATGTTAGCCAAGTGGTGTTATGGAAAAAAAAAAAAAAACAACTCATCTCAAATATTCCCTGAGCACCCCCAAGACAGCTGTTAGACATTGGGGATACACATCCCTGTCTTTGGGGAGATTAAGGAAGGGGATGAGTTAGTTTCCTCACAGATAGGGGCGCCTGGTTGGTTCAGTCGTTAGAGCATGCAACTCTTGATCTCGGGGTTGTGAGTTCAAGCCCCATGTTGGGTGTGGAGCCGACTTTAAAAAAAAAAAAGTTTCCTCATGGATAAAATGCGAACTCATTTATTCACTTGTTCAACAACTACTTATCGAGTATGTACTGTGTGCAGGAGCCTGGCACCGAGCTGGGATCAAAGGGCAGGAGAGCCTGGCCGCCGGGGAGGCACAGCAGTGACTGAGGCTGGGGCTCTGGGTGGCCAGCCTGCAGAGCACACGGAAGACGGTGGGATGAAGAAGGGCCGGGAACGCAGCATCTCAGGGCAAAGGCCCAGACTCAAAGCCGTGGAGCTGGGCTGTGGGGTCACACAGCGGGGGTGCTAGCTCCGCCCCACACTGCACCGTTAAATTTGCCTTCTAGGACTATCTTCGGAGGGCTGGGATTTCAGGGTTTTAGAGGTGAGAGCCTTAAAAAATATCTAGGCCACTGGGGCACTTGGGTGGCTCAGTCAATTAAGCGTGTCCGACTCTTGATTTTGGCTCAGATCATGATCTCAGAATCATGGGATCAAGCCCAGAGTTGGGTTCCTCGATGGGCATGGAGCCTGCTTAAGATTCTCGCTCTCCCTCTCTCTCTGCCCCTCCCCGGCTCCACGCGCGTGCTCTCCCTCTCTCTCTCTCTAAAAAAAAAAAAAAAAAAAAAAAAATCTAGGTCACTAATTCCTACACTTTTGCCATTCATAAATCAGTAACATTCCCAAGCTGATATGGTGGGCCAACAGAGAGTAACCAACTTATTTGCTAAACGAAAACATGAGAAGGAAACATGAGGGGAAAAAAAACCCCAGCTACCATCTACCATCATTTCACAAAAGAAAGGACAGCTTCCTATAAAAAGTAGGAGAGACAATCTCAGAATAAAGGATAGACTTTTACATTGCCTGAAGTTACCTTCCTCCATGAGAACACCCTACGTGGGCCTTATTTTTCTCATTTCAGTCATGGGGAACTTTGGGTGCAGACCAACACTGAACCGAGGTCAGCTTCAGGCACCACTTTAGTCACCGACCCTTCGTGTTATGGGTAAACAGATCAAAGGTGAAGCCTAGATCAGATGTCGGGATTACAGCAGAGCCAGGATTGAGAGCCAGGCCTCCCAGCCTCTTCCTCAGTTTCCATTTGTAATACAAACCCGCTCTGGTGGGCAGGAAAGAGGGATCACTGACCAACTCCTGCCCCAATGACAGGAGAGACAAAAACTTGAGGAGAATGGCTTCCCAATGAGGCTACTGTCCTCTCTCACACCTTCCCGACACCTCCAGGCTGCCCACTCTCGAGGGACCCTCCTTGGTCTTCCTTGCTGACTCAGGACTCTTTGCGGATCCGAAGCATCTGACACTGTTGACTGTTCTCCCTCCTTGAACCTCTCCCTCCCCCTGGTGTTTGCTGCCCATGTCTGTTGGTTCCCGTCTGCTTCCTAAGCAACTCTTTCTCCTTCACTCATTCCTCTTTCTGCCTTACGATGGTGGGTTTCTCCCGGTGTTTACTCCTCAGCCCACAGTGATCTCATTCATTGCTATTTACACACGGATGGTTCTCAAACTTTTATCCCTGGTGCCATCCTCTCTTCCAAGCTTCAGATTCATGTCGTTAATGGATACGTTGATGTCCCCACCTGGAACTCTGGAAGGCACCCAAAGTAATGAGGTGCAATCAGGAAGCTTTCTTTTCCTTCTAAACCTGCTCCTCCTTCCCTTTTCCCCTGCCTCAGGCTACAGCGATCACCCTCCACTCTACCTCCAAAGCTAGACTTTTGGAGTCAAACTCAACACCTCTCGCTTCCTGCCAGTTTCGGGTCACAAATCCAACCCATCCTTTCTTAGAAATGTCTTTCTAATCTGGAATGTCATTAAGCCCATCCTCACTGCTTGTCGGTGTCATTTCTTTCCTTTGCTAGTGCACCCAGTGTAGCGATTCCCTAATTGACTCCCCCTAAGTGACAGGAGCACTCTCCTGTCGCTCTTCAGCCCAGCTGCTCTATCATCTAAAATACAAACTTGAGCATGCTGCTCTCTTTCTTATGAAACCTCTAGTAGAATGAAAAATTTTTTTTAAAAAAGGAGAGTTTTAAAAAGTGTAAGCCTCAATGCTGATGAGGATGCTGTGAAACCGGCAATCTCATTTATTGCTAATAGAAATGCAATTTGTTGAACTATTTTAGAATGCAGTTTAAGAATACATCATAAAGGCTTAAGCATATTCAGTCTTTGACTAGTAATCCTATTTCTGAGAAGCTAGGGAAATAACCCCATCTATGGAAAAGCTTTATGAACAAAGATATTTATGACATCATTATTTATGTGGAGATAAATTGGAAATAGCCTAACTGTATTACAATAAAAGTAATCTATGATACTGGACCTATTATACAGCTATTAAAAATGACATTTACTCAAAGAAAAAAGACAAAATAAAATACACTAAAATGTCTGTAATGATTATTTCTAACTGGTGGGATTATGGACGACTTTAATTTTCTTCTTTATAATTTTCTCTATTTTCCAAAGTTTCTGCCATAAATAATTGTTATAATTAGGTAAGAAAATTTACTTTTAAATAATGCTTAGAATAAGTTTATGGTAACTGAAAAAAAGAGCATGATATCAAATTGTACATAAAACATAATCTCAGTACAAACACAAACGAGAATGTAAGGAAATATAACAAACCATTCATACTGATAGCCCTGAGGTCATAGCACCCTAGGGGATTTTTGTTGATTTCAGCTTCCTGATTTTCCAACTATAATGGAAGAAGAGTGTATACACACACACATACACATACACACACACACACACACAGAGCACTAAGAAACTCTCCATTGCCTGCAGGATTTAATCCACATAATTTAGCATGGGCTACATGCCACAGGGACCCTGGATGACATTTAAAAAAAATTGAGCTATAATTTGCATACCATAAAATTTCAACTTTTAATTTGTACAACTCAGTGGTTTTTAGTATATTCACAAAGTTGTACAACCATCACCACTATCTAATTCCAGAACATTTTTATCAATTCCAAAAGAAACTCTGTACCAATTAGCAGTCACATTTTCCCCTTTCCCCAGCCTCTGTAAATCACTAATATACTTTCAGTTTCTATTAATTTGCCTATCCCAGACATTTCATACAAATAAAAGCATACAATATGTGGTCTTTTGCATCTGGTTATTTTATTTAGCATAATGCTTCAAAGTTCACCCATGTAGTACCATGTTTCAGCACTTCATTCCTTTTAATTGCCAAATAATATTCCATTGTATGGATATACCACATTTTGTTTATTCATTCATCAATTGATGGGCGTTTGAGTTGTTTTCGCTTTTTGGCTATGTGATTCATGATGCTGTGAACATTCATGTGCAAGTTTTTGTGTGGACATATGTTTTCAATTCTCTTGGGTATATATATATATGTATATATATGTGTATATATATATGTATATATATATATATATATGTCATACTGTAACTCTATGTTTAACTTTTGAGGGACTGTTTTCCAAAGCAGCTACCCTATTTTACATTCCTACCATCAATGTATGAGGATTTCAATTTCTCCATATCCCCCCTGACACTTGTTAATGTCTGCCTTTGTCATTAGAACGCTTTTAGTGGTTATAATGTGGCATCTCATGGTTTTGACTTGAATTTCCACAATGAGTAACGATGGGATGATTTTCATGCACTTACTGGCCATTTGTATATCTTCTGTGGAGAAGATCTTTTGCCCATTTTAAAATTAGGTTATTTGTCTTCTCATTGCTGAGTTGTAAGTGTTCTTTGTATAGTCTGGACACTAGTCCCTTATCAGATAAATAATTTGCAAATATTTTCTCCCATTCTGTGGGTTGTCTTTTTACTTCTATGGTCTCCTTTAAAACACAGAATTTTAAATTTGATGAAGTTCGGTTTATCTATTTTTTCCTTTTTGCTTTTGGTGTCATAGCTAATAAACCATTACCTAATCCAAGATCATGAAGATTTGCACCTAGGTTTTCTTCTAAGAGTTTTGTAGTTTTAATGTTTATACTTGGGTCTTTGATCCATTTGGAATTACTTTTTGTATGTGGTATGAGGTGGGAGTCTAACTTCATTCATTTCCACGTGGATGTCCAGTTGTCCCTGTACCATTTGTTTAAAAGACTATTCTTTCCCCATTGTATTATTTAATATGCTGGTTGCAAACCAACTGACCATAAATATAAGGGACAGATGACATTTTAGCTTAATTGCTAGTCTTCGTCAGACTTCTCAATTTGCTAAGCTTTTCCTATCCTTGATACCTTTGGACAGGTTGGTCCTTCACCTACCTTCCGCTTGTCTTGATAGCTGACTATCTTCATTCTCCAGGTATTATCTGTACCCACAGCCTTTCTGTCTCCCTCGCACCCTGCCCCACCCCCCAGAAGTCAGATTCAGTGTCCTTGGAACATTTTGCACATACTTCTTTTTTTTTTTTTTTAAAGATTATTTATTTATTTATTTGACACAGAGAGAGACAGCGAGAGCAGGAACACAAGCAGGGGGAGTGGGAGAGGGAGAAGCAGGCTTCCCGCCGAGCAGGGAGCCCGATGCGGTGCTCGATCCCAGGACCCTGGGATCATGACCTGAGCCGAAGGCAGACGCTTAACGACTGAGCCACCCAGGCGCCCTGCACATACTTCTATCATTGCTCTTTTCACATCACATTAAAGTTATTTATTCCTGAATTCATCCAGATAGACTTAGAGATCTCTGATAGCTGCAACCATGTCTTACTCCTCTTTGAAACATGCAGCACAGCACCTGGCACTTAACAAGTATTTCATAAATGTTAGTAGAGTGACCATTGACTGAAATTACTGAAAATAAGCACTATGCTGAGAACTTTAATGGGAAAAGAAAGGAGCAAATTGTTGGATCAATGCCTCTCACCCTCTCTCTTTCTCCGATTCCGGAGAACAGTATTTGTTCATTCATTTGTTCAAGAAGTTTTTATTAAGTACCTATTATCTGCTAGGCATTGAGCTGGAAGCTGTAGGTCATGTGGTGAACACAAGCAGACATGGCCCCTACCCTTAATGGTGCATACAGTGTCGTGAGTAAAATCAACATTAATAAAGTAATCATATAGGGTGCCTGGGTGGCTCAGTTGGTTAAGCGACTGCCTTCGGCTCAGGTCATGATCCTGGAGTCCCTGGATCGAGTCCCGCATCGGGCTCCCTGCTCAGCAGGGGGTCTGCTTCTCCCTCTGCCCTCTTCCCTCTCGTGCTTTCTGTCTCTCATTCTCTGTCTCTCAGATAAATAAATAAAATCTTTAAAAAAAAATAAATAAATAAAGTAATCATATAAACATGAAAAATATGAGTGCCTGTCATCAGACCATCTCTAGGCTCTTTACCTACCTCCTGCTCATGTGTTCATTGATAGTTTGACTACCTGGCTCACTGACTTTCTCTGTACCTCCACTCCTGCCCTCGTCCATGGGGACTGTGAGACCAGGTAGACGGCCCTCTGTTACCCTGCCTCTTGTCTCTTGACGCCGCGATACCATGGTCCTCTCCTCCTCTCCACCTCAGCCACAGTCACACACAGACCAGACCTTGCCATAACTATAACACTTCTAAAGTTTCCATTCTAACCATCCCATTCAGACCATCACCAGGCATCTTCCCAACTCAGTGATCCTAGGACCACCATTCCAACAATTCTCTGACCCTTTTGAGGTCTTCAGTCCACTGACTCTCTACCATATTTTCCTGTCTTTCACCACCTCTCACCTAGGCCTTCCTTTCCTCCTCACCCAACCTAGACTCTGTGGCCTAGTATTGTGATTGCTTCATAACTCCCATGCTCACTGTTTAACCCTGGTTAAACTCAATGGAGCACCTCCTTTGCACCTGCATCTGGGCACAGGAACGTGGCTGGAGAACACAACGGCACAGACAGGGCTTGTTTTACTTCAAGTCCTCAAATAACTGGACTGCCTCAGCCCTGCCCAGCGATCCCACGACAGTCCCCGGTCAGTCTGCCACTCTCCAAGATGCCTCTTGGTACCTTCTCCTCTTTTCTCCAGCCCCAGTGCCCTTCTCCTGCCTGGTTCTCAGCTGATGATCTCATCTTCCCATTCACTGAGAAAACAGAGGCCATCAGAATGCTCATTATCCACCACTAAACTGACCAGCCTCCAGCATCAATATGTATGTGCTGTGCCCTCCCCTGTCGCAGGTTACAAATCGTCCCTGGGCCCGTTGTAGCACCAAGCTCTCCACCTGGGCCCTGGATCCCATTCTTCCTCACTTACTGGAGGACTGACTGCAGTTATCTCTCTCTCATGAATCACCATTGTCACCCTCCCTACTGGAACATTCCTTTTGGCACACAACTATGCTGTAATGCTTCCCATCTTAAAACAAAGTAAAAACCAAAACAGAGACACCCTCCATAATGCTCATGGGCTCCCCTGGTGGGAGCCCTATTTATCTACTCCTGGTTGTAGCAAAATTCCTCAAAAGACTTGTCTACATGTCCTCCAACCTCATGTAGGTTTGCTCTCTCAACTCTAGGCACATTGGTCTTCTGTTCTTTGGACTTATACTAAGTTCATACCCACCCCAGGACATTTGTCCTTGCTATTTCTTTTGTCTGAAGTCGTCATTCCATACACCTCTTCATGGTTTGCTTCCTCATTTCATTGAGGCCTCAGTTTAAGTATCATCTGCTCAGAAAGGCTTTCTCTGCTGCCCTTAATCTGAAATGATTACCCATGCTCCTGCCACCACACTAATCCTTACCCAGCTTTTTTTTCCCCTCACAGTACTTACCACTGCCTGACGTTCTAGTATACATGTATATGCCCATTTGCTTATTGCCTCTTCTTCTGTTAGAGTGGAAGCTCCCTGGGGACTTCTTTTTTCACCATTATATTTCTCACCTCCAGAATACTGTCTGGCATGTAGTAGACACTCAGTAACTATGAATTAATAAATAGTTGGATGGCTGAACATGATTCTCTGAGGATATAGAAGGATTTTCCCAGTCAGGAAAGGTGGAGAAAGCTTCCTTGAGGAAGTGTGATATTACGACAAAAGGAGGGGGTTAAACAAGTGAGCTGGGGAGGGACAAGTATTCCAGACAAAAAGAGTGTGCAAAGGTCCTGAGGTTGGAAGGAGGGTAGTGAATTCAAGCCGAGAGAAGGCCTGCATGTTGCCCAGGGAATGAGAGGGAGCTGGTGCAAGGTGGGCAGGAGTCCATTCCTCCTATAAAGAATTCCTCCCTGCCATTCCTCCTATAGAGAATGCCACGAAGGGTCTGGAGGCTGGGGGTTTGCTCTGGCTTCTATCCTAACAGCAGTGGGAGGCCTTGGAGGAAAGGCACAGTGTGATTAGATTTGCATTTGAAAAGCTCCCCCTGATCCACTTATTATTGCTAATAACGATGATATGATGATGATGATAAATGCTTGCATTTATCTGGATAGTGAAAGGTCTTTTCAAAGTGTTTTCACACTCTCCACCCCAGCCTCAGCCTCTTGAATCCATCAGCAAAAGCTATTGGACCTGAGGATACAGTGTTCTCCTGTTACAGGGATCAGGTTTTCTGAATCCCAAATCAGGGCACATGGTCTAAGAAAGGACATTCCCCCCCACGCCTTTTTTCTAAGTATATAAAAGCTATACATCCCAATCACATTTAATTACACATTTAACAAACCACCTCAATTTAAAAAAAAATGCCCAGATATTGAGACTGTTCCAGAAACTTAGGGAGAAATTATTATTGTAAGTAGTCCCCCATCCTCACCAAGATACAGTCACACTTTTAGGGCGATATGGATCCTAACATTGTTGGGCCACAAATTCGATATATTATGACAATGATTTAAAAGTCAACCAAAGTTCTTCTCCCTCCTCCCTTCGGTAAAAGGGCAGTTGCTCCTGGGAGTCTGGAGGTCTTACTCTGGTTTTAGGGGGTGGGCAGGAAGGCAGAGAGAAGGCTTTCGGGAGCCAGGGGCTCGGGAGGGGGGTCATGAGCACAATGTCCCTTCAGGGAGATAGCCAGGCTAACATACACTGTTGTTGCTGTTGTGTACTTTGAGTGATGGTGAACCTGCTGAGTTTATGAATGGGAGACACAACCCCAGGGAAGGCAGGAGAGGATGGTGGGTAGGACCGGGGGCAGACCAGGGTGTACAAAGACTCTGTGTTTAATAGGTTCTAGAAACAAATGTGCTTATACACACACAAATACACAGGAGGATACTAAAATCAAGTCCTCCCCCGAGTCTGGCTAGGAGGTGGGCAAAGGGACTTAGTGTGACCTTGCAAATGGATTGGTGGGCCTCAAGAAATCTTTCTAGAACTTTCCTGGAGGAAAGCAAGAGGAAAGAGTGACTTTCTGGGCGATGACTGTGGAGAATGGTCACAAAGGAGAGGCGGAGTGAGCTCTAGGGACCAGGGAATTTATGGCAATCAGCCGTCAGAATTGGAACGTCCATGACTCACGTTCTTTCCTTTTGCTATTAGTAATTGGCATCATTTGGCCGGGAAATAAAAGGCCGAGACATGATTTTATAGCTGCTTTCAAGTAGGGAGAAGGTTTTCCTTTGGAAGACAGTCATGAGCTGTTTTGAGCCCTTAGGAGTGGAAAAACAGCTCATTCCCATGCTGGTATAGATTTCCAGAGCTTTTCAGCTTAAGTATAAGAACTGCCAGACCCTGGGGCTGGCTCTTGATAAAGACTCAAGAAGGCCCCAGCGTGTCCTGAGGTCTCATCATGAGGCTTTGGAGTTGGGGGCCCCATGGGAGGTCTGTTGTCCTGCTCCCCAAAACCTCCTCTTCCAGGTGTGGGGGCAGTGGTGGGTGGGCGACCCCCGCACCTGCCCACAGACCTCTACACTCTGGAAGGATCCTGAGATGGTGAACCAACCACATTCCGGGAAGGCCAGTCTCCTCTTCTCTTGGGGCAAAGTGGTTGAGTTCACTGTCTGAATTATGAATGCAAAAGGGCCATGTCCTTTCCAGTGCCATCTGATGTGAGAAGTATGACAGAAGGGAGTCAAAGTGGGAAGAGACAGTAGTCTCCACTGATTGTTGTTAACATATTTTACAAAAACTTGTGACCATGTAAACTCATTGCTGGGCCCCTCTGAGGGCATTGTAAGAGGCTGATGCAAGTGTGTGTGTGTGTGTGTGTGTGTGTGTGTGTGTATTGTGTTGGGGGGGTAAATTCCCAAAGTTGCATTAGCTTCAGGGTAGATCTGCCTTTGATGCCCACCACTGTACATTCATGACTTTATTTAATCTTTACAATATTCCTATGAGATAAATGCTGTTCTTTCTCCATTTTCCAGGAGACTGAGACTTGGGGAACCAGGAACTTGTCATACAACTAGGGTGTGATAAGGCAGGGATTTGAGGATTTGAGGATAAGGCAGGGATCCTGAGGATCCAGTTCAGGAACTAGCATTTCTAACCAGTACTCCCCACTGCCTTCTCTTGCCCTTCAGGAGTGTATATTCCTAGAGAAACCAAACACATTTAAGTAGTCTCCTACTTTTCTTCCAGTGTCTGCTCAACTGTTACCTCATCAGAAAGAGAGGGTTAACCAGGTGAGGTAGGGAGGGACGAGTATTCCAGACGAGAGGAGTGTGCAAAGGTCCTGGGGCTGCAAGGAGTGTGGCGAGTTGGGGAAGCTGAAAGAAAGCCTGCCGAGGGGCATAGGGAATGAGAGGTAGCTGTTACGAGGTGGGCAAGAGCCAGGCCCGGCCATTCCTCTTACAAAGTAATGGTCACCCACCCCCATCCCTGTTCTAATTTCCTGCACTGCACTTTTGATCAACTGACATACTCTATGCTTATTTTCTGTCCCCTGACTCCTTGCTCAAATATGCTTTTCATGAGGGCAGGGACCTCATCTGTTTTATTCATTGCAATACGCCCGGTACCTAGGACACTGTCCGGCAATGCAGAAGGGCATTTGATATATATTTATTGAATTAACCAATTACAGAATTAAATAGTACCAGCCTGTTTTTGATAAATGCCTGGAGCATGTTACAGCCCACAGGTGATATAGTGGTTGCAAGACCGAAAACATTTCAAACCAGATTATCAGACAGGGTTTCCAAAAGGAGGTTGGCCCGTGAAGGATGGCTAAGCTAATATATATATTTAGGAGGCAATGGCGGGGGAAGGGATAGGATTGGGTAGCGGTCCAGCAAGCTGCTTGGCATGCCTCCCAGCCTCTGCCAGGCTCCTTGGATGTGGGACTCTGTGCTATATTCACACATCATCTAAGTGGGTTGTGAAACACTGGCACTAGCTACCAAGGGATGCTATGGTTTCTCCTTCCTTGGAGATCTTTAAAAATAGGAATAAGCAATCAACTGTCCTAAATTCTTTAGGAAGGAAAGCACTGGCGTGGTTGGCTCCTAAAGTGTATGAGGTAGTTTAACTTTTCCATCTGATACAAGCATCTCAGGAACTCCTGAGATTGGCACTATTATCCCCATTTTACGGATGAGGAAACCAAGGCTCAGGGAAGCTCGTCTCTCTGACCGCAGAGCCTGTGGTCTTCCCGCTCCCCGGAGGCTCTGGCGCTTTCTCCCCCAGTCCGTCTTTTTAGGACGCTTGTGTTCTGTATTAGATTAGCATGTGGTGCTCCCCAAGGCTGACGGTAACCAGTGGCCTTCTGATAATGGTGGTGGCAGACGTGACTCCTGTCACGTGACTGAATTCTATTGATGTTAGGGCAGGATTTCTTTGAGGCAGGAGGCTGGAGCACACCTCCTCTTTAGTTATAAAGAGGTGGTATGAGTACGGATTAGAGCACTCACTGAATGAACACCGGGTGCCCAATGTGGAGGGGGGTAAGTTACATCAGCCCAGTGATGTATTGTTCCAGCCCCATGGGCAGATGGATATGGAAGTGTGTAAGAATTTTGTAGGGAAGAAGCGGGTGGCAGAGAAAGTGAAAGTCAGGACTTGGAAGGCACCTGACCTGAACACTCTATGCACATCCTTTGAGGAGTGGCATGGGGGCTGTGATATCAGATAGCCTTGGGTCCACAATTGGCACTTAGCCATTTACTAGCTGGGCAGTCTGAGTAAGTCAGCTAACAATTCTCTGTCCATCAGCGTTCTTTGGTTGCATGCAATAGAAACCATCTGTGGCTGCCTTGAGCAGGGGAAGGTCACGGAATAGATAGAGAAGCCCCAGCCTCTGACCTCAGAAAGGGCTGATGGATGAACTCTTCAGAGTGGTGCTCAGGACTTTTCCTCGTGGGTCTGAGGATTCCTCCATGTAGGCTGAGGAGGGCAGGAGAGGCCTGGGTACCACACGACCCCCTGGGCAGGAGGGTAGGATGCTTCGGTTGTTGGTTCCCTCATTATAGTACCCAATGGGGGAGGGGAGAGTTCCCCGAAGCAGAATCAGGGCAGAAGCATTACCTGCCCCGCAGAGCTTTGTTATAAGGATTTTGAGTTACTATATCTAAACTGGTTTGCACAAAGAACTTCCAGGAAACGGTAGTTACCGCTGTAATAGAGCCAAATCTTGACTATGCCTTTTGCAGATGGTCTGTGGCAACTTTAATTTATTTATTTGTTAATGACAGTGTGCAACTTTAGAAAAGAAAGAACATATCCCTGAGTAGCTAAACTAATATTGATATCCCAGTTAACGCAATTAATAATGATTCTTTTAGATCACCTCATATGTCCATATTGGGATTTCTTTGGTGACTGTTAAATCTAGCCCGATGACTGCCTCGTGGAGTCTCTGTGGGCTCAGGGAGGATAAGCTCATTGTAATATTCGCCTAAGCCAAACAGAATTGGAAAGGTACATCTGTTACAGGGGAAAAAAAAAACCATGGACTGTATTTCAAGACTAAATAGAGTTGATCTGGGATTTCCCTCTGTTTTGGTGTATTCAGGTCACCACTCCCCCTCATTAGTACCGACTGTATTTAACATTGCCACAGTTAATGAAAGCTTTAGTAGTTAAACACGTACACGAAATCCCCTATTACTCCAGGGTGCATGTCCAAGTCTTCCAGCGTGGTTCAACAAACATTTATTGAGTGCCTACTATATGCAAGAGATTTCTCCTTATAACCAGCCTCATGGGGTTCTCGAGCCAAACTTGAGTTTTTTTTCCCCCCAGTAAATTTTATACATCAGGACAGATTTGGCTGTCTAAAGTGGGAGAGAAGGAGCAGTTACACTACAGAATTACTTATCTATGAATTTTAAGATCTACTAAAAGGAACCCTCCTGGTTCCTTTGGGGACAAACATTTCATAATAGAAATGTTTAAAAATCAACCAAGATTTTTAAAAAAGGGTAGCCTGTTTGTTTCTTCTCGCCTAGTGACACTTTTCCTACCAAAGACAAGGGCAAAGAGATTTGCAAAGGAGTGTCTTCTGCAAAATCCAGGAAACCACAGCCTTTGGGGCTTTATCAAAGCAGGGAATGACAGCAATTCTCAACCTGGAGTCTTCCTCAAAGACGGCTGTTTCCAGCTCCTTGAGTCAGAAATCACTGTCTCCAAGACAGCAGAGAGAAAAAGAGAAGTTGCAAGGCAGGGTTAAAAAGGTACAAAATATGGCGTTTTATAAGACCGGCTGCGAGCAGTGATGTGGGGAAATGGGCCCTCTTCGGCTCTGCTGCCAGGAGCGTAAATAGATACAACCTTCCTGGAGGGTGATTTGAAAATACTATCAAAAGCCCTAAAAATGATCGTGCTCTTGGAATTGATCCCAAGGAAATAGATAGGGCCATACTCAAAGATATATTCATAGGCGTAGTCGTTGCAACATTGTTTGTAATAGTGGAAAACTGGAAATAATCTAAATGTCCAACCATAGGGGACTGACTTAGGTTGGTTCAGTAACTTACAGGGCACCCTTCCATGATGGACTATTATTCAGACATTAGAAATGATGTTGTAAAACTGGCTCTCAGTCATGGTTCAGGGGGTCTCTGGAATTATATGTCAAATCATGCGTGTGTATGTGTACGTGGGCACATTTTAGGGGAAGGGAGGATTCTTATGGATTCTCAGATAGGTGCATGACCCAAGAGAGTAACACATCACCACTGTAGAAAACACTTAAAGCAGAAAGGTATTGGGGCGCCTGGGTGGCTCAGCCAGTTAAGCATCTGCCTTTGGCTCAGGTCATGATCTTCGGATCCCGGGATCAAGCCCCGAGCTGGGCTTCCTGCTCAGCAGGGAGTCAGCTTCTCTCTCTCTCTCTCTCCCTCTGCCCCTCCCCACTGCTCGTTCTCTCTCTCTCAAATAAATAAATAAAATCTTAAAAAAAAAAAGCAGAAAGGTGTTGACGACATATTATATTAGAGAGCGAAGGGTAGGGCAAAAGCACATTTAATATAATCCTATTTTTGTAAAATATGTGTGTACACGTGTGTGAGTTTGTGTGCATGTGTGTGCAGGAAAAAGATGAAAAGGTTGTCCACCAAAATGATAATCATGGTTATCTCCAAATGGGAAGATTCTTTGTTATATTTTCTAATATGGTTACCATGAACATGTATTACTATTATATTAAAAACAATTTTTTTTTTTAACATGTGAGTATGGACCTTGCAACCTAGAACCACACTGCCTGGGTCCCAACTGACTGACCAGCTGAGAGGGTCTGCAGTGAGTTTCTTAACTTCTCTAGGCTTTAATTTCCTCATCTGTAAGATGGGGATGATCATAGTTTGTATTAAAAGCTGTAAAACGCCAGGGCCTGGCACAGGGTACGCGCTCAGTGAAGACTGGCTATTGTTAACAAAACAGAAGTGAGGTAGGTGCGTGAGCTTCGGAGACACACAGGCTTGGGTTTGAACCCAGGTTCACAACTCCTTAGCAAGGGATCCCTTTGTGAAAGCCTCACTTTTCCCATCTGTAAAATTGACACACTAATACCTATCTTGCTGAGCTAATTTCAGCCCTAGAGAAATATATGTGCCTAATCCTGAGTAGGGGCTAGGAAGATGATAGGAAAGTTCCAACTAAAGTAGAATTGTATTCTTTGGGAATTGACAATCAATGTTTAGAGAACTAATCCTTTGGCTTTTCTTCATGCCTTAACATAAATCTCCTCTTAACCTCATGTTACAGGCTACAAGATGCTGGCCTAGCATGTGTCTTCGAAAAATGTAACATGCTCGGGGTGCCTGGGTGGCTCAGTCATTAGGCATCTGCCTTCAGCTCAGGTCATGATCTCAGGGTCTTGGGATCGAGCCCCGCATCGGGCTCCCTGCTCAGCGACGAGTCTGCTTCTTCCTCTCCCTCTGTGATCTCTCTCGCTCTTGCTGTCTCTTGAATAAATAAAACCTTAAAAAAAAAAAAGAAAAATATAACATGCCACCTGTCTGGCTAGTATTGCCATCATGATTACTAAGAAGTGTTACTCATGGAGTTATTACTATGTACCAGTCCTGGGATGAATCATTCTTTTTCTCTGTCCCTACTTCATTTATCCCCTCTTTCCAGAACGGAGCTGCTGGCCACAAAAAAATATTGCCTATAAAAGAGGAGAGTTGGGGCACCTGGGTAGCTCAGTCGGTTAAGCGTCTGACTTTGGTTCAGGTCATGATCTCCAGGTCCTGGAATCGAGCCCCGCATTGGGCTCCTTGCTCATCGGGGAGTCTGCTTCTCCTTCTGCAACCCCCCCACTTATGCTCTCTCTCTCTCTCAAATAAATAAAATCTTCAAAAAAAAAAAAAAAGAGGAGAGTTGACTAGAACTTAGCCATCCTCTACTTTCCAGTTTTTTGTGTGTCCTGAACCCCACCTCCACAAGTTACCTAATTAAGATATTACCTTGGGGAAGATATTACCATCATCTCTTCTGCAATTTTAGAAGATTTCAGTGTTTGCTGAATATCTGGTATGCGCCTGGCACTGTAGGGCATTATCGTCCTACGGCGTCTCGCATAGGCTGCACGCAGATTCTTCTCTTGCCCTCATGCTCCACTCCACTGGCAATTCTGCCGGCTCTTCTTTGAAAACATAATCCAGAATATAACCACATCTCCCCACTTCCAATGCCACCACTCTTGCCCAAGCCACCATGAACTCTTCCCTGGATTTTTAAAATCTATTTAAAAAAATATTTTTTTAGAGTAGTTTTTTTTTTTTTTTTAAAGATTTTATTTATTTATTTGACAGAGAGAGACACAGCGAGAGAGGGAACACAAGCAGGGGGAGTGGGAGAGGGAGAAGCAGGCTTCCCGCGGAGCAGGGAGCCCGATGTGGGGCTCGATGTGGGGCTCGATCCCAGGACCCTGAGCCGAAGGCAGACGCTTAACGACTGAGCCACCCAGGCGCCCCTAGAGTAGTTTTTGATTCACAGCGAAGTTGAATAGAAGGTTGAGAGAGTTTCCATATACCTCCTGCCCCTGCCTCCACAGCCTCCCCCATGTATCAACATCCCTCCCCAGAGTGGTATATTCCTTACAATTAATGAACTTACATTGACACATCATTGTCACCCCAAATCCACAGTTTACATTAGGGTTCACTCTTGGTGGTGTACATTCCATGGGTCTTGACAAGTCTATAAGGCCATGTTTCCCATTAGAGTATCATACAGAATAATTTTATAGCCCTAATAAAATCCTCTTTGCTCTGCCTATTCATCCTTCCCCCCCACCAACTCTTGGAAACCATTGATCATTTTATTATGTCCATAGTTTTGCCTTTTCCAGAATGTCATATAGTTGGAATCATACGGTATATATAGCCTTTTTAAAGTGGCTTCTTTTACTTAGTGATATACAGTTAAAGTTCCTCCATGTCTTTTCAGGGCTTGATAATTTTTTTGGTGCTAAATAATATTCCATTGTCTGGATGTATCACAGTTTATCCACTTACCTACTGAAGAACATCTTGGTTGCTTCCAAGTTTTGGTAATTATGAATAAAGCTGCTCTAAACAGGTTTTTGCATGGACATAAGTTTTTAATTCCTTTGGGTAAATACCATGGAGTGTGATTGCTGGATCATATGGTAAGTTAGTTTTTAAGAAACCACCAAACTGTCTTCCAAAGTGGCTGCACCATTTTGTATCCCCACCAGTAATAAATGAGAGTTCTTGCTGCTCCACATCATTGGCAGTGTTTGGTGTTGTCAGTATTCTGGATTTTGGCCATTTTAATAGATGTGCGGTGGTATTTCATTATTGTAATTTCCCTAACGGCATGTGATGTGGAGCATCTTTTCATGTCTTGTTGCCATCTATATATCTTCTTTGGGGAGATGTCTATAAAGATCTTCAGCCCAGTTTTAACCAGGCTGTTCATTTTCTTATTGTTGAGTTTTGGAAGCTCTTTGTATATTTTGGATAATAGTCCTTATCAGCTATGTGTTTTGCAAATATTTTCTTCCAGACTGTGGCTTCTCTTCTCATTCTCTTCACAGTGTCTTTCACAGAACAGAAATTTTTAATATTAATGAAGTCCAGCTTGTCAGCTCTTTATTTCATGGATTGTGCCTTTGATGTTGTATCTAAAAAGTCATCTCCAAATCCAGGATTATCTAGCATTTCTCCTATGTTATCTTCTGGGCATTTTATAGTTTTGTGTTTCATATTTAGGTCTGTGCTCTATTTTTTTATGTGCCTTCAGCCACTTTATGATCCATTTTGAGTTACTTTTTGCAAGGGGTGTAAGGTCTGTGTCTGGATTCAATTTTTTGGCATGTGGATGTTGAGTTGTTCCAGCACCATTTGTTAAAAAGACTATCTTTTTTCCATCGTATTGCCTTTTCTCATTTGCCAAAGATCAGTTGACTCTATTCATGCGGGTCTACTTCTTGGCTCTCTGTTCTGTTCCTCCTATATGTACTTCATAGAAATCTTGTGCACATTTTGTTAAGATTTATACCTAAGTATTTCATTTTTGGAAAGTGCTAAGATAAATAGTATTTTGTTTTTCATTTCAAATTTAATTTAATTTCAAATTCTACTTGTTCAAAGTGATTAATTTTGTATATTAATATTGTATCCTGTGAACTTGCTGTAATTGATTATAAGTTCCAGGAGTTTTTGTTTTTGTTGAATATTTCAGATTCTCTGCATAGGCAATCATGTCATATGTGAACAAAGAGAGTGTTATTTCTTCCTTCCCAATCAGTATGCTTTTATTTCCTTTTCTTGTCTTATTATATTAGTTAGGACTTCCAGTATGGTGTTGAAAAGGAATGGTAAGAGGGGACATCTTGCTTCGTTCTTGATCTTACTGGGAGATCTTCCAGTTTCTTACCATTAAGTATGGTATCAACTGTAGGTTTTTTGAAGATGGGCAGAGCCCAACACAGGGCTCAATCCCACGATCCATGAAATCATGACCTGAGCCAAGACCAAGAGTCAGATGCTCAACTTACCTAGCCACTCAGGTGCCCCTAAACTCCTTTACTTTTGAAGGACATTTTCACAGTGTACTGAATTCTATGTTGGTGGGGTTTTTTTTTTTCTCTCTCCGCAATTTAAATATTTCATTCTATTTTCTTCTTACTTGCATGGTTCTGAGGAGAAGTTAGATGTATTTCTTACCTTTGCTTCTCTATAGGTAAGGTGTTTTTCGCCTGTGGCTTCTTTTAAGATTTTTTTCTTTATCTTAGATTTTCTGCATTTTGAATATAACATGCCTGGTATAGATTTTTTTTTTTAATTTTTGTTTTAGGGTAGTTTTGGGGGGGCATTTATCCTGCTTGGTGTCTTCTGAGCTTCCGGGATCTGTGGTTTTGTTTCTGCTTTAATTTGGGGAAATTCTCAGCCATTATTGCTTCAAATATTTATTCTTGTTCTCTTGTTCCTTCCTGTCTTTTTTCTCCTTTTGCTGTTCCCATTATGTGTATGTTATATTTTTTGTAGTTGTCCCACAGTTCTTGGATATTCTGTCCTGTTTTTCCCCAGTCTCTCTCTTTTTATTTTTTTTATTTTTCAATCTCAGAAGTTTTCTGTGAAGATATCCTCAAGCTCAGTGATTCTTTCCTCAACTGTGTCCAGTCTGCTGGTGGGCCCATTGAAGGCATTCTTCATTTCTGTTAGTGTTTTTTGTTTTTTTTTTTTAATCTCTAGAACATTTATTTTTTGATTCATTCTTAGGACTTTCATCTCCCTGCTTGCATTTCCCATCTGTTCTTGCATGCTGTCTACTTCATCCACTAGAGCCCTTAGCATATTAATCATGGTTGTTTTAAATTCTAATCTGATAATTCCAGCATCCCTACCATCTTTTGTAGTTTGGTTCATGTTCTATCTGATGCATGTTCTATCTCTTCAAGCTGTGTTTTTTGACTTTTAGTATGCCTTGTAATTTTTTCTTGGTGGCTGGACATAATGTACTAGGTAAAAGGAACTGTAGTATGTAGCTGTGGGAGGAGGAAAGTGTTCTGTAGTTCTGTGATTAGTCTTTTGGCGAGCCTATACTCCGGACTGTGAATTTCACATGTTCTTCTCAACCCCTCCCTGCCTTAAGTAGGACAGCATGGCTAGAGAAGGCTGGAGTTGAGTATTTCCCTTCCTCTGTATTGCCCTTGCCCACAACAGAGCAGCTCAAATTAGCCTTTAAATTTTAAATTATTTTTTTTCCATTGGATATTCTTTCCTGCTTTGTCAAAGATTAGCTGACCATATAGTTGTGGGTTCATTTTTGGGTTCTCTATTCTGTTCCATTGATCCACATGTCTGTTTTTGTGCCAGTACCATTCTATCTTGATGACTACAGCTTTGTAATATAGCTTGAAATACAGAATTGTGATGCCTCCAGTTTTGCTTTTCTTTTTTAGAATTGCTTTGGCTATTTGGGGTCTTTTGTGGTTCCATAGAAATTTTAGGATTGTTTGTTCTAGTTCTGTGAAAAGTGCTGTTGGTATTTTGATAGGGGATTGCATTAAATGTGTAGATTGCTTTGGGTAGCATAGACATTTTAACAGTGTTTGTTCTTCTAATTCATGAGCATGGAATGCTTTTCCATTTCTTTGTGTTCTCTTCAATTTCTTTCGTAAGTATTCTGTAGTTTTTAGAGTACAGATCTTTTACCTCTTTAGTTAGGTTTATTCCTAGGTATCTCATTGTTTTTGGTGCAGTTGCAAATGGGATTGATTCCTTGATTTCTTTTTCTGCTGCTTCATTATTGGTGTATAGAGATACAACAGATTTCTGCACATTGACTTTATATCCTGAAACTTTGCTGAATTCATGTATGAGCTCTAGCAATTTTTTGGTGGTCTTTCAGGTTTTCTACATAGAGTAATATGTCATCTGCAAATAGTGAAAGTTTGACTTCTTCCTTGCCAATTTGGATGCCTTTTATTTCTTTTAGTTGTCTGATTGCTGAGGCTAACACTTCCAGTACTATGTTAAATAGTAATAGTGAGAGTGGACATCCTTGTCTTGTTCCTGTTCATAGGGGAAAGGCTCTCAGTTTTTCCCCATTGAAGATGATATTAGCTGTGGGTCTTTCATATATGCTCTTTATGATGTTGAGGTATGTTCCATCTCTCCCTACCTTGTTGAGGATTTTTATCAAGAAAGGATGCTGTATTTTGTCGAATGCTTTTTCTGCATCTATTGACAGGATCATATGGTTCTTATCCTTTCTTTTATTGATTGAGTTGCAGATGTTGAACCACCCCTACAGCCCAGGAATAAATCCCACTTGATCATGGTGAATAATTCTTTTAAATGTACTGTTGAATTTGATTTGCTAGTGTTTTTTGAGAATTTTTGCATCCACGTTCATCAGGGATATTGGCCTACATTCTCCTTTTTAGTAGGGTCTTTGTCTGGTTTTGGAATCAAGGTAATGATGGCCTCATAGAGTGAGTTTGGAAGTTTTCCTTTCATTTTTATTTTTTGGAACAGTTTGAGGAGAATATTAACTCTTCTTTAAATGTCTGGTAGAATTCCCCTGGGAACCTATCTGGCCCTGGACTTTTGTTTGTTGGGAGATTCTTGATTGCTGGTTCAATTTCTTTGCTGGTTATGGGTCTATTCAAATTTTCTATTTCTTCCTCTTTCTATTTCTATTTCAGCTTTGGTAGTGTATAGGTTTCTAGGAATTCGTCCATTTCTTCCAGGTTGCCCAGTTTGTTGGTATATAATTTTTCATAGTATTCTCTTATAATTGTTTATATTTCTGTGGTGTTGATTGTGATCGCTCGTCTTCTGTAGAACAGTTTGGAGGTTCCTCAAAAAGTTAAAAATAGAACTACGCTAGGATCCAGCAATTGCACTACTAGGTATTTACCCAAAGGATACAAAAATATAGATTTGAAGGGGTACATGCACCCCAATGTTTATAGCAGCATTATCAACAGTAACCAAACTATGGAGAGAGCACATGTGCATTGACTGATGAATGGATAAAGAAGATGTGCTACACACACACACACACACACACACAAACACACGCACAATGGAGTATTATTCAGCCATCAGAAAGGATGAAATCTTGCCATTTGCAATGACATGGATGGAGTATATTACACTAAGTGAAATAAGTTAGTCAGAGAAAGATAAATACCATATGATCACACTCATGTGGAATTTAAGAAAGAAAACAGATGAACATATGGGAAGGGGAAAAGAAAAAAAAGGAGAGAGGGAAACAAGCCATAAGTAACTTTTAATGATAGAGAACAAACAAAAAGGGTTGATGGAGGGATGTGGGTGAGGGATGGGCTACTAAATGGGTGATGGGTATTAAGGAGGGCACTGATTGTGATGAGCACTGGGTATTGTATGTAAGTGAATTCTACTTCAGAAACCAATATTGCGTGGTATGTTAGCTAACAAAATTTAAATTAAAAAAATAAAAAAAAATTGAATTAGATTGTTACTCTCCTGCTCAGAACCTTCCAGTGGCTCCCCATCTCACTGAGAATAAAAGCCAAAGTATCAGGCTGTATGTGTTGCCACCATCTCCAATACTCTGTTCTGTTGTCTGTCTTCTCTCCAACTACAAGCTTTCCTACCACCTTCCTGACCACCTTGTGGTTCCTTGGACTTTCTAGGTGTGCTCTTATGACCGGGCCTTTGCACTTGCTATCTCCTTTGCCTGGAATAGTCTCCCCTCAGACATCCGCATAGTCCAGTCCTTCCCTTCCTTCATCTCTTGTTCAAATGTTATTATCAGAGCAAGGCTTTCCCTGATCACCCAACAGATTATAATGGCTCTTCCACAATCAGCCCACTGGCTTCCTTTCTAGCTTTATTTTCTCCATAGCATTTATCACCATCTGATATACCATATATTTTACTTTGTTCTTGTTGTTTATAGAATGGAAAGTCCATGAGGGCAGGGTTTTTTTTTTTTTTTTTTTAAAGATTTTATTTATTTATTTGAGAGAGAGAGAATGAGAGAGAGCACATGAGAGGGGGGAGGGCCAGAGGGAGAAGCAGACTCCCTGCCAAGCAGGGAGCCCGATGCGGGACTCGATCCAGGGACTCCAGGATCATGACCTGAGCCGAAGGCAGTCGCTTAACCGACTGAGCCACCCAGGCGCCCAGGGCAGGGGTTTTTAATCTATATTGTTCGCCATTGTATCACCAGTGCCTAAAATAATAACTGGCATTTAATAAGTCCTCACTAAATATTCGTTGAATGGATTATTGTCATACTTGTAAAGATGAGGTAAGGGATGCGGCTAGAGTTCAAACTCAGGTCTTCATGACTCAAAGCTCGTGTTCTCAACGACTATGCTACGTTGCCACTCAATTCTGTATTGAATATTGAATATCTGATGCATTCTTCCAAATGGCTATTTCCTACACCCTGGCGGTTTTCTATTTCTTGGCTCTCACTGGAGTTGATTTTTCTGAGTTAGTAAGAACTCTCTATGAACTGCATCCTAATATTTCCTTAAGTTCATTGCATTGCAAAATAGGTTGAAATAAGACTGCCCACTGCATTACCTGCAGGGCTGTCCCTCCTTCATCTCACTTTAAAGCAGCCTGTCTGCTAGCTAAGGGCAAAACACACTGCTCCTGGCTAAACACAGTCTCAGGTTAAGTAGTTGATATGATGCGATCTGTGAAATAAATTATAAAAACCCAGGCAGACCAATAACAGCCCCCCAAGTTTGCATGTTCAACAGCCTTCAAAGTGCCTTCAAGTGCATTATCTATTTTGATGTTTATAATGACCAGCTGGATAGATCACTGCTTATCTCATTGCTGAAGAAACAGGGGTCACAGCTGGTAGCAGTGCTGGACCTAGAACTCTGGTCTTCTGACCCCCAAAACCCAGTTTCTCCTCTAACTGAGTTTCCTTCAGCTGGTTTAACACCAGGTTTGGTTTATAGTTCTGCCAGCTTTTGTTCATACATAGCACCTGGAATCTTGGTGGCTAGGTGAATTGTGTAAGTGGAGAGAGAATGGGGGTGTTTTGGACAATTTTTGGCTCCATTATCCAATTTTTGGCCCACTACTCTGCTTCCTTCTTTTGGTAACAAACCCAGTTTCAATTTTAGACAATTACTCATGTCCCATTGGTGGCAGTCTCAGTCGGGCTGTCAATCAAGGTGGCAAAGGAAAGGGTATTTTGCTCGAGCCAAACCAGTCAGATTCAAGGACTTGGGATCTTCACCAGAATGGCAGGAAGATAACATAAGGTTGTGCCAGAAGCAGAGTCCTAACAAGATGGTTGATGGGCTCCTATTCCAGGATGTCATAGCTGTCATTGTTCCCAACTCCACCAGCCTCATTCTCGGCTGTCTCCTAATTCTGTGAGTTGGCCCCATCCTCCTAATACATACCCTTGCTTAAGTTAGCCAAGGTTTGTTTCTGTTGCTTGCAACCAACGAATCCTGCCTGGAGTAGGGAGGAATTATGGGAAGGCTGGCCTCCTCCAGCAAGAGTGGGACTCCCTTCTTCAAGATGAGCCGGGGTGAGTGGATGAATATACTGTGGTGCTCTTCTTGGTCAATGGATTAGTGAATGCCGCCTTTTTTTTTTTTTAGGGATTTATTTATTTATTTTAGGGGAGAAGGACAGAGGGAGAGGGAGAGAGAGAATCCTCAAGCAGACTTTCCACTGAGCACAGAGCCTGACATGGGGCTCAGTCCCAGGACCCTGAGATCATGACCTGAGCTGAAATCAAGAATTGGCTGCTTAACCGACTGAGTCACCTGGGTGCCCCAAGTGAGTGCCTTCTCACCTGGGACCTCACAGCCTGGCATGGATGTGGACCTGGCAAGGCCCTCAAGCAAGTGAAAGGTCAGGTTGGGGAGGATGTGAGTGGAATGTGACTTTGGGGCATTCCTCAAAGACTTGGGTGGAGAGACCAAGGAGGCTCAGGGTGTCTTACTGGAGCTGAAGGAGTTGTCCAGACAGGAGAAATGAGACCTAAACTTGGAGAACAACTTTTGCTTTGCTGAGAAATTTTGCGATGGCTAGGGCTTCAGTGTCATGTTCTCAGGTCCTGATTTGCATATTTTAGGTAAATGACAAAATTATGAGACAATTATCACAGAATGGAGAGTGGCATTGGTAGATTAAAGGAAGATTCACTGCTGCCACCCCCAACACACAGAGAACAGAGATATTCCTCTCAGCGGCATCCCCCCCGCTGCCCCGGCCGGCTGCTTCTCCAATTTTGGCCCTCCACACCAGTTCCAATACCCACCACATGTCTTCTCTCCTGTGGACAAAGTATGTTGGCTTTCCCTTTGCTCATTTTCATGGGTCAGATTTAAAGCACTAAATTCTCCCTTCCAGGGGCTCCTTGCTATTGGTTGGGAAGTCAGTGTATTCTGAGAGCCCACTACATGCCAAGCATGGCGGTCAGTGTTCTTACATAAAATATATGAACTTATTTAATTCTCACAGCAACTTTGTGAGGTAAAATTATTATCCCTGTTGGGGCACCTGGCTGGCTCGGTCGGTAGAGCATGCGGCTCTTAATCTCGGGGTTGTGAGTTCGAGCCCCACGTTGGATATAGAGATTACTTAAATAAATAAACTTAAAAAAAAGAAAAAATATTATCCCTGTTTTTAGATGAGGAAATAAGAGGTTAAATAACTTGTCTAAGCTAGACCACATAACTAAAAAGTAGCAGAGCCTGGCCTTAAACCCATTTGACCAATTTCAAGGCTCTTCAGGAGTCTAGAGCTTTAATTCTACTGACTCTAGCTACTTTCCAGCTCTGTGACTAGCTCTGCAAAAAAATATCTTAGGCCCTAGAATCATTTATTAGTAAAATAATGGTAGAGGTTGGAGATGGAGATTGGTTTTACACCCCGTGCCAAGTCTCGTTAATTGGTTGGTGGCTGTCCGGAGAGTGTGCTGAGAAAGATCCAGAGGCTATGCTAAGTTCATCAGGAAAGAGTTCTGTGATCACTTGGTGATGTTTGCCGTGGGCCTGGCAGAGAAGAGAGATGGTATTTAGGTCACTTGTTAGCCCTCCCTGGCCTAAGTGATCATGAGGAAATTTAGGCTGTTAAATGTTATGATTCTTTGATTCAAACATCCTGAACTTTAAATAAATAAGCCCATCCTGACTATGTTCTTTCTTGTCCTCTTGTCTTTCCTCTGCTTGTGTCTTCTCAGTTTTCTACAACTGTCCACAACCTGTCATCATGGATTCATTGATCCAATTGCAAAAGCATCTCCTTCCCCCAGCCTAGGCAGCATTAAGTGTATCTATTGCTATGTAACCAACCATGCCCAAGCTTAATGGCTTCAAACAGAAGTGATATATTTCTCATGATTCAGTGGCCCGACTGGGTAGCCGTGCCCCATGCGTTGTTAGCTAAGGTCTCTCATGTGCCTACAGTTGGCTGAGAACTTGACAGGGCACCTTGGTTCTCTGTATGTGGCCTTGTGCATCTCCATGTGATCTCTCTCCAGCAGGATAGCTTGGACTTTCTTCCCACGTGGCAGCTGCATTCCAAGAGGGAACATTCCAAGAGGACAAGCAGGCCCTGGGGTACAAGTGCTTATTAACCCTCTGCTTGTGTCACATTGCTAATGTCCAAGGCTCTGGATAAGTACAGAGTCAGTGTAGTATTACAGTGAAGGTATTACTCAAGGACTTAACTCCCAGGAGGCATGGTTCATTGGGGGCTGCCAGGGTAACAGTCTGTCATAATAAGCAATTTCAATATTCCCAGGAATTCTTGCCATGCATTTAAGTAATCACGAAGCACTTATTGATGTGTTAAGTGCTAAGTCCTAAGAGGTATAAGACAGGATCCTCGTCTTTATGGAGTTTGCCACTGGGTAGATAATATAAAACCTACTCTGAAGGAATGAAGCAATACAAGTTAGTGGGAGTGGATTCCAGCATATAGTTGTATGTTCCAAAATTTTACTGTGGGTCCATTATTTGGAATATTTGGAACAAAATGATTGGGCCACAAAAACTTATTTAACCCATAATACAGATAAATTGATGTAGGCTTCTTAAACTTCACACATTTATGCACCAAGTTCATGATTTTTGCTATCAACATGTACGTTGGAACTGTTACTTAATATTCTCCGTTGATACAACTTACTTTTTTTAAGACCTAATTTTATTTTATTTTAAATATTTTATTTATTTATTTGAGAGAGAGAACACGAGTGGGGGCTGAGGGGGGAACAGAGGCAGAGGGAGAAGCAGGCTTCCCTGTTGAGCAGGGAGCCTGATGCGGGGCTCGATCCCAGGACACTGGGATTATGACCTGAGCTGAAGGCAGTTGCTTAACTGACTGAGCCACCCAGGCGCCCCTGAAGACCTGATTTTATTTTTAAATAAAATTTTATATCACTGCTATAAAAGCAAAACCAGTGTTATTTGCCATAAATTTAAGAATAATGTAAATAAATGTTAATATAAATACAAGTAAATTCAACTAAAATGTAAAATAGTGATAACACCAAATGCTTTTGAGGATGTGGAGAAACTAGACCGGTCATACATTGCTGGTGCAAATGTAAAATGGTAGAGCCACTCTGGAAGATAGTTTGCCAGTTCCTTTCAAAACTGAAAACTTACTGTATAACCTAGCAAGTATACTTGATGGCATGTATTGCGGGTAAAAGGAAGACTTATTTTCATGCAGGAATTTGTACATGAACATTCATAGCAGCTTTATTTGTAATAGCCAAAAAAAACTGGAAACTACCCTAATGTCCTTCAGTAGGTGAATTGTCAAACCAATTGTGGTACATCCATACCATGGAATACTACTCAGTAGTAAAAAGGAATGAACTGATAGACACAACTTGAATGAACCTGAAAAAAAATTATACTGAGTGAAAAAAGCCAATCCCAAAGGGCTGTATACTGTATGATTCCATCAATATAACACTTTTTTGAAAAGACAGATTTTTAGAAATGAAGAAAAGAGTTTAGGAATGGGGAAAAGAGCAAGTTTGTGGCTATAAAGGGGTAACAAAGGATTCTTAAGGTGATGATACAGTTGAGTATCTTGGTTATGGTGGTGGTGGTTATGCAAGACTGCATAATGATAAGGTTGCATAGAACTGTGCACACACACACACACACACACACACACACACGAGTGCATCTAAAACTGATGAAATCTGAACAAGCTCTGTGGATTATACCAAAACCAATTTCTTGGTGTTGCTATGGTACTATTGTTATGTAAGATGTTAACATTGGTGAAGATTGGGAGTAGGGTGCATGGGACTCTCCTGTCCATTTCCTTGCAACCTCCTATGAATCTAAAATTATTTCAAAATGAAAAGTGAAATAAAGATTAATTCACAATAATTAAAAGATGTTTGTCAGTATACTACCTAAAATACCTAAAATCACTTCAAATATCACCAGTGGTACATGGATCCCACAGTGGAAGATTCTGAATGGGGGAAATAATAGAACTAACCGAGGTTTAAGGAATGAGGGCGGGACACTCCACGGTATTGGAGAGAGTAGTAACAATAAGCATTTATACAGGGCTTACTCTGTGTTGGGACCTATTCCAAACCCTTTCCAGAAACTAAGTCATTTAATTCTTATAATGACTCTGGGTAGAAGCGTTAGGTTCCATGGGCGACAGATATTGAAGCCAAGATTTGCCTGCAGGAAGTGGGAGTACTCTCAGGAACACCTGTGAAGGCTGACGGACACCCCTAAACAGAAGGAGTAGAACTGTTACAAAGAGGTCTCAGCAGATTTGGGGGCGGGGCGTGGCACTGGGGCTGGGATGGCCCTGCAGAGTTGTCCCAATTCAAACCAGGGAGCTGAATTATTTACCTCCCATTAGCAAGTCACTGGATGTGGGCTGCCTCTAGGGAGAGGACATAAATTTGAGCAAAACAGCTTCCTTTGACAGAGGGCAATGCCTGGAGAGGAACTGAACTGTGAGTTGTTAGCAACCAACACTGAAGGGTCCTATGTGCAGTACACCAGAGGATCCACTACAGTCCACCCCTTGTGTTCAGATCCACTTGCTTAATATACTAAGTTTGCCTCCTCAGAAGCTTCTCCAGAAGTCCCTTTCTGGGGACACATAGACGAGGAAGGTAGTAGGACAAACAACTGCTCTGATTCTGCAGGCTACTGCTTAATATTCCTTGCTACCTCCTCTCCCTGCATTCCAGATTCCCCTCACTCTCAGTTAACATCTGCTGGTTTAGGCAGCTTGCTTGGCCTCAGGCTGTGGTTGCTGCATTTGTCCATTTACTGCTGAGAGTAGACATAGAGTTTGAAGGGACGTAGAGTGTGTCCCAGTGATCATCTGGTGTCAAATATCTTTTTTGCTCTCGTTCTACAGCAGTCCCACCTCCTCTCGATGCTAAGTGTCAGTTGCTCCTTCCAGGAAGATGAACTTTTTCCTTGCCCACTGGTCTCTTGGCACAAGAAACTTAAAGTGATCGGGCAGCCGAAAGTTTAATTGGATTACTGCATCCCTGATAGAAGGAACCTTCTAGGGACCAAGACCTCTAGACTCCTTGAGCTGAGGTCACTGGGAGTAATGATAAGCAGAGCCACTCCTACTTCCACCCCTCAGTCCCCAGTCCCATGTACTCTACCTAACTGGGACACAGGACCATATAATGGTCATTGATGTAGGCTCTAGATTATGTCCTGGAGGATGGTGTTCCATCTTCACAGCGTATTATTTCCAAGCTGGACCTCAGTTGTACTTTCAAAAGGCCATTCTATCACCTTGTGAGGCCAGCAGCTTCTGAGTGGTGCAGTATGCCATGGACCAGTGGATCCTGTGATCATATATCCAGAGCCATATCTCTTTCGTGGGCTCTTTGGTCTCATACATTATGTGAGATTCTGTTCCAGTGTATCCAGCATTCTGTCTGTAGTCAGACAAATTCATGCATGGAATATGTGTTCATTCTGGTCTGCTGCCCCAATCAGATTGGAAGGGTTACAATGTCATCAATTTCCCATCAAGTTCTGGTTGCTTTTCTAGAAGGATGGGGCCATTTGAGGCACCCAGTGTTGGTCTCTGTTGCTGGTACATTGATATTTGGCAGCAGCAATAGCTAGAGCGGTCTTGCTGTGTGAGAGCTTATGCTGTTGGGCTCATGCACAGCTTGCATGCCTGCCATTATGGCTACTCTGTTCATGCCGGCTGGTGGTAGAGGCTAGCTGACATCAACGACCTGTAAAATTCTGCCTGCTTGATTGTTTGGTGTCCTTTGCATGGTGGATGACCTTTGATGGCTGTTAACATGGAGTAAGATTTTCCCACTTCATGCACAGTCCCACAGGTTCATCTACCTACCTCTTTCCCAGATCACTTTGTCCCTAATCTTCCAATCTTTCTCCTTCCAGACCCTTAACCAATGAATCAAGCCAATCACACCTGCCTTTGAGTCACTATATAGTCTAATCTCAGGCCATTTTTCTTTGTACACCATCTAAAGGATTTCCCTTCACTGTTATCCTTCAGAATCCCCACCTTCCCCCACCCCTCACTGAGTGGGGCTGTATGCAGCCACGGTCCATTTTCACTTTGCACCCACATACTGAGCTGACTCATCTGTGACCCACGCCCAGCCTTTACCCTTTGTCGTCTGCTGGCCATAAATGATTCCCCATGTGGTCATTGGTGTGAACTGAGGGAGAGGTACATGGGAGTCTGAGCCACCTACTCATGCAGCTTACTTATGCCCTTAGGCTCTGTCCAGGCTTGTTACTGGATGTACTACCTCCATCTTTTGATGGAGAGCGCTGAGCCCAAATGACTTTGTGACTTGCTGAGTCTGACAGACCCAGCTTGTGATGGAGAGTTCTGGCTTCACAGTCACTTAATGTCCCATGATCAAGTGCTCTGTGTCTACCGGGGCTCAGTAGAACAGGTTGCTGTTTTTTGAATGGGATATAGAGTCCTCTGTTCTAGATGGTATGGCCTTGATCCAGAATATTAGGGATCTGCTTTGTGACTCTTCTCAGGGTTTGCCATAAACTCCATACAGTGTCTTTTCCCATCATAGGTGCCTATGATGGGTCACTTGCACCACAGCCTTCACCTGCTGAAGAGCCCTTTCTTGCTCTGGGCTCCACTGAAAGCTGACAGTCTTCTTTGTCAGTAAGTAAATGTCAGTAAGATGTCTTCAGGCACAGGACGCGCTATCTCCAGAACCTGAAAAGGTCTGCCAGGTTGTGGTAGGCAGCCTCTAAGGTGGTCCCCAATGACCCGTGCCTCCTGGCACTCCCTCCCTCATGTATTCTCACCTTGAGTGTGGACTGGACCTAGTGGTTTGCTGCTAATGCATAGAAAATGGCAGACGGGATGGGATGGCACATCCAAGATTAGGGCACAAAAAGGCTATGACTTCTGTCTAAGACTCCCTGGTGCCCTCTCACTCTCTTTCTCTGTCTCCCTCCCTCCCTCCCTCCCTCCTGCCACTAGCTGCTATGTGGAGAGGACAAACAGGCCACAGGGAGAGGTACAAAGACCTACCAGCAATTGCAGGGATGAGCTTGGGAAAGGCTCTCCTAAGGCCTGCAAAAGTCATAAGAATGAGCTTGGACAGATGCTCCAGTTTCAGCTAAACCTCGAGATGCCTAGAGTCCTGACCAGTCTTGCCTGCAGCCTCATGAGAATCTCAGGGTCCCATTCTTTCTAATCAGGCTCCCGACCTTGGAATAGCAGATCTGCTGGAGTTGAGAATTCAATCTTCTTTGGAGTCCTATTCCTCCTATAATTAAGTGCCGGGCCCGATCCTTCATTTTCTCTGCCCTCCAGTGCAGGAGATGAGAGTCTCTCTATATGCTGCCAAAGATGGCCTCAAGCTCTTACACTCTGCCTTATATTGGTGATTAATCATTCTGGGCCTTTCAGGGTCTTTCTCCAGTAAATCAATCGCCTGCCACCCCTAGCAACAGCTATCTCATTCTATAGTCTTTACAAATAGTACTTACCAGAACCTCCAAAATGCTTGATATGCTGCACCCCCCGCGGCACCAATGTCCACCTATGTCCCATCCCAGGTCACCAGCAGGGGAAGTTTGAGCAACTGCACTCTAGCCACATGCCAGGGCTCTCCGTGCGCCACCTGCCATCAGTAATGGGGTCTCAGAGCCAGTCAGCTAGCAAGCAATTCTGCTCCCAAATCCCAGTTTGGAGACTGCTTTCCTAGACCAACCACCTGTTGTAGGTCAGGTTTCCTGGGAAACAGACTCTGAAGCAGAGATTTGCATGCAGGCAGTTTTTTGAGGGGTAGTTTTGGGAACAACACCTGTGCGGGAAAGGAAAGGGAGCTGGGGTGGGCAGAGAGAGAAGCTGGCCTCTGATGCAGTCACAACAGGGACCTCAGGAGATTTTGTGGGGAGGTTAGAAGCTGGCGTGCCCCTTTGGAGTTGTCTCGTCAAGGTGAGGAGGCCAGCCTTTCGCACCTGGCCCCTCACCCCCCACCCCATTGTCTCAATGCTGGAAGCAGACTTCCCCAGGGAGGGGACATAATCTTGAGCAGTGCAGCTTCCTTCGGTTGAGGTCGGTTCCTGGGAGGGACTCCGTGTGAGCAGTCAGTGGCCATCACTCCTGCAGCTGGGAATTAGGTGTCTCAGTCTTGAAGAGGGATCGTCATGCACACCACCACATCCATTCCAGAAGGTACTAGGTAAGAGGTAAAGGGTTGCTACCTCCGTTTTACAGATGAGTAAGACTGAGGCACAGAGCAGATAAGTAACTTGCCGAGCCAGGAATTAACAGAGCCAGAGCCCATGCTCTTCAGCACCATGCTCTATGCCTTTCTAGGAGGAGGAGGAGGGAGAGAATCCTTCCCCCATTCCTGGGATCATGGCCAAGTCAAGTTAGAAATGCAAAATCTGCTTTTGATATTCCCCAGTCTCCATTTTGGTGCCTTTCTCTCACTTCTCAGAGTGTCTCTCCCAGACCTTGAAGTCATGGGAAGAACATTCCAGGCTTGGGAGTGGAGGAAATGGTGTTGTCTGGGTGGGTGTAGGTATGACCAGTATGGAGGCAATGAATAGACTGATTTGGCTATTAAAAAAAAAAGAAGTTTGTGCAGGCAAGTAGGGAGCGATAAAGGGCTAAAGGCGACCATAGAGGTCTTGATAGTCAAGCTGAGGAATTTGAACACTCTTTGTCAAGTGGCAAAGGAAGGGAGGGTCTGAGCAGAGGTGGGTGGGTGAGAATGCAGTGCAAAGGGTGGTTTGAGGAAGATTTAATGTGTCCCCAGGGCCAGGGATGAACTGGCAGGAACAGAGACTGGAGGGAAATCTGCTAGGAGGCTGTGAAGAAGGGCTCTGTGAAGAGGCCAGAGGGAGCAGAGACAGGGAGGATGGAAAGGAAAGGCAGCAGGGTAAGCGTCACAAAGGAAGAATGTCAGGAGGCTGTGTATGTTAGAGGTGATCCTCTTCGAAGACACCAGCAAGGACAATAGGACTTCAAGCACACTAAACAAAGGGTCCTAGAGCAAAGCTCCAGAAAGTTGGAAGCTCTTCAGGCTTTCCATGGAAAAGGCCACAGAAATCGCCTTTCCACGTGCAAGTCTGAGTAGCCACAAGGCAGCTAATCCCAAGAGTACAGGTGGTATGTGGGCAGGCAAGAGAGCTGTCAATCTAGGGAAGGATTTTCTTTAACAATAAATAGGGTGCTCGCTCTATGCCAGGCACTGTTCTCTTCACAAATAGCAACTCACTTAATCACTTGGGGTCATTACAACTCTATGAGGTATATATACCACCACCATCCCCGTTTTACAGATGAGAAAACTGAGGTACAGAGAGGCAACGTCATTCGTCCAAGCCTACCCAGTAAATGGAGGAACCGGGATTCAAACCCACACAGTGCCTTCACATCCCGTGTTATGTTATTACGTGGTCATGACACTTCGGGATTAACCATGGTAAAAATTAAAGTGGGGATAAAAGAGATAATCACCAATTTACTGATATGCGCCACGAGACTCTTAAAATCCTTGGGATTTCTCATTTTTGTTTTAAAGCCGACCACTTCCCCATTTTTATCCTGTGAGCTCATCGTCCATTCTCTATCAGATCTTCAAGTCATAAATACGTTTTGGGAAGCCATGCCCATAACTATGTCCCAGGTAGCTAATGAGTCAGGACAGCCTGCTGTGATCTCCTACATTGGCAATGACAGAAAAAATGGTATAGTTTAATTGCAATGGTTATTTATTCTCTCACCAAGTGTTTCATACATTTATACAGGAAAGGACTACCCAATACCTACTCCGCACATGCACTGGGGTGAAAGTTAGACATACGGGCACGAATAAAGGCATGGATCCTGACCTCTGAGGGGCTGGAAATCTTCTATTGCCCCCCTGAGCTCCCCAAACCAGAACTCTAAGAGCAACCAACAGTTAGGGATGCAGAAGAACATTCCGTGGCTGTTGGAAGCGGTGGGGGTGGAGGTTTGCTGGATGAGTAGAAGGAGACTTGGAGTGGTTACTCTGTAAGGGGACAGGATGTGCGCAAGTGCCTTGTCTGGATATCATTCTTTCCAACCTGACCCTCAGATGCTTATCAGCTCTTTTCCCACAGTCTTGGAAGAAGCTCAGGGGGCCCATTGTATTGATATTTTGCTGTATCAATGAAAGAGGTGACTTGCTTAATGTGGGTAGAATTCTCTGTCCTCCAGTTCCATCAGTTTCATTTCTATAAAAGATGTTTGATAGCTAAAAGAATACATACGGTATATATCTAGATAGAAAGCGTAATAATAAAAGGAACATTTGTAAACTGCCCAGTGCAATAACATTTCCAATTCTGTTAGCTACCTGTGAGCTCCTCCTCAGTCCCGCCCTCTGCCCCTACCCTCAGAGGTACCCACTGTCCTGAATTTTGTGTTTATCATTCCCTTGCTTCCTAGGATAGTTTCATCACATGTGTGCACCCCTTAACAATGTAATGTTTAGTATTGCTTGATTTATTTAGCTTTTATTATTCATTATTATTTTTTTAGGATTTTATTTATTTGAGAGAGAGAGAGAGCACACGAGCAGGGAGGAGGGGCAGAGGGAGAAGCAGGCTGCCCGCTGAGCAGGGAGACCAACACCAGACTCTATCCCAGGACCCTGGGATCGAGTCCCACATTGGGCTCCCTGCTCAGTGGGGTGTCTGCTTCTCCCTCCCCACTCGTGCTCTCTGTCACTATCTCTGTCTCTCTCTCTCTCAAATAAATAAGTAAAATCTTTATTAAAAAATGGTTTCATTCAGCATAGAGTTGACTGTGATTTGCTTTGTCCCCTCCACATTGTATTTCTTTTCTTTTTTTTTTTTTAAAGATTTTATTTATTTATTTGAGAGAGAGAGACACAGCGAGAGAGGGAACACAAGCAGGGGAGTGGGAGAGGAAGAAGCAGTCTTCCCGCGGAGCAGGGAGCCTGACGCGGGGCTCGATCCCAGGACCCCGGGATCGTGACCTGAGCCGAAGGCAGACGCTTAACGACTGAGCCACCCAGGCGCCCTTCCACATTGTATTTCTAAGATTCATCCAAGTAGCTCATTTTCACAACGTTTATTAATTCATTCAATAAACATTGATTGGGCCCCTGTAATATTCTATTAGGTGAATATATCATAATTTATTTGTTTAGCTTCCTATTGATGGATGTTTGGATGGTGTTCTTTTTTTTTTTTTTTTGGCTTCTCTGAAGAACGCTACTGGGAATATTCTTTCACATGGCTCCTGACACACATGTAGAAGGATTTCTCAAGAGTGCTGGTTTTCTAACTGAGATTCATGATCTTTAGTGGGCTATGAAATTAATTTAATAGATTCAACCAGAATTTTTTTTTTAAATGAAAGAGAGCTGTAACTACGTGACTACATTTCATGTGAAGTATTGCTTGTGAAACTTCCTTTTCAGTTAGGTTTGTGTGTCTCAGGCTGTGATGTGAAGAGTTTTCTTACTATGGTTTTTAGAAAAGTTTGGAAGCCTTTACTCCAGGGTGGTGCTTCTTGAACTATCTGTGGATAAACTGTAACTTTTTTCCAATCTGTTCCGGACTGATACTTATGTAAAATACCATAAACACGATTACTTGGAAAATGAAATGTTATTATATGCAGCAGACATATATTTCAATAAATATGGCGTGGCAGTTATTCACAATAGATGAAAAAGTGGAAACAACCCAGGTGTTCACTGCTGGATGAATGGGTAAATGAAATGTGTATATATTCAATGGACTATTATTCAGCCTTAAAGAGGAAGGAAATCCTGACACGTGCTACCACAAGGACGAAGCTTGAGGACATTATGTTATGTGAAGTAATCCAGTCACAAAAGCACAAATACTCTGTGATTCCACTGCTGTGAGGTACCTCAAGGAGTCAAATTCATAGACGCAGAAAGTAGAATGGTTGCTAGGAGCTGAGAGGGCAGGGAGAATGAAGAATTGTTGTTTAATGGGTATGGGATTTCAGTTGGGGAAGATTGCAAATGTTCTGGAGATGGATGGTGCTGATGGTTGCACAACAGTGTAAATGTACTTAATGCCGTGAACTATGCACTTAAAAGTGGTTTAAAGGGCCACTTTTTGAAAAAGATGTATTTGTTTATTTTAGAGAGAGAGAGAAAGTGCAAGCAGGGCGTGGGTTAGAGGGAGAGGGAGAATCTCAAGCAGACTCCCTACTGAGCACGGAGCCCAATGCAGGGCTTGACCCCAGGACCCCAAGATCGTGACCTGAGCTGAAATCAAGAGTCAGTTGCTTAACTGATTGAACCACCCAGGTGCTCCTAAATGGTCAACTTTCATGTTATGTCTATTTTACCATGATAAAAAAATGTCTGAAACATAAATATAAGTTAGCAACATCAAGTTGCTATTGCGTTTTCTAAATGCTGAGTTTCCATTTTTGTACTCGTCTCATGAGGGCTTATCACAGATCATTTACTTCCTGGCACCAGTCTGTGGCCTGCACCTAGGAACAGAGAAACCGACAGGTAAGCTAGGCACATGTTCACCTTTACAAGATAATCCCAAATTATTTTCCAAAGAGGGAAATAATTCACACCCACCAGTAGGTATATTAAGAGTTTCCTGTGCCCCTCATCCTTGTCGATACTTAGTATTGTCAGGATTCTTAACGCTTGCCAATCTGGTGAGTGCAAAATAGTATCTCATTTTGGTGTTAATTTGCATTTCCCTGATTATTCATAAATTCAAGCATCTTTTTACATGTTTATTGACAAGTTGTATTTTTTTTTCTTTTCTTTCTGAGATGCCTTGTTTAAGCCTGTTGCTGATTTTTCTATTGGGTTGTTGGTATTTTTATTATTGGTTTGTAAGTATTTGTTTAGTCAACACATATTTATTAAGCACCTGCTATGTGCTCTCTTCTATATGCTGGGAACACAGCAGTGAACAAAATAGACCAAAATTCCTGGTCTCATTTCAGAGTTTTCAGTCTGCTGGGGAGAAGGGGAGACAGGCAATCAAATTATTTAGTCACATGTATAGTATGTACAGTAATGATAAGTGTTACGGCTAAAAATAAGGCAGGAAAGGACAATAGGCAGGGCCAGGAGTGGTGGTGAACTTGCAGTTTTTTAAATAGTGGTCAGGGAAGACTTTATTAAAAACATGACATTTGAGTAAAGGTTCTGAAAGAGACAAGGAAATGAGCTTGCAGATAGCTATAGGAAAAGTTTCTTATATATTCATTGGTCAGTTAATGCATTACAGACATCCTCTCCCATTTTGTGGCTTGCCTTCTCACTTTATTTAAGATATCTATATATATCTTCTTTTTAGGGGGGAGGGGCAGAGGGAGAGGGAGAGAGAGAATCTTAAGCAGGCTCCATGCCCAACGCGGAGCCCGACCCAGGGCTCGATCTCATGACCCTGAGATCATGACCTGAGCTGAAATCAAGAGTCGGACACTTAACCAACTGAGCCACCCAGGTGCCCCATTTAAGATATATTTTGATGAAAGAAGTTCTTATTTTTTTTTTTTAAAGATTTTATTTATTTATTTGAGAGAGAGAAAGAGCACAAGAGGGGGGAGCGGGAGAGGGAGAAGCAGACTCCCTGCTGAGCAGGTAGCCCGATGCGGGACTCGATCCCGGGACTCCAGGATCATGACCTGAGCTGAAGGCAGTCGCTTAACCAACTGAGCCACCCAGGCGCCCAGAAGTTCTTATTTTTAATATAGTCTAATATGTCAGTCTTTTGTTTTATGGTTAGTACATTTTTTACTTTGTATAAGAAATCCTTCTCTTTCTTGATTTCATAAAGAAATTCTGTATTTTCTTCTAAAAATTTAAAAGCATTGCCTTGTATGTTTTGCTTTTAATTTACACAGAATTCATTTTTGGATATGGTGTGAGATAGGCATCCATCTTCTTCCCCCCTCCCCACATGAACAATAAATTGTGGACACCATTTAATGGATAATTTATCCTCTCTCTGGTGGTCTGCTGTGCCATGTCTGTCATAAATCAAGTTTCCATAAGGTTTTCCAAGGTTTCAAGGAGGTCTGCGTTGGAGTATTTTGTTCAATTCCTTTGGAGAATTTGTCTGTCCCTGTATCTATACCACACTATATTCCTTACTGTGGCTTTATATTTTTATATATAGTAGAAAATGTCCCTACACCTTATTCTTTATTCAAGAATATCTTGACTACTGTTAGGACTCTACACTTCCATATAAGTTTTAGAATTAGCTTGTCAAGTTACTTGAAAAACCCTCTTGAGATAAGGACTTGAGTTGACTCAGTAGATCATCTGAAAGAGAATTGACATCATTTTCATGTTATGACTTTTTATTCATGAATATGGTTCATTTCTCCATTTACTTCAGTCTTATCTAATGCCTTTCAATAAAGTTAATTTTTTTATAAAGGTCTTCCACACCTTACATCATGTTTATTCCTAAGTACCTTAATTTTGGTTGCTATTATAATTAGCATGTTTTGAAATTATGCTTTCTAACTGTTTATTGCTGGAGTTTAGAAATGCAATCGATTCATATTATCCACCCACCTTGTTAAGCTTTAAAAAAATTAACTCCAGTAACTTATCTATAAAGTCTTTTGTGTTTTTTAGTAAACAACTATATTATCTATAATAATGTCAGTCTTGTTTTTTTCTTTTCCAAAACTTACACATTTAATTTTTTTTTCTTTTCTTATTGTACTGGATAGGACCTCAAGTACAATGCTGGAAAGAAGAATTGCAGACATTTTTGTCTTGTTCCTGATTTTTAAAGGGATGCTTCTAACATTTCACCTTGAAGAATGATGTTTGAAGAATGACGTTTGCTGTAATTATTTGGTAAAAAAAAAATTCTATCAGGTAGGAAGTTTCATTATGAATTGGTGCTGAATTTTAGCAAATGTTTTTTTCTACAATTGTTTAGATAATCGTACAGTTTTTCTTCTTTATCCATTAATGTGATGATTTACATTAATAGCTTTTCCAATGTTAAATCACTCTTGCATTCTTAGGATCGACCTAGCTTGATCATGACATGTATTTTTTATACGTGGCTGAACTCAGTTTCTAGGACTTTTGCATCTATGTGCATGAATGAAATTAGTCTCTAATTTTCTTGGCCAGTTAATTTTTTTTTTTTTTTTTTTTTACATTCCTCCAACAGATTTGTCACTGTGGCTAGGTAGAGGTCAATTATATCCAGTTTAGGAGGCCACCAAATGGGCTTTCCATCCCTAGCATCCACACACTGATGCCTGAGTATCAACCACAGTAGAGGCCAACGGTAGAGGTCAACGGTAGAGGCCAATGGTAGAGGTCAATGGTAGAGGTCAACGGTAGAGGTCAACGGTAGCCTGGAAGAAGGCCTGGCTTGTTGTTAATCCACATCCCCTTTCTCCCACTCAAAACTCACTTTGTCTAAGAAGCTCTTCTTGATTATCAGCCTGTGATCTACCTTGAGGCTGGGAACCACATCATTTCGTCTCTCTCTCCCTAGGGTCTGGCACAATGCCTACAGAATCGTTGCTCATAAACTTTTGTGAAACAGAGTCACCCAACCCAATTCTGAGCTCTTCTTGGCTCAGTTGACCTGATTTTAAAAACTCTTTCTTCAAAATGGTCTTGAGCCTTTTTTTGCACACATTACATGCATATTCTCTGTCTCACAGGACAGAGAGTGGTTGATTTGCAGATGCGAATTGTGCCTACAAGGAATTTCTTTTGACTTTCCAATTTCAGAGCCTGCCCTGCACTAGCGCCAAGTCCCTTCAGAGTCTTGTCCCATCTGTCTGTTCATCCACGTTCCTCCTCACATGTTGGAAACTCTAAGTAGGCCTCACTCTTTACGGTTTCCAAGTGGGCCACGCTCCATGCTTCTGAGCCAGACCTTTGCTTGTGCTGTGACCTTTGCCCGGCATGCCCGCTCTCCAACCCCTCTTCCTGTGAACCCCTTTGTTTTTCACACCATACTCAGTTGTCAAATCCTTGGTGAAGCCTCTTTCTGCTCCCCACCTTCTCTTCCTCACCCCCTTAGGGTCAGTCTTCCATCCTCTGTGCTCTTCAGATGTTGTATATGCGCCTTTAAAACAATTGTTTTAACCCGGAAATACTCCAGTGTATATTTTCCAAGATCAGGACACTCTCTTACAGGGCTGCAGTACAATTGTCAAAGTCAGATCCATTATCTAATCCACGGTTCATTTAAAAATTGCATCCATCATCCCTTTCTTTAACTTTATTGTAACAACTGTCACATGGTTTTACAGATCCTTGTTCACAATTGTCTGCCTCCTGTGCTCTTGAATGCACACAGTAACCCTGTGAGTTTGGGCTGATATCTTTTATCCCCGGTTCCAGTGAGGGGCCTTGTCAGTTTTATCCTCTGTGTGTGTGTGTGCATGTGTGTACGTGTTTCATTAGTTAACGAAGTTATATGGCTTGTCTTCGGTTCCTCTGGTCTTCCCAGGATGGCCCTCCCCTCTGTACCCTGGATGGTGCTTCCTCCTACAGACCCGTGGCTTCTTGCTCTCTCTCTCTCTCTCTGTCCTTCAACCCTTACACTAACTGCATTTCTGAGCCTTCATTTATACTAACTAGTAAATGACTCATGGTGGCTTGCAGTGTCCCTCTTCCTAGGGGTAGTTACCGAGGGATAGAAAAAAACCCCCAAACAAACACTACACCCCTCCTGTCCTCAAGGACCTCCATTTCTTGCATCCTGTGTGTTTTTGTTTCTCCCGCAGAGGCCAGCTCTGTGCCCTGCCTACCATTTGTACTTGGTGACTGCTGGTTTGGCGAATGAGTGCAGACACGCAAAGGTGGTCCCTGAGATGAAGAGCCCAGGGTGCAACCACTCGCCCGTCGGGCCGGCTGGCCACGTGATCAATGGCTGGACATGATGTTCCAAACTAGGGTATTCTGTTACTTCTCTTTAGCTCATTTAAAGCCAACAGGCCATTCTCAGAAGCAGGTCAGATTTAAAACTTGGACTGCCCATTTTATGAGGGAGAAAAAAAATAACAAAGAGACCAAGGAGAGAAATTGAAAAAAAGACGGAACTGCTCCTTATGAGGGATGTCACTATTTTAAAATGCCTGACTTTTTAGCTGGCATCGTTTATCCTTTAAATGCTTAGAGCTGCATGGGGAGACCATTCTCTAGGATCTGTAGTCAGTTTCCCTGCCCTCAGTATGCTTATCACATACGCCTTGTGCCTTAGTTAGCTCCTATGATTCTTTGAGCCCTTCTGTCTTCCCATTGGTTTTATGTTTATTTAGTTGCACTGTGATGATAAACCTTTGTGGAATACCAGTGATATGCAGGACAATGCAAGAAACTTGAAATGAGGTCCTTGTAATACAAGCTTGACCAGGTTTCTAGGTTTTTCCACCTCTGTTGCTTTTGGTCCATCTCCCCTCCTGCCCTGGGTTCTGTGCATTCACAAGAAGGAGCTACCCTTCACCTGCTCCCTTCACATCTCCAAGCTCCAGACTCTCCCCTGAATCCACATTTCAACCTTTGACCTCTTGTGCCACCTGTCCTGCTTTCCTCAGTGAGGCTTTTCAGGACAAGGATCTCTTCTTCACAGGTTGGCCCAAACGGTTTGATCCCAGTGGGAAGCAGACAAAAACCTTGGTCTTCTATACTCTTCTGGGTACCAGGGCCCAGGCATTTCTAAGGCATTTTTAGGGGTTTCTAAAAAAAACATCCACAGGCAGAAGATTCCAGAGGCTGATGGAGGCCAACACTCTGCCCAAATCTCATCTTCCTCTGCCTGAAGTGATGGGGAACCCCTCTCGAGCTAGCAGTTAATCCTGTGACAGCTGGTTTTGGATAAATAAGCCTGGGTCACCTGATCCCCGGCAGGGCTCCAGTGGAAAGGCTGCGAGGGCCTGCTCGGTCCATCCCTAGGATCATTCTGGAATGGGACTGCTTTCTCAGAGATAATTAGTGTTCTTCTGTCACGGCCCCAAATCAAACCCAGCCAGGCTAATGTTATGACACCTCGCAATATTTGTTGACTCTGTTTTCCTCCTGGAATTGTCATCCTATCTTCCTGAGGTGGAGGAGGAGGGAGAGAAGGTGTGAAAGAAGTAGGGGAACAGACTTAGGTGGGAGATCATTGTCCTGCAGGGCCCAGAGGGGGCTGCTCCCCACCGTGCCTCTTCTGACGTTCCTCTGTCCAATCGGCTCGTGTCTCTAACCCCCTGGGGTTCTGGCCGGTTCCCCTGGGGAGGTGATTTTTCACAGTGACTCCTCTTGTCCCTGACTTGGGGCTTTTAACACTCTCTGAATTCCGGCCATTGTTTCCTTTTTTAAACGTACACTAAACAGCCCATCTTCGCTTTGGTTCTTTTCACCTTGCTGGTGCTTGTAGATGGAATGATCGTCCTTGATTTATGAGTTAGCTAAGCTGTATAATTATTTCTTCATCTTTACTCATGGCTTCTTCCATCCCTTAATCACTCTTGTTTTTCCCTAGACTGTCACTTTCTTTACATTTGTCCGGTAATGAGGCAGCCGCTGCTGCATCCGGTTCCTATTCTGAGGACTGGGCGTCTGAAGAGGGCAGTTAATGTGCTCAGAACCCGCCCCTGCCCCTTCGCGTTATGAATCAGCTTGTCCCTGACTGGTCAGCACTTAACACTTTCTTAATTTCAGCCCTTGTGTTTATTAAAAGTGCATCGACCATGAAATACCGTAGTCCATCTCTCTCTCTCTCTCTCTTAGTGGATGGAAGGGTTTGTTTTTGATGTATGAATGTATTTATTTGCAGAGTCTTCTGAATAAGACTCTTCACCACGTCGATTTTAGATGCTTTTCTGAATCTACCATTGTGCGAGGAAAGGCAGGAACAGACGTTGCGAGGTAGAGGAGGCCACGCTGGATGCAGCCTGGGTTCAAATCCCGGCTTCCCCCTCACCTCCTAGCTGAGTGGCCTTGGGCAAGTCACTTAACCTGCAAGAAGCCTCACTTTCCTGAATCATCACATGAAAATACTGTCACCCACGTCACAGTGTGGTCACAAGGGTGGGAGGAAATGGCTTGCATGAGCCTAGCACAGAGCAGGTATCCAGTTCATGCACATCTCCTTCAGTTCCTGCGCTAGGCTGGCTCCTTTTCCAGGTGATTCCCAGACTTGTGTAGCCTGTAGACTAGGAAGATCTCAAAATGTATGAGATGAGCCTAAGTTTGCCAACTTTTTATTTTGCCAAGTAGGACAGTATAAAAAAAAACACAACTAACCTCCATCTATTTTCACTAAATTTCATAAAAGAATATTTGAAAACAAAAAGTAACAAGGACATGATTTACGAGTTAAACGTGGAATACATTTGGTGTTACAAAAACCTCTCTGTATCGTTCTTGTTTATCTTACCTCACTAGGGATGCGTGAAAACTTGGTTCACAGATCAGCATTTGGGAGCTGGTGCTCGACAGCTCAGGCTCAGAAGGGTTTTCCAGATTAGGGTTTCCTGCTGTGGACACCTCACTCTGAGGTGGGGAGGGGTAGGGGGGAGTATGAGGGAGCAGCACATCTTTCAGTATTAAGTTTAAGGAAGTGCTGAAGTGTGATTGCTGAGTCCGGGGACCATGGGACAATTAGAGACGCGAGCAGGTGTGAGGAGTTGATGTTACAGTACAAAGTAGGTGAGGAGAACAGAGGCAGAACATTTCATGTCTGAGTTCCAAGTGAAATAATGGCCGTATCTGCATTCTGGGTTTAAAAAAAAACACAAACGGATGCAAGTAAACAATGAAAACTTGCCACGTCTGGTGGCTGAAATGTGCTCGGGCTCATGATGATTTCACTCTGACCCTGTTCCAAGTCATTTGTGGGTTTTCAGACACACCCCCCCACAAGGATAGTTTAGGGTTGAAACATTCCATTTCTGGTCTAAGTGCAGAGGTGAATTGTTTTTGAGAAGTTTGAGTTAACTCGGCTCAGCTGGTTTTGCTTAGGGGCATGTGGAAAAATCCTTGTTCCTTTCTAGGAGAAAAAAAATCATACATGCACACAATGACACAGATATACACATCGTTCGGGGGTCTTTTATTTTTTTATTTTTATTTTTATTTTTTTAAAAGATTTTATTTATTTATTTGACAGAGAGATAGAGAGCACAAGTAGACAGAGCGGCAGGCAGAGGGAGAGGGGGAAGCAGGCTCTCTGCTGAGCAGGGAGCCCGACATGGGGCTCGATCCCAGGACCCTGGGATAATGACCTGAGCCGAAGGCAGATGCTTAACGACTGAGCCACCCAGGCGCCCCTCGGGGTCTTTTAAAGTTGGGTTAGCTCATACCTGGGTAAAAAAATCTTAGCCAGATAGAAAACCTTAGTGGACAACATTTGAACTTCAACGATTGACCTCATATCTGGAAGCAGGTGCAGAGCAGGCCCACACCATGTCTGTGTCCAGGAGGGAGCACGCTGCCCTGTGCTTGGGGCTGCTCCAGACCCCCAGGTCAGGAGCTGACTTTGCAGAATGAAAATCACGGCCACTTACTCTGTGCTGGGTGCTCTGCAGAGCGCCTCATTTGGATCACCTTGTTTAACCCTCACACAACCCTCTGAGCTAAACATTTTAGAAAGCCCATTTTACAGATGAGAACACCGAGGCTTACATAGCTGTAGGCAAAGTTGTTCAAAGTTGCACCAGAGCAGATGAGTGGCAGAGCTGGGATAGAAACGCGGATCTTTCCGACTGGTGTTTCAGCTGCTAGGATGTTTAGCTCCTAAAATCTTCGGTCTGGCGCGAATGGGAAGAAATGGACTTGAACTGTGCCTTCTGAGATGGCATTTGAGCAAGGAGGCATTGCCCCACCACATAGGCACACACACTCTTTAAACTCTCCGAAGTACTCCTAAAACACATAGCATTTCTCCCCTTCCTTTGAGAAGGCAACCCAGGAAACTTTCTGGATAACTTAGCAGTATTATCAAAAGCCTTAACATGATTATGCTCTTTGACCCAGAAATTGCCCTGCTTGGAACTTATCCAGTAACCAGTCTGCTCCAGGCTTCTCCAGCCCGTGGGTACAAAGTTGGCGGTGCTCAGGTGTCGCCTCCTCCACGGGGCCTGACCAGCCCCACTGACGTGGCTCTCCCCTTCCCCTCACCCTTCCCCGTCTTCCTCCAAAGCACCCACCTCCGGGTGAAATGACAGCACAGAGCTGTCAGCGAAGGAGAGTCCTATGATAGCAGGGATTTTTCTGTTTTGCCCCTGCTTAATCCCCAGTGACTAATACAGCATCTGACTCATCGAAGGCCCTCCACAAAGGTTCATGCAGGAATGAGTGAGCTTGGTTGCATAAATACCTCAGATCTCAAAATTCTGCTTGACTGGTGGCAGATCTGGTCTGTTACAGACGCCCCACTCTTCCACCCTGCTGAGGTTCCCCTTGACGTCTCCATAAGTCGGTCATGGTCATCGCTTACCACCACTGCCCCTAGGTGGAGGGGGACCCTCAGTCACGTCCCTAAGACCGGTGTCTCACATCCTGGTCTCTCCGATGGCCTCCAAGAGCCCCTCCTGCCGTGTCACCTGGACCCGCTGTCCCCCCAACTCCCGGTGCTGCCTCCTCTTTGAGGTATCATGTTGTGGCTGCTTGTGTGAGGACCTGAAGCTCACTTCTTGGCCGGCAGCCCACCCTAAGTGGGCTTGTGTAAACCTCTGTCCATTTGCACCAGCAGCGAGGCACCCACACTTTTGCCAAATTCTGTCAGGGAGTGTTCTGCCGCAGAGCTGCCCAGGGCCTCGACACTTTACAGCCCTTTGCCGGCACCCCAGCAAGTGGACGTGGCACAGGGCATCTCCAGCCTCCGGGCTTGCTGGGTGTGGGGGTATCCTTTGGGCCTGCAGCCTCCTTCTCTCCAAGCCCAAGCCCTGCAGCTGGACTCATTCAGCCTGCGAGATGCCCTCTGGCATTCAGCAGAAGTCAAGGAGTGGGGAAGGCACATGGCAGAACCAGAATTAGAGTCTGTAGATGGTGAAGGGGGTGAGACAGGCAACAGAGGCCCAACTGCCTTCCCTGAGAAGACCCACCCCAGCACGATTGCCTCCCTCCCTGCCTACTCCCTTCAAAGCAGGGTTTTTTTTTTTTTTTCTGCGATCTGGACTCAGTTTGTTGTTTTGTTTAAATCAACTTTATTGAGGTGTAATTTACATACAGTAGAACACGCCCATTTTAAGTGCACCGTTCAGAGTTCTGGCAAATGTATAAACCCGCGTAACCACAACTACATTCAGGATCTAGAACATTTCCATTACCTTAAAAAATTCCCTTGAGATTGCAGCCAATCTCCCCCCACCCATCTCACCCACCCCAGGTACTATTAGTTTTCTATCCCCATTGGTTAGTTTTACGTGTTCTAGAATTTCGTACAAATGGAACCAGGTTGGATGTATTCTTTTGTGTCTGGCTTCTTCTACTTAGGATATTTTTGAGATGCTTCTATATTGTTATGCACATCGATAGTTCATTTCTTTCCCATGGCTCAGTGATATTTCATGGTCTGGATTTACTATAATTTCTTTATACATTCACCTGTTGATGGACACTGGGACTGTCCCAATTTTTGGCTTTTATAAATAAAGCTGTTATGAATATCTGGTACTAATGTTTCTAGTGGACATGTTTTTATATCTCTTGGGTAAATATCTGCAACAGGAATTGCTAGTCATATAGGAAATGTACATTTAACTTTATAGAAACTGCCTATTTTCCAAAGTGGCACACAGAGGGAGGTTTGGTCAAAATCCTTTCACTGGCTTTATATAAGTTCTGGATCTGCCTTTTTGTTTTTAATCATTCACATTAAATCCCATCAGATAAATATACCCGTTTATATATTTTCAAGGATGTTCATTACAGTCTTGTTTAGAAAGTGTTAAAAAAAATCCTAGAAATGATCCAAGTGTCAAAGACTAGTAGACCCCTGATTCTAGGACTGGGGCAGGAAATACACAAGATAAACCAGGAGCATCTTGTCAGGCCAGAAAGTAAGAAAGCGCTCAAAGAAACAAAGACCACACCCACAATGGTAGCAGTCTGTGAAGAGTGAAGAATCGCAGGAGCCAAATGAAAGTTGTCGATGGCTAAAAGTGGAACAATTTGAGGAACAAAATAAAATAATATTGGATTATAACCCAAAGTATAAAATAAATATCCACAAGTCCATACTGATATTAGTGATTGAATATATACGTGGAGGAGAAGAGACATCTGCCATGCAGAAGAATTTCAAATAATTCATGTAGGTACTTTGTCCTCAAGGCGGGGCAGCAAACTCCTCACTCCAGAAGTGTGGGCTTCACAGAGTGACTTTCTTCCAAAGAGTACAGCATGGAAAAAGGGGAAAAAGGGGGAGAAACTTGACAGTGGAAAAACACGACAAAAACAACCCCAGCTGGTTGATCAAGGTGAACGTCAATAGTGATGAGTCGTGTGGATAGTGTGTACCCTTAGTATGATGGGATGAAAATGGAAGTTTACTTCCATAGTCTTCCTCCCCAAAATATAACCCCAGTCGAATCATGAGAAAAATGTCACATAAATCCCAATTGAGAGGCATTCTACAAAGGATCGGATTAGTACTCCTCAAAACTGTCAAGATCATCAGAAACAAGGCAAGTGTGAGAACTGTCACAGTCCAGAGGAGCCTAAGGAGACATGATGACTAAATGTAATATGGTGTCCTGAATGAGATCCTGGAACGGAAAAAGGATATTAGGTAAAAACCAAGGAAATTTGAATAAAGTGTGGACTTTTGTTAGTAATGATGTTATCAATAGACAGCCATTAATTGTAAAAAACATACCATACCAAGGTAAGATGTTAATAATAAAGGAACCTGTTACTTAGTTGGGTGTGAGGAATATGAGAACTCTCTGTCCTATAAACTGTATACTCTGGATATTCACAGTTGTCTTGTAAATCTAAAACTGTTTGAAAATAAAAAGTTTATTTAACCTACCCTGCCCCAAATAGCGGACTACTTAAAAAAATTATAGTAGTTTCATAAACTGGTCTGTTACAGTTTATGTAACTGTATACTACATACTACATACTTTAACGTATACTACATTAACGCATACTACAACCTTTAACGTAGATGCAATAGACAGTTATGTGTGGATATAGAAAGATATTTTCAAAACATGTTGGAATGGAAAAAAGTCAGGAACAGAATAGTATGTATGCCCTAATCCCATTCAAAAAATACATATTCATATAGAAACAATGTCGAGGGCTAAGTCAACACCTTAAGAGAAGTTATCTCTAGGTGGTAGCATTTCCAATTATTTACTTTTTCTTTTTGCTTACTTGTATTTTCTCATTTGTCTGTGATGGCTCAGTGTAAAAATATGATGTGATAGGCAGAATTCTAAGATGACCTCCAGTGACCCTTGTATAATTTCTTCCCCTTGAGTGTGGGTGGAACATGGGAATAAGATGGCCACCACTCCTTTGAGAGGTTACATTATATGGCAAAGGTGAGGGGATTTTTGCAGTTGTAATCAAATCCCTTATCTGTTGACTTTGAGTTAATCAAATGGAAGCTCATAGAGGGTTTATTTTTTGGGGTGGGCCTGACCGAAGCAGGTGAGGCTTTTAAAGCATGGGCCTGACCGAAGCAGGTGAGGCTTTTAAAGCGTCTTAGACCATCACTGAGATCAGAGAAAATCCTGCTGGTCTTGAAGAAGCAGCTGCAAGGAACTGAATTCTTCCAATGACCACAAGCTTGGAAGAAGACCCTGAGTTTCAGATGAGACCCCAGCCCTGGCTGCATTGCACCTGTTTGAGCCCCTGAGCAAAGGACCCAGCAAAGCCATACCCAGATTCCTGACCCACAGAAACCTCGACATCATAAATTGGTGTTTTTGATAATTTGTCATGCAACAATAGAAAACCAATAGAGATGCTAACAAACAACAAAACATGAAGGAAAAGTCAACTTAGGACAAATAGAATGAGATAGTTTTACTTCCAAACAAACAAAAAATGCCATTCTTATCCAGCTTTTTTGGACCCATTTGTTGGGCTCTTGCCACTCACTTTTCATGGCTCCTAACTCCAAAGTCTTTCAAAAGATGTAGGTAAAGTTGTTTGTATTTTATGCCAATGGATTAATCATACCAAATGCGATGGATAAGAGGACAAATACCCTTAAACTATATGTAGCTGTCATCCAGTAAACTCAAGCGAACAGGAAATAACTCTGCTGTAAAAGATGAAGGCAGAGAAAGCTATTTGAAAATCTGCTCCTTCCCCCCAACAAAATGAAAAAATAGACCCTCTATTTTTTTTAATAATACAAAATCATTATTTTTAAAACCTAAGAATACAGGGGTGCCTGGGTGGCTCAGTTGTTAAGTGTCTGCCTTCAGCTCAGGTCATGATCCTGGGGTCCTGGGATCGAGCCCTGCGTCGGGCTCCCTGCTCCGCGGGAAGCCTGCTTCTCTCTCTCTCCCGCTCCCCCTGCTTGTGTTCCCTCTCTCGCTGTGTCTCTCTCTGTCAATAAATAAATGAAATGTTTAAAAAAAAAAACAAACCTAAGAATACAAACAAAATGGAAGACATCCTTCCAAGAAAGTCAGTTTTAAGATTAAGAAATCATTGAGAGAAGGACAGTGTGTGAGGAGCATTAGTTTATGTATGTGGGATGGAAGAAATAGCACAAGTCCCTCATGGGTTCTGGACTTGAACTCATGACCCTGAGATCAAGTGTCATGACGCTTAACTGGCTGAGCCACCCAGGCACCCCCCCACCCACCCAAAAAAAGGTTTTGCATCCCAGACGCTGCCTTGTTTGTTAGGTAGGAAAGAGATGGGAGTTTGAGAAAAATGAAGTGGGAAGCCGGTGGTCCTGGAAGGCTCCTCTCACCAGGGCCGACATCCATCTGGGTTTTCCCACGTTCGGGGCAGCCCTGCCCCGTGACCTAAGCAGGCCGTGGGGCCAGGCTGGGAGGTTGCCATCATAGGAGACATCAACTGCTCGAGTATCCTTTTGACTGTAGAAGGAGCAGAAAAGGAAGCTATCTCTGAGGTGTGATTTAAAAGGTAGGGCCCCCAAATTACTTCAACGACTAAGTTTCACAGTGCTCTAATTCACCATTAAAGATTCATCTTTGGGGGATGTTGAAGGCGTTTCTCTTTTCAAGAAGCCCTTCATACACACAGATATCCTCGGGAGACATAATAGGGGGATGACACCTCATAAAAGATTAGATAGAACCAGTAGGTAGTAAGAGAAAGGTGGAAAGGCAAAAAGAAAGAAATAAGTGGTCCAATTCCTGGAAAAGGTGATAGAGCAACAAGCCTTTGCGTCTTCTGTTTGGTATATATAGGAGTGAGACATGAGGTGACGCCGTGTGCCTGTATCCACCTCAGACATTGCTGATGGATTGTGATGCACTTGCTGGCTGGCCTTCAGCATCCTTCCCAACACAGCTACTCAAGATGCCATTACCAGTCAGCTGAGGCAGGCTGGTGAGGGGAAGCCTCCCTGTCGTGAAACCAGGTCCCAGGCAAGCCATGGCAGCTTGGGATGGGCACTAGGAGAGGTCATTTCAAGATGCAGGACAGTAAGTGAGATTTTGGGCCCAGGATCTAGTGTTAAGATAACGTTAGTGACCACCTGAGTGGTGTTTGTGATTACAATATCATCACATTTGGAGCACCTGGGTGGCTTAGTCGGTTGAGTGGCAGACTCTTGATTTGGCTCAGGTCATGATCTCGGGGTTGTGGGATTGAGCCCTGTTGTCAGGCTCTGTGCTCAGTGGGGTGTCTGCTTGAGAGTCTCTCTCTCCCTCTCCCTCTGCTCCTTCCCCTGCTTGCGTGCACTCTTTCTCTCTCTCAAATAAATCTTAAGAAAACCCCACCAATATGATCTTACTGAATCCTTACAAAACTCAGTGAATGCTCCCATTAAACAGTTAAGAAAAGGCTTCAGCTAGTACATGGTGGTACTGGGATTGCCATCTGACTCTTCTCATACCTCGAGCTCATATTCTTTCCACCCCACGCCCCAAGAGCCTGGCCTCAGGCACAGGTGTCTCAGATCTAATGGGGGTAATGGTAGAATAACAGTACATAAATAAACAGGAAAACCTCTCCAATATGGCTGCACCTCCATCAGCTCATTCCTGGATACAACCTAGATAAAACTCATTACCAATAATCCTCATCTTTCTGAATGCCATGAGCATGAAAACACAGAAATTTAACAATTCATGAATACATTTTTGTTTTAAAAATGCAAATCATTCTTGGGATGCCTGGGTGGCTCAGTCGGTTAAGTGTCTGCCTTCGGCTCAGGTCATGATCCCAGGGTCCTGGGATCGAGTCCTGCGTCGGGCTCCCTGTTCAGTGGGGAGCCTGCTTTTCCCTCTGCCTGCCACCCACCCCACTTGTGCTCTCTCTCTCTATCTCTGACAAATAAACGCAATCTTAAAAAAAAATGCAAACCATTCCAAAGTAAAAGTAAGTCTTCCTTCACCCATCCTTACTAACCCTAAAACACTTCCTAGGTTCATCATTGTTAACAGTTTGCCAGACATCCTCCCAGGCATTTTTCTATGCATTTATACACATATAAATCTAAATGTGCAATAAACAGGTTTTTAAACATATACCAATTGTATTTTGTTATATATATTGTTCTATGACTTATTTTTCACTTCACACTATCTTGGAGAGCTTTCCATTTAAGTGTATATAAATTGACATTATTCTTTTAAACTGCTACCCGGTATTCAATAGTATGTGGCATTGTTTTTTTTACCACCAAAGGACATTTATGTTATTAACAGTTTTTCAGTTTTATACACAGTGCTGCAGTGAACAGTATTGTAATCACAGCCTCTTGCACATGAGTGAGTATCTCCCTGGGATATACCTAGAATTGAAATTGCTGGGTTAAAGAGTATGTATCACTTACATTTTGATATATGCTGCCAAGACAATCCAAAAAGTTGGTACCTTTACATTCTACCAATAGGATGTGAGATTAACCCTTCCCCCTATCCTTGCCCACCCTGGATATTATTAATCTTGAAAATCTTAACCATCTGGTGGGTAAACAGTGATATCTTAGTGTTTTCATTTGTATTTCCTGATTATTGGTGAGATTGAGCAATAGACTTTTTTTTTTTTTAGTTCATCTCAATAAACCTCTCAGAAATTGTTGATAATCTCCCCCTAAAATTCTCCCTTTCCTTGGCTTCTGTGACAGTCCACAGAACACAATCCTGGCTTTGCTTCTGCACCTCTGGTCACTCTCAGTCTCCATCCCCAACTCTTCCCTCTCCACCTGGCTTTAAATATTGATGTTCCTCAAGGCTTGGTCTCTCTCCCACCCTCCTCCCAGTACACAGGTCTCCCAATGTACATTCTCTTCCCAGAAGATATCATTCAGGCCCATTCAGGCTTCAAATATTGCCTGTATACCAATGACTCCCAAATTTTACTTCCATTTTCTCCTCTCCTCTTGCTCTGATCTGTCTATTCCACATCTCTCCTTGGATGCGTCAAGAGCATGTTAAATCACCATTCCAAAACTGAACTCGAGATTTTATTCCCCCAAACCCATCCTTCTCTAGGACTCCCAACTCAGTGACTGTCTACCAACTTCTGGTTGCCCCAGAAGAACCGTAGGAGTCTTCCTTGATGATTTCCTTGCCATGATTCTGGTATCCAATCTGTTCCAAGTCCTATTGGCTTTATGTCCTAAATATCTCTGGAAAGTGTCCATTTCTTTCCATCTCCACCAGTTCCATCTCCCTAGAGCTTTGGCGATGGCTTCCTCACTGGCTGAATCCATGCTTGGCCTTGGCCACTCTGTGCTCTACAATATGACCAAAGTGATTTCCAAAAGGCAAATCTGATCATGTCATTCTCTTATACAAAGATACAGCCACAAACTTGTTAAACACAAAATTGTTTATAATTGTTGAAAGGAAGAAAGGTAGAAAAAAGAAAGGAAAAAATAACCTAAAATATTCAACAATAACAGTAGGTTAACCACATTTAGTTCATCCACTTGATGGGACAATATGCAGTTGTAAAAAAACAAGTATAGTTCTAGCAAATGTTAAGTATCAGATAATTGCTGTTATTTAAAATCTAGAGCAGTGTAGTCCAATAGAAATGTAATGTGCGCCTCATGTAGAATTTAAAATTTTCTAGTAACCACATAAAAAAGTAAGAAGGAACAGGTGAAGTTAATTTTAATAATCTAGTTGATTTAATCCAATATATGAAAATATTTTCATTTCAGCATGTAATTAATACAAAAATCATTAATGGGATATTTTACATCATTTTTTCACACTCTTTGAACTCCAGTGTATTTTACATTTATAACCCGTCTCAATTCAGACACTAAATTTTTATCAGAAATACTGATCTCTAAAGATTTAGATTTCATGAAATTTACAGTTGAAGAGTAGATTCACATACCAACATTATGCCAAACATTGTCAAAAGTTTTTCAGTAGCTGAATCGAGGATCGGTTTTAAAATACAAATGTAAGCTAATCTAAATTAAATTAAATTAGAAATGTCATTCCTTAGTTGCAATAACCACATTTCTAGTGCTCAGTTGCCATACACAGTCGGTGGCCACTGTATTGGATAACAGGCTTTAGAATAAGGGAGAGATCACAAGTTCCCTAATTCATTTAGAAGCTTTGCAAATTTTATTATAAAAATCCTTCAAAGGATAAAAAATACAATAGCCCAAACTCTCTTGGGAATAAATGCTAAATAAAATATTAGCAAATTGAATCAAACAATATTTTAAAATAATCATAACCAAATAGGGTATATTTAAGAAATGCAAAAATGGTCCCTCCTTGGCTTTTCTTTTGGCACAAAAGATCCATTCACAATTGGTGTAAAAAATAAAGTACTTACAAATAAACTTAACAAAAATGGATCTTTCTGAAGAAACTATAAAACCTTGCTAAAGGACATGAAAGGAGACTTGAAAAATAGAGGCACACCCCATGATCCTGGGAGGAAAGACTAAATATTGGTAAAGATGTGAAGTCTTCCAAAATTAATCTGTAACTTTATTTAATTAATTATTTTTAAATCTGTCATTCTGATGTAATTCCAACCAAAACACCAAAAGATAACACTTATTGGAGCAGGGGGAGATGGCTAGTTCATTTTAAAGGAATTTTGGGGGTGGGAAGGGCCTTTGGTAGTATGGTGGAAAGCCACAAGTCATGAAGGAAATGATTGACAGGTTTGACTATTTTGGCAGACACTACTGGTTACCAGTGAGATGTAAATAAAAATCTGCTGGGGACTACTGAGAAAGATTTTCCTTCCTGATGAGATAACAGATCTGTGAGATGAAAAAAAAATTTTTGGCCTCATCCTCTGCCTTCCTCATTAGACTATGAGGATGTAAGATTTGGAGGTGTCATAGCCATTTCATCTTATGAGGGAAGACCCTGTCAGCACATCGTAGATGGCAAATCTGAGAGATGTCCATAAAGAGACAGCTGATACCTCTGAACCACCACACTGATCCTGGGACCACATCGTACCTCTGGATTTCAGGTTAATTAAATAGTTAATATTTTCTGGCTTAAGCTCCCGTTACTTGACTTTCTGTTACCTAGGGCTGATACAAATATATAAAAACAAAAACTCTCCATGGCAAAAGACACAATGAACTAAGTGAGAAAAAATAATTTCAACATAGATGTTCAGGTTAATAGCCTTAACATATTAAGGACTTTTACTAACCAATACCAAAAAAAAAAAAAAAAAAGAATACTTCAGTAGAATAAAAGGGCAAAGAACATAAACAGATAATTCATAAATTAAATTCAATGACAAAGATATAAAAACATGCTCAACCTCGCCAATAATTGAAGACTTACAGATTGAAACCACAATAAAATATCATTTTCGGCTGTCATATCGGCAAAGATAAAAAGGAGTGAGAATGGCCAATGCTGGAGACAGCATGGAGAATCATCCTAACTCATATGCATTGGTGAAATGTAAATTGGTACAATTTTCTACAGAGCAATTTATTAATATGAATCAAATTTTAAAAGATGTATCCTATTTTGCACAGCAATTTTCTTTTTAGGAATTTTTTCAAAGGGAGTAATCAGCCACGTGACAAAGATGTGTGTACAATGATGTTTAGCAATAACAGTAAATAATAGTAAAATAATAGTTAAAAACATTGGAAATAACTCCCATATTTCCAACAATAGCTGATTAAATAACTTATGACATTCATTCAATGGAATGGAATTCTATGTAAACATGAAGAAAGATGGTGCATTTTATGTATTGACATGAAAGATACTCATGATCTAGTGATAAGCAGTAAAAAGCAGGTTACAAAACACTATGTGTTATGATTCTGTTTATGTAAATGTGTGTTTATATATACATGAAAACTTGAAGGATTTATTTTTTAGTAACAGTGGTTATCTTTAGGAAGTGGAATTAGGAAGGAAACTTTATTTTTCTGTATTGGATGAATATTTTATACATCAGAAAAACAAATTGGATTCCAGTTTAGGAAATAAGATGTTTCCAGAATAATATGCAGTGATGTGCAAAGACACGTATGACATATTGCTAAGTAGAAAAGGAGGATACAAGTCAATGCTATAGGAAAGAGTTATTTTAAGAGTGGGGCTAATTTAATTGACAATTATCTGGAAAGTTATACACCACAATGTTAACAGTGATTATCTCTTGGGGTGTGCACTGGATATTTGAGTGATTTTTATTTTATTGGTCATACTTCCCATTTAGAAATACATGTTTTAGAGATATTTGTATTGCTTCTACAGAAAAATGTTACTCTTGAACAACAAAAGAAACAAAGAAGGAAGGAAGGAGAGAGGGAAGGAGGAATGGACGAACCAAGGTTAACTTGGACCCAGCCCCCTTGGAGGACAGCTAGGATCCTGAGAAGCCTACAAGATGTGTGTTGATTTGATGACATTAAATACAAACCCTGACATTTATTTAATTTTTTTTTCTTTTGTCATGCCACAAAGAATTTGAGGCAACTCAAAAGAAAAGACATGATAAACAGAAAATTACAAAGAAAAAGGTATCAGGCTCAAGGAAAACAGCGGTACAGTGGAACAACAAGATGGGGGAAAGCATGCTTTGGGCTCATATACACTTAGGAAAGGTGAGCTCCCTCCTTGATTCCACAGTCCTTGGGGTCCTCTGCTTGTCCGGACGGAGACCTGCAACAGCTGGGCATCTGCACAGAGTGAGCCCATGAAGAGGATGGTTCAGTAGCTACACCATGTGGGGCGTCTGTCTGCCCAGCCCATGACAACCCTTTTTCTTCTGCATCCATAGGGAGCTTGCTGGGGTGAAGCTCTGGCCCATGTGGAGTGGGGCAGAATTCCTCTCCCAGACCTTCCGAACTGGGCCTGAGAGCTGGCCACTGGAGGTGGCTACCCAGAGCAGGGTACATGCACCCCTTAGTTGGGACCTTAGAGCTCACTTCTATTTTGTAAGGCTCCTGGTGCATTAAGAAATAAAGAAACAAGGTTACCAAAACGATGATATATTTTTTAATGTTTGTATTGGACAAATTAATGCTTTGAACCCCCAAAATATAGTGCCATGCAAATGTTCTGTTCACAAGATAATTATAGGATTTATTAAAAATATTAATTCATGGTGCTCTACAGGCGGTATGGTCCAGAGCCAGAAGGGCCTGTGCCAACCTCCTGCTTCCCCCCCGCCACATGCCCGAGGCTGTGAACTCTGGGATGAGCTGGAACAGGAGCAGCTCAAGTGCAGCTGGTACCAGGCAGACATGGGGAGCTGCTGCTCCTGCCTCTCCACCCTTTCCAGGCCTCAGTTCCAGGTCCTTCTGAGGCCCACTGACCTGGCCCCCTGAGACACCTTCATATCCTTCCAACGAGGTCCCTGTCCCTCCTTCACCTAACTCCGCTTGACGTGGGTTTCTACTGCCGGCCACCGAAAGAGCCAGAAACAACTTGCAGAGATCCCAGATTCTTACTTTTCGCGGGAGGCGTGTTTTTTTTTCACTTGCACCGAAATCCCCTCCCAGGGAGAAAGGGAATTTTTAGCTTCCATGGCCCTAGTCTGCAGTGAGTTCATGCGGATTCTCCCAAGGTGGAGGAGGATTGTTTAAAAGATGCTGAGTGGCAGGGAGGAGAATGTCACCTCAACATCCCTCCGCCAAGCCGGGAGAGGTTTGGCTGAGTCTCAAGGACGTAGGTTCAGACAAGGGCAAGCCTGGCTGCCTTTACTGAGAGCCAGAGTCATTTTCCTGACGCTGGAGAATGTTGGGGAGCCTTGGGGTCCTGCTTCGAGGCCTCTCCTAGAGTAGGTTGGTCCTAAAACTGGCATCTGAAGGGGGGGCGGGGAAGACAGCGCGGTGAGGTATCTGTCCTCTAAGGCTCTGCTTAGCTGACTCAGCTCCGTGGAAAGGTAGAACAGTGAAAGCTGGTTGCGCTCATCCATCTTATTTCCCCATGGTTCCTACAGTGCCTAGAAGTGAGCCTTAAATAAAGCAGACACGCCGTAGCTGTTTGTGGTCCCCGGCGCTGCGGCAACATAAAGCCTTTGTCCTTTGCTCTTAGCCCGGGCAATTCTAGGAGAATATTCCAGGACTCTCCTCTTCCCCTCCTGTTGCAAATGGGAATTCATTCAGTTAGCCAACAAATACTTCCTGAGCACCTACTTTGTGCGAGGCTCTGTCTAGGTGCTGGGAACACAAGGGTGATGATAAGACAGCCACAGCCCTTTCTTTCTTAGAACACACATCTTTTCATTCCACCTTTTACCAGCCCCCCCCCCCCCGCCCCGCATATACATAACAGAAAAACACACAAACAAGAGCAAATCATGTCTTATTTCTCTTGACCCACCAAAGAATACCAACCATGTCGTTTCAGACAGAGAGAGAGAGAGAGAGAGAGAAAGAGAGAGAAGGCTCTCCTTCTGGTTGCTAGAGAGAAAACTCCCAGTTTTGTGGTAGTGTCCCAGAACAAGGGGCCCATTTTTGTCATTCCTTGTTCAAAAATCCCGTGTCCCCCACTCAGTGCATGCACACACATACATATGTTCCCCGCCCAGTTTACATTCATACCATGTACAGCTGGAGAGCAGCGAAGTCTGCCTCCCACATTATACAGAACGGATTGGCAGCTGGGACTGAAGGCGATAGAAATAAGCTATTGATCAAGGGTTATAAAAGTACTGCCACTGGGATCCCGTGATGCTTGCAAGCTGAGGGCAGCAGTAAAGTGCTACACAAATGCAGGAACATTTATAACCCCAGGGCAAGTGCTTTTTACATGAAAATAAAAAGCTGATCCTCTGTTTAATTCTTTCCCCCTCCTTGGGCCATGGCTGGCCAAGTGCAAGGACAGGAGCTAAGCAGGGCCCCTCTGGATGGGCTGGCCTCTTGCTCTCTGGGTAAGTGACAAGTGATGGGATCTCTTTTCCCCTGGCTGGTGCCTTCTGGTGGTGTGGGGAGTACCTGCACTTTTTAAGCTGCTCTGGCAGGAGGGAAGAAGCAGCCGTGTCCTGCCATCCTGAGGGGCCCGGTCATGCCTGGGCCCCATGGGTCTTCCTTGGTCAGCTTTGTGGATGTTGCCTGGTCCTGTTGGGAGCTGAACTTTTCACTTGAGTGGATGCTAGAAATCGCCCTTTCGAGCTTCGTTCTGTGACATTTGTAAAAAGAAGTCCTATCCTGGGGAGAAATTAATGGCGAGGAGAGACGGCTCTGGACATACTACAACACAGTAATCACATGATGATGACTAAACCTGAGGAGCCCAGCTTTTTCTTCCCAAACTCACCAGACCAGTGCTTCTTAACATGTGTTCCACAGGAATGTCAGTCCTATAAAATGCTCCATAAAAAATGGGGCTGTCTGATCAATGATTGGGAAAATGCTTCCTCTTGGAGATTCCTATTGCATCTTTGCAATTTAAAGGCTCTGAAAAGTCCTGCAGTAAAGGAACAGTTTGAGTTTGCTTTAACAGCATCTCCCAGATTTACCTGATGGCCAAACCGTCCTCTCACTTAGAATTTCTTTCATCTTTTCCTTTTATTACCTAATGCCTACTAACAACACATTTTGGGAAAATGCTGCCAAGTTACTTAGGGAAGGATATAATATCTTGCCTGCCCTGTATTGTATGCCTATCATGTGCAAAGTACTTGACATGAATTATTTCTGACCACCAAAACAACTTGGCAAGTGTTATTATTCCTATTTCACAGATGAGGAAAAATGAGGCTAAGAGTGGATAAATAACCTGTCCAAGGCCCCTCAGCTAAGTAGTGGCTTCACCCAGAGTCTCCCATAAGCTGTTCTGATTCCAAACTCCACATTTTCCGTTACACGATGTGTCTCCCTACGTGGAATAGAGACTTCTCTTTTTGCCAAAAGTGAAGGTAGGTTGCTCTTCTTTGGAGACCCTTGTCCCAGAATCCATTCATTCTTCTTTAAGCCTTGCCTGATTCATCTTTCAGCCTGGCACTAGCCCATATCTCCTTCCTTGTGGCTCATGGGGATTCCCATTAGAAAGCAGAACCTGAATCTAAGTAGCCATGGGCAGGAGTCCCAGTTTTGCCATTTACTATCTATGTGACTTTAGGCAATTTACCTAACCCCTCTATACCTCAGTTTTCTTATCTATAAAATTTTAAGTATGCACAGAATGGCTGGCCCGGAATACTTAGTAAATGGCAGCTATTAAGTTTACTGTTAATGATCAACAGCAAGTCTTCATGGGGGGAAAAAAAGCTTATTAGGGAAATTTTAGGAGTCCCTGTTTTAAATCCCCCAACTATCCTGGTGTGATAAGATACAGAAGTTTTTGTGTTGAAGTTGAAAAAGCTTAAGCCAGCTAAGCCAGTGATGTTTTCAAGTGTATGGGTAGCAAATAGTGGAACAGGGACCTGGGCTCCCAGTTCACAGAAATTTAAGACACACCGATTGCACCTGAGAAGGCGGAGGCATTTAGATTTAAAGCGTTGGGAGCTATTTCCAGTTGAAGTCCTATCAATAATGAGGATAAAATGTCTCTGAAATTGTTAAGTTTGGTAAAATTAAATATGAGAAACTTTAATTTTAAAAATTAGATCCAAAATTATATTGGAAATAGGGCCCACTTGTCTTACCTACTATATCATATTTTGTTTGTTTGTTTGCTTTTTCTGGTTATATACAATTACTCAGGCCAAACCATTTTTCTTCTTTAAAACGACATTTTTGTAAATTGACTGAGGTCCTGATAACAGATGAACATGAGATCTCCGTGTTAATGTTGTCATACTCTCAGTTGGTTTTGCCTAGGCTGCTGAGGCGAGGACACTCCAGGGTGAAATGAGCTGTCTTTAGGCACAGTTAGGCACAAAGCTTAGGTTGGAGCATTTCAGCTTGGAATGGGTCTGTTCCCATCAACCCACTGACGTTTATCAAAGGAAATGTAATATTCATCCAGATTGGAATTGGAATGAGTTTTTCTTTTCTATTAGATGAACAGTGACAACACAATGTACTTGGAAAAATAATAAGTTTGAGCTTATGCTAATTGAAGAAGTAGTATTAAAATAAAGTGTTTGTGGGCGCCTGGGTGGCTCAGTCGTTAAGCGTCTGCCTTCGGCTCAGGTCATGATCCCAGGTCCTGGGATCGAGCCCCGCATCGGGCTCCCTGCTCGGCAGGAAGCCTGCTTCTCCCTCTCCCACTCCCCCTGCTTGTATTCCCTCTCTCGCTGTGTCTCTCTCTGTCAAATAAATAAATAAAATCTTTAAAAAAAAAAAAAAATAAATAAAGTGTTTGTGGTTCTGAGACCCATGCCCTGCATTTTCGGGGAGTCAAAAGTCCCCAATGGTTACTGGAAAATGCTTCTTGTTTTTTTAATTCTCACTCTCAATATATTAGGAGAACATAATGTTTCAGGTCCCTACTTCTCTGTGTCAGCTCCATATAGCTACCTAGGCAATTCTGAGCCCAAAGTCCCTAACCCACTGCTACCCCTACTTGTATTCCCTAACCCAGATGCTGGGATGGTGGCAGTGGAGTTATTTTAAATTTAATTAATTCCTCTTTCTTTCTTTCTTTCTTTTTTTTTTTAAAGATTTTATTTATTTATTTGAGAGAGAGAATGAGAGAGACAGAGAGCACATGAGAGGGGGGAGGGTCAGAGGGAGAAGCAGACTCCCTGCCAAGCAGGGAGCCCGATGCGGGACTCGATCCCGGGACTCCAGGATCATGACCTGAGCCGAAGGCAGTCGCTTAACCAACTGAGCCACCCAGGCGCCCCCCTCTTTCTTTCACTTACAGCACCAGTTTTCAGTAAACTCAAATCTTTTGCAACTTCTTCTTTTTTTTCTTTTTAAGAATTTTTATTTATTCATTTGAGAGAGAGAGAGAGTGAGAGCATGAGCAGGGGGGAAGGTTGGAGGGAGAGGGAGAAGCAAACTCCCTGCTGAGCAGGGTGCCTGACGCAGAGCTCTATCCCAGGACCGGGAGATCATGACCTGAGCTGAAGGCAGATGGTTAACTGACTGAGCCACCCAGGCGCCCCCTTTTGCAACTTCTGTCTAATTGGTTCTCTGCAGGCAAAGAGGGAAATGAGCAGTATGGCATGTCCATTTCACAGATGGGAACATAGACTATACCCAAAAGCTGTAAAAAGCCTCCCATCTCATAGTGCAGAAGAGATCTGGCTTACTGATGTAATAAAGTGTAAAGCACAAATTATCAACCTCTGTTTAGCCCTCGCTATATCTACAGAAATAATGCTCTGAGTCTAGAGTTTTTGAGTTCTGAGAGCCTTCAAAACATTTATTATTTTAAGAGATCTCTTAACATTTCCACCTATGGGAAAATAATATCCCACTTCAGAGATGAAGCGAAAAGGAAAGGAAATTGGCTGGACTTCAAAGGAGGGAATACTCTCTAGGCCTTCTGCCTTTCTGTTCCCACCACTTTGGGGTGTGGTTCTCCATGTGTTCTAGCTTGGATGCACACAGTTGATTAGTTTAACACTAATGGGTGTCAGGTTCATCCAGAGAGCATGACCTCAGTATGTAAATTATTCAGCAATGAGGTTGATGTGACTATTTATAGGTCATAAATCAGTTATAAACTCAGAAATATGAGAACAGGTCCCTAAATAGAGAGGCAACTGTTACCTATCCAGGGCTTAATTTAAATATGCCGGGTTAAAGCCAGGCAAATTTCAAATCTGATACCCTTTGTATTGGGCTTTGGGACAAGTGGATAGGATAGGTGCATTACTTATAACAAGAAATGAGAGGGCGCCTGGGTGGCTCAGTCGGTTGAGTGACTGCCTTCGGCTCAGGTCATGATCCCGGAGTCCCGGGATCGAGTCCTGCATGGGGCTCCCTGCTCGGCGGGGAGTCTGCTTCTCCCTCTGCCCCTCCCCCCTCTCATGTGCTCTCTCTCTCTCATTCTCTCTCTGTCAAATAATAAATAAAATCTTTAAAAAAAAAAAAAGAAATGAGGGCTAAGTCCAGGTATGACAAGATGGATTTCTATCTTGAGCGAGCTCCAAACATTTGGCTGCCTGATGCCCTGGGTTGAGAAGGATTCTGAGCCCAAGTTCAGGCTCTGGGAAACCCACAGGCCACCGTTGGCTATCCCTAGCTTGGTTACTTCATCCCTTTTATTCATTTGTGACAGATGTTTCATGAAAGTGAGGACACTGGGTCACACTTGTTCGCCAAAATTATCCTGCTGAATCTTCTTTATTGATGCATTCCCTGTAACCGGTCAAGAAAAAAAAAGCAAATTGCTTCCTTTTAAAGACTTGTAGAGCATTGTCGGCCGTTTTCAAGATTGAGATGATGAAGAGGAAATAAGGACGCTCTAAGGTCCAGCTGTGACCAGTTAGGTTGCTGGCTGGATTTGGGGCAACTCCTTGTTGTCATCATCCAGAAGGGAGGTTTCCCTGCCATGTCTAGCTCCTGAGACTCGGTTCTTTTTTAGTAGCGCCTCTTTCTCTCATTCAAGATCCAAGTCGATTCAAGTGCACAGTTACATCTTATTTCAGTGTGAAGGAATGCCAGGCCTGACAATATACACTTGAGGTCATTCCTAAGCTATAAGTAGCTCCAGTCTCTTAGCCTGGATAAAGTCCTAAACGAGTCCCTTCCTTCGGTGCACAGGCCTTTCAAGGTTCTGACCCCTGGGATTATGATTCCTATGGCTGCTTCTTCTCTTGCTCCTCTCTCTAGACCCACATCAAACAAACAATCACTCCTAGACCTTACTCTGGTCTCTGAAAAATCAGGTCATGTCCTGTTTGGATGCCAGGCACACTCCTGTGGCTTTCTGTTCAGAACTGCACTATCTTTACAGCCCCTTGGTTCATCACCCTGCCTGCTGCCTCTGGGTACTCTGCTTCTCTTAGGCTTTGTTCTCTAGCATTTGCTGGTCTGGGGCCTCAGTGATAGCACCCCTTAGCTGTTCTGATCTAGCTCCCTTTCTGTGCAAAATCTCCCCCTTTTCTAAAAGAATTCTTGTGATCTCCGTAACTTCCTTCCTGTTGTCCCTTGGGAAATCATCCTAACTGGATAATCATTTACATGTAGGAAGAGCGTGTGTGTCAGAAGTCATCCAAACTTTTGCAAGTATTATTTCATTTGTTCCTAATAACAATTCTGTTATTATCCCCATTTAACAGATAAGAAGACCGAGGCCCTTGAAGTTAATTATCTAGAATCATATATCAAGTGGTAGAGGGTGAAATGATTTTGGCTTTATCATTTTGCAATATTGCCGTTTGACAATTCAGAATCACATTTGCACAGCAAAGACAGTTACTGTCTTGTCTGGGAAATCTCCACTGTTTTCTTTCAGATTCATAGTAACCTTTTTGGGGCACCTGGGTGGCTAAGTCAGTTAAGCATCCGACTCTTGGTTTCTGCTTAGGTCATGATCTCATGGATCATGAGATCCAGGCCTGTATCCTGGCTCCGTGCTTAGTAGGGAGTCTGCTTGAAGATTCTCTCCCTCTGCCCTTCCCCCCCCCCCGCTTTCTTTTTCTCTCTAAAAGATTAATAAATCTTTATAAAAAATAGTTCATACTAGGGCGCCTGGGTGGCTCAGTTGGTTAAGCGACTGCCTTCGGCTCAGGTCATGATCCTGGAGTCCCGGGATCAAGTCCCACAGCAGGCTCCCTGCTCAGCAGGGAGTCTGCTTCTCCCTCTGACCCTCCTCCCTCTCATGCTCTCTGTCTCTCATTCTCTCTCTTGCAAATAAATACAATCTTAAAAAAAAAAAAAAAAGTTCATACTAACTTTTTTTCCCCCCAATGATAAAACACATGTTTATTACAGGCTTCTCTAACCTTTAAAAACACCCAAAGATTACATAAGTGTGTTTGCTTTGTGAAAATTTACTGATTTGTACAGCTTGTGATTTGTACACTTCTCTGTATGGATGTTATACTTTAATTAAAAAGTTTATATAAAAGAGGGGTGGGATGCCTGGGTGGATCAGTCGGTTGAGGGTCTGTCTTTGGCTCAGGTCCTGATGCCAGGGTCCTGGAATCAAGTCCCGCATTGGGCTCCCTGCTCAGCGGGGAGCCTGCTTCTCCCTCTCTCTCTGCCCCTCCCCCTGCTCTTGCTCTCTCTCTCAACTAAATAAATAAAATCCTTTTTAAAAAGTTTATATAACAGATACCCTTTTTTTTTTTTTTAAGATTTTGTTTATTTATTTGACAGAGAGAGACACAGCGAGAAAGGGAACACAAGCAGGGAGAGGGAGAGAGGGAGAAGCAGGCTTCCCACGGAACAGGGAGCCTGATGCGGGGCTCGATCCCAGGACCTGGGATCATGACCTGAGCCGAAGGCAGACGCTTAACCGACTGAGCCACCCAGGCGCCCCGATACCCTTTATTTTTATTTAAACCCTTTATATAGGGTTTATATACACGATACCCTTTATTTATATTTATAAAATCCCTTTATTTATATTTAAACTTAGGAAACACCTCCCCATAACCCACGTTAGAACTGCAATGCAGTTTGTTAACGCTTTTGGGAAAGGTACAAGAGCACCTAGTCAGATTTAAATGTTCCGGACTGGACATACATTGTGCGAGCCGGGCATGCAATGTCTGACCCCATGTGTTTTTATGTGATAGAGAGCTTGTAAAAACCTTATTAGAACATTATTTCAATAAAGGGAAGAGAACCTTATGTGATTGCAACAAATCTGTGCCCTAACTGATTTAATAGGAAAGTTGGAAGGTTGCACACTAGTTTAATGCTACTTTCCCTTGGTTGGAATTTGGGATGCTACTTATTTATAACAGGGTCTCACTCGCATAGGACTATTAACTAGTTCTTCAAATTTCCAGGTTTCGATGCTCATAGAAAAGAAGTTACAATAAAATGATATGTATTTGTACAATTTGAGGCAATTTACCAAAGACCAATAATAATCTTAACCCAGCAGATATGACACGTTATCTCATTTAAACTCCATAACAACCCTACGAAATACTATGATTATTTCTGCATTTTGCACATAAAGTGTGGCTTGCGATGGTGCATCATTTGCTCAGGGTCAACCCAGGACTCCATGAGTCTAGCGTTCCTAATTCCCCAAGAATAAGCCCTGCTACTTCTTACTAACAGTTTGGAACCTCACAACAATCCAGTGGATTAAGTATTATTGTTTTCCCCATTTCGGACAAGGAAATAGACCCAGAGAGATAAAGTGATTAACTAGACATTTGCAGAGCTCAGACCCAAGCTCAGGTTCTCAGACTCCAAATCTGGGAATGCCTTCCACTAGATAACGTCATTGCTGAGGCCCACAATACAATTTATTTATGTTGATAATGGATAATCTAAAGGTGGAAATAATAAGATGATAAAATTCTTTTAACATCCCCAGTCTTGGAGGATCTCCCTGTGATATTTTTAGCTCAGCATCTTTAAGGCAGACGTTTCTACAGTTCTAATTGCAACCATTTTTGTTTTTAACAACAGGTCCAACTTAGGCCCCCTGATCTATATCAGTTACTTTTGGGAAAGGAATTGGGATCTGCTTCTGTGTGGAAGGCAGAATCACGTACATGCACGTACACACCTAAATCTGTCCACGGTGTTTGGTCTAGTTCAGTGGTTTTCACCATCTGCCCCACCCCTCCCCCCCACACTCTCCCTGCAATCCCTCATACCATTTTACCCTCCTTCCTCATACACACACACACACACACACACACACACACACAGGGGGCATTTGGCAATGTCTGGAGATATATTTGGTTGTCACCACTCTCTGGGAGATGCTATTGGCATCTAGTGGGTAGAGGCCAGGGATGCTGCTAAACATCCTACAATGCCGCCCACAACAAAAAATTTATCTGGCCCCCAAAATGTCAATAGTGCCAAGGCTCAGGAGCTCTGGTCTAGTTAATTCTATTAAACACACACACACCTGATGTTGCTTAGGATTAAACTGACCTTGGAGATTATGGCAAAGCAATGAAATTAAAGGCATTCTCTAGAGAGTCAACTGCTTATCCACCAATATTTATTTATTTATTTTTTAAGATTTTATTTCTTTATTTGAGAGAGAGAGAATGAGAGACAGAGAGCACGAGAGGGAAGAGGGTCAGAGGGAGGAGCAGACCCCCCCGCCGAGGAGGGAGCCTGATGCGGGACTCGATCCTGGGACTCCAGGATCATGACCTGAGCCGAAGGCAGTCGCTTAACCAACTGAGCCACCCAGGCGCCCCCCACCAATATTTATTTATTTACAAGTTATACCTGATCCATTTCCAATTATGATTTTGGCTTTCCGTAAACGCACACCCAAGAGAGTTAAAGTGAAGATTTTTAAAAGATCAGAAACCACCATTGAGACAGTGGGGAGAAAGAACATATATTCAACTTCTTCTAGTCACTGGGGATTTTCTGTCATAATTCTTTAAAAATCACATTGATAGGTCTCCTCTACTTATTTAAGCACTTTGTTGGTACAAGCCAGGTTTTCATTTATTCCAGCCCAAGAGGAATTAGAAAAGACCTGGGGAACTCCAGTAGTTACCTCTCTGCCTCAATGAAGGACCCTCAGTTTTTCACAGTTTAAATCTCCTTTAGGCTGACCTTTTATGAGACAATGGGGTTACTTTTCAGCCTAAGAAAAAAGGATGATAGTTGAGCGAAGGACAGGCAAGGGGAGTTGGATGAGAAAGCATGTTCAATTAGGCCTTTGTGGTGGGGGTGGGGGTGGGGGCAAGTTCATTACCTTGTTTGAAATACTCTCAAATAGTCAGATCATCAGAAACAATCATGTACAAATACAAGTACAAAACACCTTACTATCCCTGGGTGCAGTGTGTACCACATTACTACAAAACTGTAAAATAAAATTTAGGGGTGCCTGGGTGGCTCAGTCGGTTAAGTGTCTGCCTTCGGCTCAGGTCATGATCCCAGGGTCCTGGAATCGAGCCCCCCCCACCAATTGGGCTCCGTGCTCATCAGGGAGCCTGCTTCTCCCTCTCCCTCTGCCTGCTTCCTTGCCTGCCTGTCTGCCTACTTGTGATCTCTCTCTCTGTCGAATAAATAAATAAAAATCTTAAAAAAAAAAGAAAAAATTAAAAAAAGAAAGAAATTTAGAAGAGACTTTTCTATTATAATGCGTAATGCCTCTATATAATACTGTAATATATAAGCCTCTGTTATATTTTTCCTACATCAACAGTATCTCTGCATTAGACTGATAGTCCTTATAGGGGGCTAGCTGTTTTATCATTTTGAATGACATTTTATATTATCCAATAGAATCCCAATATTAAATATTTCCTATCAAACAAAAGTTATTTAGATTCCTACCTCCTTTCTTTCTTTTTTTTTCCTAAAGATTTTATTTACTTTGAGAGAGAGAGTGCAGAGAAGGGCAGAGGGAGAGAATCTCAAGCAGACTCCCCACCAAGTGCAGAGCCTGACAACAAGGAGCTTGATCCTAGAACCCTGAGATCAGGACCCCAGCCTAAACCAAGAATTGGATGCTTAACCGACTGAGCCACCCAGCTGCCCCTCCTACCTCCTTGCCACCCAGGTGCCCCTCCTACTTCCTTTCTTACACACACACACACATGCATGCATGCAAAAATTATATGTGGTAATGAGGTAAATGTAAAAAATAGAAACCATAAAAATACAAGAAGAAAATTATAGATATTTTTCTGATCTTGGACTTTGGATGACCTCTTGAAGCAGGGACCAGAAAGCAGGAATATATAGGAAACCACAGATAGATTTGACTACTTTTATAAAAATGAAGAACTGTACTCCAATACTTAATAACATTCAAAATTTGAGTTTACTTTTGTTCAACAGGGTTTTGACGGCTATTAAATAGTTTTGGAGGAGTAAACAGGTTGTAGGAGAGCAAATTCTAAGTTACTGTGCACCTGCTCTTTTTATTACATCATTCATGTCTAAAAGTCAAATGATTTACTTCAAAGGAGCTTCTGGTATAAACTTTCAATTTTCAGCTTATTTCTGGGATTTTCACTAACTTATACTAATTGTTAGCTTTTTCCTTTAGTACTTATGCTACTCAACCCTTTCAAAAATCCAGTAAGGATTATTTTTAATTTGTGCATGAGAAACACAGGGTTCAGGAGGCTTAAGTGTCTGTCTAAGGCCATATAGCTAGTGTGGGTCTACCAAATGCCCATGAGTGGAGTGGCATGCTTAGAAATTAAGAAAGACCCACCAAAATCTATCACGATACCAATCCCACAACCTTGACTCACCCAAGAATCCTTGGACCTCATATGCCACATGAGTGGCCGTGTAGACTGACAAGATATTGGGACTCTACGTGTTCATCCTCTCCAGAGTTAATTTAGAGTGGTTTACTCAGAAAATGAATTTGAGGGCACAGGGAAAAAAAAATGTATTATATAGTCCCATGTACCAGGCACTGTACTAAGCACTTGACATGAATTATTTTATTCAATCTTCTTGACAGCCCTACAAATAAATATTAATAGCTGCATTTTACAGCATAGGAAAACTGAAGCTTTGAGAGGTTAAGTAACTTGTCCAAGGTGTCTTAGTTGAAAAGGAGTGGTACTACTCAGGTGTCAGAATGTGGGTCGGTTTGGTTTGGTTCCACTCCTCCTCAGCATCTTAGAGTTGGAAAGAGAATGTAAATGGAAATATCTATTAATGAATCACAGCTATTCTTTTCCATAGAGTTTGATAGCTATAGAAGTGTGAAGAAAATTAGAGTATTTTAATTAAATATAAATATCTAAAATGCGATTTTGCATGACATTCATGTTTGATTGACACACAAACATCTTATTAATGTTTGTCAACTTGAGTCTTCTAAAGCCAGGGTTGGTAAGCCATAGCCCATGGGCCCAATCCTGCTCACCCCCTGGTTTAGCCCACAAGCTAAAAATGCTTTCACTTTTCTCTTTAATGGTTGAAAAAATTAAAATAATATTTTGTGACACAAGAAAAGTAGATGAAATTCAAATGTCAAGGCCCATAAATAAAAGCTTTATTAGAGCACAGCCAGGATCATATGTTTACATATTTTCTATGGCTGTTTTTGTGCTACAACTACGTAGAGTTGAGAAGTTGTGGCTACCCTGGAGACTCTATGGTCTACAATGTCTAAGATATTTAGTATCTGGGCTTTTACAGAAAAAAATTTACTGACTCCTCTTCTATAGCATTTACATGCTCAGGCACAATTTGAGTTTCTGATTTTTTTCTATGAAATTCTGAAACATTTTTAAGTTTTTTTTTCCAGAAGGAACACTAAAGCAGTCTTGCTCTGAAAAAATTTTGACAGCCTGGGCTGATTTGAAATGACCTTATTAGGTTGTGGTTCCAGTTCCTAGTTGGTCCAGTTTGAAAGGCCCTGCCTTAACTCATCTCTTACATACATTAGCGTTATCTCTAGGTGGCAAAGCTGGGTCTTACTACCCAACCTGTCCTTCCGTTATTCATCTTGACTGTGTTATGGGTTCAGTTTCACAACATTATGAGTTCATCCAGGCTTCTTGAATCATTTATAGGGATTTTCATTTTCGCTCTCAAACTCTTACACACTTTCTCTACTGTGAAATTTTTTTTAATATAAAGCTCAGAGTACTAAATGGACTACGCATGTAAAATAAAGCCCATACTTTTTTTAGCTTTAAGAAATCAGAATTTTTAAAAATTTCTTTTTCTTGAGAAACTAAACTTAATTTTGCAGGTCACAGAAGTAAGAAAACACCTTTGTATCTGAGGATCTCAAAGTACCTCTGGTGGAAATACGTAACAAAGTAAAGAACGTCTATTTATTTTTAAATACTGTTTATTTCTTGGAGGAAATACTATTTAATGGGAAAGATGTGACTAGTAACAAATAAGAGTTTAAGGCTATTTCTGGTTCTGTCAATGACTCACTTTGACTTTGGGCAAATCATCTCACCACTGTTGCTCTTTATCTGCAAAAACTGGACTTCATGCCTATGGGAGTTGCATGGCTAATCAATGCCTGGAAAATGCGTAGTGGCAGATGCTACAAAAGTGCTGAGCCTTAAAAACAAAACCACCCCCACCCCCCATTTGTATTCAGTTGAGATTGGGGTTTATTGTTATTTAACATTCGAAGGCCAACACTATGTTAAGTCCAGCGTGCTGCACAGAACAGATAATATCACTGTCCAGTAGGGATTTTTTTTCTTTAATCTAGAATTTTGGACTTTTTTTTTTCTTTATTGCGGTTGGGGGTTATTTTAGAATCTAGTAGTATATCCATACAAAAACATTAAGCTTTAAGTTGAAAACTATCGATTTGAAAATCTAAATAAACCCCCTCCAAAAAAAAAAAAGGGCCCTCCCCTCCCCGCCAAGAAATCTCTCAAAACAAGAATTCCTCTGATATATATATTTTTTTTCCTCCCTGCAGTTCTCCATGTTACAGTCCTTGGAGGTAGAATAGGCATAAAATACTTTCACTAATAAAATATGACAAACCGCCGGATTATACGTGGCCGATTCCCAGTGATTGCCCTGCTACACAAAGCAGAAAAGTAAATGCCATCATCCCCCCTAGAACAAAAGAACTTAGGAATAAAAAACATGGAGAGGGGGGAGAAAGCAATAAATAAAGGTGAGGGAAGGACCCTATCCCCCGCCCCTCCCCGACGCGAGTGTGGGACTAAGTGTGGCTAATAAAGTGGTTCAAGGGTAGTTATTTGGAAAGGGGGCGGGGTAGTGAGGGGAGGGAGCGGGCTAGCGGCGGCCGGGGATTGCATGTTGCATTCGACTTGAGGTTGCATCTTTCTCCTGTTGCCTGGACCACGCTCCCCCATTGCAGTGCTTCCCCATTGCTTCTCTCCGCTCCTGCCCTCGCGGCTTTTTTTTCCCCCCTTAAAACTGCTGTTGCACTGGAGGGAGTTGGGGCCGCTCCGGAGCCCCTTTGCAGCTCCTGCCGGCGGGAGGGGGGAGTTGGGCTCGGGCCGCGGAGTTGGGGGGGCCGCAGCGGGCTCCAGCCTCGCCTCGGCTGCAGCTACATGGGAGCCGAGCTGCGGCGCTGCACCGGCCCATCATTGCGGCGGCCCCGGAGTTTGGCCGCCGCCGCTCGGTGCTCAGCCCCATCACCACCGCCGCCGCCGCCGCCGCCGCCGCTGCACTGGAGTTTGGCTGCTGCTGCCCTACTTCACTCTAGTTTAGTTTCACTCACTTTACATCCGGGTTTTTTCCCTAGGCAATGGGGGCCGCAGCACACCCCGTTCCTTAGGCAAAGTGAAATAAATTCGCCGCACCGACACGTCAAGTAGTCCGCCCGCCCGAGCGCCGCCGCGGGCCCCCGCCGCCCCCCCCCGCCGCCGCCCCGCCGCCCCCGGGGGGGGGCCCGTGCGGCCCGGGAGCCGCCGGCGGAGGCGAGGGGGCCCGGGCCGGCCGCCGTACAACTCCGCCCGGCGGCCCCCTCCCTCCCCGCCGTGCCCCTCTACCCCGGCGCCTCCTCTCCACCCCCCCCCCCCGCCCTCGTCCCCGCTTTCCCAGCCCCAGTCCCTCTCGCCCGGCTCTCGGGAGCGGCGGGGGCGCGCACGGCGGCGGCGGCGGCGGGCCGGCGGGGCCGCGCGGCGGGCTCCCGCGCGGGCGAGTGTGTCTGGGCCTGGGCGGAGGGATCCCCGGGCTGAGGCGGCGGAGGTGCTGCGGCCCGGGGCCGGGTGGTGAATGGGCTGGTGGTGCTCGCTGCTGCTGCTGAGAGGAGGAGGAGGATGAAGAGTTGGGCTTGTTTGTCTCCCACAGTTTGTCTCCTGCTGCTCTGATTCCCCCCCACCCCTATTCCGGCCCGGGGCCTGTGTGTGTCTCTCCTGGAGGAGGAGGAGGATCCAGTTCCTCCCCCCACCCCCTCCTCCCCACCCCCCCTTGCCTGGGGAAGAGGAGGAAAGAAACAGCCCAGAGAGAGAGAGAGTGAGTGAGTGAGAGAGAGAGAGAGGGAGAGAAGAGGAGAGGAGGAGGAGGAGGAGGGAGAAGGGAACAACCTACCATCTTAACACACTAATATCTAAAAAGTGCGAGAGGCCCAGAGCAGCAGCAGAAGCAGCAGCAGCAGCTCCAGCTTCTTCCCTCCCTCCCCATGAAGAAGAGTTCCCTCCTCCTCCTCCTCCTGCTTCTCCTGCTCAGAGTTCCTGCCTCCAGCTGCCAGGGGGGACAACCAGCCAGCAGCAGGAGGGTGCAGTATCCCAGCTTTTCCATTCTCTCTTCTCCTCACTCTCCTCTCTTTTTTTCTTGAGTAGCTCTATTTCCCCTCCCTCCCCCCTTCCCCCTCTCCCCCTCTCCCTGTCTCTCTGTCTTGTCTCTGGTGTTTGTCTCTGGGAGGAACTGGGGCTGCCTGCTTGGAGTTTGTTGTGGGGGGGAGGGAGGGGGAGGGGAGGGGTGTGTGGGAGGGAGGAGGGAAAGGGGGGGGTGTTCTCGTCAGGACCCCTCAGTCAACTTGAGATTTGAGCAGTAACTTCCCCTTCGGGGCGCCCCCCTGCGTGCCCTTCCTATTCCTCCCCCCCTAAAAAAAAGACAATGGAAAAACCTTGTCTCCCCCTTCCTTCCCTCTGCCCTCCACCCCTCCCCAGGATAAATTGGAAGTAAGTTTATGAGCAGCCTCGGGAGCCTGGGCGCTGAGTGCAGGGCCGAAGCGGGTGACAGAGGCGGCGCGCCGGGGGTGGCGGGGAGGGGGCGTCACATTGTCCCGGCGGGGGGCCGGGGAGGGGGCCGCCGGCGGGGGCGGGGGGCGCGGAGCTTCGTCCGCCCCCTCGGCTGTCCCTCAGCCCGGGGATGGTCGCCTCGGCTCCTTCACCACCCTCCCCCCCCCCCGGGATGCTGTCGGGGGGAAGTTTTTATTATGATTATTTAATTAATTAATTTTTTTTTTTTTTTTGGGAAAACCATCTTGTTTGGTGACTGAGGGATCTGGTTAAAAAAAAAAAAAAAGCTGCGGCTGCTGACGCTGCCGGGCCCGAGTGTGTGTGTGTGTGTGTGTGTGTGTATGTGTGTGTTGGTGCATTTGTCTTGGGTGGCCGGAGCAGCCTTGGGGAAATTCCGCTTATTCTTCTTCTTCTGCAACTTGTTATTCCGGAGAGTCTGCCTGCACCCCTCACCCCGGGCCCGGCCCTCCCGCACTCGCCCCCGCCGCCCGCGGCCGCGGGGCGCCCCCGGGACCCCGCGCGGGCCGAGGCCGGCAGGCCGCTCGGAGAGGGGCCGCGGCCGCCCCTCCCCCGCCCGCGCCCCCGCCGGGGGGAGGGGCGCGCGGAGTGGGACTCTTTCCGTTTGGTCCAGCCCCGTCGTGCACGCAGTTCCCAACACTTCTCGTCATCCTCTCTTTGGTCTCTTTATTCTGCTGAGCGGTGCTGTTAGGATTTCTTTTTTCCCCCTGACCACGTTCGCGATGGTGGGTAGCAGCAAGGTGGCCCTGGTAGGGGAGGGGTTGATATCGAGATTGGGCACCGGGGGAAGAATGTCTCGTTTCAACTTTGTCTGTGGCTTGCACCCCCGGAGAAGGCCACACGCCGGTTGTAGGGTGCAGATGTGCTGAGAGTGATTTCTAAGTAGTTGAGTTGTTGAGATGAAGGTACGACTGCTAATGGTAGGCAGGTTTTGTTTTCATTGGTGAATCTGGTGTCATCATATTCGGGGCATATGTTGAAATATTCTTTGTTTAGGTCTTGAAGTAGAGGATCTCACTCTGCACGTCCACATTTTGTTGTTTTTAAATGATGTCTGCAAGTGTGGCTTTCTAGAATTTCAAATGTGAGTTAAGGTCCGGGCGTGTGTGGGCCTCAGCATTGGCCTTGACAGTGAACTTTGTGGCAGTGTTTTGGATTTCAGAGATTTGCCCCATAGCTGGGGTGCGAGCTGTGCATTTTTTGTTAATAGTAGGTGTCAGGAATGTAGATGCTTAAGCTGGGGACATTAAAGAGAGAACATTCCTGTATTAATAATTGATAGCTGAATATTAGAATCAGATTAATTTGGGTTGATGAAAGTTTTTTTTTTTTTTTTTTCCCAAAAGCAGCTGTGCACTCTAGGAAGGAAGCCTTTACATAGGCACACTTTATAGGGGTTCTTTAGGGCAGGGAGCTAGAATATCTCCTTTTAGAGAGGATACTCATCAACATCTCTGGCTTCACTCAGGGCCTGGTAAGGGGACTGAAATTGGGGCTAAGACATCTAAGTGTACTTTTCAGTGCTTATGTTGTTTGTTTACATCTGGTGTTTATCACATTTGGGCACTAGAAATAAATAGGTAAGTTTTTCTTTTGGTTTTTGAAGAGTAGCCCCTTCCCCCCCCCTTTTTTTTAAGTTTCACGATTTACTTGGTTTCACAGCATTATAGGAAACTGTTACTACATTTTTACTGGAAGTACTATTATCATTTTGATTTTGGTAAGTTCCTTTCTATACTTTTTTTCTATCTTCACTTATATATGGAATCTACATTGTGGGCTTAAAACTAGCCTATTAGGGGTTATTTAAAATGTCTGAAAAATACATTTTAAAATATCAGGACATACTTGATGGCAAAGAGGAAATTTTTGTGTGCAGTAATACTCTTGTTTATCAAAAAATTTCTGTACTTAAAACTTCTGTAGATGGACAACTGTTCTTAAAAGGAGCATAGTAATAGTGCAGAAAATTCTCAAAACACAAACTTCTGGCTAATATGTTAAAAATATTCCAGGTGTTTTTCTTTATGTCAGACTTTTGCTTTTGTTAACATAATGGTATTTGCAATATGACTAGCATTGCTTGGCTGGCCGCAATAAAGTTTTTTGCTTGAGTGCTTTTGAAGGCTTTTTAAGGTAGTTTTTAGATAATTTTGCAAGCTTTATTTAAGCATGTTGCACTTTGGACTCAGGCAGGTCTTATGGAACCAGAATAATAATAGATTTTAAAAGACTCCTACCCACACCAGATTTTCTTTTTAAGAGGTATAAGTGATGGACGGGGCCCTATTTCTTTTAGCTTTGAAGGGTCCATCCTTTTTCCCATTCAGTCATCTGGAAGGAGCTGCCTCAGAAATACTCTTCTTCTGTTTACATGAAGAACTCTAAATGCTATCCAGCAGGAGGTGCTACATCAAGATAAAGCAAATCTCTTGAATTTTGAGGGTCTTACTACTTATTACAGCTCTGTTAGCTTCAACTAAGCAACAGGATTAACGCCTTAAACTTCCAGAAAGATTTTGAGTAAGTCCATTTAAAAGTCCATTAATAAATTACACTTGCTATTTGCAACTGAAATCTTTGATTGCTTTTTACCTGCTTACAATATTACACAAAGTAGATTTGTTATTGTGGATAGCTTAAGAATGCCACGCTTAGGTACAGAGTGCCGTTAGAATTATTTTATTTTGATGAGGAATTAGTCTTGTATTGGTGAGTGGGGTGTGAATGTGCAAATGTGAAAAGATTATGTCCAAGGACTGTAAACAAAAGAAGTTGGTATGATGGGGCTTTAGGTTTTGTGTTATTCCTATAATATTAATACAGATAGGATACAGAGATATGAGATTTTGGAAAGGGAGATACTGTATGGAAAATAATTTCTTGTGTTTTTTTCCTCACATCTATGGACATTGATCCCAATAGGTAAATTCTTAGGCACTTAGCTTTATAAATACGTATGGTTGATGTATTTGAGTTGGCCTCCAAAGACTCAGATTCTTGAACTGTAAGTAAAGTTGTATCTGTGAGTGTAAGTCATTCCTGATATGTCCGTTAGTAACACTTAACAATAACTGCATAAAGATGAAAGTAGTTTCATAGCATTTACAACACATGCTCCTTTGAAACTATGTTAGTGTTAGGTGAATTGATTTATCTCTGGGAATATCATGCTACTTTGGTGGCTTGTAAAGTTTTGTATCAAAGTTTTAGAAACTTAGGAATGTGTAGAAAGTTTGATGAAGCTGCTTTGAATTTTGTCGGTTTTCTAGGCATAATACTGTACTTTTTTCTCAGTAAGATCAAATGAGATAATACATGTGAAAGTTCTTTGTAAATTGTTGGAAGCCATGCAAATGTTGAGATAGGTAACTAATTAATACATGGACAAAAATTTCTGTCTTTAAAATGTTAACGTTCTTCACATCATTTGGGAAATGAGCACATTAAAAGTGTACCCCCAACACTTTATAAATTTTTTTTTAAATGCTACTGTGGTTACCAAAAAGCTCTTTGTTACAGTTTTGAAGCTTTGTTTAAAAAATGCTGTGGAGGCAGTTTCTCATAATTCAAAAAAAAGATCATTTTTCTTTTTGTAGATCCTGTGAACTGTGTATCCCCCATTAAAATTTTTCTTCATTTCTTCATTGATGTGATAGTAGTTGATTTTAGTGAATATTTAAGTTCCTGGATTCTTCTATAGACTCTCATTAACACACAGAGTAACAGATGTCACAGTTAAGGTTTTGAATGTTTTGAGTGATTCTGCTAACTTTCTGAAAAATTCTTACTAAGTAAAGCTTTCAAGCCTGTTTCAAAGTGAAAAAGATTTATATCTGTATGTATTAGTATTAGGTACATATGTATATCATTTTGTTTTTCTCTTTTAGAGCATTGCATGAGGAAATGACTATTCAAATCTAGAGGAGTGCACCGAAATATTTTTGTGTAAAAATAACCCAAAGTTTAAAACTCAGAGCCTTGATTTGTGGCTTTTTAAATAGACTCTGCTCACAAATTTGGACTAAAATAAAATATAGATAATTGGGAGTCCCTGTGTTTATGAGCATATCAAAAGGTCTGGTTTTATATTTTAGAAGCTACTACTCTTTATGAAATAGCCCCTTTAATTGGAAATTAAATATAGAAACTTGTTTCTTTGTGAAGTGAGAAAAACATTTAACTGTTTAAATAAAAATGAAACCTCTCAGGGTAATATTAACTTTTTCATCCTACGAACACTGAATACTAAAGTTGATTTGGGGTTTTTCTTTTCTTGTTTTTTTTTTTGAGGAAATACGGAAGTTAAGGTTATAGTAATGTGCTTTTAAATTTTGTATTCTTGGTATTTTATTGCTGAAAACTTTTGTATTTAATGGCTGTTCAAAGGGAGAAAAGAAAGGGATTAAAGTTCTAGGTCTCTAACCTTTGACAGAATTCCTTTATATGTATATTCAGACCTGATTTCTTGAAATATGTTTGAATCTTCCTGTTAATTTGTGTTGGGAAATATTCATGATTTTTGTTGACTTCTCAGGAACTTTTGTACATGGGCTTTTTTGTAGGCCCTGAGTATTCTTTAGGTGCACAGCAATATATTTTGATCACTTTAACTTTACCAGGTGTGTATTTTTGATGCTTTGAGATTTTTTTTTTTTAAGGAGGTAATACTCTAACACCACTTTAAATTTATTGTAGATAATTACTTTTTAAATAGCATATGTTTTCTTGTTTGTACATACATGTGGCTGTGCTATTTTGTAGGCTTTCCTATAATTCTTGTGTATAAAATTTCTGGAGTTATTTTTTGTGAGAATGTTGAAGCGGACTTTTAAGGGTAACTTTTATATTACTTGTCTGTTCAGTGTTAGACTGAGGTGGTGATGAACTCTTCCACCACATTTAGAGATAATATGTGAGGTTTGGTCAACCTTTGGGTTTTCTACAGCAACTTTTTCACACTAGACACTTGTGTGGCAGTTTGAATACCCCTCCACTTCTCTCCCTCCAATACAATGCAAGGCCTCCCCCTGTTTTTTGAAAAAAAAAAAATAGTGCGCAGGTCTCTGTTGAAGGAAACTATTCTTATCTATATTTTGGAATCATCCATGGAAATGTTTTCTGGTTTTTTAAATAGACAAAAAAGTGAACCGGTAATACGGAGATAGGAAGGGGATGGGGCCTAACAGGTTGGTGATCTAGGCTTTATTTTGACTCTGTTTGTGGGCCTAGGGAACAAAAAATAACTTAAACACAGAAGCCAAAAAGATGGGTTTTGTTTTATTGTTTTGGCTGCATTGAGGATACAAACTGTCAGTACTTGAGGAGAAGGAGCAGCAGAAAGGAATTGATTTTTTTCTGCTGCAGATCCAAGTATTGTTAACCATGTGCGTCTCTGAAGCAGCATACTTACAAATCAAACAGTAGTTGATTCTTTCACTCAATTAACGGTCAAACCCTAGACTGGTTTTTTTTTCAGATTTTAAATAAGTACCAAAAACTTCAGAGTAATGACAATAATTTCCTGATAAAAGTGGGTGATAGTAACCATGGCAACTGCTATCTGGCCTTAATGGCCAGTATGTCGTATTGATGAAGCTTCAGATCCTGTAGTACCCTGTCACTTTTATGGTGAAATGTAGTAACGTGTTGCAGGTGATTTTTAGCTGGATTGTGTTAAATTTGTGTGCCAGCTTATCTTTCCTTGTTAGGAATTTCTTGGACTGTATTCCACAGCATGTTTGTGAAGGTGCTGTTGCCTGAAAATAACCCGCCACCTGTGTTAGGCCTCCTGATGCAGATTGCACTTCGTTCTTTCCCAGCCTCCTTCCTCAGTCTTGCAGAAAATAGGGGTGCGTGTAGAAACTGTATATACACAAATAACAACTCAGAGTTACCTATTTGGACATGTTATTGATAATTAAAAAAAATTTTTTTTTTTAGAAGAGGTCAGTGGATGAGAGAAAAGAGTCTGGAGTGGGAATATATTTTTTTTCCTAAGTGTTCTTTCTGGAAACGTGTGTGTGTGTGTGAAATGAGGGGTTAGGAGAGGAGGGCACAGGTATTGAGTAAGGGCTTGACAAAAGAGAAACTTAAGTATTATTGTTTTTTGTGTGTGTGATGGTGTTATGTGTCCCTCTTACAATAAGAATATTTTTCCTAGTGGACATTATTAGAGTATGGGAAATGTTTTTGAATGAGAATTTTCTGCAAGAAAAATTATTTATAGAATATAACTTGAAAGACTGTTAAGAGAAAACCTGGTAAAACAATTAAAACTTTCTTGGGGGAGGGGAATAGAGAACTTTGAAACTGATCAACCAGACTTTTTAAAAAATGGCTTTAAAACTGATGTTTTTAAAAATAATTTAAAAATTGTATAAAATCTTTTTGCTTTTTAAACATTTCTTTTGTATGCTTAGCCTGTTTAAGGTTTTTCTAATGTGAAAATGTTGATGTAAATATTCATTGATACTTTTTCCAATACGTGCTAAAGAAACTGCCAGAGCAGAGAGCAGACAAGTTAGATCTGAATTTCAGTAGGCCCTGATAATAAGATCTAGTCAAATTGTGCTTAGATAGTTCAGACTTTCTTAAAACTTACTGTGATAGGGTGAAGTGGTTTACTTACTACAAGTCCCAGGATGCATTTCGGGTTTTTGCTTCACTCCGGATTAGAGCATTGCATGCTGGGACCTGTAGTTGATTTAAACAGCACAGAGAACCCTTCCCTCTTGTCTACTCCATTTTATACAAACAGCTTCCCAAGCCTCTAAGAACTTTCTGCTAAGTACAATTTGATTGCTAATATTATGATTATCATGGTGCTGATATTTTAAAGTGAGTTTTCAGAAACACCCTAGTGTTTTAGTTTACCTTGGATTAGTTTGGTTTTTTTTATCAGCTACTTTAAGATTTACATGTAAAATAACTGATACATGTGTATGTGTGTTTGTGTTTATATATTTAAAACTTAGCTTAGCAATTGTAAATTTTTTTGTCTGTGCTGCTATAGATCACTTTATAATTACAGCATACAGATTACTAACACGGGCTTTAGGAGCTTATTATTGTAGGGCCTGATACATATGCTGTTCTCTTTTCTTTGAATGGGGCCAGTTATTCAGTGCCCATATTTAAGTTTAGAGGTTATATAAAAATTATTTTGTAGTAATTGTCAACATCTTGAATCTTAGTATTTTCTTTTTTTTTTTTTTT